>NC_058376.1:155458144-156074930 GCF_018350175.1 Felis catus | reverse complement strand
ATCAGCCCAGAGCCCGACGCGGGGCTCGAACTCCCGGACCGCGAGATCGTGACCTGGCTGAAGTCGGACGCTTAACCGACTGCGCCACCCAGGCGCCCCATAAATCAACTTTTAAAAAACGTTACTAATAATAATAAAAAAAAAGCCTTTGAATGAGGAGCGTGTTTACCAAAGAGAAAAGAAAATCGAAGGCACTACCACTCAGCAGCTCAGAAGAACAGTATGTCCAAGAGTCGTTTCTGGGGTGAAGAGGTAAGTGTGCGGATACGGAAACGTCGGCTGGAAACACATGGTGAAGTTTCACGAATGACATGTAGGAAAGAGGACGCGATGCACACGAGATGGCATAAGCTTAGAAGGTGTACAGGCATCGGAATGCTTTGCTGCAATTAGCGTCTTAGTGAGAAGAACAGACCGGACACGAAGAGACAGGGACGGCAGCCAGAAGGCGGCCTCGCGCGAGGGAGACATTAGGAGACAAAGGCTAGAATCACAGCAGGTGAAGCGGGGACTGAGAGGAGGAGGCCAGATTCAAGGAGACCACACTGAACACTCGGCTGGATACCAAAGTAGCGTCATCTAGGTGAGACGTTTCCTACCACGTGGCTACAAAGCTTCAGCCAAAGACACGGCCCCGAATCACCGTGGGCCTCGTTCCTCCACTACCTGCGTTACGCCGCCACGTTACGCGTGGCACACGTTACCAGATGGGAGTGCCACCCAGCGGCGCTGTCCTTACGGACTAAACAGGACACGTCGGAGGCACGGAGCGAGTCATATCCATTTCTTCAACCTCCAACACGGTGCCGGGGCCCAATCTTCGTGAGTGAATGAAGGGACAGGTACGAGAACACTTCACGGCAGGACTCGGAAACCGGACAGGCCTTAGGCCTTTTTTTTTTTTAATTTTTTTTTTTTAACGTTTATTTATTTTTGAGACGGAGAGAGACAGAGCATGAACGGGGAGGGTCAGAGAGAGGGAGACACAGAATCCGAAACAGGCTCCAGGCTCCGAGTTGTCAGCACAAGGCCCGGCGCGGGGCTTGAACTCACCAAACGCGAGATCATGACCTGAGCCGAAGTCGGACGCTTAACGGACTGAGCCACCCAGGCGCCCCGCCTTAGGCCTTTTTTAAAAAGCTCATTCCAAGCAAGCGCAAGGATATGGCCAAGTAGGAACCGTAAACCCGGGACGCAGAGACGCTGCCTTCAGTTAAGGACGGAAGATGTCGGGCAGCTTGGTCCGGCCCTGGACAAGCCACGCTGATTTCCCGCCTGGAACATTCTCGCTATCCAGCCTGCCCCATTCCATACGGTCACTCTGTGATTTCATGGGAGTTTCTGCTCAGATACCACCCCCACCAGAAGCCTCCTGGGACCAGCCTACCTAACATTCTACAGCACACTCTATTATCCTCAATTTGTAAACTTTTTCTCTATGGTTTTCCTTCTCAGCAGACTGCGGCAGAGATCTTTTAACAAATTTCCGATAGCAGGACTGGCTCACTTTCGTTTCAAATCTAGTCCGACCATCAGTCATTGAGATCAAAACCTTCAGAATACTGAGATGGGCTTTTTACAGTGAAATCTTTAGAAAAGACAAAGTGTTGACCACTTCTAAGACCTGCGAGTGAAGTTCTTCCAATGAACCTGGATGCCACAGAGAACATTCACTTCTTACAGGAAACATACGGCAGACCCTCCCAGAGGCAGGCAGGAAAGAATTTTATACACCTTAACGGAGAAGACTCTAGGAATGGGGTACTAATCCATAAAGAAATCAGTCGAAATTAAATGAGCTAACCTTGAGGAACTAGGGGAAAATAGGTCCTAAGCTCAAGGTATTAGCACAGAACGAAGAGAGACACTTCAGTTTTAGGACTATTTAAACAGTTTTCACAAAGCTAACTTCATAGGACATCGCTGACCAGAGGCAGGCTCCCGTGGGCGAAATAGCCCAGGTGAGCCCTATCCTGAGCCAGGGGACATAAGGCACCCGTGTGCTGCGGGATGATCCGCCTTCCGCCCTGGAAAACCGAAAAGCCCGTGAAGTGGCTACACAAATGTAAGTCCGATATTCCGGCGAGCGGGGCAAAGGCGGTCGGTGGCGGCTTCATACTGCACTTACGTAAAAAAAAACTACCGGCCATGGGGCCCAAAGACTCACGTTAGGGGCGGCCGAGGGAGAGGACGGGGGAGAGGAACGCACACCCAAATTAAAGTCACCCTCGGGTCCCCACCCCCTAGTCCCCACCTACTCAGCGCCAGGGTCCGCCCGCCCCGGGCGTGGGCGCCTCACCTGTAGGCTTGTCTGCAGCCATCTTCCCACTCCAGCTTGGGTTCTTCCCCGCGGGTGGCGTGGCCTCGACTCCAGCTGCCGAGCGGGCCGCGGTCCTGGGCCTCGGAGAACGACTCTGTGCCCACCGCGGCTCCGGGCCCCTGAGTTCCGGCCTGGGGAGTGGGTAGACGGCGGGCTGAGGAAGTGACGAAGGCTAGTTCGCGTCGTCTAGCAACAGGAGACAGCGTCTCCAGCCGGCCTCCCGCCACACTCGGCTTCCGCTCCGCGACATCCCCAGCACGCCACTTCCGGGGGCCGCCGCCCGTGTGGGAACGGCGGCCAGCCCCGCCTCACGCTGGCGTCGTCCTGCGCGCTCCGCCCCCGGCGGCCAGTGCGTGTGCATGCGCGCGCGCCCGGCCGGAAGTGCGCTCGCGTGGAGTTGTGGGCGCGTGGTGGGTTTGCCGGTTGGGATCGTGGGGTGAGTGCCTCTTGCTTATCGTGATTAAAATACCTTGGTGTCGGGGCTCTAGTCCCTCCCGCAGTTTACGTAAAATAGCACTAGTAACACCTGTCATCTGTGCGCTAAGCATTGCCCCTTGCACTTGGCCTGTAAGCTCTCGCTGATGTCTCACAATTCTGTGAGAAGGCACTGTTGCAGTTGCCGTTTGAAAAGAAAACATTTTAGAATAGTTTTAGCTTTACAGAAGATTGCAACGGCGATGCATAGAGTTCCTGCATACTCCTGACCTAGAGTCCCCTGTTGTGAGCCTCTTAAATTTTGACTAAGTTACCATGGTACGTCTGTCACATCTAAGAAACCACCTTGACTGGTACATTACTATATGAATTTCACCAGTTTTCCCCGATGTCTCTTTTCTGTTCCAGTATCCTGTCAAAAGACACGACATTACACATATTAATTATGTCTTCTTAGGCTATTCTTGGCTGATAGTTTTTCAGGTTTTTCTTGTTCTTGACAATCTTGACAGCTTTAAGGAGTACTGGTCAGGATTTTTGAAGAATGCTCTTTGATTTGGGTTTCCCAATATTTTGTTCATGGTTATGAAGCTGGCACCCAGACCTCCAACTTGTCAATTCAAAACGTTAATGGTCATATTGATGAAGTTTTGGGGCGATGGTGGGGTCTGGAGCCGATGGCCAAGAAAGTCCCTAAAGACGTCTTTGGTGCAAAAAGGTGATTTTATTAAAACATGGGGAGAGGACCCGTGGGCAGAAAGAGCTGCCCTGGGGTTGTGACGGGTGACTGATAATATATCCTCAGGTAGGGAGGAGGTTAGGGATAATTTAAGACTCTAAGGAATTTCGGAAGCAAGGTTTCCAGGACCTTGAGAGGCTAGGTGCTGTTGGGAAAACACCATTTATTACCGTTTAGTAAAACCTTAGTCATGAGACCGAGATATACATCTGTATATCAGGGGGCCATAAGCTTAGAATATGATTGCCAGCTTATATCTTGGGGGTGTTGAGATACAGGAAGTCTCCAAAGGAATTTTTGTAACGTTAAAGTGGACTTACAGGTTCCTGGGGGTCAGGATGATGCTAAGCCAAGATTCCCTCTTGTCCCTAGCAAAGTGTCGTCACGGAGGCAGCTGAGCTCCTAGAGGGAGGCCACTCTGCCTATTTCAAGCACTTGTCAATGGGCTGTAGGCAGTAAGGGAATTTAAAATTTCGTTTGCCTTAGTTTCCCACATTACCATGGCCAGCACTTAAACCCCTTTCCTTTGTTCTTGGGTAGCCAGGAGTGTCCAAGAAATAGCACACATATTCCACCTGGGGGCCCCGGGGGTGCTGTTAGCCTGTACTTTGCCCTCAGTTTGTCTTACGCTCCCTCATCAATGTGTACCCAGGCGCGGCCGGACCAACCAAGGAACACATAGGCTTCGGCTCCAGGGGTATGAATGCCTGCTTTATCATTCAAAGCAATTTGTGGGACAAGTAGTTAATCCGCACTACGCTACAGATAGATACAATTACCAAATGTCCCTAGTGAAATCTTAAACATGAAGAATAAAGGCGTTTTTTAGATTCCAAGTCTCTTGACATGGAAAAGACCTCCAGGAGACCAGATAAAGCGGCACCAGGACACCTGCTAGTATGACTTCATGGGCCTCCGATCAATGGGGTCTGCCATTTCAGGATACCCCTGCCCCTGTTAGCTAGGACCCAGCAGAGGAGTTACTCAGATCAGAGTGTTCAAAGCTCTCAGCAGAAGGGAGGAGGGAAGGGACAAAAACAGGGAAGGAATGTGTTTCGTCTTGCAGAACCAGGAATTCCAGCCAAGGAGACTGCCCAGTTAGGTGTTTCACCTGATAGCCCCTTAGGTGAGCCAGTTTGAGCTGGACTGGAGCTGAGGATCTTACACAGAAGCCCCCCTGCATTGTCTTTTTTTTTTTTTTTTTTAAGATTTTATTTTGAAGTAATTTCTACATCCCACATGGGGCTCGAACTCACAACCCCCAGATCAAGAGTCACATGCTCTATACCGATTGAGCCGGCCAGGCACCCCATTTTTTATTCATTATTATTTGTGTCCCCCTGAATTGTTTTGAAGTACTTTTAGCTCGTTATAATACTAAGATCTCCTCCTACAGGTGGGGTTTTCTGCCATTTTTTGAGCATCCCGATATGCACCAGCCCGTTAGCATGTTAGGCATGCACAGTTGGGGCAAAGAGCCTGAGAGAATATGTGTAAGTTCTTTAATGTATATGCAAGCTCCCTGCCCTGCCCCCTGAAAGCCTGAAGAAAAACACCCTGTGCTAATCCCACGGGAAGACAGTGCTTTGAGAACTATCGGTCTCCTTCCATGTAACAAGTGATAAAAAGTTCTTTGCCTTCAGCACTTCTTTGGGTGGTATTCAAGTTGATGCACCCCAAGGGCGGCACCCCTTGAGTTCAGCTACAGCTAGACTAAAATTATGGGGTTTTTAGGTGGAAAACCACAGAGGTGACGTGCTGTTCTCGTGTCAAATGGAGAGAGCATCCTAGCAAAATGACGATGTTACCCTTGATCACCTGGCTTGGGGTGTCTGCCAGGCTTCTCCGCTGTAAAGTTACCCCCACACTTTACTCTTGGGAAGCGAGTCATCACGTGCAGTTCGACACTCCGGTGGGGGAGTGGAGGACAGTTTAGAACGTCCTACCTCCTGCAGTAAGGCGTGTATGTAGATAGATTACCTTCTCTGAGGGAGATCTGTCTCTTCTCCCACATTCAGTTACTTATTCAGTCATAAACTTTATCATTATGGACTCATGAATATTTATTTTCTATTGTGTTTACGATTCAATATTATGCTATTTTGTTGCTGAAATTGTTTCAGCTTTCTTATTAAAAAAAATTTTTTTTTAACGTCTATTTTTTGAGAGATTGACAGAGTGTGAGCAGGGGAGGGGCAGAGAGAGAGGAAGACACAGAATCTGAAGCAGGCTCCAGGCTCTGAGCGGTCAGCACAGAGCCCGACGCGGGGCTCGAACCCACAACACCGAGATCAAAAGTCGCATGTTCTTCCAACGCAGCCAGCCAGGCGCCCTTCTTTATATTGTTAATTATAAAAGTCATATGTTATCATATATATAATTTGCACGTATCTTCTCCCATCTATGACTTGTCTTTTTCTTGATTGAGTCCTTTGAAGCAGAAAAGTTTTTAACTTTGATGAAGTCCAATTTATCTATTTTTTCTTTTGTCAACTCAGCTTTTTGTATCATATCTAATAAACCAGGTCATGAAGATTTATTCTTGCTTTCCCTAAGACTTTTATAATTTTTTAACTCTTTTTAAATTTTATTATTTTTTTAATGTTTATTTTTGAGAGAGAGAGAGTGAGCAGCGGAGGGGCGGGGTGGGGGAAGGATAGAGGATCCGAAGCAGGCTCCATACTGACAGCAGAGAGCTGAATGCTGGGCTTGAACTCCTAAATGGTGAGATCATGACCTGAGTGAAAGTCAGACACGTCACTTAAGCAAATGAGCCACCCAGGTGCCCCTCTTTTTTTTTTAAATATATATATTTTAATGTTTACTTATTTTTGAGAGAGAGAGACAGACAGAGTGCAAGCAGGGGAGGGGCAGAAAGAGAGGGAGACACAGAATCCAAAGCAGGATCCAGGCTCTGAGCTGTCGGTACAGAGCCCAATGTGGGGCTCAAACCCATAAACTGTGAGATCATGACCTGAGCTGAAGTTGGACGCTTAACCGACTGAGACCCTCAGGTGCCCCTAAATGTGTGTTTTTTTTTTAATGTTTGTTTGTTTATGGGGTGGGGAGAGACTGAGACTGGAAGAGGGGCAGAGAGAGGGAGAGAGAGAGTCTCAAGCAGGCTCTGTGCTCGGTGCAGAGCCCAATGCACGACTTGATCCCACATCTTCGAGATCACGACCTGAGCCCAAATCAAGAGTCGGATGCTTAACTGACTGAGCCACTGGGCTCCTCTTGGCTCTTCTTTAAAAAAAAATCGTTTTAGCTCTTACATTTAGGTCTTTGATGCATTTTGAATTAATTTTTATATATTATGCCAGCTAGGGGGCCAACTTCATCCTTTTGCATGTGGATATACAAGTTGTTCTTTTAAACTGCTACATTTGGGGTGCTTGTCATATAGCAATAAATAACTGCAAACCATCTCCCGATTCTTCATCCCCCATCTCTCGTTCAACCAACCAACCAACCGACCGAGTCCGTGGATTTTACCTCCTCCATTTGATGGATCCTTCCATTCTCACTGCCACTCTCCCAGGTCATTATCACCTCTGACTGAGACAAGAGCCACAGCAGCCTTCTCATCCAGTCTCTCCACTTCTAGAATGCCTTCATTTAGCCAGAGATAGGTTTTTAATGCTAATCTGATCATGTCCACTTCCGTTTAAAACACTTCACTGCTCTTAGCACCAAGTCCAAACTCCTGAAAATGGGTTAAGACCCTTCATGACCTGCCTATAATCCCTTTTCAGCTTCCACCCCATCCACACCCTCCCTCCCTTACAGCCAGTACCCATTTCCTTCCCTGAAAACACGGGCATCATCTCTCCTCAAGAAGATGTTCCTGACTACCCAAGGCTGTATTAGTAATTTTCTTTTTTTTCTTTTTTTTAAATGTTTATTCTTGAGACAGAGAGAGACAGCATGAATGAGGGAGGGGCAGAGAGAGGGAGACACAGAATCCGAAGCAGGTTCCAGGCTCTGAGCCATTGAGCTATCAGCACAGAGCCAGATGCGGGGCTCTAACTCACAGACTATGAGATCATGACCTGAGGCAAAGTCGAATGCTTAACCAACTGAGCCACTAGGCACCCCTGTACTGGTAATTTTCAAGTCTTCGATTCCACTCTGGAAACAATCTCTTGTATGAATCCCCTCTCCATCACCTCAGCTGTAATCTCCAAACACTGTCTTTAAATATCATCATTGTACTTATGCTTAGCAAACATGCCAGTATCCACGAATGCAGCACGACTTAGACAATGAGAATTCTTCAGTGTATTCGGGGTAGTGACACTTTTGTATGGTCTTTTACAGTTTCATAAAGAGGTTTTGCATTGTTCCTTTTCGTCCTCAACATCCTCGTGATATGGATGTGGATACTCAAACCTATTTTTTTGGATGAGAACACTGAGGCTCCAAGAAGTAAACCAACTTGCTCAGCTAGTAAGTGTCAGAACAGGCACTTGAAAAGAGTTCTTGGACTCTTGATCTGGCTTTTTTTAAGGGTGCAAAGAGTTAAATGTCGTTATTCCCATAATCAAACTTCTGATGGAAACTACAAATTATTTTGCAACCGACTCATCACAGTGAATCGTAATTGCCAAGAAGTACTACAGAGATGTGAAAGCATAAATTTCTGCTGGTTTTGCACCAAAGCAGTGACATCCACAGGGATGGACATCAAGCTCCCATCCCAGCTTCACTTCTTATTCACTGGATATTCAAATCAAGCTTCTAAGGGAAAACTATTTGCTAACTGAAAGTGTGCCACTAACCTTTGATCCAAATCTGGTAAATTTTGTGTGACCCTGAAATGGTTCCAAACAGTGCTAAACACTCACTTCAGGTGCAAAAATTTAACGAAGTGCCAAGAAATTGAGTAATCAAGACAAATAACGTTTTAAGGCAATATTTTTAAGTTGATTTATTTTGAGAGAGCGTGCGTGTGTGCATGCACAAGTGGCTGGCAGGGGAGACGTAGGGACAGAGGGAGAAAGAAAGAGAGAATCCCAAGTAGGCTTCATGCCCAGCATGGACCCTGATGTAGGGCTTGATCCCACAACCCTGGGATCATGACCTGAGCTGAAATCAAGGGTCCGACACTTAACCAGCTGAGTCACCCAGGAGCCTCTAAGGCAATATTTTTAAAAATCAGGAATTAATATATTCATGTTGAATAATATGTCAATATTTTAAGTAAAGATGGGATCAGTATTACCCATTTTTCCTTTTGCCTCAGGTTCCAATGTATCTCAGCACAGCGTTGTTACTGATCCAGTCATACTAAAATTTTTGATATTTTCTTCCTTGTGGATTTTTTGCATTCATTTTTATTTAAAAATATTGTATTAAACTATTATTTATCTTGATTACTTACTGAGTTTTTTGGTACCCCATTAAATTTTGCACTGCCTCCATCTGGCCCCATATCCAAAGCCTATGTCGCCAGAGTGGAACAGAGTGGCATCATCCACTTCTGTGAAATAGTCTTTCCTACTCCCTTACACGCGTGCAAGCTAGGATACATTTTGTTTTTTGTAGAGTTGGATGTACAAGTTAGTTTTATTTTTAAAGCATTTCATTTAGAGTTATACCTAGTATATGGTGTACAATGTGTGTACCACACAGGATGCCCAGTTAAATTTGAATTTCAGATAAATACTAAAAATTTTTGTTATATGTATTCCAAATTTTGCATTGTTTATCTGAAATTCAGATTCAATTGGCATCTAGGGTCTCTCCCTCCCATCCCCCAAACCTGACGACTCTAGGTATACCGGAGTTGAGAAGCATTTTAAAAATAAACACGAGGAGGACACCTGGGTGGCTCAGTCGCTTGAGCATACAGCTTTTGATTTTGGCTCAGGTCATGATCTCGGGGCCGTGGGCATCAGGCTTCGTGGGAAGCCTGCTTAGGATTCTCTCTCTCTCTCTCTCTCTCTCTCTCTCTCTCTCTCTCCCTCCCCTTTTGCTCCTCTCCCCCACTCGCACATGCTCTCTCTTTCTCTCTCTAAAATAACGTAAATAAATACGAGGAAAAAAATGAGAAACAAAGGTTTTTTTTTTGGAGAGTGCGCACTTGTGCACACACATGTTCATGGGGGTGGGTGCAGAGAGGGACGAGGGGCAGAGGGAGAGAAAATCTGTTTTTTTAATGTTTATTTTTGAGAAAGAGAGGGGGGAGAAGTGGAGGTGGGGGAGAGGTAGGGGCAGGGAGAGAGGGACAGAGTTTCTGAAGCTGGCTCTGCGCTGATCGCCCAGAGCCCGATGGGATGGAACTCGCGAATCCCGAGATCACAACCTGAGCCAAAGTCCAACGCTTAAGCCACTGAGCCACCCAGGTGCCCCAAGAAAGTTTAACTATAACTAATGAAGGTTATAACCAGTGGATCGGATCCTCTCTCTCTCAGATCTCATTTTTGCTCCTGGCTCTGCTCTGCTCTGCTCTGTATCACGGGCTCGCTCCTACAGGCTGTTTCCCAGGCTCCCAGGTGAGCTGACTCCTGGCTAAGCCCAGCCAATGAGAGGCATCATTGGGGAATCAGAAGGCAATCAGGTAGTCTTTCTGGCAAAGGCTTCATCCCCAAACGGGCTTGGGTAGTTCTGGTTTTGCTCAGGACCCCTTGGACTCCATGAACATCCCCCACCCCCCCTTACCCTTCCCCGCTTGCTCCAGGAGGGGGCAGTACCGGGTCCTGCTCTTGCTAAGGTCTGGGTTGCCTCACTCCCTTGCCAGGTTTCTCTGCTCCTCCATCCAATTCCTTGTATTAGATTCCCTCTGGGGTTTCCTCCCCTGTTTGAAATGCTTAGAGTGGTTTCTCTTTTCCTGCTTAGACCCTGGCCAGTATAAATCCTTTGGCAAAAGACTTGGAAACAACCTATTAAGTCAGTCGTCCCCTCTCCTCCCATGCCCTCCTGAAGGAGGTCCTTTACTCCTTTGGGAGGAATTCTACAAAGGTTGTTGGCATTTAGATTTGTATCTTTATCGTGAATTCTAAGCCACTGATATGTAAATGACAGCTATTGCTGGTAGAAGTCTTAATAGCATACATGGAATTTTCACAATTCTGTCTGGTACCTTTCTTGAAGAGAATTAATTCTGGCAACAGCCTAGTGTTTTTCATGACTCTGGCGCCATCTGCAGGGAACATTTCTAATTTAAAAGTGAAGAAAAAATGTATGTATGTTCAGCATATTTTTATTATGCCCTACAATATGAATTCGAGATTATTTCAATTATAAACGTGAAAATTGAGTAATGAGAGTTTTATCATCACCATCATAATTGTATTTCATAACACACACACAAATGAAGAATATGACAAGTTTATTTACCACTTGGATTTAACAAAGTTAATATTTGCCACATTTGCTTTGGATATTTTTTGAAAAATATGCAAATCATCATTGGTGCAGATGAGTCCCATTTATATTCCCGTCCTGATTGCGTTTCCCTTACTCTCTTCCCACTGGTATCGACTACGCTGAAGATGTGTCCTTCTCGTCCGTGTATCCACGTATTCTAGTCCGTGTTTAAAACACATACACAACACTGAATTAGTCATTTAACTTTATATAAGTATTGCACATGTGATATTATTCTGAAACTTCCTTTTTTTTTTAAAGATTTTTTTTTAATTAAAAAATTTTTTTTTCAACGTTTTTTATTTATTTTTGGGACAGAGAGAGACAGAGCATGAACGGGGGAGGGGCAGACAGAGAGGGAGACACAGAATCGGAAACAGGCTCCAGGCTCCGAGCCATCAGCCCAGAGCCTGACGCGGGGCTCAAACTCACGGACCGCGAGATCGTGACCTGGCTGAAGTCGGACGCTTAACCGACTGCGCCACCCAGGCGCCCCTTTTTTTTTTAAATTTTTTTACATTGATTTATTTTTGAGAAACAGAGTGAGACAAAGCGTGAGCAGGGGAGGGGCAGAGAGAGAAGGAGACACAGAATCTGAAGCAGGCTCCAGGCTCTAAGCAAGCAGTTAGCACAGAGCCTGATGCGGGGCTCCAACTCACAAACTGTGAGGTCATGACCTGAGCTGAAGTCGGACGCTCAACCGACTGAGCCACCCTGGCGCCCCTGAAACTTCCTTTTTAAAAAATGTATTAAAAATTTTTTTTTCTTAACGTTTTATTTATTTTTGAGACAGGGAGAGACAGAGCATGAACAGGGGAGGGTCAGAGAGAGGGAGACACAGAATATGAAACAGGCTCCAGGCTCTGAGCTGTCAGCACAGAGCCCGATGTGGGGCTTGAGCTCACGGACCGCGAGATCATGACTTGAGCTGAAGTCGGCCGCTCAGTCGACTGAGCCACCCAGGCGCCCCTAAAATTTATTTTAGAGAGAGTGTGTGAGATGGAGAGATGGGCAGAGGTAGTGAGAGAGAGAGAATCTTAAGCAGGCTCCACGATAGCGTGGAACCCAGTGATGGGGCTCCATCCCCAACCCCGGGATCATGACCTGAGCTGAAATCAACAGTTGGACGCTCAACTGACTAAGCCACCCAAGCGTCCCTGAAACTTGCTTTTTTTTTTTTTTTTAAAACGCAATATTTTTGAGATAGAAATGTATATATGTTTATAAAATATACAGTATTCATGTAAAATATGTTTATATCTAGATAAAATATATTTTTAAATATACAAAATATTTATATTCAATTATATTGTGTATTTTAGTTTTTTTTTTTTTTAACGTTTATTTATTTTTGGGACAGAGAGAGACAGAGCATGAACGGGGGAGGGGCAGAGAGAGAGGGAGACACAGAATCGGAAACAGGCTCCAGGCTCTGAGCCATCAGCCCAGAGCCCGACGCGAGGCTCGAACTCACGGACCGCGAGATCGTGACCTGGCTGAAGTCGGACGCTTAACCGACTGCGCCACCCAGGCGCCCCTATATTGTGTATTTTAAACTTCTCAGTACTCTACTAGATAATTGTTAATTCAGTATAGTTTTGTAGCATGATTCTGAAGTAAAAGTCTCATAAGTGATACAGGCATTAATTACCTCATTGATGGAAATCTGCAGGTATGATGTTCCATTGCTAGATTAGTGACTCAGCAATGTCAGGATGCAATTTGGCCTCCCTGGGATCCTTTTTGTCTTCCCCTGGTGGTCCCAAGATAACTGCCACAGCTGTGCCCTGGCCTGACACTATCCAGAGCAGGAAGGGGATGGAGGAGGAAAAGAAGAATTTCCCCTTTCTAGCCCTCTTTTCTTTAACAAAAAAATTTTTTTTATGTTTATTTTTGAGAGAGAGAGCACGAGTGGGGAAAGGGCAGAGAGAGAGGGAGACACAGAATCCGAGGCAGACCCCAGGCTCTGAGCTGTCAGCACAGAGCCCGATGTGGAGCTCGAACTCACAAACTGCAAGATCCTAAGCTGAGTCAAAGTCAGACGCTTAACTGACTGAGCCACCCAAGCTCCCCAGCCTTCTTTTCTTTTCTTTTCTTTCTTTCTTTCTTTCTTTCTTTCTTTCTTTCTTTCTTTCTTTCTTTCAACCTTCGAAAGAATTTTTTATTAATTATGAATTGGCCTGTCTGTTGAAAGCTTTTATTATTTTTTTAAATTTTATTTTGTTTAATTTACATCCAAATTAGCATACAGTGCAAGAATGATTTCAGGAGTAGATTCCTTAGTGTCCCTTACCCATTTAGCCCATCCCCCCTCCCAGCACCCCTCCAGTAACCCTGTTTGTTCTCCATATTTAAGAGTCTCTTCTGTTTTGTTCCCCTCCCTGTTTTTATATTATTTTTGCTTCCTTTCCCTTAATGTTCATCTGTTTTGTATCTTTCCACGTATGAGTGAAGTCATATGACTTTTGTCTTTTCTCTAATTTCACTTAGCATAATACCCTCCAGTTACATCCAAGTAGTTGCCAATGGCAAGATTTCATTCTTTATGGTTGCTGAGTAATACTCCATTGTATGTATATACCACATCTTCTTTGTCCATTCTTTGGACATTGGGCTCTTTGGACATCTGGGCTCTTTGATGGCTCATTGGTGGACATCTGGGCTCTTTCCATACTTTGGCTGTTGTCGATAGTGCTGCTATAAACATGGGGGTGCATGTGTCCCTTCGAAACAGCACACCTGTATTCTTTGGATAAATGCCTAGTAGTGCAATTGCTGGGTCGTAGGGTAGTTCTATGTTTAGTTTTTTTAGGAACCTCCATACTGTTTTTCAGAGTGGCTGCACCAGCTTGCAGTCCCAACAAGCCTTATTTCCTAATAGAGAGGTACCTCACTTCATCAATTGTAAAGCACACTTTTTTTTAAGTTCTAAAAAAACAAAAATTCCGACATTTAAACTGGCAATGCTTTCTTATCCCTTAGAAGTTTTGTTTTATACTCTTAAAAATGGCCCTTTTAAACTTAGACATAAATCTTTTTTTAAAATAAAGTTTATTTATGGGGTGAGAATCCCAAGCAGGCTCTGCACTGTCAGCTCAGACCAGGATGTGGGGCTCGAACCCACAAACCTCGAGACCATGACCTGAGCCAAAACCAAGAGTCGAACGGTTTAACTGATTGAGCCACCCAGACGCCCCAAACTTTGACATAAATCTTTAAAAATTATCCTGGGTATACAAAACAGGAAAATAGAAATGAAAGAAATTGGTGTTTTCAGAAGGCCTTGTCACCAGAGTTCTATTCCAAATCACTTTTGAAATCAGCACCTTCCATGTCCGTGTTCTCCCCCAAGATGTTACCCTCTGTGCCATCAGGAACACGGCCAGTGCAGCATCTCCTCACAGAGTGTGCCATGTTGTCTCAAGAAGACCCATTCTGGGGACACCTGGCTGGCTCAGTCAGTGGAGCGAGGGACTCTTCATCTCAGAGTTGTAAGTTTGAGCCGCATGTTGGGTATAGAGATTACTTAAAAATAAAATCTTAAGAAGAAGAAGGAGGAGGAGGAGGAGGAGGAGGAGAAGGAGAGGAAGAAGAAGAAGAAGAAGAAGAAGAAGAAGAAGAAGAAGAAGAAGAAGAAGAAGAAGAAGAAGAAGAAGGAGAAAGAGGAGGGGGAGGAGGTGGGGGAGGAGGTGGAGGAGGAGGAGAAGGAGGAGAAGGAGAAGAAGAAGAAGAAGAAGAAGAAGTAGAAGAAGAAGAAGAAGAAGAAGAAAGGGGAGGGGGAAGAAGAAGACCCACTCTAAAAGTTGTAATTCTCGTACTTTCTGGATCTTACCAGAAGATGTCACAAAGGATGTGTTTTCAGATCATGTTTGTACACACACACACACACACACACACACACACACACGGAGTGACAAACACACTACAACAGCCATCCAATGACAGTGCTTGTGAGATGCTATCAATTGTGAGAAATCTGCCAATTTCAGAAATGAAAGCTTGTGTGCCTTAGAATCAATGAAGTGTGGTGGATCTTCCTAGACTCTCACCCAGTTGCCCTGAGCTCTCTTTGGCACAGGTGGTTGCCTCCCTGCCACTGCATCAATTACTGGTGGAAAGACAGGAGCTTCCAGCGCGTGCCTTGGATCCGTCACGTTGCATTCACAAGACATTTCTGTGAGGGATAAAGAAAATCAGGATTTTATTAACTAGGAGGAACGGGGAGTGGCTGCTGACAGGACAACCTCTTATCACTTTACCTCTATCTGTTCTTTTACTTGCAGACATTGAACTCATCTCCAATTTTCATTTTACAAAGCAGAACTCACTTTTGAACATACGTACGATAGTAAGAGCTCCTCTAGGACACATACTCCACAGTGGGTTTTAGTTGAATAATGGTGTACCCATATTTTTGGAATTTTTACTGTGAAACTTTCCAAACTTCCCCAAAGCTAGAGAGTACAACAAACCCCATGTGGCCATCCCCTAGCTTCATTTAACCACAGACTTGTTTCATCTGCCCCTTCCCCCTCGTTATGTTTTTTTTGCTGGAATATTTTAAAGCAAATCCCAGCCATGGTTCCATTCACCTCTAAACACTTCAGTATGCAACTCAGAAAGAAATCTCCGAGTATTTTCTTGCATGACCACAATGCCATTATCACATCTAACAAAATGCAAATGATTATTTAATATCATTCAATTACCGAGCCATACTCAAATTTCCTCAGTTGTATAAAAAATTCTTTTTGTGATTTCTGTTTAGAATCAAGATCAAACAGGATCTGTTTTATTTGGTTGTTATGACTCTTGTGTTTCCTTTAAGTCTTTTAAGTCTTATGTTTCTCTTAATCTAGAACACTCCCCTCCCCTCTTACTTTTCCTTTCATTGGCTTGTTGATGAAATTAGAGTCTAATATAAAGTCCCTCCTTTGAGATCTTGTATATTGCTTCCTTGTGGACTGAATCCTTTATGCTCAATATTTCTTGCAGACTAGGGGTCAGTTTTAAAGGTTTGAATGCATTATTATCCTGATTATTATTTAAAGGTTTTATTTTTGGGGTGCCTGGGTGGCTCAGTCAGTTAAGTGTCTGACTTGGGCTCAGGTTCATGAGTTCGAGTCCTGCATCAGGCACTGTGCTGACAGTTCGGAGCCTGGAGCTTGCTTTGGAGTCTGTGTCTTCCTCTCTCTCTGACCCTCTCCTGCTCACACTCTGTGTCTCTCTCAAAAATAAATAAACATTTTTTAAAGACTTTATTTTTTAAGTAATCTCTACACCCAACGTGGGGCTCAAACTCATAATCCTGAGATCAAGAGTTCCATGCTCCACAAGACTGAGCCAACCAGCCAGGTACCCCAGTTTCATTGCGTTATGATTCACATTTTTTTTCCCTGAAAATCCTAAGTGGTACTGTGTACTTTCTGTACCCTTACCAGGAGGCATGTGATGTTGGTTGTCTCACTTCTCATGCCATTAAGATTGATCACTGGATTCACATAGTGACAACCTGATTTTTGTACATTTCCTATCAGTTTTTCTTGTAGTTATTTTAGCCGCACTAATGACTACTGCCTGAGTCAGTTATTTCACCAATGGTTGAAACAATTTTCTAACTTGGACTCTGCTGCGTTTGTTAACTAGAATCAGGGCTATGTGAGTGACGGCTTAAATTTTCTGCCCTGGGCACGACTCGCCTTACTGTAGCCCCAGTTCTAGCTAGAATTCTTCTATCTGAAACACGTTCCCTTACACACGGGGATATTAGGTCACATTGGAGTTCTACTTACATTAGAAAAGCAGAAGTGTTTAGTTCTTTCCCTGTAATTAACAATTTTCAGAGGAATAAGTTGATGTCCTGGCTATCTCCAGGACTATTTCCTTTCTAAAAAATTATTCTCAAATCATGACTTTTTATATACCCAATATGTCTGGGGTGCCTGAGTGGCTCAGTCAGTTGGGCGTCCGACTTCGGCTCCGGTCATGATCTCGCAGTTTGTGGGTTCGAGCCCCGCGTCAGCACAGAGCCTGGAACCTGCTTCGGATTCTGTGTCTCCTCCTCTCTCTACCCCTCCCCTGCTCATGCTCTGTCTCTCTCCATCTCTCAAAAATAAATTAATGTAAAAATAAAAAAGTTATATACACAATGTCTTAATCAACTGCAATCCTTAACCTTTTTTTTTTATTTAACGTTTATTCATTTTTGAGACAGAGAGAGACAGAGCATGAATGAGGGAAGGTCAGAGAGAGAGGGAGACACAGAATCCGAAACAGGCTCCAGGCTCTGAGCTGTCAGCACAGAGCCCGACGTGGGGCTCGAACTCACGGACTGCGAGATCATGACCCGAGCCAAAGTCGGACGCCCGACTGACTGAGCCACCCAGGTGCCCCAATCCTTAACCTTTTTGAAATTAAAATTTTTCCATGTGTGTCTGTGGGAGTACAGGACCCCAATGATCGTTTGTTGTTATAATTTACCACACCTTGAATTCCCTAATTTAGCTTTGTTGTGTATGTGTTTTAGATACACCTTCACGGTCACCAGTTTCTTTGCTCATTCTTCTTTTTTTAAAGAAATAGGTATATTGAGATATAATTCATACATCATGCAATCCACCCACTTAAAGTGTACAGTTTGTTGTGTTCTAGTATATTCACAAAGTTGTGCAACCATCACACTCTCGAATTCCACAACATTTTCCTCACTACTCACAGAGACGCTGCACCTGTTACTAGCTCTTTCCTGCTCCTCCCACACCTCCAGGCAGTCACTAATCTGCCTTATATCTCAAACTGACTATTTGAGGATTTGCCTATTCTGGACATCTCATATGAAGAGAATCATACAATGTATGCCTTCTATTACCGGCTTTTTCCCACTTAGCATAACGTTTTCAAGGTTCATCCAAGTTGCAGCCTGTATCAGCACTCCATTCCTTTTCATAGCCAACTAATATTCCACTGTTTGTAAATACCATGTTGCTTTATTCATCACGTGATGGCCATTTGATTATTTCTACTCTGAGGCTCTTATGAATAAAGCTACCATGAGTATCGATGGGCAAGTATTTCTGTGGACGTACGTTTCCATTTCTCTTGGGTGTATACCTAGGAGTGCAATTGCTCAGACTCAAATGCTGAATCTTTTCAGGAACTTCCAAATCGCATCCAAAGTAGCTGCACCATTTTACACTCCCTCCAACAGTGTGGGAGGGTTCTGATCTTTTCATATCCTCATCAATACTTGTTATTATCTCTTATGTTATATCTTACAGTTTTGATTGTCAAGTCTGTGATGACTAATGATGTTGAGCATCTTTTTATGTGCTTATTGACTGCACATCTTTCTTGGAAAAATGTTCAGATCCTTTGTGCATTTTATTTTTTATTTTATTTTATTTTATTTTTTTTCAATTAATCTCCGTGTCCAACATGGGGCTCGACACCACGAGTCACATGCTCCACCAACTGAGCCAGCCGGATGCCCCTCTTTGCTCATTTTTATGTTTTTTAATTAAACAATTTTTAAATATTTTATTAAATTTTTTTAAAATTTATTTTGAGAGAGAGGGAGTGTGGGAGCAGGGGAGGAGCAGAGAGAGGGAGAGAGAGAATCCCAAGCAGGCTCCATGTCATTAGCACAGAGCCCTACATGGAACTCGATCCCAGGAACCATGAGATCATGACCCAAGTCAAAAGCAAGAGTCAGTTGTTTAACCACTGGGCCACCCAGGTGCCCCTAAAAAATGTTTTAATGTAATCTCTACCCCCGATGTGGGACTTGAACTTACAACCTCAAGATCAAGAGTCACATGTTCTACCGACTGAGCCAGCCAGGTATCCCCTCTTTGCCCATTTTAAAACCGTCTTTTTATTATTGGGTTGTATAAATTACTTAAATATTCTTCACACAAGTCTTTCATCAAAAATATGATTTGCAAATATTTGCTCCCATAGTGTGGTTATCTTTTCACTTTCTTGATAGTGTCCTTTGAAGTACAGAAGTTTTAAAGTTTTAAAGATTGGGATATAATTGGCATATAACATTATGTTAGTTTCAGATATACACTATAATGATGTGATATTTGCATATACTGCATACTGATTACTACTACAAGTGTGGTTAATATCCGTCATACACAGTTACAAACTTTTCACTTATAATGAGAACTTTTAAGGTCTACTCTCTTAGAAACCTTCAAATATGCAACATATTATTAACTAGACACCATGCTATACATTATATCCCCAGAACTTATTATTTATTTTATAACTCGAAGTATGCACCTTTTGACCACTTTCACCCATTTCGCCCATCCTCAACCTCTGACAGCCACCAATCTGTTTTCTGTACCTGTGAGTTACACTTATCTTTGAAGATTCCACATATAAGAGGTACCTGGGTTGGTTGGTTAAGCATTTGACTCTTGATTTCGGTTCAGGCTGTGATCTCATGGTTTCTGGGATAGAGTCCTGAGTTGGGCTCTGTGCTTACGGTGCGGAGCCTGCTTGGAATTCTCTCTTTCCCTTTCTCTCTCTCTCTGCCCCTCCCCTGCTTGTGCACTCTCTCTCTCTCAAAATAAATAAATAAACTTGAAAAAAAGATTACATATATAAGTGAGGTCATACAGTATGTGTCTTTCTTTCCGATGTTTCACTTAGCATAATGCTATTAGGGTCTACCCATGTTGTAAAAGTTTTTAATTTTGAAGCAGCTTAATTTATCCATTTTTTCTTTGTTGCTAATGTTTTTTGTGTCATATCCAAGAGTACGTTGTGAAATCCAAGGTTATGAAGATATACCTCTGTGTTCTTCTAAGAGTTTTGTAGTTATAGATCTTACATTTAAGTTTTTGCTTCAGCTTGAGTTAATGTTTATATATGGTCTGCATGTGGATATCCAGTTTTGCCAGCACCAATGTTGGAAAGAACTATTCTTTCCTCAATGAATAGTCTCGGTGTTTTTGTAAAAAATTGACCCTAGGGGCGCATGGATGGCTCAGTCGGTTAAGCTTCCGACTCTTGATTTCAGCTCAGGTCATGATCCCACAGTTGGTGGGATTGAGCCCCGTGGCTAGCTCACTGACAGCGAGGTGCTTGCTTGGGATTCTCTCTCTTTTCACACTCTGCTCCTCCCCCTGCTCTCTGTCTCTATCTCAAGATAAATGAACTTAACACAGTTTTCCTTAGACACATGGGTTTGTTTCTGGGCTCTCGATTCTGTTCATAGACATTTGTGTCTAACCTTAAGCAGGGACCATACTGTCTTGATTACCATTACTTTGTACTGCCTTTTGAAATAAGGACGTGTGAGTCTTCCAAGTTTGTTCTTTTTCAAGATTGTTTTGGGCTTTTCAGAAGTTCTTGTGATACTATATACATTTTATCTTTTTTAAGTTTTATTTATTTATTTTTGAGAGAGAGAGAGTGCACTTGCACGAGTGGGGGAGGGGCAGAGAGAGAGAGAGAGGAGAGGGAGAGAATCCCAAGCAGGCTCAGCTCCGACCCTGATGCAGGACTCGAACCCATAAACCATGAGATCATGAGCTGAGCAGAAGTTGGACGCTTAGCCAACGGAGCCATGCATGTGCCCCAATGCTATATGCATTTTAGAATCAGCTTGTAAGTTTCCATAAAGATATCAGCTGGTTATTCTGATAGAGATTGCATTGAATTTTAGATCAATTTGGGGAGAATTGCTACCCTTATAATATTAAGTCTTCTGACCCATAAATATGGAATTCCCCCCCATTTATTTACATATCCTTTCAACAATATTTTGTAGTTTTCAGAGTATAATATTATACTTGTTTTGTTAAGTGTATTTTGAAGTATTATATTCTTTTTGATGCTATTTCAAATGGAATTATTTTCTTAATTTCATTTCTAGATTATTCATTGAAAGTATATAGAAAAAACTGACTTTTGTATTCTGCAACTTTGTATTGACAATTTTGACCCAAAATTGACCTTTGTATTCTGCAATTCTTGCATTCTGCAACTTTCATGAAAATTGAAAGTAGTTTTCCATGTAATTCCTTAGGATTTTCTGTATACAAGGTCACATTGATGAGGTTTTGGAATGGTGGGGGTTCGAAGCTAACAGCTAAGAAAGAATTCTTGAAGACCTCTTTGGTGCAAAAAGGTGATTTTATTAAAGCACGGGGACAGGACCCGTGGGCAGGAAGAGCTGCACTGGGGCTGTGAAGCGTGGCTCATTATATACTATGGAGCTGGGGGAGGTAAAGTCAAGAGAAAGTTTCTTTTTTATTAAAAAAATTTTTTTTAATGTTTATTTTTGAGAGACAGAGCATGCATGGGGGAGGGACAGACAAAGAGGGAGACAGAATCTGAAGCAGGCTTCAGGCTCTGACTGTCAGCACAGAGCCCGAACTGAGGCTCCAACTGAGGAACTGAGAGATCATGACCTGAAACCAAGTCAGACGCTTAACCGACTGAGCCACCCAGACACCCCAAGAGGAAGTTTCCTAAAGGGGTTAAAAGAAATTTTTGTTTATTACTGATTCATTTTTGAGAGAGAGCGAAAGAGACAGAGTGCAAGCGGGGGAAGGGCAGAGAGCGAGAGAGGGAGACACAGAATCTGAAACAGGCTCCAGGCTCTGAGCTATCTGCACAGAGCCTGATGCGGGGCTCGAACTCACGGACCGTGAGATCATGACCTGAGCTGAAATCAGACTGAGCCACCCAGGTGCCCCAAAGAGATTTTCACAAGTTAAAGGAGACTCACAGGATCCTGGAGGCCTAGCTATGGCCAAACTAAGGTGGTTTTTCCCTCCAGCAAAGCATTAACATGAAGACAGTAGGGAGTTCCTGGAGATTAGGGTATTGATAAGATTACCGTTTTCTTGTAATTTTTAAAGATATTGTAAACTGATGGAGACTCAGGTCCCATCATGACAGTTAGCTCTATAAGTTAACCGTTGGTTTTCTTTCCCTCTCCTTTGTCCTTGGGCAGCCAGGAGTGCCTGAGGAATATCTCACGTGCCCCACCTGGTGGAGGGTGTGTGGTACTTTGCACTCGGCCCCTAGTTTGCCGTGTGCTCCCGCATTTACTTCATCTGTGGATTAGACACAGTTTTGCTTCTTCCTTTCCAACCTGGATACCTTTTTTTCCTGCCTAATTTCCCTTACTAGAACTTCTGTTGTAACTTTGAACAGAAAGAGCAAGGGTGGACATCCTTGTCTTATTCCTGATTTTAGGGGGAAAACGTCCAATCTTTCACTGTTAGATATTATGTTATCTGTTAAGCCGAAGTCGGACGCTCAACCGACTGAGCCACCCAGGCGCCCCTGTTTGTGAATTTTTTTTAAAAAAAGTTTTAATGTTTATTTTTGAGAGAGAGAGTGTGAGCGGGGGAGGGCAGAGAGGGAGGGAGACACAGAGTCTGAAGCAGGCTCCAGGCTCTGAGCTGTCAGCACACAGCCCGATGTGGGGCTCGAACTCACTGACCATGAGATCACCACCTAAGCTGAAGTTGGACGCTTAACCGACTGAGCCACCCAGGTGTCCCATTTGTGAGTTTTTTATAGACACTCTTTTGTCAGGTTCCCTTCAGTTCCTAGTTTGTTGAGTGTTGTTTTTTTTTCATTAAAAGGTATTAAATTTTATCAAATGCTTTTTTGTGTCTTTTGAGATGATCCTGTAATTCTGTTTTCATTTTAGTGACATGATATATTAAAATAATTGTTTTTCAGGTGTCAAACCAAACTTGCATTCCTAGGATAAATCTCTCTTGGTCATGGTGCGTAATTTTTATATGTTGCTGAATTTAGTGTGCTGGTATTTGAATGACATTTTTTCCTCTTCACACACTTTAATTCCCACTTTTATGTTTTCTTTTGTTTTTTTAAGAGAGAGACAGGGTGCACGTGAGTGAGGGGCAGAGAGGGAGGGAGAGAGAGAGAATCCTCAGCAGGCTGTGCACTGTCAGCACAGAGCCCGACGCGGAGCTCAAACTCAAGAACCACGAGACCATGACCTGAGCCAAAGCTGGACACTTAATGACTGAGTCACCTAGGCACCCCAGAAACTGGATGTTATTAAGTTTATTTATTTATTTATTAAAAAAAATTTTTTTTTCAACGTTTGTTTATTTTTTTGGGACAGAGAGAGACAGAGCATGAACGGGGGAGGGGCAGAGAGAGAGGGAGACACAGAATCGGAAACAGGCTCCAGGCTCTGAGCCATCAGCCCAGAGCCTGACGCGGAGCTCGAACTCACGGACCGCGAGATCGTGACCTGGCTGAAGTTGGACGCTTAACTGACTGCGCCACCCAGGCACCCCAAGTTTATTTATTTATTTAAGTAACCCTTACACCCAACATGGGGCTTGAACTCACATGCCCCTGAGATCAAGAGTCGCATGCCCTACCGACTGAGCCAGCCAGGCACCCTGAAACTGGACATTTCATCTTATTTCGATTAATTGATTAATGTTTAAAGCTTTCTTTATAGAGAGAGAGACAGCAGGTGCGTGCATGTGTGTGTGCAAGCTGGGGAGGGGGCAGAGAGAGAGAGAGGGAGAGAGAGAATCCCAAGCAGGCTCCGAGCTGTCACTATGAACCTCTACACGGAGCTCGATCCCATGAACCATGAGATCATGACCTGAGCTGAAACCAAGAGTCGGAGCTTAACTGGGACATTTTAGATAATACTGTAGCAACATTTCCGGTAGGGCTTGTTGTTATTTGCTTATTTGTTTAGTGACCGGCTGGATTGTTTTAGTGTGGTCTGTTCCCTCTCCTTCCTCCCCCTTCCCTGTGGTAGCCTCGACTGTCACCCTGGGGCTGGGGGAAGCCTGCTTGTCCACACTTGTCCTGGATGTGGAAGGCTTGGGGGGGGGGGCTTTCTTTGATGTCTCTTCCTTGGGCCACACCACTGTTAAACTCCACTAAGCGTCCACTGGCTACTCTATTATTTTCAGACCTGGTGCAAAAATTGTTCCCCAGACTAAACCAATCAATTTCAGGCTCCTTTGACTGGATAGTTTTTGAGCGCAGTGTTTGAGTTTATTCTGATCCCAGGCAGGTTCCTCCCAGCTCTCTTTCCCAGGGTTTCTCAGGGAAACCAGCTGGCCTATACTTTGCCTATGTGTCCAATAAATGTGTCAGTCTCCCCCCAATTGCCTTTCACCACAATCTCCCCTGTTTTTCAGAGAACCCTCAGGCTTGAACTTCTCCACATTGGTAGCAGAGGAAGTCAGTTCCTTTGGAAGAGAATAAGAGCTTTCTTTTCCCAGCCTGCTTCTTCCCTGAGGCAAAATCTCTGAGCCCTCACTCTGAAGGGGGGATGGGGACGGCGGCACACTTCTCTCCCAGTGACACTGTTGCCTTAGGAATTGGGTGCGCAGTAGAGAGGGGGCAGCAACATCACGTTTTCTCTCGCCTCTTCCAGCATGGAACCACCACCTGGTGAGCGGAGGCCGGACAATCAGAGCCCTACGGATTCTCAGTGGTGCCACATCGGAGGTAGAGCCTCAGTGCTGGGTGTGGGATCTGGGCCGAAGAAAGGAGCCCTCGTTTCTCAGCCACACTCCCAGGAGGTTAGCCTCGGCATTAGGTTGATGGGGACAAGATGAAACTGGAGATGTCCTGCCCCAGGTAGGAAATAGCCCTCCAACCGGGAGCTGGGGGGCGAGGGAGCCCTGTGATCTGTGTTGGCTGTGCTAGTCCTGAGTGTTCATCTCGCTGAGTTGCGAGTGGGGGGGAAGAGGGTGTATAGGTTTCACCTTAAATACCATATACTCTTGGAGCGCCTGGCTGGCTCAGTCAGTAGCGGAGCATGCGGCCCTTGATCTCAGGGTTCTGAGTTCAAGCCCCATACCGGGTGTGGAGCCTACTTAAAAAAATTATAAAGACGGTAGTGTTTGTATTTATTAAGTTTTTTGTTTGTTTTTGTTTTTTTAGTAAATGTTTCTTCATAGACTGTATGTCCTTGGGACCATTTCTAGAGATTAAAAAAAATTTTTTTTTAATGTTTATTTCTTTTTGAGAGAGAGAGAGAGAGAGAGACAGAGCATGAGTGGGTGAGGGGCAGAGAGAGGGAGACACAGAATCCAAAGCAGGTTCCAGGCTCTGAGCTGTCAGCACAGAGCCCGATGTGGGGCTCGAACTCACAGACCGCGAGATCATGACCTGAGCCGTAGTCCAGATGCTTAACCAACTGAGCCACCCAGGTGCCCCACCAATTTTTTCTTTAAATTTATTTATTTATTTTGAGGAGGGGGAGGGGCAAAGAGAGGGAGAGAGAGAGGGAATCCCAAGCAGGCTCCTCACTGTCAGCTTGGAGCCCGATGTGGGACTCGAACCCATCAATGGGGAGCTCATGATCTGAAGCAAAATCAAGAGTCCAATGCCCAGCCCACGCCCAGCCAGCTGAGCCACCCAGGAACTGCGTTTTTTTTATTTGTTCCTTTCTTGCATTTGAAGTATTCCTCGCGAATGTCCTTGTCTGAGCCTCTTTGCCCTGGTCCCTAACCACCACAACTGCAACCAACCCTTCATAGCATTGTCCCCCTCTGTCAGTGTTACAGAGGCCCACCCATCCCCCTAGTTTCTTGTCATCAGCCTGAATTAGACTAATTTTGGTGTCTGGAACAAAGGGCCTCCACCAACTTGACCTGCATAGGCTCATCTCAGGTGGATTAAAGCCTTGACTAAGGCTTTGGCAGCTGGTGCCAACCGCATGGGCCGGGCCACGGTGGGTGAGGGCGGTCTTCAGCGCCTCTGGCAAAGCAGTAGGGTCGCCTATCACCCCCCCCACCCCCCCAAAGCAATTGCCTTCTGTGGTTTAGGGTGGAGCCGAACCTTGCGTGAGCGTGAGCTCGCGGCTGGTCAACTCCAGGGCAGCGGCAGGGAAAAAGTAGACGATTTCATGGGTTTTTTGTTATTTATATTTAAAATAATTTCCACCGGCTTTACTGGTGAGTGGGTCCCCGGTGTCTTTACGTTGCTTGTGCGAGTCTTCCCCTCCACCCCAGTTTCGTGCACTACACCCCTACTTTCTTTGTTCCATTTCCTTATTCTAGAAGCCCAGCGTATGTTTTAGTTATCACTTTGTTAAATTAACCTTTGTTGAAGAAAGGCAGACACACAGGTGATGAGCTGTGGTTTGATAAAAGATCAGGAAAGAAATTGAAATAGGGAACGTTGTTACAAGGCCTGGGGGACCTGCACAGCACGTGTTGAGGGGCCACTTGGGAAGGCCAAGGTCGGGTGCAGGCAGCGAGCGACAGGACCTGGGCCACACACGTTTATCTCTGCCCGTGGGTGGGGAGGCTTCAGGGGTCCTGGGTAAGGCCGGATCTTGGTCAACTCAAACACCAAAAGCTCCATGGGGAGTCTTTTTTTTTTTTTTAAATCTTTTTTAATGTTAATTTTTTTAACATTTATTTCTTTTTGAAAGACAGAGCCTGAGCAGAGAAGGGGCAGAGAGAGGGAGACACAGAATCCGAAGTAGGTTCCAAGCTCTGAGCTGTCAGCACAGAGCCCGCCAGACTTGAACCTACGAACTGTGAGATCATGACCTGAGCCGAAGTCGGACGTTCAACCGACTGAGCCAACCAGGAGCCCCATGACTCTTTTTTTAATGTTTACTTTTGAGGGAGGGAGACAGAGAGTGGGGGGAAGGGGCAGAGGGAGTGGGAGACACAGAATCTGAAGCAGGCTCCAGACTCCAAGCTGCCAGCACAAAGCCCCACGGTGGGGCACGAACCCAACTGCAATGCAAGATCATGACCTGAGCTGGAGTGGGAGTCTTAACCCCAGGTGCTCCTTCACAAGGAATCTTATCTAAGGGGTGCACAAGGGGAAGGCTCTGGAGAGAGGAGAGACTGTGGGTCACAAGCGCTGTTGAGGAAGTCATGTCAGGAACTTATAGTGGCTTGTGACTCTTCAGGTCATTATCTAGGGCATGTGGTTGTATGGGGGGCTAATGACAGTTAGGCTCCCTTGCAGGCAGCTTGGTTGAACAAAATAAATGCCAAGGCAGTGATAGCATGGATAGCTTAGCTAAACTCTTGACATATTTCTTATTAAAACATAATGCAACAATTTATGCATTTATGTATTTATTTTTATTTGAGAGAGAGAGAGAGCGCGCATGACTGGGGGAGAGGGGCAGAGGAATAGAGAGAGAGAGAGAGAGAGAATCTCAAGCCAGATGCAGTGCTCGGTCTCAGGACCCTGGGATCATGACCCAAGGGTAAATCAAGAGTCCATTGCTTAACCGTCTGAGCCACCCAGGTGCCCCAATGCAAGAATTTTAAACTGCTTCCCTTTAAAACAGTATGAAGTATATTTAATAACAACTGTTAGATATGATAATTTATTCACACCAAAATACATTATTTTTTACAACAAATCTCACATTTACAGATCACACCTTTTATTTTATTTTATCCTTTTTTTTTTAAGTTTATTTATTTATTTTGAGAGAGAGGGAGAGAGAGAGACAAGAAGGGAGAGAGAATCCCAAGCAGGCTCCACACTGTCAGCACAGAGTCTGACTCGGGGCCCGAACCCATGAACCATGAGATCATGATCTGGGCAGAAACCGAGTTAGACGCTTAACTGACTGAGCCACTCGGGCGCCTATCCTAGTCTATTTTTCAAGTAAGGTCTAGGCCCAAAGTGGGGCTTGAACTCATAACCCCAAGGTCAAGGGTGGCATGTTCTATGAACTGAGCCAGCCAGGCACCCCAGAACCGTACCTTTAAAATAAGACTTCATTTTTAACCAGTTTTAGGCTTATATGGAAAAGTTGCAAAAATAACTCAAAGTTCCCATGTATTTCCCACTTAGTTTCTTATCTAACACCTTGTATAACCCAAGTACAGTGGTTACAACCAGGAAATTAAACTTGGTGTAATACTATTGAGTAAAGTACGGAACTTAGTAGAATTTCAGCAGCGTTTCAGTGCTGTCCTTTTCCTGTTTGGGGATTTCACAGAGCACTGAGCTGTTAATTCTCCACAGATTCTTGTAATCTGTGACGATTCCATAATCTTTCCTTATCTTCCAGGACCTTGACATTTTAAAGAGTGTTGGTCACGAATTCTGTAAGATATCCATCAATTTGGGCTTGTCTGATGTTCTCTCATGATTACAAGGAAAGGTTATACAGTTTGGGCAAGAAGACCATAAAATGACTTTTGTCCTTCTCAGTGTAACATATTTAGAGTATGACATTGTTACATTGTTACATGCTAACCTTGACCATTTGGTTAAACCTGTGAAGTTTCTCCACGTAAAATACTGTCTTCCTCTCCTGTTCAGAGCTATCTTGGAGTAGATACTGCAAGATTATCTAAACATCCTTTTTCTCCTCAAATTTTGCCTGCTAATTTTACCATCCGCCTTGTCTGCAAGGAATTAATACAGTGGTACTTGCCTACTATTGATTTTTCTATTTCCCTCTTCTTTCTACATCCATCAACTGGCTTTTTCTGTAAGAATTTTTTCTCATTTATTTATGTCACTCTAGATTCATAATAGTTATGTTATGAGTTATAATGCAGCACCACCATTTATTTATTTTAATGCTCAAATTGTTCTAGCTTTGGCCATTCAGAGCTTGTGCTGTTTGGTTCCTGCGTCTTCTTGAGACTTCCCTTCCAGTTTTCAGCACTTCCTTACTTCTGGCACCACAAAATATTCCGGATTCATCTTATCTTTTCCCTGCCGCAAACCTTGAATCAACCACTCTCCAAGGAATCCTGGTCCTTTTACTGAAGAACGCTGTATAGAGACCGATATCTGCGTGCTAAGTGTGCTTGTTGCTACTGGGATCTCATTGCTTCTAGGCTCTTTCCATGGAAAAAGATGTAGGAAATTCATGTATCTCTACTAACCCCTGCATACACACATATCTGTATGACCCTATCTGTGTATGTATTTTAAGGGGCGCCCGAGTGGCTTAGCTGGCTAAGCACCTGACTTTGGCTCAGGTCATGATCTCACAAATTTCAGAGTTCGAGCCCCACATCTGGCTGTCTGCTGTCAGTGTGGAGCCTGCTTGGGATTCTCTGTCTCCCTCTCTCTCTGCCCATCCTCCACTTGTGTTTTCTCTCTCTCTCTCTCAAAAATAAATAAATGTTAAAAAAAAAAACCACATGATTTTATGCTGATACTTCTGATTCCAATCCAAAACTAGAGGGTTTCTTATTTGTAACTTTTTTTTTCCCAGTGGTGGGAAACCAGGCTCTCCCTTGTATACGATATTCTTACTTATTTACTCATAAAGTACACATAAAGTTGTGTCAGAATTGTTAACCCACCTTTGAAAAGCCCATTCTGGGGCGCCTGGGTGGCGCAGTCGGTTAAGCGTCTGACTGCAGCTCAGGTCATGATCTCACGGTCCGTGAGTTCGAGCCCCGCGTCGGGCTCTGGGCTGATGGCTCGGAGCCTGGAGCCTGTTTCCGATTCTGTGTCTCCCTCTCTCTCTGCCCCCCCCCCATCCATGCTCTGTCTCTCTCTGTCTCAAAAATAAACGTTAAAAAAAATTAAAAAAAAAAAAAGAAAAAAATGAAAAGCCCATTTATTATCTAGATGACAGCATTTATGTAGTTCTTTTTTGTCTTTAACCTTGTATGTTGCAGACAAGATTCTGTTTTCCAAGGTTCTTTTCTTCCTCCCCCCTTCAGTGGGATTTTGTGTTTTATTTACAATACAGGTTCATGCGTTACTGTTTGCATTGCATCTTGGATTCCCACCACCTCCTCATTATAACTTGTTTATTTTTTGGAGGGGAAAACGTGAAGGGCTTGTGAAGCATTACTATCATTCTGTAACAAAAAGATGTTCTCGAAGGAGTATAACTCTGTCCTAATCTGTATTACTCCATTCCTGTTCTTCTCTCCTTTTTACCCCTTTCCAATCACCCCTTGTAGCCAATTTCTTTCTTTTTTTTCTTCATGCAGCTGTTTTTAAAATAATATTTCTATTTTTAAAGTTTATTTATTTTGAGAGAGAGAGAGAGAGAGTGTGTGCAAGAGGGGAGGGACAGAGAGAGAGAGAGGGAGGGAGGGAGAGAGAGAATCCCAAGCGGGCTCTGCACTGTTAGCACAGACCCCAATGTGGGGCTCAAACTCACGAACCCTGAGACCGTGACCTGAGCCGAGATCCAGCATCAGACACTTAGCTGACTGAGCTCCCGAGGTGCCCCTAATTTCTTAAATTTCTACACATTCCCTCCCATTTAAATAGTGTAACATGTGAATGTGTCTGAGGTAGACTGTTAGCCACCTCTCCCAACTTGTCTTCATCTTCCAAAGTCATATAATTTCTGATTTTAGCTTATCATAAGACTGCTTGGATCAAACATTCCCATTTTCCCAGTCTCCCATGCACCTAGATACAGTCACATGACTAAGTTCTTGCCAATGAGATGCAAGGAGTTAAAGTCATATGGCAGTTTTTGGAAAACTGCTTTAAAAGACTGATACATGTTTCTCTCTCTCTCTCCCTCTCTCTTTTCACTCAGTAATTTATCCTTGTGCCCAGAATGTCAATGTGATGGCCGGAACTCCAACAGCCATCTTATACCATGAAGACAAAAGTCTTGGGATGGAGGAGTGAAAAGCTTGAAGAGCCTGTGTTCCTGATGATACCTTAGAGTCTCTAGACTGCATTTGTGTGTAGATGTATATGTTCGATGATGAAACCTTATCACATGCAAGGCTTATGATTCAGTTTTTTAAAGAGTTTTTTTTTATTAAATTTTTTTAATGTTTATTTTTGAGAGAGAGACAGAGCACGAGCGGGGGAGGGGTAGAGACAGAGGGAGACACAGAATCCGACGCAGGCTCCAGGCTCCGAGCCGTCAGCACAGAGCCCGATGTGGGGCTCAAACTCACGAGCTGTGAGATCGTGACCTCAGCCAAAGTCGGACGCCTAACCGACTGAGCCACCCAGGTGCCCCGGTTATGTAACTGTCTTCAATGTTCCTGCACAATCAATGATAGTTGAGAAGTTCCGTGAACCTTCCACAATAAAGCAGGCTGTTCTGCCCAACGTACACATGAGTTCTGGGGCCTCATTTTCTCACCCAATGCTTGTCAGGTGTATTGGTGAATGTCAATAGTTGGTTCCAAATGAAGGAAAGCCAATCATCCCACTAGGCAAATCCAACAGTTTTTTGTTTTTTTTTTAAAAACATATCCAGGGGGTCCAGAAGGATATGAGTTGAGTCTGGAAATAGCACATCGATCAGCAGCATTCTTTGGGATAGAGTGAGGTGCTAGCTTCAGAACCTAAAAAATCTGAGGATAGATGCGTGTGCTGGTGGGTTGCCAATGGAAAAGTGCCGGTAAGCCAAGGTCACGTTAGGCCTTCCAGAAGCTCCACTGCCCCTCCTAGGCCCATGCCTCCTGTGTGTATATATCGGCCTGGATACGTGCAGGGCCAGGTGACCCTCATTAAACCTGGGGTTAAACGATATACACTAGGGCTCTGGGGCACTCCTCAAGTACCCTCAGCACAAATAGTCTTCATTCATGACCCTTTCTGACCTCAGGTCAATACAGCTGGTCCAAAACATTCCTGAATTAAGAGCTGGGGGCCCAGAATAAGGCTCAGTGCCTGTGGCCTCTGGATCATCCAACAGATTCTTAGACCAGAAGAATGGCCTGGTTGCAGGGATGCGGGGTCAAACCTAGAATCATCACTCATGATCTCTACTCTCAAGACATGCCTCCCACAACCTTTGTCCATTTCTACAGAAACTGCTAACACCCGCATGGTCCTCAGCTGTCTACATACTTCCCACATATGTGGCTCTCGTGGCAGATGCATTGGACAGTACCAGTGTAGACCTTTGACTTTGCCTACCCACCCCTAACTTGAAAACATAAATTTACCATCGACCACTAGGTGGCACCCTATCCCAAACTACCGTATACCACACCAAGGGTAGGCATTTTAAGACCCCATTGAGAATGCCTGATGTGACCTCCCTCTGGAGTGTCAAGTTTAAACAATGTGAATCCAGTCTCAATATGAATTTAAAGAGCCTTATAACAAGTAACCATCTAGTGAAACTGGTTGTGGTCTCTCACTCTGTTCCTCCCTTATTCGTTCTGTCTTGTTTACTATATGACTTTTTTTTTCCTTATGACTTACTTCTATCTGGACTCATCCACACCAATCTCATGGGTGTCCTCCTTCGTTCAGCTGGTTTAGTGTCAGAACTTTGCCAACTGGGAGTGGCCTTCTACCTTTTTCCCTTTCGTGTGTCAGTAAAACAGAAGAAAGAACAACAGGACCACAAATCTTTTCCCTTAGGCAAGTATAGGGCGGCCAACGCCATACTATTTAGAGCAAGCAATGCCAACCGAAATGAATCAAGGTACTTTCTCTTGTAGGTAACTTTGAATGTTCTGGCTCCTTGTTACTTTTTAACTTCCTTGGATGATTGTCACCATGTTTCCTAAGCCCTACAAGCAGCTGGACCTTGCTCAGGTGCACCATAGGCTGGGAAATCTGGCCCAATGGTCCGCCACCTTGTCCCATTGCACTTGCAGACTGAGAAGCCTTGCCGTCTGATTTCCTGTTTGTTTCATGTCCCTGTCATTCTTGACTCAAGGCGTTTTCAGCCCACGGAGTATATCAAGACCCCTGTTTGAACTGTACACTCTGGGAAGGCAGACTTCTTTTTTTTAATTTTTTAAATGTTTTTATTTGTTTTTGAGAGAGAGAGAGCACACGCATGAGCCAGGGAGGGATAGAGAGAGAGAGAGAGAGGGAGAACCAGAATGTGAAGCAGCTGTCAGCACAGAGCCCGACATGAGGCTCAAACCCAAGAACTGTGAGATGATGACCTGAGCCAAAGTCAGATGCTCAACCGACTGAACCGCCTAGGTGCCCCTTTAAAAAAATTTTTTTTTTGTTAAATTTTTTTTTCAACGTTTTTATTTATTTTTGGGACAGAAAGAGAGCATGAACGGGGGAGGGGCAGAGAGAGAGGGAGACACAGAATCGGAAACAGGCTCCAGGCTCTGAGCCATCAGCCCAGAGCCCGATGCGGGGCTCGAACTCACGGACCGCGAGATCGTGACCTGGCTGAGGTCGGACGCTTAACCGACTGCGCCACCCAGGCGCCCCTAAAAATTGTTTTTTTAACGTTTGTTTATTGTTAGACAGAGAGTGTGTGCAAGTCAGGGAGGAACAGAGAGAAAGGGAGACACAGAATCTGAAGCATGCTCCAGGCTCTGAGCTGTTATGGCAGCATAGAGCCTGACACGGGGCTCAAACCCACGAACTGTGAGGTCATGACCTGAGCTGAAGTCGGACGCTTAACCGACTGAGCCACCCAGGCGCCCCTCTCTTTAGCTCTTTTGAGAGAAAACTGAAACTGAGAAACCAGCAAGCTAACGAAAAGATACTTAAGGTTCATCTACTTTTGGTTTGTGGGACTCAAAGCAGTTCTTGTTTTCTGATCGCAAACCTCAGGTTTATCTGTAGATAGTCATTGGTACCCACGATGCAGGAACGACATAAGGCTCTGCTTTGTTCAAAGTTTGGCAAATAAAATGACGGTGGCTGAGGTCAGGTATGTGAAGTCACTAGGCAAACTAGCCTGTCACCTTGACCCAGGGCAAGAACAAGGTTGGCCCAGTGATGATATTAGGAAATGAAAAGCAACAGGTCAACTAAAGGAACCGTGGAAATAAAACAACAAAGCGAATGCAGGAAGATTGGGAAGTAACGGCCAGAAGGACACGTCCAGAGGCACCTGGGTGGCTCAGTCGGTTAAGCGTCCCACTTGGGCTCAGGTCACGATCTCACTGTTCGTGGGACTGAGCCCTGTGTTGGGCTCTGTGCTGACAGTGCGAAGCCTGCTTCAGATTCTCTCTCCCTGTCTTTGACCCTCCCCCATTCATGCGCTCTCTCTCTCTCTCTCTCTCTCTCTCTCTCATAAATAAATAAACATTAAAAAAAAAAAACCCAAAAAAGTACAGGTTCAGCATAGTCCCGGAGAAGCAAATGTCCCAGATCCTCCGATGTGGTTGCCCTTCTTTGTGGCCGATACGTTATTACGGCTGCTATTTTCACCTATTTTCTTTATCTGTGAAATAAGGGGGTTAAACCGGACAATGTAGGGAGAAATGTGAAAGACGGTTGAACCAGAGCAAAATGATCACTGGGCGCGTTCAGTGGAAAAACAGGCAGGTGGGATCTAAACCCCCTTCTGGGTTATCCAATTCTGTGAAGTGTCTGTGCTTTTCATTGTCCTTGAGCTCTTTTGTGTCTGTGAATTGTAGATGGCTGGGAACAGTGCCAATGGCTCTTGTCCACACACACGCAGATACATTTTGAGACGTGGAAATACCATAGAATTCCCTTTCTCTTTGAGTTTTTCCAACTTTGCACCATAAGTCCATCTCAGCATTATTTATATGTGTGTGGATCTTTGAATTTGAACCACCCGTAATGTCTTAGTCGTCCGACTTGTCAATGAGTTCACTATCATCTCTGACCTATTCTAGTCTACTGCATGACAGCCATGAATTTATCCTGCTTCAAAAACGATCCATTGGGGCGCCTGGGCGGCTCGGTCGGTTAAGCGCCTGACTCCTGATTTCGGCTCAGGTCGAGGTCTCACAGTTACTGAGTGCGAGCCCCCCGTCAGGCTCTGCACTGGTGATGCAGAGCCTGCCTGGGATTCTCTCTCTCCCTCTCCTCCCTGCCCCTTCCTCACGTGTGTGCTCTCTCTGTCTCTCAAAATAAGTAAATAAATAAACTTCAAAAAATAAATAGATGAAAAACCATCCGTTAACAATTGCCCAGAAGTCCAATGATCACAAGTTATTTGGTCAAGAAACCACACATCCACTTCGTGCATGGTTATAAGTACAACTATAATTATAATTGTCACCGGGAATATGGACACAAAAGATTAAGTGCTAAAGAGCAGTGGGTTTGCCAGATACTTTAGGTGTCTGCCTTGAGTCGTGTACAAGCTCATGGTTCAAGGTGCTTTCCAAACCGAAGTTTTTTAGGCCCGGCTTGTACCTGAGATTATTCAGGGTGAAAAGCCTCTTCCATCACAGAAACTCTTTGCCTCAGCCACGCTTTAGTAAGATGCCTTTGCCACGTGCCATCCATGTCCACGTGGGGCTTTCTGCAGAGAGAAGTGACTGTGGCTTACTGCCCGGAGCGGTCTCAACCAAGACGTTGCAAGAAACGATGGTGGGGTGGGATTTGGGGTGGGCAGGCTTGACAGGATGTGTACACGCGGGAGAAGGAATTCTGACGGGAGTCTTCACAAATCTGGAATAAACCTTAACTCCTTAGCTGATTCTATAATCTGAAGCGAAAGAATTTTTATAGACGCTGGGTATCTCAGCCTGATTCCCCTGAAGTCAGGCTTTGTCATTAAAACTTATGTGTACGTCATTTATTTGGGAATGTGATCCTAGGCGACTTGAGTAAAAACAAGGATGGAGGAAAAGCCAATACCTGTGCTCATTTGTGCATGTTAGGGCTTGGAACTGGACAGATGGGACCGTTCTGTGCAAGGCCCCCCCACGCCCAGCCCTAGCAAGACAGCCGAGATTTCTCCAGCTTTCTCTTCAGAGGGAATATGTGCATTTGTGTGGCTTGTGGCTTGAATCAGGCAGGTGCTCAGTTGTGGGCCCAATAGCCCGTTCTGCAACTAAGCCTCTCCCTGTAGCTGCCCCACTTCAGATGCTTGGCCCACCCTGCCACCATGCATGCCCGGTCACGTGCATGCCCAACTAGCCTGGGGCTCTCAGGGCCCTCCAGGCATCTGGGGCTCAGACAGTCCTCCAAAACCACCTAGCTTCTGGGGAGGTGGGTGCTCCCACCCAGAGAATATTTCTGAGGCAGCAGCTTTAAGTGGTGATCGTCAGTCCCCATTTGGACTCCCGCTCCCAAGCTTCCCCAGGCATCGAGGCTCCCAGATGTCTCTGTTACTAGAGGGTACTTGAGTATCTCTCCTGCCCAGCCTTAAAAGGCAGTCCAGGCTCCTCCAGCTATGTCTGCAGGGGAATATACACATGTGGGTAGTTTAAGGCATGAAGCCAGGTACCCCTCGCAGCCCCCTTCATTAGCTGGCCTCAAGATACACGGTCCTGTTCCGGGACCCTGGCCGCCCTAACCTGTGCAGCTTGTACATGCACAGTATGTATTCCATGAGTCTGGCCAGGGAGCTAGGACCCTCCAGACCTGTGCGCCTCGTGTCAGTCGAGAATCGCCTGCACACCTCCAGGGCGAAGAAAATGGGTACCAAGCTATTTTGTTTGGATGGTTCTATGTATACCACGTGGGTCCATCTGGTCTCATGTGTCATTCGAGGCCAAGGTGTCCTCATTGATTTTCTGTCTGCACGATCTATCCACTGATGTGAGTGGGGTGTTAAAGCCCCTACTATTATTGTGTTAATGTCGATCTCTCCCTGTATGCCTGTTAATATTTGTTACAAATTTATGTAATTACACGCTCCTGTATTCGGTACATTGATACTTAAATTGTTATATCCTCATGTTGGCTTGACCCCTTTGTCATTAGGTACTGCCCCTCTTCATCTCTTGTCTTTATCTCCAAGTCTATTCTGTCTGATAGAAGTACTGCTACCCTGGCTTTTTTTTTTTTTTTTTTTTTTTTTTACTTCCATTTCCATGGACTGTCTTTTTCTGTCCCTTTACTTTCAGTCGGTATGTGTCTTTACGTCTGAAGTGAGTCTCTTATAAGCATCGCACGGATGGGTCTTGGTTTTTATTTTTTTTATTTTTTTAAATTTTTTTAAATCTTTTTTTCAACGTTTATTTATTTTTGGGACAGAGAGAGACAGAGCATGAACGGGGGAGGGGCAGACAGAGAGGGAGACACAGAATCGGAAACGGGCTCCAGGCTCTGAGCCATCAGCTCAGAGCCTGACGCGGGGCTCGAACTCACAGACCGTGAGATCGTGACCTGGCTGAAGTCGGACGCTCAACCGACTGCGCCACCCAGGCGCCCCTTGGTTTTTATTTTTTAATCCATTCGGTTACCCTCTGTTCTTTCATTGGAACATCTAGACCATTCGCATTGAAAGTGACTATCGATGGGTACGTACTTATTGCCATTTTGATAATTTTTTTCCTGGTTGGTTTTGTCGTTCTCCTCTGTTTCTTCCCTTGTGATTGATGACGTTCTCTAGTGTTATGCTCAGATTCCTTTCTCTTTATTTTTTTGTGTATCCACTATGGGTTTTTGATTTGTGTTCCCTTGAAGTTTATATATAACATCCTCACTATATAGCAGGCTAAATTAAGTGGACGGTTGCTTACATTCAAACACATTCTGAAACCACTACCTTTTTACTGCCCCTTCCATGTTTTGTGTTTATGATGTCATGTTTTATATTATTTTGTGAATCCCCTAATATTTTAGACGTAACTGATTTTACTACTTTTGTCTTTTTATCCTTATATTAGTTTTGTATGTTTTTGATCTACTACTTAACTGTTTGCTTTTACTCATGCAATTTTTTTCATTTCACAATTTTCTTCTAATTATGGCCTTTTCCTCTTAAAAAAACCTCTCTCTGACATTTCTTGTAAGGCTGGTTTAGTGGTGATGAACTCCTTTAACCTTTACTTGTCTGGGAAACTCTTTCCTTCAATTCTTTTTTTTTTTTTAAGTTTATTTTTAAGTAACCTCTACTCCCAACGTGGGGCTCAAACTCATGACACTGAGATCAAGAGTCGCACACTCCCCACACTGAGCCACCCCGGCAGTCCTCCCTTTCAATTCTGAATAATTTTGAGGTGCGTGGGTGGCTCAGTTGCTTAAACTTCTGACTTCGGCTCAGGTCGTGATCTCACGGCTTGTGAGTTTGAGCCCCGCGTCGGGGGTCTGTGCCATCAGCGCAGAACCCGCTTTGGGTCTTCACTCTCCCTCTCTTTCTGTACCCCCCCCCCCAACTTGTTCTCTCTCTCTCAAAAAATAAACTTAAAAAAAAAACAAACCTCTCAATTCTGAATAACCTTGCCAAGAAGAGTATTCTTGGTTCTATTTTTGTTTTTGTTTTCCCATTCAGCACTTTGTCTGATCTTTTTTTTTTCTTCAAGTAGGCTCTACGCCCAACGTGGGGCTCAAACTCATGACCCCAAGATCAAGAGTTGCAGGCTCTACCAACTGAGCCAAGCAGGCGCTCCCTCCCCCACCCCATTCCACACATTGAATATATCATGCTACTCATTTCTGGCCTCCAAAGTTTCCGCTTAAAAAATTAGCTAACAGCTTTATGGGGTTTTTCTTGTACATAAGTAGCTGCTTTTCTTTGGCTGCTTTAAAGATCCCCTATCTCGAATCTTCGACATTTTAATTATTACGTGTTGTGGTGTGGTCCTCCTTGGATTCATCTTGTTTGGGGTTCTCTGTGCTTCCTGGACCTGGATGTCTGTTTCCTTCTGCAGGTTAGGGAAGTTTTCAGCTATTATTTCTTCAAGTAAGTTTTCTGTCCCTTTGTCTCTTTTTTCTCCTTCTGGGACCCCTATAATTACAAATGTTAACATACTTGATGTTGTCTCATTTAAAAATTATTATGTATTATTTTTGGCTGTGTACCTTGATACTTTCCATTACCCTGTCTTCCAGATTGTTGATCCACTTTTCTGCCTCCTTTCATCTGCTGCTGATTCCCTCTAATGTATTTTTCATTTTAGTTATTGTACTCTTCAACTCTGGTTGAGCCTGCTTGGGATTCTCTCTCTCCCTTTCTCTTTGCCTGTCTCCTGCTCACACACTCTCTCTCTTTCAAAATAAATAAACAAACATTAAAAAAAACCCTGTTAGGGGCGCCTGGGTGGCGCAGTCGGTTAAGCGTCCGACTTCACCCAGGTCACGATCTCGCGGTCCGTGAGTTCGAGCCCCGCGTCAGGCTCTGGGCTGATGGCTCGGAGCCTGGAGCCTGTTTCTGATTCTGTGTCTCCCTCTCTCTCTGCCCCTCCCCCGTTCATGCTCTGTCTCTCTCTGTCTCAAAAATAAATAAAAAACATTGATAAAAAAAATTAAAAAAAAAAACCCTGTTATGCTAAGATGACAATGGAGATCTTTCTACAAATAATATAACCAATTTAAAGGATCCATCATCTGGCCATTGACAAGTAGGACCTTATTAATCTCATTAGTGACTCAAAGTAATAAGCTTTTTTTTTTTTTTTTATGGGAATGCCCAGATGCAAATTTCCAGACTTAGACCATTGCTGCAAGAGGTGTCTCTGGAGAGGGCATAGGGGATGCAACCCTCATGCTCCAAAAGTTTACTCCCCCAAAGAGCATACAAAAATGAAGGCCTTTGGGGCACCTGGGTGGCCCAGTCCGTTAAGCATCCAACTCTTGATTTTGACTCAGTCATGATCTCACAGTTTATGGGTTTGAGCCCCGTGTCAGGCTCTGTGCCGACAGCACGGAGCCTGCTTGGGATTCTGTCTCTCTCCCTCTCTCTCTGCCCCTCCCCTGCTCACACTTGCAAATCTCTCTCCCTCCCCTGCTCATCTCTTGCAAAAATAAATAAATAAACCTAAAAAAAAGATAACGAAGGTCTTCATTACAAAGGCAGTAAGGATGATGCATTGAAAATGGTGTCTCTGGTCGCCCATGAAAATGTGAGACACCTCCAGTCACAGACCTGCTAATATGTGTCACTGAGCAGGTGCTACTGGAATGGGACTTTCCAGTACTAACAAGCAACAAATGCTGAAGTGACAAAGGTGCCTTATGGGCTGGGACCTCTTATGACAGACTCCCCTGAGAGTTGGCACAGCCAGGCAAAGACAGTGCTGTGTTTAACTGCACATCTTGGAACCCTAGTCTATTGACAGGCCACTAAGGTGCATCCCACTAAGTGCACCCCACTAAATACCCCCCACAGATGGTAGAGACAAGAGGGAATATTTCCACTGGTCACAAAGCCAAGCTTTTAGGACATGAAACAAGATGAAAGGAAACACCTCATCTGATTTTCACATAGAGGAGCCACTGCAATGTTTACCTAAACAGATGCTGCTCTGATGAGAACTGTAAATGCACCTGAGTGTGAAGCCAGCTTGAACATCAGGTTTGTAGGTCACATGCCTATGTTTTCCCCCTCTGGTAGTTCCTTTTCATGACAAATATACAGAAGACAAAAACAAAGAAAAATGGTGACCATTGCTGGGAGGGAATGGGTTAAGTTAAACCAAGAGTATTCTCCCAAACTTACCAGAGTCACTAAGCCCAAGGAACTAGTTATGCAATTATTTTTTCCTACTAATCTAAATTCAGAAATTGAGGGGGGGAAAGTCTCTCACCAATCTTGCCCCATTAGACCCTCAGGCTGACATCTCGGAGGCTGACACGATAAGGATTCTTACCTTCTGCTGGCTTTTGTCAGATGTCCTGGGTCTCTCAGCTACAGCAGTGTTAAATTCATCCTGCTGACTATGCCATCTGTTGGGGACGAAAATTTGTCTCTACTTTTCTAGATCCTTCTAGCTGATCTATGAATCAAATTGACATAAAACAAATTAAGAGGAGAAAAAAAAAACATTTTAAATACCTGTGCACAGAAGCGCAATATTAAAATTGAGACCTAAAGAAATGACCAAGGCAGGCAAAATTCCTACTTTTAGACAAAGAACCAATAGAACCGTGAGTAATTAACAGGACAAAGAAAACTTACGTTCAAGAGCTCAATTAGTAAGGGAATCAAGGGAGGTGCCTGGATGGCTTAGTCAGTTAAGCATTTGACTTTGGGTCGGGTCATGGTCTCCCAGTTCATGAGACTGAGCCCCACATCAGGCTCTGTACCATCAGCACAGAGCCCCACATGTGCGGAGCCTGCTTTGGATCCTCTGTCTCCCTCTCTCTGCCCCTTCACCCCCCTCAAAAATAAATAAGCATGAAAAAAAATAAGGGAATCTAGGGGGGCCTGGTGGCTCGGTAGGTTAAGCCTCCAACTCTTGATTTTTGGCTCAGGCCGTGATCACACAGTAGTGAGACTGAGCCCTGTGTCGGGCTCCACACTAGCCATGGATCCTGCCTAGGATCCTCTCTCACTCCCTCTGCCCCTCCCCGACTCATGCTCACTTGCTCATGCACGTGCATGCTCTTTCTCTCTCGCAAAAAAGAAAGGGAATCTAAACTGGGTTTGGGCTGGGATAATAAATTAGTAAAAGTGATAAGGTTTGTTTATCTAGCCTTCTCAGCTCTGAGTGCTCTATCTCTGGAAATAAGGATGTGTCTTTACCTCTTGGTACAGGAAGGGTACGTTTCACAGGGGAGATTCATTTCCTGCTTTCTAGAGAAAAGGGGGGCAGAGGGTATTCTTGCATTGACTGTGTGAGTAACTTTAATTCAAAATAATATGCCATCGTGGCATATTCTAGGGTGCCCTGCCATCGGCCCCCACGTAGGCGTTTGTGGAGGTTAGGGCTTGGAATTATCCAGATTCCTTGGACCCACAATACACCACTCCTGTGTCTGTTTCTCTCAGCACTTGCCCTGTTTCAGGTCCCTTGCTGGACCAATCCAAGTGGCCCATGCTTCCACCCTTGGCAGCATGGACGCTCCAGGCCTCTGCAGCTCAGGCTGGTTCCCACCAACCGCATAGCCTCCAACCGGGAGGGAGCCCAACTCCAGAAAAATCTTTTTAAGGCAGAAGCTTTATTTATTTATTTAATTAAAAATTTATTTATTTTTGAGAGTGGGGGGGAGAGAGAGAGAGAGAGAGAAAGACAGAGTGGGAGTGGGGGAGGGGCAGAGAAAGAGGGAGACACAGAATCCGAAGCAGGCTCCAGGCTCTGAGCTGTCGGTACAGAGCCCGTCGCGGGGCTTGAACCCACGGACTGTGAGATCATGACCTGAGCCGAAGTCGGACACTGGACTGACTGCACCACCCAGGCACCCCTTTTTCTTCTTTTTTTAAAAAAATTTTAGGGGTGCCTGGGTGGCTCAATCAGTTGAACGTCTGATTCTTGATTTTGGCTCAGGTCATGATCCTGGAGTCATGGGATTGAGCCCTGCATCAGGCTCTGCACTGAGTATGGAGCCTGCTTGGGACTCATTCTCTCTCTCTCTTGCTCTCTCTCTCTCTCTTCCTCCCACCCCCCTCTCTAAAAATTTAAAAACTGAAAAATTTAAAAACTATTAAAAATGTTTTTTAAAGCTCTCTGCCCAGCATGGGGTTTGAACTCGTGACCCTGAGGTCAGGAGTTACATACTGTATGGCCTGAGCCAGCCAGGTGCCACTACCCTGAACTATTGATGCACACACGTGAAGAATGTACCCCATCAGCCAACCTTAGGTAACCAGGACATGACAGACCCGTGGAGTTCAGACTGGTCCTCATCTGCCTGCCTAGCCTCCAGGGGAGAGAGAGCACAACCCCCAAAACTTTCAGAGACGTTAGCTTTAAACTAGCAACAGTAGAATCATTTTGCCGGGTACCTGATGAATTCCTGTGCTAACCAGTCATCAAGGTTCCCAGGTGTCTCTTAGTGAAGGACACCCCAGCAGCTAGAGAGGCCCCATCTGAGCAAGGCAGTCCAGACTCTTAAGCTTTATCTTCAGGTACAATGTACATATTTGTGTAGGTTAGGGTTTGGAATGGGCATATGTCTTGTATCCCCGATTACGACCAACTGTGACCTAGTCTTTTCCGACACTTGCCCTGTTTCTGGGCAACAGATGCAGGAAAAACATTTGATAAAATTCCACATCAATTATGATAAAAACTCAGCAATCTAGGAATAGAGGGGAGCTTGCTCAATTTAAGAGCATCTGCAAGAAATGTACAAATGTTATTATACTTAAATGGTGAGAAACTCAGAGTTTTCTTACTATGATCAGGAATGAGGCAAAGATGTCCCCCATCATCATGCTTTTCAACATCATCATGGGAGATGTCGACAACATTTTGGAAGATGGAAAGTGGATAAGCAATGATGACTGACTCAGAGAGGAAATCCAAGCTAATACACTTAGAGAAGAAACAAATCTCAGTTACATCCCAGCAAGTTATTATGTGGATATCAACAAAGTGATCCTTAAATTTACACGGAGGGCAAAAGATCCAGAATAGCCCACTCAATATTAAAGGGGAAGAATGACGTTAGAATACAGACACTACCCAACAACTTCAAGACTTAATGTAAGTCTACAGTGATCAAGACGGTACGGTATTGGTGAAAGAACAGATCAGTGGAACAGAATAGAGAGCCCAGAAAATGACCCACATAGTCAGTTGATCTTTGACAAAGGAGGAAAGACGGTACAGTAGAGGAAAGAGTGTCTCCTCCATAAATGGTGCTGGAACAGCAGGGTATCTATGTGCAGAAAAATATGTCTAGACACGGACCTTACACACTTCACAAAATTAATCAAAAAATGGAACGTGGAACTAAATGTAACTATAGGCATACCTCATTGTATTGCTCGTTGCTTTATTGTGCTTGGCAGACATTGCATTTAAAGAAATTTTTTTTCATGTTTTTATTTATTTTGCAGACAGAGAGAGACAGAGCATGAGCAGGGGAGGGGCAGAGAGAGAGGGAGACACAGAACCCGAAGCAGGCTCCAGGCTCTGAGCTGTCAGCACAGAGCCCAACGCGGGGCTCGAACTCACGGACCGTGAGATCATGACCTGAGCTCAGGAGTCGGACGCTCAACCGACTGAGCCACCCAGGCTCCCCAACATTGCATTTTTTATAGATTGAAAATTTGTGGCAACGTTGCCTAACCAAGTCTATCAGTACTTTTTCCCCAAAGCGTTTGCTCACTTTGTGTCTCTGTCACATTTTAGTAATTCTCACGATATTACAATCTTTTCCGTTGTTACTATATCTGTTACGGTGATCTGTGATCAGTGATATTTGATGTTACTATTTTAGTTGTTCTGGTGACCAGAATATAAGAAGGTGAACTTAATAAATGTTGTGTGTGTCGTGACCGCTCCATCAGCCAGCCACTTCTCATTTCCCTCTCTCTCTCTCTCTCTCTCTCTCTCTCTCTCTCTCTTGCCCCTCAGGTCTCCTATTCCTCCAGGCACAACAGTTTGGAAATGAGGCCAATTAATAACCCTACAGTGGCCTCTAAGTGTTCAAGTAAGAGGAAGAGTTGCTGTCTCTCACTTGAACTCAAAAGCTAGAAATGATTAAGCTTAGTGAAGAAAGCATCTCAAAAGCTGAGAACGAACAAAAGCTAGGCCTCTTGCACTGGCTAGCCAAGCCACGACTGCAAGGGAAAAGTTCTTGAGAGAAATTAAAAGTGCTACTCCAGTGAACACACATGCTAAGAAAGTGAGACAGCCGAATTGCTGATACGGAGAGAAATTGCTAGCGGTCTGGACAAAATATCAAAGCAGCCACAACCTTCCCTTAAGCCAAAGCCTCATCCGGAGCAAGGCTCCAACTCTCTTCGATTCTAGGAAGGCTGAGAGAGGCGAGGAAGCTGCAGAAGAGAAGTCTGCAGCCAGCAGAGGGAGGTCCATGAGGTTTAAGGAAGGGAGTGGAGTCCATAACCTCAGAGTGCAAGGAGGGAACAGCGGGTGCTGATGTGGAGCTGTAGCAAGGGACCCAGAGATCTAGCAGGCAGGGCTGGGCTTCACAGCCTCAGAGGACGCGCCGACTCTCCTGTTAGGGGCTAATGCAGCTGGTGACTGTAAGTGGAAGGCAGCGCCCGCTCCCCATCCTGAAAATTCTACGGCCCTGGAGAATTATGCTCAACCACACTGCCTGTGCTGTAGAAATGGGGCAACAAAGCCTAGATGACAGTACATCTGTGTACAATCTGATTGGTTGAAGATTTGAAGCCTACTGTTGAGAACTGCTCTGCAGGGAGGATTTATTTCACAATGCTCCTTGACAGTGTACCTGGTCACCCAAGAGTTCTGATGGAGGCATAGCAAGAGATTTTAATTTTTTTCTTGCCTGCTAGCTAACACAACATCCCTTCTGCAGGCCATGGAAAAAGGAGTAATTCTGACTTTCAAGTTTTCTTATTTAAGTAATACATGTTGGGGCGCCTGGGTGGCTCAGTTGCCCCATATGTACTGTATGTTTCTGTCCTTCCATGGTAGGCTCAGGAAGAGAACCCAAAGGACTTACCCAAAGGATTAGCCTTGCTTATAGTTGGCTTTAAGAATGAAACATGGAGGGGCGCCTGGGTGGCTCAGTCGGTTGAGCGTCCGACTTCGGCTCAGGTCATGATCTCGCGGTTTGTGAGTTCGAGCCCCGTGTCGGGCTCTGTGCTGACAGCTCAGAGCCTGGAACCTGCTTCGGATTCTGTGTCTCCTCCTCTCTCTGCCCCTCCCCTGCTCATGCTCTGTCTCTCTCCATCTCTCAATAATAAATAAACATTAAAGAAATTAAAAAAAAAAAGTAATACATGTTGTAGCTTGCCAGAGCCGCCATAGTGATTCCTCTGATGGACCAGGGTAAAGTAAACCGGAAAGGATTCACCATTTTTTTGTTGTTGTTTTGTTTTGTTTTAAAGTAAGCTCTAGGCCCAACATGGGGCTTGAACTCATGACCCTGAGATCAGGAGTCACGTGCTCTACAGACTGAGCCAGCCAGGTGCCCCAGGATTCACCACTTTTTTTTTTTTAAATGCCATTAAGAACATTTGTGATTCGTGGGAAGAGGTCAAAATATCAACATTAACAAAGAGCTTGGAAGAAGTTGATTCTAACCCTCAGGGGTGACTTTGAGGAATTCAAGACTTCAGGGAGGACATGACTGCAGATGTGGTGGAAACAGCAAAAGAACTAGAATTAGAACTGGAGCCTGAGAGGAGCCCTTTTGCACTGCTGGTGGGAATGCAAGCTGGTGCAGCCACTCTGGAAAACAGGATGGAGGTTCCTCAAACAACTAAAGATAGAACTACCCTACGGCCCAGCAATTGCACTACTAGGCATTTATCCAAGGGATACAGGTGTGCTGTTTCGAAGGGACACATGCACCCCCATGTTTATAGCAGCACTATCAACAACAGCCAAAGTATGGAAAGAGCCCAAATGTCCATCGATGGATGAACGGATAAAGAAGATGTGGTATATATATATACAGTGGAGTGTTACTCGGCAACCAAAAAGGATGAAATCTTGCCATTTGCAATAGCATGGATGGAACTAGAGTGTATTATGCTAAGCGAAATTAGCCAGTCTGAGAAAGACAAATATCATATGACTTCACTCATACGTGGAATTTAAGATACAAAACAGATGAACATTAAGGGAAAGGAAGCCAAAATCATATAAAAACAGGGAGGGGGACAAAACATAAAAGACTCTTAAATACAGAGAATAAACTGAGGGTTGCTGGAGGGGTTTTTGGTGGGGGTATGGGCTAAATGGGCAAGGGGCATTAAGGAAGACACTTGTTGGTAGGGCACATGCTGGCTCAGTGGGTTAAGCATCCGACTTCGGCTCAGGTGATCTTGCGGTTTGTGAGTTCACGTCCCACGTCAGGCTCTGTGCTGACAGCTTGGAGCCTGGAGCCTGCTTCGGATTCTGTGTCTCCCTCTGTCTCTCTCTGCCTCTCCTCAACTCACACTCTGTCTCTGTCTCAAGAATAAATAAACATTGGGGCACCTGGGTGGCTCAGTCGGTTAAGCGTCCGACTTCAGCTCAGGTCACGATCTCACACTCTGTGAGTTCGAGCCCCGCGTCGGGCTCTGGGCTGATGGCTCAGAGCCTGGAGCCTGCTTCCAGTTCTGTGTCTCCCTCTTTCTCTGCCCCTCCCCCGTTCATGCTCTGTCTCTCTCTGTCTCAAAAATAAATAAACGTTAAAAAAAAAGAATTAAAAAAAAAGAATAAACATTAAAAAAATTTTTTTAATAAAAAAGAAAAGAGGAGGACACTTGTTGGGATGGGCACTGGGTGTTATAGGTAGGGGATGAATCATTGGATTCTACTCGTGAAATCATTCTTGCACTATACGCTGACTAACATGGATGTAAATTACAAAAAAAGAAAAAGAACAAGAAGAAAGAAATGGAGCCTGAAGACAGGACTGACTTCCTGCCTGCAATCTCATGATAAAACTTGAGCCGATGAGGCGTTGCTTCTGATGGATGAGCCAAGAAAGTGGTTTCTTGAGATGGGACCCTCTCCTGGTGAAGAGATGCCGTGAACACTGTTGAAATGACAGCAAGGGATTGAGACTATCACAGAGGCTTGGTTGATAAAGCGGTGACAGGGTTTGGGGGGATTGACTCCAATTTTGAAAGGAGTTCAAAATTGTGGGTAAAGTGCTATCAAGCAGCGTCCCGTGCTATGGAGAAGTCGTTTGTGGAAGGTCGTGGCACACTCCCCTGTTGTCTTAGTTTAAGAAATTGCCACAGCCTCCCCGGCCTTCGGCGAGCACCACCCCGATCAGTCAGCAGCCATCAGCACTGAGACAGGATCCTCCACCAGCGAAAAGATTGTGACTCACTGGGAACTCAGATGCTCTGCAGCATTTTTCTTGTTTTTTGGCAGTAAAGGTATGTAGACTGTTTCTTGGGATATCATGCTATTGCATAGGCCGCAATATAGCGTAAACAAATCTGTTATATGCACTGGGAAGCCAGAGATTCTTTTGACTACCTTTACTGTGATATTTGCTTTATTGCAGTGGTATGGAACGGAACCCACGCTACCTCTCAGGTATGCCTGTAGATAAAACCGTATCTAGTCAGTCCCCAAAGTGAGAACCTACGCCAGCCCAGAAATGACAGGAAATTCGAACAGAATTCCAGCAAACTGGTCTGGACACAGAAACCCCAAGCCTGTTAGATTTATGGACCAGAGGAGGAGGGAATTTGATCCTCCAGAAGCAGAAACTGTACATCTTGGGCCCCTTACCGCTGATGTTAAAACTTAACACCTTAGATCATCGGGAGAAAATAATACTAATTTCAAAGGGTTTCACTTGACCAATAGCAACAATGTGGACAGGACGATGGCCTACACTTCACATATCATACCTTAAAATATCTCCATGGAAAACACCAGGAGGAGTAGTAATATAATAATGAAATTAGGACTATTAACTATTATGACAGGGACAGACACATTCACCGCTACCTGCAGAAGGGACGGAACAGTTTTTAAAAGGCAGTCTAAATGTACTGCAGTCTTATGTACTGTATTTACAGGCCATAGAAACATAGAAGTGACTGACAAGAACAGCTGAGGAAATAAGTCAAGATTCCATTTGTGTACATAAAGATAACAGGCCTCCACCGAATGTACATAGACCGTGGCAATCACCTTAGGCCACACAGACCTGAGGCCACAAGGTGCTACCGTCAGTCGAAACCATTTAGGACACCACCTTGCGAAACAAATTATGAAAAGACAAACCCAGTAGGAACCCCAGAAACTACTTACAGTGGCAGAGAAATAGAAACAACCAATCTTTTAATGTAAATAGGCCTAAAGAAAAAAGAAACACCTGTCAACGCAGCAATCCATTTACTGTAAATACTAACCCCTTTATAAAGCCAAATCCCACTAACAGATAAGTCACCAATAACCATAACCGATAACCGAAGGAGAGAAAACCCCAGGGGACCCTTAAAGGGACTCAGCAATCTCTGTCTCCTGGCTAAAGCCAGAAACATCCGTCCATGTTACAGTAACCGTATCAATAGAAAACCCTCTTGTAAATAAAAATACTGCTTATACCACTATGCCGTTAGATACGGGGCCCAAGTAACAATGATACAGGATATCCTACTGATTTAGAACATTTTATCAATAAAAATGAAACTCCTAAAGGACTGAGAGGTATTTAGTGACAGATTCGATTCCTAACAATTGATGACAGAGCCCCGTTAAGGCTAAACGCCTTAGAGGTCCCAATTTAGGAAACATCCTTGGAAAGCATGTAATAGGACATATTTAAATTAAGGAAAAAATTAGTGTGCCTACAATTTCACCATAGAACAACCCGGCTGGCCTGTGAAAAAGCCAGATGGGTCCTATTGGTTGACAGTAGCTTATAGGATTTTAAACAAATGCTCTCCCCAAATTGGAGGAGTACCCCCGGACACAGGTGCTATCATAACCAAGATCACCGCTGGATCTGGAACCTACTACAGGGTGATATGATAGGAAAAGATAGGATAAAATAGAGAGGGAGAGGATAGGAGCTGAGGTCCCAGATGGGGAAAAACACCTATTTTGGAACAATGCTGGGAGTAGGTCTGAACACAGTAAACCCCCTCGGGCTTAAGGTTCCTCTTCAGAATGTAACAGGCCCCACCTACTCCCCCTGAGGTTTCCCTCAGGAATTTGACAAAAGACCTAAGAGTGGTCTTAGGCCACCTCTCATCATGGAATTGAGCCAATCAGGGATGGACCAGCCAGCACCTCGAGCTACCAGGCCAATAAGGGTAGGACCTGAGAGGGAAGGGGGGGCGGGTGAGGGGTGAGGGGTGGGGGGTGGGGGGTGGGGGGTGGTAGGTGAGGGGTTAAGGGGTGGGGGGTGGGGGTGAGGGGTGAGGGGTGGGGGGCTAAGGGGTGAGGGGTGAGGGGTGAGGGGTGAGGGGTTAAGGGGTGAGGGGTGGGGGGTGAGGGGTGAGGGGTGAGGGGTGGGGGTGAGGGGTGAGGGGTGAGGGGTTAAGGGGTGAGGGGTGAGGGGTGGGGGTAAGGGGTGAGGGGTGAGGAGTTAAGGGGTGAGGGGTGAGGGGTTAAGGGGTGAGGGGTGAGGGGTTAAGGGGTGAGGGATGGGGGGTGAGGGGTGAGGGGTGAGGGGTTAAGGGGTGAGGGGTGAGGGGTTAAGGGGTGAGGGGTGGGGGGTGGGGGGTGAAGGGTGAGGGGTGAGGGGTTAAGGGGTGAGGGGTGAGGGGTTAAGGGGTGAGGGATGGGGGTGAGGGGTGGGGGGTGAGGGGTTAAGGGGTGAGGGGTTAAGGGGTGGGGGTGGGGGGTTAAGGGGTGAGGGGTGAGGGGTTAAGGGGTGAGGGGTGGGGGGTGAGGGGTTAAGGGGTGAGGGGTGAGGGGTTAAGGGGTGAGGGGTGGGGGGTGAGGGGTGAGGGGTGAGGGGTGAGGGGTTAAGGGGTGAGGGGTGAGGGGTTAAGGGGTGAGGGGTGAGGGGTTAAGGGGTGAGGGGTGAGGGGTGAGTGGTGAGGGGTGAGGGATGAGAGGTTAAGGGGTGAGAGGTGGGGGGTGGGGGGTTGGGGGTGAAGGGTGAGGGGTTAAGGGGTGGGGGGTGAGGGGTGAGGGGTTAAGGGGTGAGGGGTGAGGGGTGGGGGGGTGGGGGGTGAGGGGTGAGGGGGGGGCTACCCAAAACCTTGTAAAACAAGGACCCTTGGTTAATGTCCTGGGCATTCAAAAGAGCTTTCCTACTATTCTTGCTTTTTTTTTTTTTAATTTTTTTGTTAATGTTTATTCATTTTTGAGAGATATTGGGAGACAGAGTACGAGCGGGGGAGGGGCAGAGAGAGAGGCAGACGCAGAATCCAAAGCAGGCTCTAGGCTCCGAGCTGTCAGCACAGAGCCCGATGCAGGGCTTGAGCTCACGAACTGTGAGATCACGACCTCAGTGAAGTCTGACACCCAACCGACTGAGCCACCCAGGCGCCCCTATTCTTACTTTCTAATCTTACACCCTAATAAACTTCTGCCTGCTGCTCATTTTATGTCCACCTTTTCATTCTTCGAAGGAGCGAGACAGTGAATCCCAAGTATCATGGCAAAAATCATCCTGCAACAGTGATAGACTTCTCTGACATGCTGTTTGCTGTTGTGGTTGATGAGAAGAGCCAACCCATGACTAATCACATGGGAAGGCAGACAGCTGGGTTTACGAGGTTGCCTCAAGGACACCTTAACAGCCCAGTAATAAGCCACAATTTCTAACACGACATCCTACGGTTCTCCTAAAAATACAACAGACACACACACCAATATTTCCTATTTGATGACGTTCCTATTTATGGTGATAACTTGGAAGAACAGACTAGGGTCAAAACCGTTAATTGAATTTCTTACGGTAGCAAGATGGACCATCGAGCCAGGTAGGTACAAGGACCCCACACTAGAGTAAAATTTCTAGGTATAATTTAGTCCTCTGAAGGCAGAAAAATATCAGTCTAGTCATAGGCCCAAATGATAGAAACATTTGGAGATTGGAAACAGCACACACTACATATGAGGGTAATATTAAAACACATTTATGAAAAAACTAGGAAAGGTAGGGTATATAGGGGAATATTCAAGAGCCGGACTTGCTTTTCAAATGATAGCATTTGAAAAATGCTATCAGACCTTTAATACACCGGCCCCAGCTAATGAGGATTCTAAACATCCACTGGAGTGCCTATACTCTTACTTGGGGGCGGGGGAGGGGGAGGAGGAGAAGGAGGAGAGAGAGAGAGAGAGAGAGAGAGAGAGAGAGAGAGAGAGAGAGAGAGAGAGTCTGCAACATGGAGGCTACGGACTAAAACACGCCAGAGCTTCAAATGTTACCAAATTGGGTTTGGGTTTGAGAAGTTTCAAGTGGAGCCCTCTTCCAGGGATGGCATTCTATCAGCATTCAGAATGATCCAGCATTTGACCTCTGGTTGTGGATTGTCCTACAGAATAGCCTCTAACAAAACTAGGCTGTCCCAAACTGCTGGTAATGGAGTCATTTACCTTCCTATCAAGAAGATTGGGAAAGCACCCGAATCCCCATGGGGTGTGCTGCCCAGACCGACTTGGAGGAGTTCATGCCTTGTGAGACCCTCAGTTATTTTGAGGTTGTCTAAAATGAAAAAACCTGGGGCGCCTGGGTGGCTCAGTCGGTTGGGTGTCCGACTTCGGCTCAGGTCATGATCTCACACTCCGTGAGTTCGAGCCCCGCGTCGGGCTCTGTGCTGACGGCTCGGAGCCTGGAGCCCGCTTCGGATTCTGTGTCTCCCTCTTTCTCTCTGCCCCTCCCCTGCTCATGTTCTGTCTCTCTCTGTCTCAAAAATAAATAAAAACATTAAAAAAATGAAGTAAATAAAATAAAATGAAAAAACCTGTCAATAAGGTCTTTGGTGGTTCCATGTGTGCTAAGTGTGTTTGCGACAGGATCAAGTGTGCTTCCTTTATTTAATTAATTTATTTATTTTTTATTTTGAGATAGAGTGCAAGTAGGGGAGGGGCAGAGAGAGAGGGAGAGAGAATCCCAAGCAGGCTCCGTGCTGATCCTGACCCCGGGCTCCATCTCGGGAACCATGAGGTCATGACCTGAGCCAAAACCAAGAGTCAGATGTTTAATGGACTGAGCCGCCCAGGCGCTCCAAGGAGTTTTATTTAAATATTCTATCCAGTTGTGTTCTTTGTCTTTGGTGGCAGGGTTGGTCTGAACCACCTAGTTGTGCTATTACCAAAAGCTGAAGTCCTTAATTTTTTCCTCAATAAAAAAATATATGTTGATTGCCTTGAAATCTATTGCTTTCAACCTTTGGGGAAACATCTTTTTTTTTTTTTTTTTTTTTTTTTTTCCTGTATACCTCTTTGCCTTTCCGTCCCTGATGGTTACTCTGTAGACCCTCTGTGCAACCATAATCCTAGGAATTTCTTTTGATGTCAGCTTTGGATTTCCCTTTGATTTTCTTCTCAGTTAAGTTTCCTGGGTCTGTAGTCTGTGTTTACACATGTAAATTTATTCCCTGTTTTGGTGAAGCAGATCCTCTAATAGTTCTATCAAGTTAAAAATAAATGACACTGGCAGAGACATCCTGAGGACCAGAGCTGACATGCCCGTCTCTCAAATCACACCATCACAATCAGGATGGCTTTTCAGTTGTTATTCGGACGTTATGACTTCACTATTTGCTGTCCTGTGAGGAATCTCCTATTTCAGCACTCTTTCTCAGATTATTCCTACGTTTTAGTGGAAACAAGGTAACTGGGTAGTGTAGCACACAGAATAATGGCTCCCCAAAGATGTCCGCATTCTAATCTCTGAAACTTGTAAATCTATATCTTTCAGTGACAAAAGAGACTGCAGATCTGAGTAAATTAAGGATCTTAGAATAGGGAGGCTGTTCTGGGTTATCCAGGTGGCTCCAATGTAATTATAGGAGGTAGGTAATTAAAAGGGAGGTAGGAGGTATGAGAGAGACAGAGAGAGAGAGAAAGAGAGAGAAAATGTTGGTTCTATAGATGGAGGAAGGGGCCGCAAGCCAAGAAATGCCGCAGTCTCTAGAAGCTAGGGAAGTTGAGGACCTGATTCTCCCCCAGAGACTCTGGAAGGACAGCCCTGCCAATGCTTTTATTTGGGAATTCTGATCTCTGGAACTGTAAGAGAATAACGTTGAGTTGTTTTAAGCCACTAAATTTGTGACAATACGCTACAGCAGCAATAGAAAACTAACACAGGTGGTGATTCTTTTCAGCTCTTACAAGTCTTAAAATGTCTATATTCATTCTTCACATTGATTGCTTGGCTGATCATATCATTCTAGGTTGGAAGTCCTTTCCCTTCAACACACTGAAGACATTTTTCCACTGTCTTCTTTCTTCAAACGCTGTTGAGAAGCCCAGAGTCATTTTTATTATGATTTCTTATATGTGACCTTCCCCCTGCCCCCACCCCCAGACACTCAGAATATTGTCTCTTTGTTTTTAATGTTCCATTACTTCACAATGCTTGGGGCTCTAACTGTATAAAATTCTGTATGTCAGAAACCTGGTGCTTTTAAGCTCCATAAATCAATTTTGAAGGCAAAAAAAAAAAACCAAAGTGGGGAATAAGGCTATTATCATTATAATATAAATATATACTTAGAAACTCTTACAAATCAATATGAAAAAACTCAAATTCTTCAAAAGAAAAACTAAAACCAGTAATGCACAAACAAATACAATAATGGGTGGGAGACATGAAAAACCCCGTAGCCTTCCTAGAAAGAAAATACATGCAAATTAAAACTGTGAGAAATTATTTTTCACTTTTTCAATTGGTGAAGATTAAAAAAAATACAGCCAATGTTGGTTAAGTTTTCACCACTTTTATACACCGTTGATAGAAATGTAAAGTCATACATTCTTCTGGATGGGGCGTAATTTTGCAAGTCAGATCAAAAACTGTAAAAAATGGTTATGTCCTGGGGCACCTGGGTGGCTCAGTTGGTTCAGCGTCTGACTTCAGCTCAGGTCATGATCTCATGGCTCTTGAGTTCGAGTCCCACGTCAGTCTCTGAGCAGTGACTGCTCTCAGCATCTCTGTGCCTGCTTGGAATTTTCTGTCTTCCTCTCCCTCTGTGCCTTCCCTGCTCTCATGCTCATTCTCTCTCCCAAAAATAAATAAATAAACTTAAAAAAAGTTATGGCATAAAAATTATGGTCTAAAAAGTAGCTAGTATTGTTAAGAAGCTGACTCATGGGGAACTGAAGTGAGATTTGGTGGAAAAGAAAAAGTTTTAAAAAATAATTCTCTGGACTCTATGCTTTGTTACTGGTAAGGTTGATTTCTTTCTAGGGATGAACTATTTCTCCTTCCAGACTTTGAGAGGATACAAAGAAAGGCTTTAAGCAATGACAATAAAATAATAATTATAGCAATAGCAGCTAGCATTGAGTACTTACTGTGCACCAGGTAACCTGTCAAGTATTCAATATATTTTATTTAGTTTCTGCAGTAAACCTTTGGGGTAGGTAGTATTACTTACCTTTAGATGTGAAGAGTGACGCTTGGAGATGTTGAACAAACGGCCCAAGGTCACACAGATAATAAATGTTGAAGTTGGAATTCAAAGTTTGTTGGCCACCGACACGTTTGCGCCGACGTTCATATGTTGAAACCCTAATCCCCAACGTGAGGGTGTTTGGAGGTGGTGCTTTGGGGAAGGAACAGATCATGATGGGATTAGTGCCTTCTTAAGAAGAGACTCAGGAGACTTGCTTCTGTCTCCTCCCCACCATGTGAGGATATGAGACGGCCGTCTGCAAACTAGGAAGAGGGCCCTCGCCAAGTACGAAATATGTCGGCACCTCAGTGTGGGACTTTCCAGCCCTCAGGACTGTGAAGAATCGGGGCGCCTGGGTGGCTCAGTCGGTTAAGTGTCCGACTTCGGCTCAGGTCATGATCTCACGGTCCGTGGGTTTGAGCCCCGCATTGGCGTAGGGCTCTGTGCAGACAGCTCAGAGCCTGGAGCCTGCTTCGGATTCTGACTCTGCCTCTCCCTCACTTGCAGTCTGCCTCTCTCTCTCTCAAAAATAAATGCACATTAAAAGAAAAAAAGAACACTGAGGAATACATCGTTGTTTAATCCCCAGTCTATGGTATTTTTGTCATAGCAGCTGAGGCAGACTAAGACTCTAGACATTCTTATCCACTGGGTAATGCCTCAAGTAAGTAAAGAAAACAAACTTCAAACAGTATGTGTGGGAAAATCCCATTTTGTTTGTGTTTTTTTGTTAGTAGGATCTTTTTTATTCAGGGAAAACAAAACAAAACAGTTTTCCAACCACACGGAGGAGGGGGATGGGTAGGGGGAGGTGTCCATCCATCCAGCCCCAGCCCCCAGCTCACGTGGGGTAATGGCCCCCCAAATAAAAACGGTGCCTGTGTATGGGAAGGAGGGGGTGAAAAAGCAGTAGGGAGAGGTGGGGCAAGGAGACGGACAGACGAGGTCAGTACCGGGAATGCTGACGCGTGGGAGGCCATTTCGTAACATTTCTTGCCGATCGCACCACCCTGGACACCCTTGCCCCTCAGCAGGATGGGCGTCTTGGAAGTCACGGTGACAGTGATGTTGAAAGTGGAGTTGTGCAGGTGCTCCTGGTATGAAAACCCGCGGTAAATCCCCTGTCCTGCAGCAGCGAGTCCAGATTAAAAGAACATTTCTGGCTCCCGGGTGTCAGCCTATTCACCAAAAAACCTGACTGGTCCTGGCCAACCGGGACACCAGTCTCAGCTGGCATGGTGTTGACGGATGTTTGGTTTTCCCGGGACGGTGGCCCAGACCGAGGGCGACTCCTCATAGCCCACGATGGCCTTGTCCCGACTGGTGCCGCCTGCGGTGAGGTCTTGGATGTGGGTGTTCACCCACCTTGGTGCTGCTGCTGGGGCCCCCCGGGTGGGGCTCTCGCTGGGCTGGGGGGCTCCTGCTGGCAGGGGGGGTAGGCTGAGAGCTCGGGACTGCCCTACCCCTACAGACCGGCTCTGCTCATTGAGCCACAGCCCTCACACCGCCCCTGAAACCCCATTTTTGTATATAATAAGCCGCTCAGCAAGGTAGAATTTTGTTTTAATTAGTAGAGAAACTACCATTTAAAATTAATAGCCGTGGGGCACCTGGCTGGCTCAGTCGGAAGAGCATGCAACTTGTGATCTCTGGGTTGTGGGTTCGAGCCCCTCTACATTTTGTGCAGGGACTACTGAAAACAATAAATACGTAAACTTAAAAAACAAACGGACAGCTGTATCTCTGTTAGTCGAGGTCTCCCACTACTCCTTTGTTCTGGAAGGGGGATTCCTTTCAATTAGGTGGAGTAAGGGAAGCAGGGGAAGGGTGGAGCTGGCACCCTGGGGGGTGGTCGAGGCTGCTCCTCTTGTCCTGTTCTTTGGTACAAGAGTTTGCTGGGAGAAGGTTTGCAAAGTTTCCCGAAGACTTCTGGAGGCTTCTGGGAGGTGTTCAATGTGAGGCTTTATACGTTGTGAAAGGATCCCCACCTTCCATCGCTTTTGTGTCAGTGTGAGAACACCTAAGTTCTCTCAGCAGATTTCAACTACATAATTCGGTAGTTTAAACTATAGGCATCGTGCCATCGGTAGATCCTCGGACCTTGTTCCTCTCGTAAGGGAAAGTTTGTGCCCTTTGCCAAACTGCCCTTATTCCCCCCCCCTTCCCAGCCTCTGGCAACCACTATTCTACTATGTTTCTATGAGTTTTGCTTTTTAATTTTTTTCCTGAGTCCACACATAAGTGATACAATGCGGTGTTTGTCCTCCTCTGTCTGGTTTATTTCACTTAGGGTGATGCCTTCCGTGTTCACTCATGTTGTTGCATATGGCAGGGTTACCTTCTTTTTATGGCTGAATATATATATATATATATATATATACACATATATATATGTATGTATATATATAAAATATAATTAAATATATTATATATTATCTTATTTAAATATATAATATATATTTATTTTATAAATATAAAATATACACAGAAAAAGGTATTTATAAACATTATAGGCATAAAATCCTAGACGCTTAGGTTGTTTCCATACCATGCTGTGATGACTATTGGGGTACAGACACCTCTTTGAGCTGATGATTTTGTTACTTTGCACACATGCCCAAAAGTAGGATTGCTGGATCACAGGGTAGTTCTATTTCTAACTTCTTTTTTTTTTTTTTTTTAATTTTTTTTTCAACATTTATTTATTTTTGGGACAGAGAGAGACAGAGCATGAACGGGGGAGGGGCAGAGAGAGAGGGAGACAAAGAATCGGAAACAGGCTCCAGGCTCCGAGCCATCAGCCCAGAGCCTGACACGGGGCTCGAACTCACGGACCGCGAGATCGTGACCTGGCTGGAGTCGGACGCTTAACCGACTGCGCCACCCAGGCGCCCCTATTTCTAACTTCTTGATGAAACTTCATTTGGTTTTCCAGAGTGGCTGTACCAGTTTATACCTCCAACAAATGTGCAAGGGTTGCCTTTTCTCCACATCCTTGCTAGCATTTAGTATTTCTCGTCTTTTTGACAATAGCTCTTCTAACAGGTATGGGACGATATCTCACTGTAGCTTTGATTTGCATTTCCCTGATGATTAGTGAGCATCTTTACATGTACCCATTGGCCATTTGTATATTTTCTTTGGGAACAGGTCTTCTGCCTGGTTTTTTTTTATTGAGTTATCTGTTTTGCTTGTTTGTTTTTGCCATTGAGTTGATGAGTTCCTTATATATTTTAGATATTAGCTCTTATTGGACATATGGTTTGTAAATATTTTCTCCCATTCCAAAGGTTGCCTTTTAGTTTTGTTGATGGTTTCTTATTCTGTGCTTTTTAGTTTGATATAGTCTCACTTCTTTATTTTTGCTTCTGTTGCCTTTGCTCTTGGTGTCCTGTCCAAAAAATGATCACCAAGACCAACGTCAAGGAGCTTATCTCCTATGTTTTCTTCTAAGAGTTTTATGGTTTCCAGTCTTTTTTTTTTTTTTTTTAACGTTTATTTATTTTTGAGACAGAGAGAGACAGAGCATAAACGGGGGAGGGTCAGAGAGAGAGGGAGACACAGAATCGGAAGCAGGCTCCAGGCTCTGAGCCGTCAGCACAGAGCCCGACGTAGGGCTCAAACCCACAAACCGCGAGATCATGACCTGAGCCGAAGTCGGACGCCCAACTGACTGAGCCACCCAGGCGCCCCCTATGGTTTCCGGTCTTAAATTCAAGTCTTTAATCCGTTTTGAGTTGATGTTTTAGTATAGTCTAAGATAGGGATCTAGTTTCATTCTTTTGCAGGTGGATATATGATTTTCCCAACACCATTTATTTATGGGACTATCCTTTCCTCATTGTATATTCTTGGCTCCTTTGTCAAAAATTAGTTGACCAAATGCAAACAGATTTATTTTTGTGCTCTCTATTATGTTCCATTGATCTATGTATCTGGTATTTATGCCAATACTACACGGATTCGATTGCTATAGTTTTGTAATATAGCTTTAAATCATAAACAGTGATGCCTCCAGGGGCGCCTGGGTGGCTCAGTTGGTTAAGCAACTGACTCTTGATTTCAGCTCAGGTCATGATCTCATGGGCTGGAGATCAAGACCCTGTAACTGGGCACCGAGGTGGAGCTTTCTAAGGATTCTCTCTCTCCCTCCCTCTATCTCTTAAAAGAAAAGAAAAGAGGGGTGCCTGGGTGGCTCAGTCGGTTGAGCGTCGGGCTTCGGCTTAGGGTCATGATCTCACAGTTTGTGAGTTCGAGCCCCACATCGGGCTCTGTGCTGACAGCTTAGAGCCTGGAGTCTGCTTTGAATTCTGTGTCTCCCTCTCTCTCTGCTCCTCCCCCACTCATGCTCTCTCTGTCTCCTTCAAAAATAAATAAAAACATTTAAAAAAAGAAAAGAGAGAAAGAAAGAAAGAAAGAAAGCCTCCAGCTTTGTTCATTCTCCAGATTTTGGGGGCTATTTGGAGTCTTTTGTAATTTCATATGAATTTTAGGATTACTTTTTCTATTTCTGTAAAAAATGCCATTGGAATTTTGATAGATTGCATTAAATCTATAGATGGCTCTGGGCATTATGGATATTTTAATGATACAACTCTTCTAATCCGTGAACACAGGCTAGCTTTACATTCTTGCATGTCTTCTTTACGGTCTTTCATCGGTATTTTATAGTTTTGAGTGTGTAGCTTTTTCATCTCCTTGGTTAAATTTATTCCTAAGTGTTTTATTATTTTTGATACTATTGTAAATGAGATTGCTTTCTTAATTTCTCTCCAATAGTTCCAATAGTGTATAGGAATGTAATTGATTTTTATACATTTTGTATCTTGCAACTTTATTAAATTGTCCATGTTTCATTCTTTTTAAATTTTTTTTAATGTTTATTCATTTTTTGATAGAGACAGAGCGTGAGTGGGGGTGGGTGGGCAGAGAGAGAGGGAGACACAGAATCCAAAGCAGGCTCCAGGCTCCGAGCTGTCAGCACAGAGCCCCACGGGGGGTTCCAACTCACAAACCGTGAGATCATGACCTGAGCCGAAGTCAGACGCTTAACCGACTGAGCCACCCAGGCGCCCCTCCATGTTTCATTCTTAAAGCCAACTATAAGCAAGGCTAATCCTTTGGGTTCTCTTCCTGAGCCTACCATGGAAGGACAGAAACATACAGTACATATGATGTACTATGTATACCCGTTAAATACATACGTAGTAGAACCTATAGTATATATATGTGTATATATATATACACATATATATACACACTATATATATATATATATATATACACACTATGAGCACTTACAAGTCAATAAGAAATGAGTAACCCAATAGAAAAATGGCAAAAGGCTAAAAACAAGCAGTTAACAGAAACAACAGAAGTAACTCACACTTAAAAAGAGTTTTTATTTCATTCATAAACAATTAAACATGACGATTAAAAACATAGATGCTACTTTTCATCTAACAGGTTAATAAAGAGCAGGATAAAATTGTCAAGACTGCTAAAAATTCATGAACGTTTTCCAACCTTTTTTTGTTTATATATTAGTTAATTTAAGGTGGATTCATTTGTAGGTAATACAAAACCCAACTCAAACAGGTTCAAACAACGGGGATTTGCTGGGTGGTGGACCGGATCCCAGAGACAGTTCGGGCTTGAGCTCTGGTTTGATTCAGCAGCGCCGTGACGTCATCGGTGTCTTTAGAGTTCTCCTCTCTGACTTCTGGCATGTCAGTTTCATCCAAAGGCTGATTCCCCATCAAGGTCCCAAGATGGTTACCAAAAACTCCCCAAGTACGGTCGACACTTGCATTCTTTATGCCATAGGGCAACTTGGAAAACCTTTCTACAGGGAGTTCTCCTTGATCGGCAAATCCTAATTCACCAATACGGAGTCCAGAAATTCTGTTTCCCAGCCTCCCTCGCAGCTCTGCCGATGCCCTTCCAGACATTCAAGTGCAACTTAGTGACACGAGGCTGCAAGAACCATGCAGAAATCCTCCAGGTAAGGGTGGCAGCACTAGCTGCACAGGCTAGGGTTGCAGAGGCTCGGGGGGGGGGGGACCCTAGGGCCCAGCACCCCTTGCCAGTGTGGTACTTGTGCTCAGTGGGCCAGCAGTTTCTCCAAAACTCTGGAACAGTTATGCAGTAGGATGTAGTCTGCTGTATCCCCCTGAGGCCTGATTCTCGGGCCTTCCCAGAGACTCTCTCAACTCCCTGAAATCCTTTAACAAATTCCTTTTCTGTTTAAAGTATCCACAGTTCATTTCTACTGTGCAAAAGGAAGAACTCTGACATACAGAGAAATGTTCCCTCATCACGTCTGGGGAGAGGAAGGTCGCAGTCAGAAATTCTCTCAAAGGAGCAAGATGTGGGGCACCCGGCTGGCTGAGTGGGTTGAGTGTCCAATTTTGGCCTAGGTCACGATCTCGCGGTTCCTGTGTTAGGCTGCCAGGTGGGGCTCTGCCCTGTGGGGCTGGCTGCACGGAGCCTGCTTCAGATTCTCTGTCTCCCTGTCTCCGCCCTCCCCTGCTTGCACTCTCTCTTTCAAAACTAAATAAACATTAAAAAAAAAAAAAAAAGAGCAAAATGTTTCCTTCTCTGATGCCTCTGGCAAACCTTTTTTCTCAAAAGCCAGAATTGTGGTTTTTTTTGTTTTTTTTTCCTGAATTACTGGGGTTCGAAGATGGGATTCCACTTACGATGGAAGGCTCAAGCCACGTATCTATCCCTTAAGGCTTAAGACGAAGGACAAAGAGAGAGAAGTGAGAACAGCCAGGTGACGATCAGAATATTAAAGAAGGATGAAGAAGTGAAGGCGTATGGGAGGGAGGCGGACCTTGAGGTCTACCAGAAAAAGCTTATCTTAAACTCCTTAGTTGTATCTGTACCCGGCTCTTCACACATATATTCCTCTTTGGTGCTCTCAGCTCTGCATGAACACTTGTCATGTTGATGGTCACCGCTTGGAACTTCTGGAAACAGTCACCAGGACAGAATGCAGCTTCCTCTTTCTGTGGTCAGAAGAGGTGTGAGTGAGGGGCCAGTTCCTTGTTTCCTCAATCTCCCTTTGGTAAGAATTGGGGCAATAAAAAGAATGACAATGCCTTTCTCCTTAGTTTAACGGACGGTCCTTATGAAATTCAATGCTCATTGTTATACTCTATTTCCTAATTCTTGTCCCCTATTTTTAGGCACCAATCTCTGTCAACAATGCTTCTTTCTCCCCTCTCAAAGCCGGTCTCCGTTCATTCTTTGAAACAACCCACCCCTTCCAACGGATTGGACTGTATTCCCGGCAGTATATTCCTCACAATTCGGAGCCTGTTCTGAACAGTACATTTCCCAAGAGTGAATCTCACCCTCGGGACTACTGACATTTTAGGCTGGGTCAGTTTTTGCTGTGGGGCCCAGTACTGTGCATGTAGGTAGCATCACTGGCTTCTACCCTACCCTCCGGATGCCAGCAGCATCCCTCCCCTGTCATCCTCCGCCCCCTCGAGTTGTTAAAACCCAAAATGTCCCAGACACTGCTGAATGTTCTCTGGGGGACAGAATTACTTCTCCCTGAGAACCACTACACAAATGCCCTGGGGAGTAAGAGCAGTGAAGTCCTCTCATAGTCCGAGTGACCGTGGGGAACTTGGACTAGCCAGGCCCCACACAAACTACAAAGTGGGTGAAAGAACTCACTTCTGGGACTTGTGGATGAGTCACTTTGTTCTCTTAAAGGTGCTGGAGGTTACTGTTGAATCATCAACTCCCAAAGACGAATATTAATTTTCATAGAGTACAGCCTGACATCAAAGTGGAGTATACTTTTTCATCTGCCCTATAATTTGCAAGGCCATGTCGCTCTCTTTTTTTTTTTTTTTTAATTTTTTTTAACGTTTATTTATTTTTGAGACAGAGAGACAGAGCATGAACGGGGGAGGGTCAGAGAGAGAGACACAGAATCTGAAACAGGCTCCAGGCTCTGAGCTGTCAGCACACAGCCCGACTCAGGGCTTGAACTCACTGACTGCAAGATCATGACCTGAGCCGAAGTCGGCTGGTTAACCGACTGAGCCACCCGGGCGCCCCAAGGCCACATCTCTCTTAATGAGGCATTCCACATTATTACTTTTAATCGACCTACCTTGCTTCCAAATGTATCTTCTTCGGATCATTCCTGGGTAATATTCCTTTTAATTCCCTTAGATTTGGCCCAAAGAGTCGAAATTATTACTTGGAAATTTAATCTTGTAGGTTTTTTTTTTTTTTTTTTTTTTTGATGGTGGTTGTTATTTGGCGTATGGTACATATGTATTTGGTACATGAATTTTAGGTTGTCTGATACACAGTTATTAAAAACTTTTAATTGTAGCCTTTATTTATTTATTTTTTTTCTGGAAAACGTCATCCTTCAGTATGATGAAGTGTCCTCCATTGTGTTTAAGTCTTTTTGGCTTGCATCGTCTGGCAGCAAGATAACCACCTTTGCATTCTTATTGTTTCGTTTGTCTTGTGTATCTTTGTCTAGTCTTATTTATCCTTTCTGAATCACTTCGTTTAAGTGTATCGCCTCTAGGTGACTTTTGAGGCATCATAAACCATACCAGAACTTAGCGGCTTAAATCAAGAGCCATTCAGCTCATAATTCTGTTGTTTGGTTGGCGTGTGTCGTCTGGGCTGGCTCAGCTAATCTCTGCTGGGCTTGCTCATGTGTTTGAGGTCAGCAAGGGGGCTGGCCGGCGGCTGGATTCTCTCAGATAGCTTTGCTCACATGTCTAACAGCTAGCTGGTTGTCGGCTAGGCCTGGGAGAGTGACTGGGCCATGGGTCTTTCATAATCCAGCAGGCTAAACTGCACACTCAGAAGTCACAGGGTTTCAAGTGCAGCACGAAGGGACCAGCCCTGATGACTGAAGGGTCACTTGCATTCCAACTGCTGATGCCCCACTGGCCAAAGCAATTCACAGCAACAACCCAGACTTAAGGGCTGGAGGAAAAGACCCCACGGCTTGATGGGAAAGATTTTGCACACGGCAAAGTCACAGATGAAGGGAGGGTAAGAATTTGTGGCCAATTTTATCATCTATCATATCTAGTTTTCCTTCGCGAGTCAACATAAAAGTCTTCTCCTTTCAATGGTTGATTTAAACCCAATTACATCTATGATTGTTATGTTCAATCTCAATTTTGTCACACTTTTCAGTGCTTTACTTGTTAAGTGTATCATTATTTTTACTGTTTTTCCCCATTTGGCCTATTTGCTCTTTTTAATTTTCTTCTTCCTTCCTTCCTTCCTTCCTTCCTTCCTTCCTTCCTTCCTTCCTTCCTTCCTTCCCTTTCTTTCTTTTTCTTTCTTTTCTTTCTTTCTTTCTTTCTTTCTTTCTTTTTCTTTCTTTCTTTCTTTTCTTTCCTTTCTCTTTCCTTTTCTTTCTTTCCTTTCTTCCTTTTCTTTCCTTTTTTCTTTCTTTCTTTCCTTTTCTTTCTCTTTCCTTTTCTTCCTTCCTTTTCTTTCCTTTTTTTTCTTTCTTCCTTCCTTTTCTCTTTTTTTCCTTCCTTCCTTCCTTCCTTCCTTCCTTCCTTCCTTCCTTCCTTCCTTCCTTCCCTTTCTTTCCTTTTCTTTCTTTTTCTCTTTCCTTTTCTTTCTTTCCTTTCTTCCTTCCTTTTCTCTCCTTTTTCTTTCTTTCCTTTCTTTAGTTTTCTTTCTTTCTTTCTTCCTTTTCTTTCCTTTTTCTTTTTTTTAATTTTTTTTATTAAAAAAATTTTTTTTCAACGTTTATTTATTTTTGGGACAGAGAGAGAGAGACAGAGCATGAATGGGGGAGGGGCAAAGAGAGAGGGAGACACAGAATCGGAAACAGGCTCCAGGCTCCGAGCCATCAGCCCAGAGCCCGACGCGGGGCTCGAACTCACGGACCGCAAGATCGTGACCTGGCCGAAGTCGGACGCTTAACCGACTGCGCCACCCAGGCGCCCCTCTTTCCTTTTTCTTTCTTTCCTTTCTTTCCTTTCTTCCTTCCTTTTCTTTCCTTTTCTTTTTCTTTCTTTCTTCCTTCCTTCTTCCCTCCCTTCCTCCTTCTCTCTCTCTCTCTCTCTCTGTTTCCTTGAGAGACAGAATCTTAAGCAGGCTCCACATCCAGCCTGGGACCTGCTGTGGGGCTTGATCTCATACCATGCATGCAATCATGACTTGAGCAGAAATCAAGAGTTGGATGCCCAAATGGCTAAGCCACCCAGGTGCCCCTTCTTTTGGTGTTTATGCATATATTTTACCTTATTTATTTATTTTGTATTACTTGATTTTATTTTACACTAGGTGGTGGGCACAAAGCAATCCTCTTAGTAAAGTTGACAATTAGCTTCACTCAGAACATTTTTAATAATGCACATTAAAAAAAAAGTATTCATCTTACAAATTGTTCTGCAATCCAAATATACAATAGCTTGGAAAACAACATTTAGAAAACAAAAGCCAATGTAAAGAGACAGATTAAAACAACTAGAGCAGTACAGGTTTTATATGGCTCTGATCTTCCAGTTTCCTTGCTGCATCGTCAATGTCAGAAATCTGTTCCTTCAGCTGGCTCCATTGCTCAGGATTTAAAGAAATACCTTTTCTTCCTGGTTTCATTTCACCTTCCGGATCCACCCAATATTCTCTAACATCAATTAGGACTTTCCCTTTAAAGTCTGGAACACTGACATACCTCGTTTTCCCAATCTGAAACTAGTTATCATCTCCGCTGCTGCTCTGCTTAGAGGATGACAGGGCTCTTCAAGTCTCACCAGTCTTTGGCTTTACAGGTTTTTCTGGAGTAACTTGCTTTTCCTGCTTTAACTTTTTGTCAACCTCACTGTCAGAATCAGTGCCAGAAAAGCTTGCAGAAACAAGTTCCTTTGGTTTAGGTATTGCCCCTCTTGCAGCCGAACAGCCTTCTGCTCGCTTGCTTGTAACTCTTTTTTAGGTAAGCTTTAGATCAGCATGGAGCCCAACGTGGGGGTTTGGGGGTTGAGCTCACGACCCTGAGATCAAGATCTGAGATCATGACCCTGAGATCAAGTGTGTATACACACTTGAAGGTTTACCTTTTTACTAATGCCTTTTTCTTAATTATTTGGTCTCCTTTTTCCTTCCTTCTGCTATTTGGTTTGTCAGGTTTAAATGACATTTGATGGTATCATTTAAAAATTTTTTGATTTCCATCACCCACTCACCAATCAGATTACTTATTCTACTTTTCCTTTCTGATATTTGCAATGTACTATGAAATAGATCCAAAAACTAAGATAGATTAATGGACAGATGGACAGAGGGATGATTAGATAGATGTGTGATAAAGACAGATACATGTCATAATAAGATGTTAATGTTAGAATCTTGTGGTGGATATGTAGGTGTTCTCTTTGAAATTCTATACTGTTTGGGGCGCCTGGGTGGCTCAGTCAGTTGGGCGTCCGACTTCAGCTCAGGTCACGATCTCGCGGTCCGTGAGTTTGAGCCCCGAGTCGGGCTCTGTGTGGACAGCTCAGAGCCTGGAGCCTGCTTCCGATTCTGTGTCTCCCTCTCTCTCTGACTCTCCCCCATTCATGCTCTGTCTCTCTCTGTCTCAAAAATAAATAAACATTAAAAAAATAAATAAAATTCTGTACTGTTTAAAAATTTAAAAATTAAAGCGTAGGGGTAAAAGAACCTAGGAGCCAGCCTGAAGGTGTTTCCATTGGCCAAATCCTTTTTTTTTTTTCTCCGTACCAGTAATAATTTATTTTTTTATTTTTTATTTTTTTCAATGTATGAAGTTTATTGTCAGATTGGTTTCCATACAACACTCAGTGCTCCTCCCAAAAGGTGCCCTCCTCAATACCCATCACCCACCCTCCCCTCCCTCCCACCCCCCCCAACCCTCAGTTTGTTCTCAGTTTTTATGAGTCTCTTATGCTTTGGCTCTCTCCCACTCTAACCTTTTTTTTCCACTGGCCAAATCTTAAACAAAATACAGTATCAAAATACATAATGATAGGAGTAGATTATAATCTATGAGTCCATGATGATGTGAACAAATTCATAACTGAATGAATAATAAATGGGAAAAAAAAGAAAACTCTTCTGTAAACTTACTTACAGAATAATGCCAACTAATAAATATGGGAGGAATGAGGGATAAGAAAATTTCCATTTTGCAATCATCATAGCAATAATAGGTTCAGGGAAGAATCATCAAAGCAAGAAAAAAATCAGTGGAAAAATGTTTAAGGAGGAACAATATATTTATACAGTCTCAAAGTATAGTCCCACAAATTACTTGTTAATTACAAAGAGAAAATGACTTTTCCAGGAAGAAAAATGGTGGACATCACCTTCAAAAATTAGCGTTTAGGGGTACCTGGCTGGCTCAGTCGGTAGAGCGTGCAAGTCTTGATCTTGGGGTTAAGTTTGAGCCCCATGTTGGGTGTAGAGATTTCTTACGAATAAAATCTTAAACAAATTAGGGTTTATTACGAGTGTGAAATTTGTTAATAGCATACAAAGCTATGCACCACGATGTATTTCCTTACTTGCTCAGTCTTTTTTCTTAGAGTATCACTGCCATTCTTTTCTTCTTCCTGATATACTTTTTTCTGAAAGCTCCATCATATCAGGTATTGTGTCTAATCCCACCAATCTTTCCTTCTTTTTTTTTCTCTTTGGGACCTTCCTTCTGGAGGCCTTCATCCTCCTGCTTCAGTCTGGGCTGGCTACTCTTTAGGTCTGTTGCACCACTGCCCTTTTAGGCCTTCCCTTAACTGTTCTCTTCTTATAAACCATCCTCTGTGAGAGTAGAATCAAGACCTCTGTAAATATATACAATGCATTGATCGATTGGCTGCAGAATGCTCTTGATTTAAATTTTGCTTGGCATAGAGTAGGAACTCAGAGATACTTGCTGAATGACTTAGTATGATCATCCAAATGTTACAAATGCTTTGTACCATGAAGTTTACAGGTTTGTTTTTTAACACACGGTCATAAATATTAAATAAGCAAAGACGAGAAATTACGCATACTTTGTGTATATGCATGATTTTCTTACAAGGAACTCAAGTTTGTTTAGTATGAAGAGGTCCTAGTAACACTTACTGACTGCTCCCTGAATCTGGAACAGAGCTAATGAATGCTGCAGGGAACAGACGAGACACACATTCTTGTGTAGCTGTAAAAGCAAATTCACAGAAAAGTCAGGGTGACGGGGTGATGGTGTTCCCTGCTCAAGTTGAAATGCTTAAACAAAGATTGGATTTTAGTGAAAATAGGAGTCTTGAAACATGCCCTCAGTGTTCAGATACTCATAATTTTCAGCTTTCCCAAAATACTTACTTCTATTCATTTTTTTTCAAAATAATTCTGATACTTTATTCTTAGAAGTTATCTTACCCAAGTAAAGCGACTCTCGTCTAGGAGAGACACTAGTGGCAAGGGGCAGTAGTTATTTAAATAGCTGTGAACGGTATCAGAGAACTGGCAACTGATGGAAACACGAACAGCAGTATTTGGGATGAGAGAGAGGGCTTACCTAGGGAGTAACTCGAGACAAAACGTTTAATAGTTTCCCTATTTCTCTTTAAAAATTTTGCTGCTATGTGGACAAAATTTACATACCCATATGTGACAAATGAGTAATTTTCTTTTTTTGCATACGTGTTGCATTTTTTGGAAAGTTAAATATGCAAACAGATTAAAGAGACAAATATTCTCTATTACATGTTGCAAAAAAAACAGTGCTGCTGCCCCACACCATTTTCTGCTTTCCATTCCTTACACAGGAGACGTAAGGTGACATCCTTGCTGCTCTTGATTTCATCGTCTGTTTGTTTCTACTTCTCTCCTATCCTTGAGGCCCCTGTCCCTTACCTATGCAACACTCTAGAGTGTGAAGGAAGTAATGACATCTCGTTTACCTTCTGCCCTTCACCCTCTCACTCTTCCTCTCAGCCCCCAAAGGGCTTCTCTTTCTTGCAGCGCACGAACTTTCCTTACACCAAACCCTTGTCCTATTTACTCTTTCATTCATTCATTGTAAACACTCTCTTTTGTGGCCTTATGGGCTTGGTTTATATCAGCCTCTTTCCTCCCAAACAAAGCTGGACTCCTCCCAAAATAGCAAGTGCTTACTTTCAGGCTATTGTCTCAATATGGACTTCAAAAACTCTTATTTTGAAATTCAAACCTGTTTTCATCGGGTTTGCTCCTTCCAAAGATGCAAGTATTTCCACTGGTTCAATCGGTGGGGTGACGATGGGCCCACCAGAACTATAGATTATCAGGGAGGAAAATCTACTGATTTAACATCCCCCCAAAACATTACACTGAGGCTACTATACTCTAAGAATGTATTTTATGGAGTCTCATTACACAGATGGAATATCAATGTTGTCACTAGCAAGTTCGGAAGCAGTGAAACTCATCCTTGGGATGCATCACCAAGGATGCACCTTGGGATGCAGCCTTGGGATGCATGCTCCTTAACATCCAGCCCTCCCTTCCTTCCTGGGCACCAAGAAGACTATCCTTCCCAGTCCCACTGCATTTTGATGGGGCCAGGTGAGAGGTTCTAGCCAGTGAAATGTGAGTGGAAGTGACGGCTGAGGCAGTGAAAAACTGCTGTGTGATGCCATAGATTTCCTCTTCCCCTTTGAAAGTGGTGTCTCATGTTGGGATAACTGAGTTATAAGATCGAAGTAGTCTGGATCACTAAGACGCTACTTGGAGGACAGCGACCCTGGAGAGTCTACGATGTTAAGATACTGAGATTCTGGAATTGTTTTTCAGTGTTTACAAAGCAACTTTATTGATGTGTGAACATGCTTGACAGAATATGAAGAAAAGAAAAAAATAATGAGATACAAAATTGCACACACAGAGACATGAGAATTATCCAAAGAAAATATATGTGCAGAGAGAAGGAAGTGCAAAGAACTTTGCTTAAAGAAAACATCCAGGTTGTGGAATCGCAGCGTTTTATTTTACATGTGATTCTTCAAATGTGCCAAATTTTCTAGAGAAGGCATGTTATGCTCTGAAGACGGAAAAGAGAAATGTTTTGAAATGACACTAGAAGAGCAGGGGGGAGGAGGAGGAAAAGAAATGGATGAAAGCTGGAAAAGAGGAATGGAGGAGAACACTGGAAAGGGAGAAATTCAGGCCACCTCCCCGAACACTGCACTCACCGCAGGCTCCGTGCCAGGCGCAGCACAGGCCCCGTGGCAAACAGAAAATAAGAGTATGAGGACCACCACCACCCCTGGAGCTTTGGTCTGGGGAGAGGCTGGGAAATAGCAGCCTGTCCGAGTACCTACGCTGTGTGCCCGAGCCAAAGGGAAATTGGGGGCTGTGGGGTGTAGGGAGATGCAGGAAGGCTTCCTGTAGGAGGCAACTTGAGCTGTCTTGAATGAGCTCTCGAAGATCGCCTGGTACAGGGAGGACGATGAGAAGGAGTGAACAAGAGGAGACAGACATCCCCGAGGAGGCTAGTTGTTGAATTTTGTCACAAGAGACAGTTACGAAATTCGTTATTATCAGAACACAAGCATATGCCATCCTTCTTTGGCCACTGGCCTACTGCTTAATTAATGGTTATTGCCTAACTAACTACACTGGCTTATTATCAAATTAATGAGGGCACCTCTTATTGAGAAAGGTTGTCATTTTGATAGGAGAAACGTAAATTTTTTTTCACAAGCAGTGAAACTTATTTACTCATTCAAAAATATTTACTGAGTGCCTACCATGTGCCTAGTGCTGGATATAACAGTACTTAAAAAACAAAACAAAACATTTTTGCCCTTACAGAGCTTATATTCTAGTGGGGAAGTCAGACAAATATTAAATCAACAGCAACAAAAATACTTGCTAGTTAGGTAAGTGTTTTGAAGGAAATAAACAATGGCTGAGTTAGACAGTAACAAGGGGGGAGTAATGGGGAGGAGACATTTCATCCTACACATGAAGAAAGTGGGGAGGAAGTTGTAAGTCATATGAGGAAAGACAGATCTTCGTCATTTTGAGAACTGAAATAAGACCAATGTGACCGGGCAGTAATAAATAAGGAACAAGGGGCAACATATGAAGTTGAAGAGATATGCAGAAATAGATCATGCTGTGGTAAGGAGTTTAGATTTTATTCTAAGTTCCATCAGACAGGATTGCCTTATCTTCCCTTGACCAATGCTGCGCAGTTAACTACATCTGTGTTCATTTCCCTCCTGCCTCAACAAATGATTTATCCCACATCTTTCTGACGGTTAATCCCCCCTCTTCCACCCTCCGTGTTATGGTTGCCCTTTCCTCTCCTCTTTTCATGCACTTTGCGTCTCGGGCTCTTCTGAATCCCCAGTGCATCAGTTCTGCGACCCAACCTACAAGATAATCTATCACCTTCAGTCTTAAAAATACACCTAATCTGATACTATCCTTCCTAATTGATAGCTTCTGACCTATTTCTATTTCTTCGTGTTCCTTTATAGTCCCAGGGTTTTAAAAATCAGCTGACTGCTGATTCCCAAACAAGACCTCTCCCAGAAGCTCTAATCCCATATACCCAGTTGTCAATTTATTGACTCTACTTGAACGGCTGGGTACAAACACTCCCGATCCCCTCCCCATCAGTGGATTATACGTCAGTTTTCCTTGTATCAGTAAATGATTCTACTGACCACTCAGAAGTTCAGGCACCAAAACCAGGCGTCATCCTTGATCACTCCCTTCTCTTCACCTTCCTATCCTGTTTATCAGTAAATTCTTCAATTTGTAACTCAAAAACACATCAACTTAGCTCATTCCTGCTAATGTTACCTTTCGTGATCTCTTGCTTGGATTTCTGAAATCATCTCATGATTTACTTCTCTGCTTTCACCTTGCCTTTCTTTAATGCATTGTCTACATAGCAAAGTGGTTGTTTTATTTTAACCTAGAATCTTTTACTAAAAAGATGAAAATTGTAGGGGCGCCTGGGTGACTCAGTCGGTTAAGCATCTGACTTTGGCTCAGGTCCCGATCTCACGGTTTGTGGGTTCTAGCCCCTTATCGGGCTCTGTGCTGACAGCTCAGAGCCAGGAACCTGTTTCTGATTCTGTGTCTCCCTCTTTCTGCCCGTCCCCCATTTGTGCTCTGTCTCTTCCTACCTCTGAAAAATAAATGTTAAAAAACAATAAATGAAAATTGTGGTAAAATAAACTTTTATAACAAAAGTAGTATGTACGATGGGCAAAACCCATAAATATAGAGAGCTGATGGGGGGGGGGATGGGGAAAATGAGTGAAGGGCCATGGGAGGAGAGGAGACATAGGCTTCCAGTTATGGAATGATTAAGTCACAGGGATAAAAGGTACAGCATAGGGGACAGAGTCAACGGTATGATAATCGCACTGTATGGTGACAGATGGTAGCTAGCGACACTTGTGGTGAGCACAGCATAATTTGCAGACTTGTCAAAATCACTATATTGTACACCTGAAACGAATGTAACATTGTGTGTAAGCTATACTCCAATATAAAAATTAATTTAAAAAACTTCGCAAAACTCAACCATTATAAAAAAAGGTACACAACAATAAAGAAAATAAAAATATACATTTCTACTTCTAAAGACTAAACTGCTAAAACCTTCCAGCATAATCCTAGATATTTTTTGTAGTACACAAATACACATATATGCATTTTGTAATCAAAGTGAGATACCGTAACATACATACTGTTCTGTGACTTGCTCTTTTCCGCTAATGATCTCCATCTTTCCATGGCAATACATTTGCATCTTATATTCAGTCCCTCGATATCGAAATTTCTTCAGCTGTCCTGAAAGTGCATTTTGTAGGGAGCCTCTTCGTACTAGGATTCAATCTGCTCTTATGTACCCTAATTTTTTTTGTTTTTTCATACAGCAGTGGCTTTTTTCATAACGATCCATCGTTGAAGAGATGGAGCCGGTTGTCCTGCAGAAAATTCCACCTCTTGGATGTTTGGTTACTTCCTATGGATCATTTAATTTGCTCCTGTATCCCCTGTATTTCTAATAAGCTGTTCGTTAGGTGCAAAGGCTTGATAGACTCAAGTTACACATTTTTGCCTGGAATATATCATAGATGATATTGTATACTTCATGCTACATCCCATCAAGAGATACGACATCAGATTGATGCACAGGGTGGCCTTTTTAAAACAAACTGTATCATGTCGATATCGTCTAAATCCCACTTATGGGTTCCTTGGCATTTATTCTATAATACAAATTCTGTAACTTGGCCTACAAGGTTCTGGATGACTGATGCTTGCTTACTCTTCTAACTTTATTTTATCCCATTCCCCGTGTGGTTTTTAAGTTTTTGCCAGTTTACTTCAACTTCCCGAACAAGGGAAGTGTTTGCTTCCTGGGACTTGGCACTTGCAACCCCATCGGTCTGCGAGATTCTCCTTTGCCACTCTTCCCCTCTTCTAATGTCAAGCATCATCTCAAAGTGCAGGTCGTTTTCAGTTGACCCCAGAGAAGCCTACTCTGATTGTCTTGTTTAAATAGGTTCTTCCAAGGGACCCTAATACCCTACGCTCCGAGCACCCTGTTTTTCCTACCATACTCTGGACACTTTGTACACCTTAGTTTCTGTGTCCTTACCTGCCTGTAAGTTGCATTGCACCGTGGCAGGGACCTTGCCTATAAGGCTCACTGTGCCCTCAGTCCTGGTGTATAGCAATGCGTGGCGTGAACTACCATAGGTCACAACAACCCCGAGGCTGCAACGTCTTGGACAGGTCGCCGCAGACTCTCGTAGGGGCCAGTAACAACACTTCACCGACAAGTTGTTCGAGTGGAGGCATCGTGGCTTTTCCGTGAAGGCGCCGCAAGCAGCTCGCTGGAAGGAGAGGCTTCCACTTGCGAAAGAAAAATCCAGCCCCCTCCCCGGGAGACGCCCCCGTCCCGGGCCAGCGGCTCCGCGTCCCCGCCCGCCTCACGTGACTGCGGGCGGCGCGCGCCAGTGCGCCTGCGCGGGAGCTCCCGGAAGTGGCCGGACCCACAGCTCGGGCGGAGAGCCCGTCCGTCGGTTCGTCGGTCCGCCGGTCCGCCAGCCGGGTCGTCCGCGCGCCTCGGCCCTCGTCGGCGTCCCGCGCGGCCTGGGTGGCCCGAACCGCGGCCGAGGTGCCCGCCATGGCGACGTTCATCTCGGTCCAGCTGAAGAAGACCTCGGAGGTGGACCTGGCCAAGCCGCTGGTGAAGTTCATCCAGCAGACGTACCCGAGCGGCGGGGAGGAGCAGGCCCAGTACTGCCGCGCGGCGGAGGAGCTCAGCAAGCTGCGCCGCGCCGCGCTCGGCCGCCCGCTGGACAAGCACGAGGGCGCTCTCGAGACGCTCCTGAGGTGGGCCCGGGGGCGAGCGGTGGGGAGGTGGGCAGTGGCCCGCCGCCCCCGCGTCTCCCTCCGCCCGTGCGGGGCCCCTCCCTCGCCCGCCCGGCCCCGGCCCGGCCGCCCCGCCCTGGCTGGGCCGGGCGCGTAGGTGTGGCCCGCATTCCTCCTCGGTGAGCCGGAAGCGGCCCCGCGGGCCGCCGCTCGCCCTGCCCTCCCGTCCGTCCCGCCCGCCCGCCCGCCCGCGCCGGTCCCGGCCCCGGCCCCGGCCCCGGCCCCGGCTCCGGTTCTGCTGGGACTCGGCCCATCGGATGCCCGGCGCGAACGGGGTTGCCCGCGCGCCGCGCGCTCTCGCCGCATTTTCCCACGAGTGATTGCCCCCACTCTTTGGGGGTCTCCGAGACACCGCCCTTCCCCCCATTTTTGCGTCGCCGCGCAACTTTCCGGGCCGGGTTAGGATTTCATGACCGTAGTTGTTTGAGGGAAGTGGGAGAATTGGGACACTGGGACGGACGTCTAGGACTAACTGCGTTATTGTCACTCGGCCTGAGCCACCTTTTTGAGTTCGTTATAATCGCACGGCGGAGAATTCCCAGGGTTAGGAGCTGCGGTTATTTGAAATTAAACTCGAGAGGTTGTTGAAAATCAGTTTTTTTTTTTTTTTTTTCTTCCCCGAGCAGGTAGGCGCCCAAGGGAGTGAATTTGTTATCCTAACAAATGCTTATGGAGCTCATGCTGTATTTAATGAGGGTTCCGTTTGCGGTACTTTTTCGGATCGGATGACAACGTTTTCATATAACTTAGCGGTTCAAAATGTTCTTTTGCCTACCTTTGAACAGCCTCGTTTCTTGCGTGTAACGTATTCTCCTTGTCTCGCCGGACAGACACAGCTGTATTAGGATGCAAGGAGCAGCCCTGGTTAAACTAGTTTTCTTATTTGTTCTGGTATCTGAAAAGCGTAGGAATAGTGCTTCTTTAGGTTTAAGAACCACTTAAGCCTAAAGAATCTTGCATCCATGATGATTCCCTTTTAGGTGAATTTTGTTTCTGTATTGGGAGACATGCCCCCGCCCCCCCCAGCTCTACTGTGATTACAGTGGTCCGTAATACATAAATAAGAGAGTGCTTTTCTCCTTCTCTCTGGCGAAGTCCATGGGAGGCCTCTGATTGGGTTGGCTCTTGCCCACTTACGAGTGGAAATGTACTAATTTGCTTGCCCTTGTGTGAGTCACTCTCTGCTATAACTTTTCCATCCCACATGGATCAAAGTGGTAATAATATGGACTGGGGGAGGGCTGGTTCCTCCAAGGGAGGATACTGAATAGATTGCCCAGAGAGATTAGGACCCTTTGGTGTCCTTTTTTTGTTTGTTTTTTTGTTGTTGTTGTTGTTTATTTTGAGCGAGCACAAGTCGGGGAGGAAGAGAGAGACAGAGAGACAGACAGAGAATCCCAAGCAGGCTCTGCACTGTCAGTGGCAGAGCCAGATGCAGGGCTCAAAGTTAGGAACGGTGAGATCATGACCCGAGCCGCAACGTAGAATTGGATGCTTATCTGACTGAGCCACCCAGTGGCTCAGTATCATTTTTAAAGATAGGACTGTCGGGTTGCCAAGATCATTAGTTTGATACTTATTATGAGCTTTTTGTTAAGGTAACCTAGGAATTCTTAGTCATTGTTTTTAGAACTAACTTAAAAAAAAAATGCAAAGCGAGTTTTTAAAAAAGGCATTTGTTTTGAGAGGGGGAGGAGGGGCAGAGAGGGAGAGAGAGAATCCCAAGCAGGCTCTGTGCTGTCAGATCAGAGCCTGAATTCAGGGCTTGATCTCCTCCCACACTGTGAAATCATTACCTGGGTGGAAACCAAGAGTTAGGTGCTTAACCGACTGAGCCACCCAGGTTCCCCTCCAAAGTGATTTTTATGTAGACCAGAATAGTATTTAGTGAGGATTTTCCATTAGTAGTATTAAGAAAGCAAGGGATGTGGTGTAACAAACACTGTGATAACAGTCTTGTTAAATAGATTGTTTGGTCCCAGCTCTTAAGGAGCTTGGAGCTTTCAGAGGCAATTGGTGCACAATTTCAAGACTAACAGACGAGGGGGGGCCTGGGTGGCTCAGTCAGTTAAGCATCCAACTGTTGATTTCAGTTCAGGTCATGGTCTCATGATTTCTGAGTTGAAGCCCCGCATTGGGCTCCTCACAGGCAGTGCAGATGCTTGGGATTCTCTCTCTCTCCCTCTCTCTCTGCCCCTCCCCTGTTTATACTCTCTCTCTTTTTCAAAAAAACTTAAAAAAGACTAACATACAAGAGGGAGTAGTGGATAGTGGTTGTGATAGAGTTCTGCTGTGAACTTTTAAAACTTCATTCATTTGTTCAATCCTTATTTTTTTAGGCATAAATGTGAGAACTATTCCTAGGTACTAAGGTCGTTGCAGAGATTGTGTCTTTGAAACTAACTGTGTTTCATCAATCATCTCTATATTATTCTCTTCTAGCCCTTTCGTTCAACAACTATATTTTTTTCACTTCTTGCCCCTCTAGTGTGCTAGGATAGGCTAATAGATATATACTACAGTCTATTAAATTTTATGATGGAGGTGTATATAAAAGTTCCTTGGGTATATATGCTGTAAAAATCAAACAGTTGTGAGATGTTCATTCAATCAAGCCAGCAGAATATCTTTATTTTTAAAAAAGTTTTATTATTATTTTTAAGTAGGCTCCACACTCAACATGGGGCTTGAACTCATGACCCCGAGATCAAGAGTCACATGCTCTACCAACTGAGCCAGCCAGGTGTCCCTGGAATATCTTACTTTGTTTGTTTTTAAAGTTTATCTATTTTGGTAGAGACAGCGCAAGTGGGGGAGGGGGCAGAGATCAAGGGAGAGAGAGAATCCCAAGCAGGCTCCATGCTGCCTGTGCAGAGCCCCATATGGAGCTCGAACTCAGGAACCTCGAGGGGGAGGAGGGAAACTTCAGATCTCAGTGTGTGTGTCTTTTTGTGGCAGTCGGTTTTTTTCTTTTAAAGAGAGAAAGCTTCCGGTCTCCTTCCATGAAAAAGCCTGGTCGTCAGCTTTCTGAAATTTGATCAAGGGGAAACGGAGGTTGGGGATTTCAGCAATCATACACGCAGTCTTTTATGTCATCTGGTTTAGGGTGACACCTGTATTAGGGTTGGATTCAGCTGCATGTAGTAGATCTCAAGTTATCAGTGAGTTAAAGTATGATTTTATTCCTGTGTAAAGAGTTGGTAGATAGGCGGTTCTGGTCATCCGAGGCTGGTGTAGTGCTTCTGTGAAGTTCATCAGGCTCCGGCGTCTTCCGGCCGTCTGCTCTGTAAAGCCTAGAGTCTTTGTTCTCAAGGCCCAGATAGGAGTCATTCCCAAGTTTCAGATCGTAGGAAAGACGGGAGAAAGGCAGAGGGCTCAGTTTCCAGAATATTTCCTGGAAGCTGCCCCCTAGCACCTTGCTCATGTTACTGGCTTTTAGCGTGTGTCCACATCACAGAAGAGTAGGAGAGAAAAAGGAAGTTTTATTAAGGGCAGCCATATACCCAGCCGAAATGTGGGGTTCTGTTAGTAAGGAAGAAGGAGAGAGAATGATGCAGGCATTTAGCACTCCCAACCATGGCCTCTCAGTCCCCATCCTCCCCACTTACTTGTGCTCGATCCCCCAGCTTAGCTGTGTTGGATATCCTTAACGTTTTCCTCAGTTGAGGACTTGGGAGCCTAATGGTTTCTTTCAAAGATTTTCAACCATACCTTCTCTTCCCAGACTCATACTGGATTCCTTTTTTGAGTGGTGCCTCCTGTTTCCCAATTTAGATCCTTTCTGGCTTCTCCGGCATGATTTGGCTTCTATTTTGTTAGCTCCTTCTCCTCTAGGCAATTAGAGTTTCAGCTTTCTCTCTCTGCTTCATTCCTTCACTTCTCATATTTTAGAAAATTTCCTGAAACCTCTTGTATGCTATTGGGCCATTTCCCGTTGTCTTTGTCCTTGTGCATTGACATCTTGAAGATTTTTTATTCCTTTTTTTAGTGGAATTTTGGGAGGGAACAGAGAAGGGTGTTGATTCAGATCTCCGGTTAACTGGGAGAGGGTTGTTTATATTTTCATCTCTCCACAGTGGTTTTATTAATTTACATTCCCAGGGCGCCTGGGTGCCTCAGTTGGTTAAATGTCTGACTTCAGCTCAGATCATGATCTCACAGTTCGTGGGTTCAAGCCCCGCATCAGGCTCTGTGCTGACAACTTGGAGCCTGGAGCCTGTTTCAGATTCTGTTTCCCTCTCTCTCTGCCCCTGCCCCACTCATGCTCGCTCGCTCTCTCTCTCTCTCTCTCTCTGTCAAAAATAAATAAACATTTAAAAAAAAAAACTTGACTGTTATTAATTTACATTCCTATCAATACCTATGTGTGAGTTTTTTATTCCTCTGCATTCTTGCTGATACTTGCAGGTTAATTATTTTTATTTCTTTATTTTTTAGGGAGAGAGAGACAGTGAGAGAGAGCACGAGTGGGGGAGAGGGGCAGAGAGAGACAGAGAGAGAGAGAGAGAGAGAGAGAAAATATCTTACGCAGGTTCCATGCTCAGTGCAGAGCCTGATGTAGGGCTTAATCCCACAACCTTAGAATCATGACCTGAGCCAAAATCAAGAGTCAGATGCTCAACTGACTGAACCACTGGGCGCCCTGTTAGTAACTTAAATTATTGCTTTTTGCTAAACAATGGATGAGAGATAGTACCTTGTTTTCCACTGCATTGCCCTGATTTCTCTGAGGTAGAGCATCTTACATTTACTGGTGTCACTTAATTTCTTTTTCTGTGAATGGCCTGTTCTTTTTCTTTGCCCATTTTCTGGGTTGCTTGTTTTTTTCCTTACTGATTTTTAGGAGTTTTTTTTTTTTACATTTTCTGGTTGTTTATCCTTTTTCCATTATGTGTCTGTGTCTTATTTCTTAATTGTGTTTATGATACCTTTTGTCGTACGGAAGTTCTTGCAAAATGTTTTTTCATAATTGATAGTTGCAATTTTTTCTTACTCTTAATGTGCATATATTATGTGTGATTCCCTCCTTGATCAGATTTGCTAAGGGTTTGAAGCTACCATTTTCTTTTTTTAAAACCAAGTCTGTTTTCTTAATATCTTTTTTGTTTTTTGGTTTCTTCACTGCCTTTGTCATTCACTTTTGTTTTCTCTTTCTTTTTGTATCGAATGATTAGTTTCTCATCATTTTTGTTTTTCTCATACATTTATTTTAGGAGTGTATACTTTTTCTCAGTCTACTTTGGCTACATCAGTTGGTTTTGACATTAATATTTTCATTGGCATTTATTTTTAAATAGTTTGTAATTTTAGTTTTGTTTCTAACTTGAGTCATTTATGTACATTTCTGTAAAAATTCTAACTTTGTTATTCTCTTGTGGGTTAGTGTTTAGTTTTGCATTATGGTAGTATTTTCTATTTTTAAAATTTTTTTTTTCTTTTCAACGTTTTTATTTATTTTTTTGGGGGACAGAGAGAGACAAAGCATGAACGGGGGCGGGGCAGAGAGAGAGGGAGACACAGAATCGGAAACAGGCTCCAGGCTCTGAGCCATCAGCCCAGAGCCCGACGCAGGGCTCGAACTCACGGACCGCGAGATCGTGACCTGGCTGAAGTCGGACGCTTAACCGACTGCGCCACCCAGGTGCCCCATTATTTTCATTTGTAGTAAATAAAGTTGATGGAACTAGTCTCATAATTTCTGAATTTTTTTCAAGCACTAATGTTTTTATAGATCAGGAAAAGAAAATGTTGCTGTTCCACTTTACTTCACAACTGTTGCTAACATTCTGATTGTTGGTTTGGGAGTGAGGATATTAAGATAATTTTAGCACTAATGACACTCCTACAGATTTGTTATTCAAATAGTGTGGAGGAAGTAAAGATATGTAATAGTTGGCCCTTGGTCTCAAGGAATATCTGTACTTGGCAGACCTTGATTTGGCTCAGTAATTTTATTCTGCATAGATGAATAAACATAATTTAAAGGAAGATTTAAAATCCGATTTGTTTTTCTGTATTCTGACTTCTAATGTTTACTAAATAAGAGAGCTTGTCAGGACAGTCTTCATTCTGCGTAACGTTAAGGAGAATCTTTTGCACACAGGAGGTTTAAGCCCACACAGTTGACTCTGTGGCAGAATTAAGCTAAGATCCAGACCTCTTGACTCCCTGACTAGTTTTTACTATACTCTGCTGCAAAATGCTTCATTAATGAGTCTTCATGTGATAAATTGGGTGAAGAAAGAAGTGTGAAATAAGGTTCTGGAAGGATCTATGAACTCTGACCAATATGCTGTCCAACTCTTTGCATTCTCTTGTTTTTCTTTCTGATTGGCAGTTGGGGGTTGCACAGCCCTAAGTACTGACTGGAGCTGTATAGGTCATGAGAATTTGCACTGCACTGTTACTTTGGCTAGTGTGGACTGGTTCTCAATCTCCATGTGTTCCCCCTAAACTTTTTTCTTTAATTATTTTTTTAGTGTTTACTTTTTGAGAGAGAGAGACACAGAGGTGAGTGGAGGAGGGACTGAGAGAGAGGGCGACACAATCTGAAGCAGGCTTCAGGGTCTGAGCTGTCGGCACAGGGCCCGACGTGGGGCTTGAACTCACCAAGTGTGAGATCATGCCCTGAGCAGAGGTCGGACGCTTAACTGACTGAGCCACCCAGGTGCCCTGTCCCACCCCTGAACTTTAAAACTACAGTTTCCAATCGAGTCTGTCTTTGGTATGTTCAAAGAAATGACTTCATTTCCTAGGTTTTTTTTCCCCCATGAGATTTGAGAAATTGAGCTATTGGATATTTGCTGTAGGTGACTGGGTTTTATAAAATACTGAAGAACATATAAAGGCAGTTCTGAATAGTTGCAAAATAATGATCTGCAGCTACCGTTTGTATCACATGTACTATGTATCAACACTATTCTAAGAATCTAGTATGGTATCTTTTTCCTCATGCTTAAATGAGATATTACCTGACATCAGGAAGGGTTTGGAGAGGTTATTCATAACTTGCACACAGTCACACAGGTGTGAGTTGGTGGACTTGGGTTTCAAACCCAGGATTGTCGGACTTGCAAGTTTGAGATATGCCCACTGTGACATTATACCTTTTTTTTTTATTTTTTATTATTTTTTTTAACGTTTATTTATTTTTGAGACAGAGAGAGACAGAGCATGAACAGGGGAGGGGCAGAGAGAGAGGGAGACACAGAATCTGAAACAGGCTCCAGGCTCTGAGCAGTCAGCACAGAGCCTGACGCGGGACTCGAACTCACGGACCGCGAGATCATGACCTGGGCCGAAGTCAGAAGTCAGACGCTTAACTGACCGAGCCACCCAGGCGCCCCGACATTATACCTCTTAAATATGTTTGAAATTTTATAGTTGATTAAAACATTACTTCTTTCTTTCTTTCTTTCTTTCTTTCTTTCTTTCTTTCTTTCTTTCTTTCTCTTTCTTTTTCTTTCTTTCTTTCTTTCTTTCTTTCTTTCTTTCTTTCTTTCTTTCTTTCTTTCTTTCTTTCTTTCTTTCTTTTAAATGTTTATTTATTTTTGAGAGAGAGAGAGACAGGAAGTGAGTAGGGGAGGGGCAGAGAGCGAGGGAGACACAGAATCTGCAGCAGGCTCCAGGCTCTGAGTGGTCAGCCCAGAACTTGTCCCAGGGCTCGAACTCACAAACCGTGAGATCATGACCTGAGCCGAAGTCGGATGCGTACCCGACTGAGCCACCCAGGCACCCCAAAACATTACTTATTTCTAAAATATTAAAAGTACATACGGATTCTTCGCAGCATTATTTCCCATAATGCTCTTTCTGTCTGTCTGTCTGTCTGTCTGTCTTTCACCAACTTTGTAGCATACTGGCTTTCCTTCTTCCTACTTGTGGAAAACTTGCAGCAGAGATCTACTTGTTAGAGGTATATCCTAAGCTAGAATCTGCTGATACAGTAAAGCATATTTAAGTGATAGGTGGGTAGATTTTCTTGTTTCTGCCCTTGTTCCCTCTGTAGAGAATTTTGAGACCTAAGATTTAGGCTGAATTACAAGGGATAGTGTGATGGAATTATGTAGAAGGAGTAGTTCGTTGTATTTCGTGTTGTAGGAATAAGTAGCATTTTGCCTGTGGTAACTACAGTTAGCGATGGCTGCTTTCTTTGAAAAGCATTAGTTGAGCGGCGCCTGGGTGGCTCAGTCTGTTAAGTGTTCGACTTTGTCTCAGGTCATGGTCTCATGGTTCATGGGCTCAAGCCCCACGTCGGGACGTGTGCTGACAGTTCAGAGCCTGCTTTGGATTCTGCGTCTCCCCTTCTCTCTCTCTGACCCTTTCCTGCTTGCACTCTCTCTGTCTCTCAAAAATAAATAAATGTTAAAAACAATTAAGAAAAAAAAAAGCATTAGTTGGTTTCTGTTGGGGTTGAGTCCAGAGGAGTCAGATATTATTTCCAATGACTGTCCTCCTGTAGGACTTACTTTAATCACCTGTCCTGAGACAGCTGTTTTACTTTGAGGATTCCATCGCATAGCTTCTAGTCTTTCAATATATGATATAAATGTACTTTTTCCCTACAAGGCTTAAGTTTTGAGAGTTGAGCCCAAAAGCTTTGAATGGAGATAGCTATAAACAATTCAGGACATTCTGTTTAGCCCCCCCCCCCCCCCACTGATCCATTTGCAGAGGAAGTAGCTTTGTCTCCTATTACTTCCTTTCTTGCTTACTGCAGAGGAGTCAGCAAACCAAGGCCTGGTCAGCTGCCTATTTTTGTATTGTTCATAGCCACCACTCTGAGTGGGGCGGGGCTGTGAGCCTCGGAGACCTAGCTGGCGTGCTCCCCTCTATCCCATCGTCCCCGTTCTTCCCAGCGCTGGAGTGCTCCCCGCTATCCCATCTTTCCTTTTATTCTCAGCACTGGAGTGCTCCCCTCTCTTCCATCGTCCCCTTTCTTCCCAGTGCCTGCCTCCCTGGCCATTCATTGGCTGCACCTCACTGCCGCCCAGGGTTAGCTCTGGGGCCACCTACACTTGGCAGTGAATGTACAGTCTCAGGCTGGGAGTTGGTGACTCAGCACATTGCTTGTCTCCAGCAGCTGAGCCAGCTGCCCAAGTTGAGATGGCTGGGCTTTCTGGGAGAAGAGGAGGGCGTGCTGGAACTTGGGTGTCACTGAGGCAGAGAGTGAAGGTGACTGTGTTGTGGCTGCCCACCCCCTCCCCTGGGGCCCTCTCAACCAGACCGGATACTCTTCCTTGGAGAATGAATCTAGCTAATGACAGTTGGGCGGCTGTGTACCTAGAGTGCCCTCCATCTGAGATGGCCCAGGTCAGGGAAGAAGCTTACAGGGCTGGCAGGAGTTTTCCTTCTTGTTGTGTCAAGACCTGCGTATTATCTTGACTTTGCCTTTTGCTTGGCGAAGCCGACAATAGCCCTTCTCAGAAACAGTTGCTCTGTCAGCCTTGTTGCTGGGCCTTGCGTGCTGTTGCCTTCTTTTGTCTCCAGCCCTTGGGACCTGGCTGGTGTCTCCTTGAGGGCTGCTCTTTGGTAGTTCCTGTTGATTCACAAAACAGAGAATCTTGGGTTTTACTTTCCAGAGATAAAAAAGGTTACTTTTAAAACATTTGCAGCTTAGTGACGTATTTGGGGCTAGCAATTAAATAGCAAACAGACGCATTCTCTGCTCTCATGGAGCTTAGAATCCTTTGAGGAAAAAGATACCATAATTCCGTAAGTAGGTATATTACAAACTGGTAAGTTCTATGGAGGAAGAATTCAGAGGCCCAAGAGATTATAAAGGGAGAGTTTAAACTCCTGGTTTAAAACAGGAGTGAGGTTGACCGTCCTTCTCAGTTCTGCCACCACTGTGGAACAGCCGAGTTACGCTCCCCCATCTCCTGCCTGGATTACTGTAATAGCTTCCTGACCGACCTCTCTCCTTTGCTCTTGCACAACTGCAAGTCCGTCTTCCCCGTGGCGGCGTGGACGGTGACTGTGAAAACAGATGAGCTCGTGTTACTCTTCTGTCCGGACTCTGATGGTTTCCCGTCTTCCTCCGAACAGTAGAAACCAGAAGTCTTACGGTTCTGCTCCGAACATCGTTACTTCTTTGATTTCATTTTCTACCATCTTCTCCGGTGCTGGCCCTGTGACCATACTGGCCTCCTTGCCGTGGCTGGGTGTCTTCGGGCATGCTCTTGTCCCAGTTTTTGGCACTTGATTGTCCCACGACTGCTGATCTTTTATCTCACTTACCTGCTGGCCTCATCACATCACCTCCTTCGTACCTTCTCTATTATCTGTGGTTTTCAAAACTGTTTTATTTCTTCTGTGTAGTCAAGTTATCACATGTTGTGATTGAAGACCACAGTCTTCTCACCCTGTACAACACCTTATCCTTTTTACTTTTTTCTCCATAGCACTTATTACGGTCCCCTGTACTGTATTTTTACTTATCTATTTTGTCTCCCCCTCTACAAGTAAAGCTCTACAAGGGCTCAAAATTTTAAATGTTTGTTTACTGCTGGATTTCTATGTCCTAGAACTGTGTTTGGTACATAGTAAACTCTTAGTGTATATTTTTTGAATGAATGGGTGAACGAACAAATGAGGGAAGGCTCTTTTGATGGTATATCAGCCTAGATAAGAAAAGCAGGAAATCGTGATAGGAAAAGTGTCGGGGGGGGGGGGGGGGGGGACAAAAACTGGTGGAGGCCCTGAGCCAGGAGAGAGCATAGACTAATGAATAGGACGTGTAGTGAATATTCTCAGATGAGGCTGGAGAGGTTGAATGATGGCTGGATAATGCCAGGCCTTGTCAGAAATTTTGGATGAAATTTTAAGTATGATAGGAATGAGTTAAAGCGTTTCAACATTTAATAATTCAGACTTCATTTTTTTTTTTCAGACTACGAGAATGTTTTAGGTACAAGAATATTCTACATGACCACGGTACAGCTTTCAAAATTGGGAAGTTAGCATTGATTGAATATTACCGTGTAACCCATAAAATGCATTCAAATTTTGCTAAGTGTCCCAATGATATTTTTACAGGCTCAGGATCTCATCCAGGATCCTTTGGCATTTAATTGGTTCTTTAGTCTGCTTACGTCTGGAACAGTTCCTCAGTTTCTCCTTGTTTTTCACAACCTTGACATCTTTAAAGAGTATAAGCTGCTTACTTGGTAGAATGTCCCTCGGTAAGGGTTCGTCTTATTTTTTCTTAGGATTTATGCATTTTTGGGCAGCAGTACCACCGAAGTGCAGCTGGGTTTTGTTTTTGGTTTTGTGCATGTCAGGAAGAACTTGATGTTGTTTGGTGCCCTGTGTTTAACTTTCATGATTTGATCAAGATGATGTCTGCTGGGTTTCTTGACCTTACAGTTGATGAGTATGTTGAACAAATTAGTAAGTACTTTGTGGGGAGATACTTTGAATCTTTGTAATACCCTGTTTCCATCAGACTTTTCTTGTGTTAGCATCCATTGATATATCTTAACTGAAACAGATACTCTGAAAGGTGCCGTGGTGATTTTTCCAACTCTGTTATAGCTTCTAGTGTTACGAGCTGCCGTTGTGCAGTAGGGTAGTGCTTTCCCTGTTCATCTATTTATTTTATTTGCTTCAAATTGGTGTTCTTATTTTTCTCAATGGGTTATGATTTGTTTATTTCGTTTAATTTTTTCTGGACTTGGCTAGCAGGAGCCCCTTAAAGCTAGTTCTTACGTCTTTTTGACACGGCCTCATTTTTTGAGTACTTCCTTGACTATCTGACATAGCAAGATGTTTTAGGTTTGATTCTTGAATTTTCTCCATCTCCGCCATGGAATCTGTCATTTCTTGAAGGAGTGTTGGCTCCTAAAGCAGAGAATTATTCATCTGGGCTCTAGATGTGCTTATGCCACCAAGGTGTTATTGCTTCTAGGCCCTCAGAGCATATATGTTTAGGAAATACACTCACACACACGTTTATACCTGTTTTTGTATTTCTCCACTGTATATACATGTGTGTGTACGTGTGTGTATTTTTGTTGTTGTTTATTTTTGAGAAAGAGAGAGACAGAGAGGGAAAGTGTGTGGGAGCCAGCAGGGTAGGGGTAGAGAGGCAGAGACAGAGGGAGACACAGGACCCGAAGCAGACTCTGCACTGACAGTGGGGCACTGATAGCGGGGCTCGAACCCATGAACCGTGAGATCATGACCTGAGCCGAAGTCAGACATCCAGCCAACTGAGCCACTCAGGCACCCCTGGATTTCTCCACCATATTAGAAAATCACACTGATACCTCCAATTCCAAGCAAAAACTACAGAATTTATTCTAGCCATTTCTCTTTCTGTAACTCTTTTCTCTGACAGTTAGAAATTAGTGTCCATTATCTTCATTGTGTTTACTTAATTGCTCAGATCTTGTTGTTTGTAACCAAACCTGTGGCCATGTCAGTCAAAAACTTGGTCTCACACATGTTGCCCCTCCCCCTGGAAGATTGGCCTCAGAAGCAGTCATTGGAATGATAGCCCTGAAGAAGGTGGGGAAGGGAGGGGAGGTAATAAGAGAAGGAGGAAGGGTTAGAGAGGCCAGTTAGAAGGCTTTGCCTTGGATATCCCCAATCTCTCATGTTAGCTCAAAGGTCAGCCTGATGAGGGAGAAGATTGCTTCTTGTTTGATAATTGTTCTGGCTGCTGGGTGGAGAGTAGACTGAGAAGAATGACAAATGACTCAAGGAGACTTTGTGATTAGTCTACTTTAAAGGGAGGGTAGAAGTTTTTTTTTTTTTTTTTTTTTAATCTAATTCCAGTTTAGTTAACATTCAGTGTTATATTAGTTTCAAGTGTACAATATAGTGATTCAGCATTTTTGTACATTACTCAGTGCTTATCAAGATAAATGTTCTCTCAATGGGGAAAAACTGAGAACTTTTCCCCTAAGGTCAGGAACACAGCAAGGATGGCGACTCTCACCACTTTTATTCAACATAGTACTGGAAGTCCTAGCCACAGCAGTCAGACAACAAAAAGATGTAGAAGCATCCAAATTGGTAAGGAAGAAGTAAAACTTTTAACTATTTGCGGGTGACATGATGCCATATATAGAAAACCTGAAGGACTCCATCAAACAACTGCTAGAACGGATCAATGAGTCCAATAAAGTTGCAGAATACAAAATCAGCATACAGAAATCTGTTGCACTCCTATACACCAGTAATGAAGCAGCAGAAAGAGAAATTAAGAAAGCAATCCCATTTACAATTGGACCAAAAATAATAAGATACCTAGGAGTAAACCTAACCAAAGAGTTGAAAGACCTGTACTCTGAAAAGTATAAAACACTGATGAAAGAAATTAAAGATGACACAAATGGAGACATTCCATGTTCATGGATTAGAAGAGTAAATATTGTTAAAGTATCTATACTACCCAAAGCAGTCTACACATTTAATGCAATTCTTATCAAAATACCAGCAGCATTTTTTATAGAACTGGAACAAATAATCCTAAAATTTGTATGGAACCAGAAAAGACCCTAAAAAGCCAAAGCAATCTTGAAAAAGAAAAGCAAAGCTAGAAGTATTACAATTCAAGTTATATTACAAAACTGTAGTGATCAAAACAGTATGGTACTGGCATAAAAATAGACACATAGATGAATAGAACAGAATAGAAAACCCAGAAATGAACATGCAGTTACATATGACCAATTAATCTTTGGCAAAACAGAAAAGAATAACGGGAAAAAGTCTCTTCAACAAATGGTGTTGGGAAAACTGGACCACTTTCTTATACACGAAAATAAACTCAAAATGGATTAAGGACCTAAATGTGGACCTGAAACTATAAAAATCCTAGGAGAGAACACAAGATGTAACTTCTCTGACATTGGCCATGGCAGCTTTTGTCTAGATAGGTCTCCTGAGCCAAGGGAAACAAAAGCAAGGATAAACTATTGGGACTACCTTAAATAAAAAGATTCCACACGGTGAAGGAGACAACAAAACTAAAAGGCGACTTATGGAATGGGAGAAGATACTTGGAAATGACCTATCTGATAAAGGGTTAGTATCCAAATGTATAAAGAACTTCTGAATCTCAACACCCCAAAACAAATAACCCAATTAAAAGATGGGCAGAAGACACGAACATTCTTCCAAACAAGACATGATGATCAACAGATACATGAAAGATGGTCAACATCACTCATCATCAAGGAAATGCAAATCAAAACCACAATGGGATATCACCTCACACCTGCCAGAATGGCTAAAATAAAAAACAAGAAATGGCAGGTATTGGCAAGGATGTAGAGAAAAAGGAAACCTTTGTGCACTGTTGGTGGGAATGCGAACGGGTGCAGCCACTGTGGAACACAATATGGAGGTTCCTCAAAAAATTAAAGATAGACCTACCATATGATTCTGTAATTCCACTACTGGGTATTTACCCAAGTAAAACACTAATTTGAAAAGGTCTATGCGTTTTCTGTTTGTTTAAACATAATTGACAGTGGCCAAACTACAGAAGCAGTCCAAGTGTCCATCAATAGGTGAATGGATAAAGACGTGGTGTGTGTGTGTGTGTGTATTGCCCAGCCATACAGAAGAATGAAATCTTGCCATTTACAGTGACATGGATGGAGCTAGAGTGTACAATGGTAAACGAAAGAAGTCCAAGAAAGACAGATACCATGTAATTTCACTCATGTGCGGAATTTAAGAAACAAAACAAATGAGCAAGGGAAAAAAGAGAAGCCAAGAAACAGACTCTTAATTGTAGAGAATAAACTGATGGTTACGGGGCGGGGGTGAGGGGGGATGTGGGGGTCATGAAACAGGTGATGGGGATTAAGGAGTGCACTTGTGATGAGCACTGGCTGATGTATAGAATTAGTGAATCACTATATTGTACGCCTCAAACTAATACAACGCTGTATGTTAACTGGAATTAAAATAAGAATAAAAAAAATTAAATGTACTCTTTTTTAATCCCCTTCACCTACTTCACCCATTTTCTCACCCACTTTGCCTCTGGTAACCATCAGTTTGTTCTCTATAGTTAAGAGTGTGCCTTTTGATTTGTCTCTTTTTTTCTTTTTCATTTATTATTATTATTATTTCATGTTTATTTTTGACAGAGTGAGCAGGGGAGGAGCAGAGATAGAGGGGGACAGGGGATCTGAGGCAGGCTCTGCACTGACAGCAGAGAGCCCGTTGTGGGGCTCAAACTCACAAACTGTGAGATCATGACCTGAGCCAAAGTCGGACACTTAACTTAACGAGCCACCCAGGCGTCCCTCGTTTATTTTGTTTCTTAAATTCTGTTATTCTGTTTTGTAAATTTCTTAAATTACTGCCCATGCTCTCTTCTAGGATTTTTATGGTTTCAGGTCTCACATTTATTTAGGTCCTTAATCCATTTTGAGTTTATTTTTGTGTGTGGTATAAGAAAGTGGTCCAGTTTCATTCTTTTGCATGTTGCTGTCCAGTTTTCCCAACACCATTTGTTGAAGAGATTGCGTTTTTCCCATTGCATATTCTTGCCTCCCTTGTTGAAATAAATTGACCATATAATCGTGAGTGTATTTCTGGGCAGGGTGGAAGCTTTGATGAAGGGTGTGACAGTGGAGATGGGCAGAAGTGGAGATGTCCAAGGCATAGGTGAAAGTTCGTAAACCTGTTTTTAAATAGCAGTTTATCAGAGATGTTAATTTGCTCAATGGATATAAACAGTTGCCTTAATAAGAAGTAGTATTTTAAGAAATATTTTGGTTCTGGGCAGATGTTAGTTTCCTTTTAGCCAATACACTTGGTACGTATTTTTCTTTAGTGGTGAGTATGAGTTTTTTGTTCACAAGTTTTTTTATTGCATGCATTTCACATTCTCATTTACACATTAAAAGATTGTGTTTATTAACTTTAAAATGGCTGATTGAATTTGATTTGTGGGCTGCTCAAAGTAAGCGTGAATAATTTTTGTGTACTCATAAACTAGTTGTGTATATGTAAATGTATATGATGTTTAGCTTTGGTAATTATAAATTTTCCTTTTTTTCTTCTTTTTTTTTTAGATATTATGATCAAATTTGTTCCATTGAACCCAAATTCCCATTCTCTGAAAATCAGGTAAGTTAATTAATTTTAATTTGTTTTAAAGTTATATGATAATAATGGCAAACACCCATTTCTTCCGACACATGGTATCATTTAAAAAAAAATTTTTTTTTAACATTTATTCATTTTTGAAAGACAGAGACAGAGCGCAAATGGGGGAGGGCTAGAGAGAGAGGGAGACACAGAATCCGAAGCAGTCTCCAGGCGGTCAGCACAGAGCCTGAAGCGGGGCTCGAACTCACGGACCACGAGATCATGACCTGAGCCGAAGCCGGCTGCTTAACTGACTAAGCCACCCAGGCGCCCCATGGTATCACTTTTTAAAATAATTGGTGCTTCTTCACTATTTTATCTTTCTGTAAGACCTTTTGATACAAATTAGAAGCTTGTAAGCCCATCTGATGAGAATCTATATCTTTTGGAAGAGTCTCTTGGAATTCTGTTCCTGTTCATGTCATTCCTTAGTAACTTTTGGGTTTATGTGGAGCATTGGACTGCATTTTTTCCCCCTGTATTTTATATCAATATGATCTGTTGACTGATTAACATAGTCTGTGATGTCCTTCCCTTTGTGTTACACAGAATAAAAAAGGAAACTGAAGTATTATTAGTCTCAGTGTCTATGTTTTAAAAATTGACACAAATTATATTTGCATATAAAGTTGCAAGTGCTGTTCTGATTAGATGTTATACTACAAGAATGTTTGCTTTCTTTTAAAGGCTAGATACTAAAAATGCTGATGATTTCTCACAGTTTTGTTTGAGAGACTTGTTAAAAGTTTTCAATTTGTGTGACATTTTAAGTTTCAAAATACGTAGTTTATGGAAAGTGCTTTAAACATTCTTGTAGTAAAGTTTTTACAGGTGATGTAATATGTTGAAATTTGCTTTAAGATACTCAGGGAGGAAAAAGTATGTGTGTAGGGTTGAGAGGGGACATGGAAAGTGGGAGTAGGTGAATCCAGACATTCAAAAGGCTAAAACTGTGATGGCTGTATGGCGTTCATTCTGTTATTCTCTCTAGTTTTGTGTATATTGAAAATTTCTCTAATCCAGAGTTAACAAAATTTTTGCATGGGATTGCAATACATAATTTAAAAGAGGTAAGTTGTTTTTAACCTTTATATGTGGAATATATTAGAATCAGAGTGAAATAGTTTTTTTTTTATTAAGTAAACTTTTAATTTATGTATAGCATACGTACAAAAGTGAATATCATGTGTATAGCTTGAATCTTTATAAAGCGAATACACATGTGTAAGTACAACCCAAATCAAGAAATAACATATTATCTCATTCCCCCAAAGGTAACCCTTCTCCTTTTGTCATCAGGGAGTAATTTTTAATTTTATATTCAAGGAAACCTTTGCTTCTCTTGGCTTATTTGACAATCATTTATTAAGTGCCTGTTCTGTTCACGCCATTGTGTGTTGTAAAGATGAGTAAGATAGTGTTTTCTGGAGAGGACAATATGTGCACCATTACTGAGGCAGAATGACCATTGGAAATATCATAGTGCTAGTATTTTACTTTTAAAAAAGAAAACTCTGTGGTCCAGGAAAAGGGAAAGGAGTTAGTTGTCTACAGAAGATAATGTTTTGACAAGCTTTAGTCCTTTTCCTCATTGTCGATTTTTCTTCAAAAATTTAATGAGAAGCAAGAAGGTAAGATAATTTTCTCTTTGTTCTTTTTCTATCAAGATCTGCTTGACATTTACGTGGAAGGATGCTTTTGATAAAGGTTCACTTTTTGGAGGATCTGTGAAATTGGGTATGTAATGACTTTTTAAAAAATGGTCAGACACTTGGGCTAAACACGTTGTATTATTTTAGGCTTTAAAAATTGCTCTCCTGACAGCTTTTTGTAAATAATAAAAATGTTTACTTTTTTTTTTTTTTTAAATTTCAACTTTTAATGTAATTTCCAAATACTTGTAGAGAGCCTATGCCTTGCCAGGCACTGTCCTAGTTATAACAACAAATGAGACAGTTGTATTCAGTCTGTTTAGGAAAACAACTCATCATTCCAAAATATAACGGATAGTCTATGAGGATATGCACAAAGTAGTGAGCCCGTAAATGAGGAAGACATGAATTCTGCTTGTTGAAAGCAAGCTGTGTTCAGGTTAAGCTCTGAAGGATGAATTTGGTTTTCCCAGCTAAAAAATAATGTTACAGGTAGACCATTATAACCAAAGGTCGGAAGAATGAAGGCGGGTTGGCAGGTTAACCACTGTGTGCATTAATTTTCTTGTTTTTGAAATGGGGAATAAATAGTACTGTGAAATACTGTTTATCTCATTTGGGCTCTTGTGTGGATTAAATGGGTGGATACATGCAGAGTCCTTAGGAGAGTGTGCAGTAAATATTAGCTGCAGTAAGTAATAGGAATGTATTTTATTGTAAATAAGTACACGTAACACATTATTTGTGGTACGTATGCATTATAGAGAATACATAATATAACACATAGTATATGGTACAAATTATGTATGATGCATATTAATAAAATTATTGTAAGGCTTGAAACCATAGGTTGAATGGAGGATTATGGAGGGTGAAGACATCGGAAAGCAGATTGTGAAGAGGTGCAAATATACTATGCATGTGTACTCTTCTCTCTTACGTGTTAATAGCTGGAATTTATTGAGTACTTACTCCACCTAGGCACTGTGGAAAGGGCTTCACATATATTATCTTCCTGAATTTCCCAAAAACCCAATGAAGAAAGGCACCATTATTACCAGTTGAACACACTTGTTTAGAAAGATGAAGCGACTTTGTAAGTCATAAGGGAAGGATTTGGTGAAGTGGGCTGTGATTCCAGAAAGCCTGACTCCAGGTACTAGAGACAGACAGACCAGTGAGGAGATTGGTGACAGATGAGATGAGAGAGGGTGGTATGTGTGGGTCAGAGGAGAAGGAGGGGATTTGAGCGACGTTTCGGAGTTGAAACTGACTGGATCTGCCGAATGTCTCTCAGAAGGAAGAGGAGTAGTTGAGGGTTGACTCTGAGATTTATAACTCAGTTTGACTTGTTGGGTATTCCTCCCAAAAGGCAAGTTGAGTTTGACTTTTGTATGCTGTGTCTGGGTAGAATTTTTTTTTTTTTTTTTTTTTGGCATTTGGAAACAGATTTAAAAGTCAAGAGTGGTAGAGATGTAGATTTGGGAACAGTTATCATTAAATGATAATAATAAATCTATCTCCTCTGGTAGTCCATAGATTGGGAAAAGTGTGAAAGCCAGAGCTAGGTGATAATAACGTTCAAAGGAAACAGGAGCAGGTTCCTGGGAATGAGGATGAGAAAAAGCTTTCAGATCTCAGAGGAACCAGAGAAGAATAGAGTCACGGCATTGAGTGCCAGAAGGGTTTCCGAGGTCACATAGTCCAGTGGTTCCTGAACCTGGCCGCGTGTTAGAATTACCTGAGGAAAATGTGAAAGGTACACCTGTAAAGATACAGAATGCCAGATGTGATAGGAAGAATTTCCGGGGTGGACCACTGGAATTAGTATCCTTGAAAATACCTCCAGGGGATTTTAGTATCTATCCAGGTTGGAACATCACTGACAGAATCGTTGTGGCAGAGGTAAGTCACATAAAGTTGGAGAAGTCAGTGATTTGGTAATGAAAGAAGTTTCACTAGGGGCATGCCCCTGCATCAGGTTGAGGGGTGGACCAGAGGTGAGGAGATGGGAACCGCAAATGCGGATTGCTCATCTTAAAAGATTTTCAGTAAGGGTTTAAGGACAAGGCATTATGCTGAGAGGGAGACCAGGTCAAGAAAAGGATTTTTCTTTTTCTTTGGCATTTGCAGTGCCACGTTGGTAGGCTGAGAACCAGGAGCAGGTGCCAGAACTAGAAGATACTTAAGTGAGATGGGTTCTTCCTGAAAGACGTGGGAAGCAAAGGACTTAACATAAATAGAGCAGGACATAGTTCATCAAGGCACTCCGGTAGCAGGTATTGGGAATTAAATGTCCTTCAGTTGGGAATGCAAGCTGGTGCAGCCACTCTGGAACACAGTACGGAGGTTCCTCAAAAAACTAAACATAGAACTACCCTACAACCCAGCAGTTGCACTACTAGGCACTTATCCAAGGGATACAGGTGTGCCGTTTCGAAGGGACACGTGCACCCCCATGTTTATAGCAGCACTATCAACAGCCAAAGTATGGAAAGAGCCGAAATGTCCATCGATGGATGAACGGATAAAGAAGATGTGGTCTATATACAGTGGATTATTACTCGGCAATCAAAAAGAATGAAATCTTGCCATTTGCAGCTACGTGGATGGAACTGGAGGGTATTATGCTCAGTGAAATTAGAGAAAGACAAAAATCGCATGACTTCACTCATATGAGGACTTTAAGAGGCAAAACAGATGAACATAAGGGAGGGGAAACAAAAATAACATAAAAACAGGGAGGGGGACAAAACAGAAGAGACTCAAATATGGAGAACAAACAGGGTTACTGGAGGGGTGCTGGGAGGGGGGATGGGCTAAATGGGTAAGGGGCAGTAAGGAATCTACTCCTGAAATCATTGTTGCACTGTATGCTAACTAATTTGGATGTAAATTTAAAAAAATAAAAAATAAAATAAAAAAAAATGTCCTTCAGTAATGTCTTGGCTAAATAAAGCATGGGCTACCCACTCATTAGAATATTGTGTAATTTTAGGATACTAAGAACGAGAGTGCAAGTATATTTTTGTTCAAGTGTAAAGCTTTGTCCTGTTTCTCAGTGCATATGAAAGTTATGTTTATGGTATATTGTAGTCTGTTCAAAGTGTGCAATAGCATTTTGTGTGAGAAACCATGTATGTAACTTAATTTAAAATTTTGTTGCTAAAAAAATGCTGTCATCTGAGCTTTCAGGGACTTGTGATCAGTGGTCACAGATCACCATAACATATATAATAATGCTGATGAAAAAGGTTTAAATCCTGTGAGCGTTACCAAAATGTCACACAGAGATGCAAAGTGAGCAAATGCTGTTGGACAAAGTGGTGCTGATCGATTTGCTGATTGATGCAGTTGCCACTACCTCTCATTTTGTAGAAGAATGCAATTATCTGCGAAGTGCAATAGAGTGAAGCACGGTAAAATGAGTCAGGCCTCAATTTGCCTTTTGAGATCTGCGTATTTATTTCACTTAGCACAATGCCCTCCGGGTTCGTCCGTGGTGTAGCATGTGACAGGAAGTCCGTCCTTTTTGAGGCCGAATGATATTCCATTACGTGTTTACCCATCAGTGGACACTTGGGTTTCTCCCACCTTTTGGCTACGAACGTGGGTGTGTAAGTGTCTTTTTGTGACTGCTCTCAGTTCTCTTTGGAATATACCCAGAAGTGGAATTGTTGGATCCAATGGGAGTTTTATTTCTGAGTGTTTGAGGAACTGCCATACTGTTTTCCACAGGACTGCAGTGTTTCACCTTCCCACCAACAGCTCACATGGTTTCGGTTTCTCCACATGCTTGCCAACAGTTGTTATTTTTTGTTGTCTCTGTTCCTGATAGTAGCTGTCCCAGTGGATGTGAGGTGTGTGGTTTCTTGATCAGAGCTGTATTTTAACTGCTTGCACAATCTAGCCTTCTGATGGATGTATCGGGATAAGGGTGTGAGACTTGGAGGTGCCTGCCTTGGGTTAGGTTTGTCATAGGGAAGAACTGACTTACTGGCTTGAGTGTGGTGAGAAGATATATGTGTGTATACACACACACACACACACACCTTCTGTAAAATTTTGAGAGGTGATGGGAAAACAATTTATTTGACTTTAAGTGAGAATTGACATGAGAATGACTTTTCATTTGGAACCTAGTAGCATTGTGGACGGAAAGGACAGGAAAGAATAACTCCTTGAACTTTTGAATTTTAGATGATGGGATTATCGTTGTGGAAATAAATAAATTGCTGCCTGGCCGGGCAGCATTGGAAATATGGGTACTATTATGGGTGAGAAAACAGGTCTGGAAATTTGTTTTTGTGAGAGCCGGTGGGAGAGATTTCATAGTATTTATCTTTGAAACATTTATTTCCTTTAGAGAAAATAATCTGATAAATTTTTCCTTCTTAATTTTTTACAGCTCTTGCAAGCTTAGGATATGAAAAGAGCTGTGTGTTATTCAATTGTGCAGCATTAGCTAGCCAGATTGCAGCAGAACAGAACCTGGATAATGATGAAGGATTGAAAGTCGCTGCTAAGCATTACCAGGTATGCAGAACAGTAACCACATAATCAACGCTAACTTGGATTAAATTGCAAATAACTTGTACTTAGGCTTATAGATGTCTCTTTATACACAGATACGTTCTTGAAAGGTAATGTACTTTTTAATGAATTGATTCACACTTTTGAAATCCTTAAACTGTTTACCTATAGACCAGCTCTGTTTTTCCTCACTGTTGTATACCTAGCACCTAGGACAGTGCCTGGCACATAATAAAGGCTCAATAAATGTTGGGAGAACAAATGATTGAATGTTTGAGATGAACTTCTTGGTTAAATCCCTTTTAAATAATTGATCTCATTAAAAAATTTTGTACACTCCCTCTCTCTCTGCCCCTCCCCCGTTCATGCTCTGTCTCTCTCTGTCCCAAAAATAAATAAAAAAACGTTGAAAAAAAAAAATTAAAAAAAAAAAAAAAAAAGGGGGCGCCTGGATGGCGCAGTCGGTTAAGCGTCCGATTTCAGCCAGGTCACGATCTCGCGGTCCGGGAGTTCGAGCCCCGCGTCAGGCTCTGGGCTGATGGCTCGGAGCCTGGAGCCTGTTTCCGATTCTGTGTCTCCCTCTCCCTCTGCCCCTCCCCCGTTCATGCTCTGTCTCTCTCTGTCCCAAAAATAAATAAAAAAACGTTGAAAAAAAAATTAAAAAAAAAAAATTTTGTACAGTTGACCCTTGAACAGCGTGGGGGTTAGGGGTGGTGACCCCTTGCATAGTCAAAAATACCCTGTAACATTTGACTCCCCTGGAACGTAACTACTAATAGCCCACTGTTGACTGGATGCCTTACTGATAACATAAACAGTTGAATAACATGTATTGTCTGTGGGCGCCTGGGTGGCTCAGTCAGTTAAGCATCTAACTGGTGATTTTGGCTCAGGTCATGATCTCAAGGTTTGTGAGATCAGGCCCCGTGTTGGGCTCTGCGCTGACAGCATGGAGCCTGCTTGGGATTCTCTCTCTCTCTCTCTCTCTCTCTCTCTCTCTCTCTCTCTCTTTCTCTCTGTCTCTCTCTCTCTCTGCCCCTCCCCTGCTCACACTTTCTCTCTCTCTCTCTCAAAATAAATACACTTAAAAAATTAAAAAAACCTGTATTGTGTACGTTTTATGTATTATATATTGTATTCTTACAGTAAATATGTAAGAAAATACTTCTACAGTACTGTGCTGTATTTATTGAAAAAAAAAATCCATGTATAAGTGGATCTGCGCAGTTCAAACCTCTGTTGTTCAAGGGTCAGATGTACGTTATTTAAATATATTTTTTCTTAAGAAACACAGCTAATATTTTACCATTGTCACAGAAGTTAAGACCTCTTAGTAAGGAAATTTTAACTCTGGCTTGTGGAGAGGTCATATTTAAATGTGGTCGTGGAGAGGTCATATTTAAATGTGGTCAGATATGTCATGTTCTCAAGTTAGCTAAATTTAGATTTTGGGTACTATCACTAATATGGCGTATTATTTGGTGGCAGTGTATTATTTACTCAGCTTTTATTTTTCTTTTTAAAAAAAATTTTTTTTTTAACGTTTATTTATTTTTGAGACAGAGAGAGACAGAGCATGAACAGGGGAGGGGCAGAGAGAGAGGGAGACACAGAATCCGAAACAGGCTCCAGGCTCTGAGCGGGTCAGCACAGAGCCCGACGCGGGGCTCGAACTCACGGACCGCGAGATCATGACCTGAGGCGAAGTTGGCTGCTTAACCGACTGAGCCACCCAGGCGCCCCTATTTTTCTTTTAACGTAAAGAATAAATGATTGCTGTGGAATGATCTAGTTCATGCTTTAGATTGTGTTATAATTTACAGATGTGCTCACATACAGTATTTGACTCTCAGATGAACCTCGTGATGCGTGTTGTATGTGTGATGCCACCCCATTTTACACACAAGGAGACTCAAAAGCCAGCGTGTTAATTAAGTGGTCCGTTGAGGTTTCAGGTTCTGATTCCAAATTTTATGGAATTCCAAAGGTGCTTCCTGTCTTCCATGGCTGTGGAATTTGCTTGTCCCAGAGGTGGAGTCTGATTTTTCCTGTTGTTTCAGTTTACAAGTGAGATTAAGAATGCTCTTCTAAGAAAGTGAGAGGAAGATGCATTTTAAGCAAACAACGCTCCAAATTGCGGCTTGCCGTGCAGTTTTCAATGGGCATGGATGACAGACATACTTTTCTTTTTGAGCCTCTAAAGGGCCAATATTTTAAAATGTGAAAATGAAGTCAACTTTACTTTTCTGTTAACTGTAACTCAGCTAATTGGCATGTGATAATAAATTCCATTCTGTGAGTCGCCTTTGTGATTCACAGCAGGTCACCTAGTGTGATGGAAAGGGGGTGGTGATATCAGAAGACTTAGATAGGCTTGTCTAGGCTGTTTGCCACCAGGAAGCTGTGTACCCTTGGCCGTGTTGCTTAATGACCTTTGTTGGCCTCTCGTTCCAGATTTGTGACAGAGGCTGGGTCCCTTGCTGTTCTGGTCTGTGATTCTCTTAGTGTATTTAAGCAAGGTCAGCCTGTCGCTCCTTGCAGATACTCTGGTTTCATGATACCTCATGACTGCAGAAAACATGATGTTCACTTGTAATACATAATCTTCAGTAATCTCTACGCAGCTCCTCCGTATAACCCACATCTTTTAATCCCAGATGGATTTCTTTCTTTTTCCCAGGATCACGTGTTCCATAAAAGCAGTTATTTTGGGTGAACCTCAGCAAAATATAATTCGGAATAAAAAAATCTGATGGGGATCATTTCACCAGGGACCTTTGAAAGCCAAATAGAAATCATTATCAATGGACAGTAAATGCTGTTCCTCAGATCACCTGTGCTATTTGAGGTTTCCCCTAAGTACAGTGTGTTTAATTCTGGGACAGATGGAATTGTTTGGGACCAAAGCAAGATCATTTCGGTACTAAAAGGTCCTTAATACTATTTTATCCCGACCTCTATTCTCATATTAGTCTTGGGGAAATATATCTGAAAATAAGTTTAATTTGTCCCATGAAGTTGCTGTATGTTTTGCTGCAATTTACTCTTAATCTTAGTTAAATCTGTTCCTGTATAGTATTTTGGAAAAATACCCTTATTGTCTGTAGGTCATATATTTAGATCTGTAACAATATAAAAATTTAAATATAGTAACTGTTCAACTGAATTAACATTTGAAATGATTTGTGTGTAACAGTAGAAAGTTAAGTCTTGCTGAGTTTACATAGATTTTAAAGAAGTTCTTTTTCTCCCCCTCTAGTTTGCTAGTGGTGCCTTTTTACATATTAAAGAGACAGTTTTATCTGCCTTAAGTCGAGAGCCTACGGTGGACCTGTCTCCAGATACTGTTGGGACCCTCAGTCTTATTATGCTGGCACAGGCCCAAGAAGTCTTTTTTTTAAAAGCCACAAGAGGTAATTCCAGTTTTTTCTCTATTTTGTTACATGTGAAGAGAAGCGATCAGCTTTTTTTTTTTTTAATTTTTTTTTTTCAACGTTTATTTATTTTTGGGACAGAGAGAGACAGAGCATGAACGGGAGAGGGGCAGAGAGAGAGGGAGACACAGAATTCGGAAACAGGCTCCAGGCTCTGAGCCGTCAGCCCAGAGCCCGACGCGGGGCTCGAACTCCCGGACCGCGAGATCGTGACCTGGCTGAAGTCGGACGCTTAACCGACTGCGCCACCCAGGCGCCCCAGAGCGATCAGCTTTTAAAATAGGAAGACAAGTGTACAAACTTGTGATCTCAGAGTTCATACTAAGTTATGATGTGTCGGATTATTTTATATATATTTTTTAATTACAATGGCCAATGTCATATTTTATTCCAGATAAAATGAAAGATGCCATCATAGCCAAATTGGCTAATCAGGCCGCAGATTACTTTGGTGATGCTTTTAAACAGTGTCAGTACAAAGATACTCTTCCCAAGGTCAGTTATTGTTTTTGCAAATACTTGGTTATTTTGCATGTGGAAATACTTAGAGGTTTTTGTATAGAAGAAAAACGTTGGAAATTATGTTTTATAAAAAAGAAACTTGAAGTTTTAGGAGAGGCATTTGAAGAATATGTTGGTAGAAATAATTTTTTATTTAAGAAGCATGAAAAATTCTTTTGTATTTAAGGGATGCCTTTGTCTCTACTCTTTACTAAACTTGTTTTTCCAAAATTCTTTCTGGAAATTGTTGAGCCTCTGTCTCCAGTAATTTTGTTACATCAAGGCATCGTGTAATTCTGATTCATTGGTGATCTGCTACAAGCATGAATACTTGAGCATGTTGATTATTTGCACTTTTAATTATTGTCCTGTTTTCTTAAAGATGAGTCTTAAAGCACAAAACAGACATAAAGCAAAAGGAAAAGAAAGCAAATTCATCCAGGATTTTGATTAGAATTAAGTTTTGCCAACAGAGATAGAAAATTGGGCTGCTCTTGTACAGCTAAGGAAAACAACCACCTACCTGCTGCCGCATATCAGAGAAAATATTAATTGTTTTAATGTAAGCTTTTCTGAAGTGGCATTTGAAAAGACTAGTCAGTGATGGTCAAACGCAAAGCATATGATTAGATTAACGCATAAACTCAGAATGATTTAAAAGGAAACTTACAGATTGAGGGAAATGTAGTGCGTTTCAACTACTCTTTCAGAAATGTTCAGGTAATTAGTTTTGTCTGTATGATAATAGCATATGGTTTTTGTTACATGATATTTTCTAGGAGAATTTATTGATTTTATTTTTTCAAAGTTTATTTAAGTCATCTCTACACCCACCATGGGGCTGGAACTCACGACCCCGAGATGAAGAGTCGCGTGCTCTTCTGACTGAGCCAGCCGGGCGCCCTGAATTTATTGATTTAGAAGTCATTCAGGAAGCCTTGTAAATTATGAAATTGCAGACACTTTCGTGGTGAAGTAAAAAAGCATAAATACATCAACGGCACACACTAGTTTAGTCAGAGAATTAGGGATTGATGTGAGGGAATTGCTGGAGATTTAAAATACACCAAGAGGTTACTAGAAAGTTGCCCAGGACTCTTGGATGTTAATACTGTTACTCCTGAAAAGAGCCTTGGGATCTTCTCTCACCTTGTTTTCATCTGAAAGACTTCACGTTCAGCTGCACAGTGTCCCGTAACATCCTGTTGGGCCATTAGTTCAGTCGTGTCACGGAGAGAAGAATGTCACCTTCAAAGACTTGGAAACTCCCTCTGCAGCATTCCTGGTATTCCTGGAGAATCTCCGGTTAAAACACGAAGCTGCTCCAGCCTTACCTTGAGAACTGGCCTGAGTACAGTTTGAGATTTAGATGTCTTTTTGCCGTTTGACTAATAAAGCTCATAAGGTATTTTCATATTCTAGTTGTAAAACTGGAATATCTGCAAGTAGTGATCCAGGAAGCTAGGAAGTTATTCACTGGGAGACAGGAAAGCATACCAGGTAGTAATTCAGTGTTTGAGTCTTTCCTATTTTTGTCTGGACAGTGATTGCCTAGTTTAATTCTTGGATTTCATGTGGCACGTACTTCCTAAAGACAGTGAGGTTGCAGGCTGCGATTTGCCATTTTGGAAGAGCATCTACCGATATGAGTGCTTCTTGGTTCATATGTTTGGATCTTTTAAAATTAATTTCGACTGGAATCTTCTTCAAAACAAATTAGGGCAAAATAACACTTTATCGTATTAGATATTAACTTAGTGTGTTTGTCTGTTTGCTATGTGTTTTTGAGTATGTAATCTGAAATGTTAGTGTTTATACTAAATAGTCTTTCTATGGCTAGAAATCATCTTCATTAAAAAGTCTCTTAGATATGAATTTAAGTGGGAACTTAATTTACTGTCTTTTGTCTTTTAAAAACACGATGAAACAGTCAGCTATAGAGCATTTTCATTAGTATATGTGAGTAATGGTGGTTTAGTTAACTCTAAGGGCTGGGTAAGGACTCCTAAGAAAGCTTCTAAAGCCTCGTGCTTGGTATTCCTCTGTGAATGTCTGTTCTCCTTCTCTTCCTAATGCATGCTTTCCTTTCTTCTTTGTAAACAAAATGTTGACTTCATGGCTTGATTGAAGACCTTATAAAAACTTAAATTGGCTTCACTTAACAGTGCAAAAAAACCCAAAAACAAAACCCCTTAATTTTAATTGGAAGAAAAAAATTGAATTCGTTGACTTCAGTTCCTGCAAAATCATGTCGTCTTCTCTGTTTACACCTAATGACTAACCTGTCTCTAAACCATTAATGGGGTGATTTCTAATTTCTGTCTCCTTTTCCTTTTTCTTCCTGCATCCCGTGTTGTCTGTGGTGGTTTGTGTGGTTGGACTCTCCCCTGGTCAGTATTTTTATTTCCAGGAGGTGTTCCCTGTCTTGGCTGCAAAGCACTGTATCATGCAGGCCAATGCTGAGTACCACCAGTCTATCCTGGCAAAACAGCAGAAGAAATTTGGAGAAGAGATTGCAAGGTTACAGGTGAGTTTCTTGGAAATAAATACTCGAGTAACTTGGCTCTCTCTTTTTCTCCTTAGTGAGATTCCCAGGTTTGTTCATAAAAACCTTTTCTACTCATTGCCCCTATCAGCAGAGAAAAGTGATTGTTTTTATCCTTAAGTTTTATGTGCTGGGTGCTTTTTGAAGTCTTATGCTGTATCTAAAAAATTAAGATTTTCATTCAGTTCTCTTATTTATCCGTTTTTTAAATATTTATTTATTTTGAGAGAGAGCGTGTGAGCACACATGCGAGCAGGGGAGGGACAGAGAGAGAGGGAGGAAGAGAATCCCAAGCAGGATACTCACTGTCAGCACAGAGCCCAATGTGGGCCTCGATCCCACGAACTGTGAGATTATGACCTGACCTGAAATCAAGAGTCAGACGCTTAACCGACTGAGCCACCCAGGTGCTCCTCCCTGTTTTAATATAAAATAGTCTAAATTCACTACCAAGCTGCTTAGCTTGTGGCATACCCTTTGTCTGAATTGGGATATGCAGTTCCACAGCTTGAGAAGGACATTGTAGTACAGCTGACCCTTGAACAACCCTGGTTTAAACTGTGTGGATCCACTTATACACAGATTTTTTTATAGAACTGTAAATCTGTCATCTCTTCTCTGTGATTTTAACATTTTCTTTTCTCTAGCTGACTTTATTATAAGAATACAGCATAAAAAGCGTGTAACATACAAAATATATGTTATTTGTTTATTTTACAGGTAAGACTTCTGGTCAACAGTGGGCTGACAGTAATCAAGCTCTGGGGGAGCCCAGAGTTGTAGCAGATTTTCCATTGTGGGGGAGGGTGTTGGGGCCACTAACCCCTGCATTGCACAGGGTCAACTGTATATGTGACTAGATCCTGTAAACAGCAGAGTGCCTTCTATGCAGTTGTCCATCCTCTCAGCATTGAGGTTGTCAGAAACCTGCTGTGAATCTGGGTCAATTTCATGAGAGGGGCAAGGGCTGTTTATAGGAGTCGTTTGTATTTTGAGTATTGGTAAGCAGAGGGTAGGGAGAAGACTGTTAGGGAATTTTAAATATGGCCTGGATATTAGAAGATACTCTGCAAGTATTATTTAGGAAGTTCAGATTAATTTGTCTTTTTATGAGAGAAGAACCCCAAGTCTTGTAAAAAAGAAAATGTATGCTTACACTTCACAACGGACGAAATCAAAGAAAGGCATACTTTTTATTTATTTTTTGAAAAGAATATTTTAAAAAATTTTTTTTAACGTTTATTTATTTTTGGGACAGAGAGAGACAGAGCATGAATGGGGGAGGGTCAGAGAGAGAGGAAGACACAGAATCTGAAACAGGCTCCAGGCTCTGAGCAGTCAGCACAGAGCCCGACGCGGGGCTCGAACTCACGGACCGCGAGATCATGACCTGAGCTGAAGTCGGACGCTTAACCGACTGAGCCACCCAGGCGCCCCAACATATTTTTTTTAATAAAACACAGATATTCAAACATATCTCATTTGTCCAGAGTTCACTTTGATTACAGTAGCTTAGATTCTTACATAAAAATGCTTCTGAAAAAGGGGTTTCCATGGGAAGGATTTTTTTCAGTCTAGCAAATTTAAAGTATTAGAAATTTGGTTTCTTTATTTTCTAGAATTCTAGGACTATTAGTTTCAAGGAAGCTCTTACTTAGTGTCTCTGCCTATTAAACCAGTCACGTAAGAGTTCTTTTTGAAATTTTGATATTTAAAGTCCCGTGTGGAAAAAGGAAACTATTTCAACCTTGAGCAGTGAGAGATAAAGACTTTTTCCAGTTACAGACACGTAAGCGTTTGTAGCTTCAGTTTTTATAGCGTTAGTCATAGGTCAGAAGTTAGCACAAAAGGGCCGTGCCTCTTTCTAGGCATGAGATTTTGTTGTTGTTGTTGCTTGATTTGAACTCAGAAATAGGCAAACAGAACAAATAGACAAAAAAAAAAAAAAAAGATGACCAAGAAACCCTAATCTCTGTAGTCTGTGGCTCAAAGTACCCCATGAACCTGATAAAGATCATTACATGGTCATACCGAGAAACCAGCTTTTCAGTCATTGCTGTGAGCAGTGGGGAAAAAAAAAACATTGGAAATGTCAGGGAAATACAACACAGCAGATGAAATAACAGTAAAGTTAAGACTGTTGCTTGGAATTTACATCTGGGGCCAAGACAAATTGTGGCTGGGCATATAGGGCTCATGAGATGCCCTACCAGGATAGTGCCCTTTATTTGGCTACAGAAGCCTGTATACTTGATCATCTTGGTGGAATCCCTAACACTGACAAAGTATGGCTTTGAAAAAGGCGTAAAAATATATAGATACAAAAATATGTCTCAATAGAATGGATATGTGTCAGATTTATTTAATTCATTAATGAGGGACCAAGTAAGATGTTAAAGCTGGTTTTGTGAAAGTATTGTTTTTTCTTAGTTGTGACAGCAGTTTGTAGGTTTTAAGGAGATTGTTCTTACCAGGAGATATATCCTTAAGTATTTGGGGATCAAGGGTCATGGTGTCTGAACTTCAGTTTCAAATGATTCTGCAAAAAAGCCCCCCCCCCCAATATGAAAATGGTAAAGCAAATATGGCAAATTGGTAACAATTGTTGAACCTAAGCATGAGTCTTCTGTTATTCATTGTTGTTTTTTATTTCTCTTCTGTTTATATATTATTATTTTAAATTTTACTGTCAAGTTAGCTAACATACAGACTAGTCATGTCTTCAGAAGTAGATTCCTTGATTATCAGTTACATATACACCCAGTGCTCATCCCAACAAGTGCCCTCCTCAATGCCCATCACCCATTTTCCTCACCCCCATCAACCCTCAGTTTGTTCTGTGTATTTAAGAGTTTCTTATGGTTTGCCTCGCTGTCTGTAACTTATCTTTCCCTCCCTTCCCCTATGGTCTTCTGTTAAGTTTCTCAAATTCCACCTATGAGTGAAATCATAGATCTTTCTTTGACTGACTTACTTCATTTAGCATAATACTCTCCAGTTTCATCCACATTGTTGCAAATGGCAAGATTTCACTCTTTTTCATCGCTGAGTGGTATTCCATTTGTGTGTGTGTGTGTGTGTGTGTGTGTGTGTGTGTGTGTGTGTATGTGTATGACTTCCAACAGTTATGATGGACATATGGACTCTTTCCATATTTGGCTATTGTTGAAAGCGCTCCTATAAACATTGGGTTATATATGCCCCTACAAATCAGCACTCCTGTATCCTTTGGATAAATTCCCTGTAGTGCTATTGCTGGTTCATAGGGTAATTCTATTTTTAATTTTTTGAGGAATCTCAACACTTTTTCAGAGTGGCTGCACCAGTTTGCATTCCCACCAACAGAGCCTAGAGGGTTCCCCTTTCTCCACATCCTCGCCAACATCTGTTGTTTCCTGAGTTGTTAATTTTAGCCACTCTGACTGGTGTGAGGTGGTATCTCTGTGTGATTTTAATTTATATTTCCCTGATGATAGCGATGTTAAGCATGTTTTCATGTGTCTGTTTGTCATCTGGAGGTCTTCTTTGGAAAAGTGTCTATTTATGTCTTTTGCCCATTTCTTCATTGGATTATTTGTTTTTCAGGTGTTGAGTTTGGTAAGTTTTTTATAGATTTTTTGATACCATTTATTAGATATGTCATTTGCAAATATCTTCTCCCATTCCATTGGTTGCATTTTAGTTTCATTGATTGTTTCTTTTGCTGTGTGTAAGCTTTTTATCTTGAGGAAGTCCCAGTAGTTCATTTTTGCTTTTATTTCCCAGCTTCCAGAAACATGTCAAATAAGAAATTGCTGTGGCTGAGGTCACAGAAGTTGCTGCCTGTTTTCTCCTGTAGGATTTTGATGGTTTTCTATCTCACATTTAGGTCTTTTATCCATTTTGAGTTTATTTTTGTGTATAGTGTAAGTGGTCCAGTTTCATTCTTCTGCATGTTGCTGTCCAGTTCTCCCAGCACCATGTGCTAAAGAGACTATTTTTTTTCCATTTGATGCTCTTTCCTGCTTTGTCAAAGATTAGTTGGCCATATGTTTGTGGGTCCGTTTCTGGGTTCTCTATTCTGTTCCATTGGTCTGTGTGTCTGTTTTTGTGCCAGACTGTCTTGATGATTGCAGCTTTGTAATACAGGCTAAAGTCTGGGATTGTAATGCCTTCAGCTTTGGTTTTCTTTTTCAACATTACTTGGGCTATTTGGGGTCTTGTGTGATTCCATACAAATTTTGGGATTTGTGAATATGGAACCACGTTGACTGATTTGCGAATATTGAACCGGCCCTGGCAGCCTGGGAATGAATTCCACTTGATCATGGTGAATAACTCCTTTAATGTACTGTTGAATTTAATTTGCTAGTATCTTGTTGAGAATATTTGCATCCATGTTCATCAGGGTCTGTAATTCTCCTTTTTAGTGGGGTCTTTGTCTGGTTTTGGAATCAAGGTAATGCTGGCTTCATAGAATGAGTCTGGAAGCTTTCCTTCCATTTCTTTTTTTTGGAACAGCTTGAGAAGAATAGGTATTAACTCTGCTTTAAATGTCTGGTAGAATTTTCCTGGGAAGCCATCTGGCCCAGGACTCTTATTTGTTGAGAGATTTTTGAAAACTGATTGAATTTCTTCACTGGTTATGGGTCTGTTCAAATTTTCTATGTCTTTCCTTTTGAGTTTTGGTAGTGTGTGGGTATCTAGGAATTTGTCCATTTCTTCCAGATTGTCCGGTTTGTTGGCATATAATTTTCATAGTATTCTCTAAAATACAAAATTCTGTTTGTATTTCTGTGGTGTTGGTTGTGATCCTTTTCATTCATGATTTTCTCTATTTGGGTCCTCTCTCTTTTTCTTTTTGAGAAGTCTGGCTAGGAGTTTATGAATTTTGTTTATTCTTTCAAGAAACCAGCTCTCAGGTTCACTAATCTGCTGTTTTTTTAGATTCTACATGGTTAATTTCTGCTCTAATCTTTATTATTTCTCTTCTGCTGGCTTTGGGCTTTCTTTGCTGCTGTATTTCTAGCTCCTTTAGGTGTAAGGTTAGGTTGTGCAGTTGGAACCTTTCTTGCTTCTTGAGATAGGCCTTGATTACAGTGTATTTTCCTCTTAGGACTGCCTTTGCTGGATCCCAAAGGGTTTGGACTGTCATGTTTTCATTTTCATTTGCTTCCATGTATCTTTAAAATTCTTCTTTAATTTCTGGTTGACCCATTCATTCTTTAGTAGGATGTTGTTTAACCTCCATGTATTTGGGGCCTTTCCGAATTTTTTCTTATGGTTGATTTCAAGTTTCATAGTGTTGTGATCTCAAAATATGCATGGTATGATCTCAGTCCTTTTATATTTGTTGAGGACTGTTTTGTGACCTAGTGTGTGATCACTTTTGGGGAATGTTCTGTGTACACTCAAGAAGAATGTGTATTCTGCTGCTTTGGGATGAAAAGTTCTGAATGTATCTGTTGAGTCTGTCTGGTCCAGTGTGTCATTCAGAGCGATTATCTCCTTATTTATTTTCTGCTTAGATGATCTGCCCATTGTTTTAAGTGGAGTATTGAAGTCACCTACAATTACAGTGTTATCATCAATATGTTTATGTTTGTGATTAATTTATATATTTGGGTGCCTTCACATTGGGGGCATAAATATTTACAATTATTGGCTCTTCTTGATGGATTAACCCCTTAATTATGACATAATGCCCTTCTTCATCTCTTGCTAAAGTCTTTGTTTTAAAATCTAGTTTGATCAGGGGCGCCTGAGTGGCTCAGTCAGTTAAGCCTCTGACTTTCAGCTCAGGTCATGATCTCACTGTTCGTGAGTTCAAGCCCATGTCTGCTCTGTGCTGACAGCTCAGAGCCTGGAGCTGGCTTCAAATTCTGTGTCTCCCCCTCTCTCTGCCCCTCCCCTGCTTGTGTGCTCTCTCTCTCTCAAAAATGAATAAATAACATTAAAAAATTAAAAAAAAAAATCCAGTTTGTCTGATATAGGTGTGGCTGCTCCAGCTTTCTTTTGACATCCATCCCCTCACTTTCAGTCTGCAGGTGTCCTCAGGTCTAAAATGAATCTTTTGTAGGCAGCATATAGATGGATCTTGGTTTTTTTATCCATTCTGATACCCTGTGTCTTTTGTTTGGGGCATTTAGTCTATTCACATTCAGTGTTGTTATTGAAAGATACGGATTTAGTGCCATTGTGTTACCTGTAGGTTTCATGCTTGTGGTGATGTCTCTGGTCCTTTGTACTCTTTGCTGCTTTCCACTCACAGAGTCCCCCTTAGGATCTCCTGCGGGGCTGGTTTAGTGGTCATGAATTCCTTTGGTTTTTGTTTGTCTTGGAAGGCCTTTATCTTTCTTATTCTCAGTGACAGCCTTGCCGAATAAAGGATTCTGGGCTGCATATGTTTCCTGTTCAGCACATCGACTATTTCCTGCCACTCCCTTCTGGCCTGCTAGGTTTCAGTGGACAAGTCTGCTACTATGCTTATGTGTCTCCCCTTGTAGGTTAAGGCCCGTTTGTCCCGAGCTGCTTTCAGAATTCTCTCTTTATCTTTGTATTTGGCCAGTTTCATTATAGTATGTCACGGTGTCGATCTGTTTTTGATTTTGAGGGGAGTTCTCTGTGCCTCTTGGAGTTGGATGTCTGTTTCCTTCCCCAGATTAGGGAAGTTCTCAGCTATAATAGGTTCAAATAAACCTTCTGCCCTTTTCTGTCTCTTCTTCTTCTTCTTCTGGAACTCTTAGGATACAGATACTGTTTCGTTTCATTGAGTCACTTAGGTCTCTAATTCTCCTCTTGTGATCTAGTAATTTCTTCTCCCTCTTTTTTCCCAGCTTCATCATTTTTCATAATTTTATTTTCTATTTTACACATTCCCTCCTCTGCTTCTTCCATGCTTGCTGTCACTGCATCTAGTGTATTTTGCACCTAATTTATAGCATTTCTTCATTTATTGTGACAGTACCTTAGATCCTTGCTCTCTGCAGCAATAGATTCTCTGCTGTCTTCCATGCTTTTTTCAAGCCCAGCTATTAGTCTTAAGACTATTAATCTAAATTCTTGTTCAGATATGTTGTTGTGAACGATTCTCTGGCTGTCATTTCTTCCTGGATTTTCTTTTGAGGAGAATTTTTCCGTTTCATCTATTTGGCTAGGTTTCTGTCTTTTATGGGTTTTAATCGCTTGTTAAGTGTCCTGCACCTGTGAGTACTACCATATTTTAAAAGGGGTCATACGCTGTTCAGGGCCTGGCACTTCAGAAAGTGTTTTTTGACTGTGTTGCCTGCACTCTGTTGTCGCATCTTTGGCTGTTCTGTCCCACTGCTTTAGTGGTGGATTGTTTGGACCTTCCACCAGGTGTGTGTGGATTTGTCCGTTGAAGCAACCCTGGACAAAAGGAAAATAAAGTGAAGGCGGGGGAACCTTATCCTGTACAAAGAAATGAAAGGGGTGAAAAAAAACACCAGGTAGAGAATCAAAGAGACTATAAGGCTTAGTCCAGAGAGAGAAGAAAATAGGAAGGAGATATAAAATAGAAAATAAAAAGGGGTGCCTGGGGGTCTCAGTCAGTTGAGCGTCTGGCTTTGGTTCAGGTCATGATCTCACAGGATCGGGCTCTGTGCTGACAGCTTAGAGCCTGGAGCCTGCTTTGAACTCTGTGTCTCCTTCTCTCTCTGCTCCTCCCCCACTCATGCTCTGTCTCTCTCTCTCCTTCAAAAATAAATAAAAACATTTAAAAAAATTGAAGAAAAGGTATATAAAGAATAGATTTAAATGCCTGATCAAGCAAGCAGAATAAGAATTGACCAAAAATCAAATCAGAAACTATGAGCTCGATTCCAAAGGGAAGAAAAAAAAAGAGGAGGGTAGAAGGAAAAAGGGAAAAGAGTGAAGAGAAGGAAACAAAAGAGAAAAAAAATCAAAATTAAAAATTAAAAAAAACAAAACCAAGTCATATCTCTGATAGATAAGACTAAAAAAAAAAAAGCCCTAAAACTATAATGTCCGCCCACCTGGCAAAGTTAATACTGATTAATAATTAATACCAGTAATGTAATATTACTGAAACCTAGTTTAGTTTTCCAAGACGTTTTCCTGGTGTTTTTTCACAGCTGGTCTGTGCAGAACAAGGTCCTCACATGGCATCTGGCAGGTGTCTTACCAATCTTTAATTTGTAACCACCTCCCTCTCCTTGCCTGCCATATTGAGTTGTGTGTTTCTTACATGATGTCTGTTACCCCTTTTTTGTTACTTGTGTAAATATTCAATCTTTTTATATTTTTTATTAAAAAAGTTTTTAATGTTTATTTTTGAAGGAGAGAGTGTGAGTCGGGGGCGGGGGGCAGAGAGAGAGAGAGAGAGAGACAGACAGAATCTGAAGCAGGCTCCAGGCTCCGAGCTGTCAGCGCAGAGCCCGACATGGGGCTCGAATTCACAAACTGTGAGATCATGACCTGAGAGGAAGTCAGACGTTCAATGGACTGAGCCACCCAGGCGCCCCCATATTTCAATCTTTTTAAAAATGATTTTGAGTTTTTCTTCACTTTCTTGCCTGAGTTCTGTCAGTTCCTGTTCCACATTTCTCTCGCTGTCTGCTGTCACCTGCTGTTGTCTAGGCCATCTGGTCCTCTGTTCGTGTTTTCAGCATGCTGTTTTCATCTGCTTTGTGACAATATTTCCTTGGTGAATTTTCATTACCTATTGGAAAGTTACATGCTCATTTTCATCCTTTTCCTTCTGGTTTCTTTGTGTTGAAGCAGATGGGATGCCTTTTCCATTACTTGTGTTTGGATGAGATTGATTTTAGTAGAGGAGTCGCAAGAGGCTCCTGAGTGGGGGCATGCCCCCCTCCGGTCGTGTGGTAGTGTCCTGAGCCTCTTTGTGTCGGGGCTCCCTCCTCGGCTTCACTTCTTTGGCTCTCAAAGCCTAGCCTGCTTGAGGAAGGACTCTTCCTCCGAACCTGGTGTCCCCGAATCCCTCACAGCCTTTCCTTTGCGAGGTGCTGGTGTCTGCTCTGAGAGTCTGTTGTTTTGCTGACCTGTTGGAGTGCTTGCCCCCTCTCTTCTTTTTCCCTGGTTTCACTCCTCCTATCTGCTTCCCCCGGCCTCCCTGCCCTCGATTAACCTGCCTCTTGCTCTCAGCAGTGCCCTCTCGGGATGAGGCCTCTCAGCACTCCATTTTTCCTGTGACCTCTTGGTGGCTGACGCGGACCAGTTGGCTTTGCCTTTATCATCTGTTGGCACTTGTTTCCTTATTCCGTTTCATTGTTTTCAAATTTGCTTCAAGTCCTTTTCACTCACGGGGGTGGGTCCTTAGCAATCCCTTTTTCTCCCCAGTGTTCTTGGTATGTCTTATCATTCTGGTACCAACTTTGCTATTTGAGGGGAGTGTTTGACCACATATTTACAAATCAAATTTGAAAAGCGATTTAAATTTGTGCCCTTTCTCATCTCCTAGTATAACTAAAGATGTAGCTTTTGTTTTGCTCTGTTGATTTTGCATGTGAGCTACCCCTTACTTAGAATAGTTCAGTTGACTGTTTTAGGTTTTCCTGGTATATAAAACATCATCTGTAGATGATCATTTTTTCCTTTTCTTTATACCTTCTTTATACCTCTTAATTTCATTTTTTTATCTAGATGTTTTGACGCATTCTAAGTTTGTTGATGATACTGTTTCATTTTGACTACAGGAATGATATATTTTCTGCTAAGTATGTTAGCAGGTTTGGGGGTTGAGATTTTACCATGTTAATGAATTGGATATCTATTTTGATTTTACTGAGATTTTCAAAAATATCAGTGATGAATATTGAATATTATCAAATGCTTTTCAGTATCTGTGGAAATAATTTGACTTTAAAAAATTTAAATCTATTATTTGGATAATACATAAATAGGTTTTCTTAAACCATTCTTGTATTTCTATAACTTTGGTGTTTCATATTTGCTTTCTCTCCTGTGGTTACTCTCTATAGATGTTCTTTACATGCCTGAGAATATTTTATATTCTCTAGTTGTGGTGTCCAGGGTTCTGAATGTCTGGTAGGTCAAATTCATTAATTATGTTATTCACATCTTCTATAATCTTACAGTTTTTTTGTTTACTTGGTCTGTCATGCTGAGACAGGAGTGTTAAAATCTTCCACTCTGATGAGGGGTAATTTACCAATTTCTCATTGTAACTGTTTATATATACATAGAGTCTTGTTAAATGCAAAATTTAAGAAGTTTTAGGTCTTTCTGGCAGATTGGCAGATACCAAACATTAAGCACTGAATTTATCTCTGACGATGCCTTTGGCTTCATTGCCTCTTTTATCTGCTGTTATTATGTCTGAAACCACCTAAGTAATGTAATTTAAGCTCTAAATTTATGTGAGGCATATGCTCATCTTATGAATTATGAAGGTAGACCTTTTATTTTTGTTTTTAAATGTTTATTTAGAGAAAGAGCGTGAGCGGGGGAGGGGCAGAGAGAGAGGGAGAGAGAAAATCTCAAGCAGGCTCTGCACTGTGAGTGCAGAGCCCGACTCGGGGCTCAGTGTCATGAACCGTGAGATCATTACCTTAGCTGAAATCAGGAAGTCAGATGCTTTAACCAACTGAGCCACCAGGTGCCTGAGAGTAGACCTTTTTAAAAAAATCTATTCCTTTTTTTTTTTTTTTTTTAAGTTTATTTATTTTGAGAGAGACTGCACAAATGGGGGAGGGGCGGAGAGAGGAGGACAGAGGATCTGAAGTGGGCTCTGTGCTGACAGCAAACAGCCCGATGCGGGGCTTGAACTCACACACTGTGAGATCATGACCTGGGCTGAAGTTGGGTACTTAACCGACTGAGCCATCCAGGCGCCCCTAAAAAAATATGTTCCTGTCAATGCTGAGGTAACATGCTTCTTTGTTGACTTCTTGTGTTGGCTGGGTACTTTTTTTCTGATCCAGCCTTTCACTGTTGGAGTAGACGTTTGAGGTTCCTGCCTCCATGTGGGGCAGTGAAACGAGTGTTTCTCCGTAGATGGAGATGTGTTTGTTTTAAGACCCCTGTTTCAGGTCTTCATGAGAGCTTGTAAGACGTTTTAATTGCTAGTCCTTTGGGTTATAGAAATATCCGACAGCCAGCCTTCCTCAATGTTGGTTTATACTTACTGGCCTCACTTACTATACTTATTGGATTTTTTTTTTTTTTTTTTTTACTTTCTTGGTAATTCACGCATGTGTTGGGACGGATGCCTACTATGTTTATTCTTCATTTTTGATATTTTGGAACTTTGGGATGGGATAATTTCTAGGTTATTCTGTTGACCACATTGCTGGAAATGCATGTCCTCAAAGAAATTTTTTAAAAACCATTGCTTAGATCATTGGTTGAGAAAAACAAAACTTTTTTTAACATTTTTTTTTTTTTTTTAGCACGCAGCAGAATTGATTAAAACAGTGGCATCTCGCTATGATGAATATGTCAATGTGAAAGACTTTTCTGACAAAATCAGCCGTGCCCTTTCTGCAGCAAAGAAGGATAATGACTTCATCTATCATGATCGAGTTCCAGACCTTAAAGATCTGGACCCAATTGGCAAAGCCACACTTGTGAAATCTACCCCAGTCAGTGTCCCCATCAGCCAGAAATTCACTGGTATGTCAAGTACTCAGATACGCTTTAATCTTACTCCTCTTTTCCCCAGTTTAATCTGTTGTTTTTGGTAGCGAAAATCACATAACTGCTATCTTATGTTTTGAATATGATTTGCATTCATGTTCAAAATGAATATGAGAATAAAAATGAAGTGTTGTATCTATAGTGAAAATTCAAGATGGAAAGTAAATGGTAATAAAGCATGTGTAAACTATCCAACACAGTCAGAAAATTTGAAACTACATTTGAGTAATGATTGAGACTTTAAGCATTTGTCATTTTAACATCTGTTATATTATTTAGGATTCTGCTATTAAAAATAAACATTCATAAATATGACTTTAAATGTATAAACTTACAGAGTCATGGTTGTATGGGATAAATGTTATAATATCCTTGGATTTTGTAGATGTATTCAATGTATAGTAGTTTCTAGCTGAGATCCCAAGGATAGTATTGTACGTTATTGGGAAAGGCTGATTATTTTATTTATTTCTGTTTAGCAAACAAGATGTGTTTACCATGTGCCAGGGACTCTTAAGTACAGATAACTAGCTCATAATTAATATTCTCACGGCAGTCTCATGAGATGGGTACTATTGTTATCCCCCTTTGAGTGATGAGGATATTGACACACAGAGTGCTTGAATAATTTGCCCAATGTTGTAGAGCTAGAAAGTGGTGGAAGGAGCTGGAAATTAAACCCAGGCAATGTGGACTGCTTAACCAGTGTAATCAACTAATAAAGAGTGTAGATCTTCTTCACCAAAGAAGTCAATGACAAACACATCTTAAAACGTTAAGAAAATTAAGTTCAAAGAAAAAGCTCTCATTGTTCATGAATATAGTGCTCTAAAAATTCTCTCCATCGTTGTACTTCCAGTAGTGATTTAGTTTTGATTTTTAAATATTTGTAGATTTTTATGTGAATATAGGAAAGGGAATATGAGCGTTCACTTTACAGATGGACTTTTTGTCTTGAAATTTTGTTGAAATTCACATTGCTCATTTTAGATTTGTTTGAAAATATGGTTCCTGTGTCAGTGCAGCAGTCGTTGGCTGCCTATAATCAGAGGAAAGCTGACTTAGTTAACAGATCAATTGCTCAAATGAGAGAAGCCACCACTTTGGCAAATGGGTAGGTACAGCTTTAACTTTCATAAATATATCTGTAAAGTTCTAATGTTTTCTGTTTGATTGTTACCCTAACTAAATAGTTTATGAAAGTTTGGTTTTCTGAGCTTGGAACTGAATGTCAAGGCTGTGTGAAGCAGCAAATACACATTCCTATGCACTTTGGGTAGATGCTCTATCTGTTAAGTCCTAGCAAATAGACTTGGAAGAAATTCGATTACTGAAACAAGTGAGAGTTTTTGACCACTAATTTACATGGTAGGAGATACTTATTTGAGGGAAATGAGAAGTAGAAACGAACTTGTAAGTTAAGATAGATAGCATGGTACATGGTTCAGTATTCTGAACTAATTTTTGTTAATGGTGGATTGAAGAGTAACAAAATAATTCATTGGCTTTTAAAGTGTCTTCAGTATAATTTTCAATGAAGTACAACAAATAGACCCACTTGAAGTGTATAGTTCAGTTCTTTCTGATCAATTTATACCATGTAACCACCACCACTGTTATCAAGATAGAGAACATTTACATCACCCTAAACAGTTGCTTTGTGCCACTTCAGTCCTTCTTCCCCTGGCCCTTAGCCACTGCTCATCTGCTCCCTGTCACCCTAGGTTGGTGTCACTTTTTACACAGGTTAATATAAACATTATGGCGTGTGCATTACATTACACGTACATTACGGTATACAACACGTTAGGGTATTGCTACAGTATGTATGGATGGAACCCTTGCGTTATGTTCAGCGCATATAGTGTGTCCTCAAAACGTGTTCGGCTTCTTTCACTTTGCGTAATGTTTCTGAGATTCATCTGTGTGGTATGTATCAGTTTGGTCCTTTTTATTAGTGAGCAGTATTTCATTTTATGGTTAAATAGCAGTTTATTCTACATTTGCCTGTTGGTGGACATTTCACGTGCTGTGAGCATGGATGTGCAAACCTTTGTGTGGACAGGTTTTATTTCCTTTGGGTAAATACCAAGGATTACAGTTGCTGAATTGTTCGGTTGGTGTAAGCCTAACTTCATGCAGAACAGCCAGATTGTTTTCCAAAGTGGTGGCTCCAGTTCATACTCCCACCTGCACTTTTTGGGAACTCTGCATCCGTGGCAGCACTTTGTATTGTCAGTCTTTTTAATAGTTGTAGCCATTTTAGTATGTGTGTAGCAGAATCTAATTGCGGTTCAGTTTACATTCCTGTGATTACTAATGATGTTGAGTAACTCTGTGTGCTTACTAGCCATTCATCTATCTTTTGTAACGTATCTGTTGATATTTTATGCTCGTTTGTTAAAATCGAGTTTTTCTTGTTCTTAGTATATTTTAGAGCAAGTCCCTTGTCAGGTATATGTAATTGAGAATTTTTTTTCCTAGTTAGTTTAATTTTTCAGGTTTTTAATTTTGATGGATGCATGGATTTTGACCTGACTTTTCTTTTTCTAGAAAGAAAACATAAGTTTACCTTAATAACCCCTCCGTTATGTAAATGAAATAATACTTGATACTGTGCTACAAAACTGAGAACAGATGAAGATTCTGTGATTAATACCTAGATCAATTTTGTAGTCTTGACGTTCTGCTTAGATGACATGAAATTACAACTACTTTGTATATTATTTCTGACTCGCCAGTGACAGTATAACAACCAGAAGTATGGTAAAAGTTTGTATTTTTTAAGATAGAATTTTTGATTTTTAATTTCTTAGACTGAAAGAAGTTAAGTTTGAGCTTGAGCTCAAGGTAGCTCATGTTTTTTAATGTATATTTCTTACTTTTTGGCTTTTAATTCTGAACTGTGATCTTAATTCTTTAACAATTTTGTTTTAATTTTATCAATCACTGATTTCATTTTTTTATTCCTGTATCTTTGCTTTATTTTTCCATTGATGAGGGTTGTCAATTATTTTGGGGTGTGAACTCCATTGCTATTGATTAGGATATACAGGAGATTAATGTTAAAAAAATTTTTTTTTAATGTTTATTTATTTTTGACAGAGAGAGAGAGAGAGAGAGAGCACGCGCGCGCCAGAGCATGATTGGGGGAGGGGCAGAGAGAGAGGGAGACACAGAATCCGAAGCAGGCTCCAGGCTCTGAGCTGTCAGCACAGAGCCTGACGTGGGGTTTGAACTCACGGACCGCGAGATCATGACCTAAGCCGAAGTCAGACACTCAACCGACTGAGCCACCCAGGCGCCCCTTTTTTAATTTTTTTTTTTTTTAACGAGGAGATTAATGCTTTAAAGATGGTTTAGACCTCAAGATGACACAGTATCTCATTTTTTCAGGGTGTTAGCTTCCCTTAATCTTCCAGCAGCAATTGAAGATGTGTCTGGAGATACTGTACCTCAGTCTATATTGACTAAATCCACATCTGTGATTGAACAGGGAGGCATCCAGACTGTTGATCAATTGATCAAAGAGCTACCTGAACTACTACAAAGAAATAGAGAAATCCTAGATGAGGTATGTTTTAAGAGATTTGTTTTTCAAGTAAAAACTGCTCTACGCCTTGGTGTCCAGTGGGGATAAGGACTGGTTGCTTTCTTTTGTTGGGTTTCGTAGGGTAATACTCACCATCTTGATGAATTTACTGTGGCCGAGGGCCTGCCTTTCAACTTCAAGAGGAGTTCTGATGGAGGGAGAATGAATTCATACATGCCTTAAGGGTGTATAAATGCACATTAATGAAACTCATGTGACCATGATACACTATTGATATACTGTGAGAAATTACTGTCACACAAACTGTTCAGACTCTTCATAATTAATGATTTCTTTTCTATGAAAGATTAGATTTCTTGGTAAATGTAGAATCAGACTGAGGAGGTTAGGCCATCAAATGTTTTATAAGCCCACTGTATCCATCTTCCAGTAAGAGAGGGCATTTTATCAATGGGTATGGAACACTAAAGTTTTTTGGCCAAAGTCAGCTGTTTGACAGTGTTAATTCTCCGTTCACAATGCCTTCCCCTCTTTCTCCTTATTGAATCACTTCTTCCTTTAGTGATAAATACATTCAAAATGGTTATATAGGCTTTTGCCACTTGAGGAGTCACGTCTTCAAGGTGACTTCTGTTAATCAGTGCTTTAGTCCATGGTGTTTAGTTTTCAGCTGACTTGCAGAGAATATTGTATTTACATCATTTCCAAGTACTTTGGGACAGGGGTAGAGGACTTAAGTAGCGTTGACCCTTGCACAGCATGGGGTGCTGACCCTCCCTCCCCCATGCAGTCAGAGATCTGAGTGTAACTTTGGACTCAGACATGACTACTCATAACCTACTGTTGACTGGAAGCCTTACTGGTGACATTAATAGTTGATTAACCCATATTTTGCATGTTATCTATATTATATTCTGCATTTTTAAACTAAGAAATGTTATTAAAATCATAAAATCATAAAATCCTAAGAATCCTGCATTTACAATATTGTACTGTAAAAAATCCACATGTAAGTGGACCTACAAAATTCAAAGCTATGTCATTCAAGGATCATCTGTACAGTGTGAACCATGGGGAGGAGAATATTTACCTCCTGGGTTTTGTTTGTTTGTTTGTTTGTTTTAAGGGTTTTCTAAAGTAAAAGAGTGAAACCTGTAACCTATGGAACATAGTACATGCTTAATAAATGATAGCTATTATTACTATTACCACCGTATTACTATGATGATGAGAGTATAGTCACTATACTAACTGATGCAGAAGTGGTTGTGGTGGCATATTAGCTACTGAAAAAGGTTGGAAAACTTAAATGAAAACTTACTGCAGTATTGGCCGGGGGAATCTGATTCATGAGCGGTTCTACATTAATTATACCATCAATGTTACCAACCTCATCTATGTAGAGGTAGTCAGTGATCAGATAATTGAAAGCAAACAGAATTGATGGTACAGAGTTCAGTGCCAAAACCTTGCTGTACCGAGCTTGTTAGAAGTGCAGCATCTCAGACCCCATCTCGGACCTTCTGAATCAGGATTTGCATTTAACAAGATCGCAGGGTCATTTGTGTGTACGTGAATATTTAACAGACACTGCTCTTGAGGTCATAGACTTGGTTGATTTTTATGTCAAGCAAGCTTTTATCTGAATAGTAGAGAGCCATAGGGAGAACAAGGGGGAGAGTGCTATTTAAGGTCACACGAAAGTGGAAGCAGCAGGAAGTAATTGGCAGGGAGGGAGAAGACAGATGCTGGAAAATGCAGGTATCGCAAGGCAAATACCAGTCTGGGGACATTTAGTAAGTGGAAGTTACAGTCGTAAACCGTTCTTCAATGTTGGAGTTGCAGTTGGATTTGATTCCCGGGTTTTGTTCTTAGCTGTGACCCTGGGCAGATTACTTAACAATCCTGTCTCACTTGACATACCCCCCAAAATGGGAGAATAGTGTGTATCACGTAAGATAGCTACGAAGTGGGATCATGCGTGTACCTGCTAGTTGGTAGTTATTAAATATCACTGTATTTCCTTGATTTTAAGATGTCGTTGACTAGAAGATGCATATTTGATTTTGAAACGAGTTCTATGGAAAAAGAACATTGCCTATTGAAATACTGTATTTCAGTGTAGTTGCGAGGAGCATTTTTGTTAGAAATATTAGTGTGTGAAAAGCTTACCTTCTAATGACAGTGAAACTGGCATTCTGAGTGTGTATGGTACGTGTCTGTTGCCTGCCTGTCTTAACATGAGGTACTTTTACTTGTCTCATTTGATGTTTCTAACAGCCTTCTGGAGTAGTCACTCTTACCTGGTCAACTGTACTTGGAGAGTCTCCTTTTAAGTAAGTTGTGAGTTGTGGAGTCAGGTTGTGAAGCTGGTATTCTCTGGTGGCTTTTAGAAATTTAGTTTAGTCTTGATTTTCAGAATTTTGAAGTGTCCAATTAGTTTAATTTTTAGATAATCAATTTATCATTGCTAGGGATCTGTTGGGTCTTTTAATCTTCACTCCCTGTCCATAGATTCTGTTTCTTCAGTTATTTCTTTTCCGTTATCTCCTAACGAATTTCTTCTAGTGAATGATGGTTCTTTTGATGATGATCAGTTTTCATATCTCTTAACATTTCTTTGACTTTTTCTCTTTGTGCCTCTGGCCCGCCTTCGGCTCATTAATTGGTTATTAGCCGTGCTTTTTGTGCTTTTCAGCCATTCTGTTGAGTTTTTGTTTTTCATTTTATTGATACCTTTTGTTTTCATCATATCTAATTCTTAAAAAACAATCTCCTGTGTTTATTTCACAACTGCATGTCTGTTTGTTTTTGAGGTAAAATTTGCATAACATAAAAGTCTTCATTTTAACCCTAAAGTGTGCAAGATGGTGGCATTTAGTGCATTCGTCTTCTTGTGCAAGTGTGCACTGTCCAATTTCAGAGTGCTTCTGTCACCTCCGGAAGAAACCCCCATCCTCATTAGCAGTCACTCCTCATGACCCCTTGCCCCGTCTCTAGGCAGCTGCTAATCTGATTTCTCCCTCTGGATTTGCTTATTCTGGACATTTCATGTGAATGGAATCGTAGACGGCATGTGCACCTTCTGCCTCTGTCACTGAGCACGATGTTTTCAGGTTCATCTGTGTTATAGTGTCAGCACTTAATTTCTTTTTATGGATGAATAATACTTCAATTGTATGCAGGTATCACCTACTGTTTATCCGTTTATCAGTAGTAGATATTTGGGATGTTTCGCTTTTTTGGTTATTAATAATGTTACTTGGGAACGTTTTTTAAGCACCTGTTTTATTTTTTTATTTTTATTTTAAAAAAAAAATTTTTTTTTTCAACATTTATTTATTTTTGGGACAGAGAGAGGCAGAGCGTGAACGGGGGAGGGGCAGAGAGAGAGGGAGACACAGAATCAGAAACAGGCTCCAGGCTCCAAGCCATCAGCCCAGAGCCGGACGCGGGGCTCGAACTCACGGACTGCGAGATCGTGACCTGGTTGAAGTCGGACGCTTAACCGACTGCGCCACCCAGGCGCCCCTAAGCACCTGTTTTAAATTCTCTCAGGTATACACAGAGGAGTGGAGTTGCTGGGTCATATAGGAATTCTATGTGCAACTTTTTTAGGAACCGTCGAACTATTTTCCAGAGCAGCTGCACCATTCTACATTCTTAACCAGCAGTGTGTGAAGGTTCCAGTTTCTCTACATCCTTGCCAACCCTTACAATTGTTCTGTTTTTTAATTCTAGCCAGCCTTGTGGGTATGGAGTGGCATCTCCTTGTGGTTTTGACTTAACCTTTATACAGAAAATCCTAAAGTTAGTAATTTAATAGGGATTGCACTGAATGTTTTGAGCAATTTGGGGAGTATTGCCAGTCTTTACAATATTAAATCTTCTGTGAATACGGAAGGGATGTCTTTCCATTTATTTAGGTCTTCTTTAGGTTCTTTCAACAGTGTTTGGTAACTTTTGGGGTATAAGTCTTGCACCTCCTTGGTTAAATTTATTCCTAAGTGTTTTATTCTTTTGATGCTATTTAAATGGAATCGTCTTAATTTCCTTTTTGGATTGTTCATGGCTACAGTATAGAAATGCAACTGATTTTGTATGTTTCTTTTGTATTCTGTAACTTTACTGAGTTTATTATTTCTCATGGTTATTTTGTGGATTCCTAAGGATTTTCTTTATGTAAGGTCATGTAATCTGCAAGTAGAGGTCGTTTTACTTCTTCCTTTTTGGAATCTTTGTTTAAAGTAGTTTTGGTGTATGGATATACATATTCTCTTAGTTACTCTTCCTTTTTAATTTACTGAATAAGGTAATGGCTAAATGCAGCCCTGCATTTTATAAGACTTTGTGTTAAATGTGTCGTAAGTTGGATTTGTGCAACAAAACTGTTGTACCAGTTGGTACCCCAGCCAGTAACGTAGGGGCACTCACTCCCATCTCACTAATTCTCACCTGTCTTGAGTCTGATCATTTAAAAAGTGTTTTAAATTTTTTATTGTCAGAAATGATATTTCATTGTTGCTTTGCCCCCTTTTTAAAAGTCATTAAGATTGTTGGATGAAGAAGAAGCCACGGACAATGATTTAAGAGCAAAATTCAAGGAACGCTGGCAAAGGACACCATCTAATGATCTCTATAAGCCTTTAAGAGCAGGTAAAAATGTGCATAAATGGCTTTCGCTTGCATAAGTTCCCCATTTTTTTAAAGGTGTTATTTTTAAGTAATCTCTATATCCAGCGCGGGGCTCAAAGTCACAACACTGAGATCAAGAGTCATGTGCTCTTCTGACTAAGCCAGCCAGGTGCGCAATAAATTCCCAATTTGAACCCACATTTTTGATTGATTAAATTAGGGTCATTTGTAAACCAGTTGTTACTAAAACTACTATTATGAAAACACAGGTGTTTTTCTCAGTTCATTGTAAGATAAAAACTAAGTAACAGAGGTAGTCCATGTTCATTTCATTGTATGAAGTTTGGATTCTTAAAAATGGTATAAAGTAAAAATTAAAATGATTCTGGGGGCGCCTGAGTGGCTAAGTCGGTTAAGCCTCCGACTTTGGCTCAGGTCATGGTCTCATGGCTGATGGGTTCGAGCCCTGCATCAGGCTCTATGCTGACAGCTCAGAGCCTGGAGCCTGCTTCGGATTCTGTGTTTCCCTCCTTCTCTCTGCCCGTTCCCCACTCACACTCTGTCTCTCTGTCTCTTAAAAAAATAAATAAACATTAAAAAATTAAAAAAAAAATGATTCTGTAACTCTCTTTTCCTATTCCAAGGCCTGTGCATCTTTTTTGTTTTTTGTTTTTTTTAAATAGCTTCCCCATGGGAAGCATATTTGTAAAAAATAAATGAGATCATATTATATACATACGGTTTTGTAATTTCATTTCATTTAGTAGTGGGTGGAAAATAGGAGGTTTATCAGTTAATTAAAAAAATCTTTTTTTAAATGTTTATCTTTCGGGAGAGAGAGAGAGAGAGAGAGAGAGGGAGAGAGGGAGAGAGAGGGAGAGAGAGAATATGGTGGGGGAGGGGCAGAGAGCTAGGGAGACACAGAATCCGCAGCAGGCTCCAGGCTCGGGGCTGGAACTCATGAACCGTGAGATCATGACTTGAGCCGAAGTTGAACACTTAACCAGCTGAGCCACCCAGGTGCCCCACCAGTTAATTTGAAGTCAAATTATCATTTTTTAAGACTTTAATTATTGAGATTAAGATTATTAATCTTGACATTAGATAAATGTCGTTACGGTTGCTAGAGACTTGTTTTACTTCTCTGTAAAAGGAATTAATACAATTGATTTTTTCTAAAAATATATTTGCTGTTCTTTAAAGTCAAGTTGAAACTGATCTTTTGAGTAAGTTGTAACAAGTTTTGGAGTGTTTCTATCTTAATGAGTTGGAGGAATACATTAAACTGATGTCAGCTTTTTTTTGGTGGACAGTAACCATAAATGTATTTTAAGGTTTAACTGCAATTTTCCAGAAATAAAAAATGCCAAGAGTGACAGGAGCTCAGTTTCTGTTATGTAGTGAGATGGAACCCATAGAAGAGGGGGAAAAGGTAAATTTGGAGCGCAGAACTAAAAGTATAACCAACCCATAGGTGTTACTGTTCAGATCAGTGCTGTGCTCAAGTGACATTTTTTTCCCCCGACAGAGGGAACCAACTTCAGGACAGTTTTGGATAAAGCTGTGCAAGCAGATGGGCAGGTGAAAGAACGTTACCAGTCTCACCGAGACACCATTGCCCTTCTGTGTAAGCCGGAGCCTGAGCTGAACGCGGCCATCCCTTCTGCTAACCCAGCAAGGACCATGCAGGGCAGCGAGGTAAGAAGACGCGTTGTCATGTGGGTGGTCATCTGCTTATGAAAACGACGTTCGAGCCATTATGAGCACAATGAATTGCCAGTTTCATATTGTCATCTTTTAAAAAATGCAGACGTAAATTGAGGTTCGTATGTATAAAGTAGAACATATACATTGTGTCATATGTAACTACATTGGTGATATTACTATCCTGTAATAATTCCATTTATTGAGTGTTTCTCAATAGAAGGGGCTGGAACTCATGAACCGTGAAGTAGGAGGACTGGGTTTGGCCAGATGTTTTTCTGACCACGCCTTTTTTTGTTTTTAGTTCCATCATTCTCTGCTTCCTTCCACTGTATTCCACTGGGACTATCTCTAAAGGAAAAATCAACCAGCTGTGCGTGTTAACCCGTGGGTAACGTCATCATGGCATTTCTACCTGTGACAGGAAGGGGAAGACCAATAGTAGGGCATGTGAGTCAGAAAGTCCTAAGAGGAGAAGGTGCAAATATGCCTTAGTGGCTGATTACTGTGCTGTGATGTAGTAGAATAAGATAGAGGCCCTGAAGTGCATAGGAAAATAAGCCAAAGGGCAAGAAATGTTTGCTGAAAACTTCTTGAAATAGGTGAATTTCCTAGGGTAGTAGGTCTCAAAAGTTATCAGTGTTGTGCATTGTCTTTCCACAGAAACATTTCATGTATTTATTCAACCAGGACTTCTTGGATACCTACTCTGTAAGGCACTATGCTAGGTACTTGGAAAAATCAGCAATGGATCATACACAACCTTTACCCTCAATTTTCAGTCCAGTGTGGAAGATTAGCCATATACAAGGAGAACTGTAATACAGGGTAGAAATGCAGAAGTGTTGTGACTATAGAAAGTGTGCTGGGGCACTTGGGTGGCTCAGTTGGTTGAGCATCCGACTTTGGTCCAGGTCATGATCTCGAGGTCGACGGGTTCGAGCCCCGCGTCAGGCTCTGTGCTTACGGCTCGGAGTCTGGAGCCTGCTTCGGGTTCTGTGTCTTCCTCTCTCTCTCTGCCCCTCCCCCGCTCATGCTCTGTCTCTGTGTGTCTCAAAAGTAAATATAAACATTAAAAAAAAAAAAAGTATGCTGTGAGGATTTAGATGACTAAGCACTTAAATGCTAGCATTTCTTAAGAAGCTTCTTAAGAAATTGGCACATGGTGAGAACAGAGTTGACAGGCAGACAGAGTGAACACATAAACTCCGAGGAAGACTGAGTGAGTGGCTATGTCCAGAGACGCTGTCAGAGAGGTTCAGTGGAAATGAGCCCCCACGGTGAAGTTTGCATGGTTGAATGTGCACAGAACCCAGATCTCTCAAGGTGGGGGGAACCTGACGGAACAAAGAATATCCATTAGATGCTTTAAGGAAGTGGGAGGAAGGAAGAAGGAAGGTGGTTAGATTACTTTGTGAGGAACAGAGACTGCAGACCCACGGAAGAGCAACAAAATCTGGCCCTGTTTTTATTTTCGGGAAAGAAAATCCCTGCTTAGTATCCTCTTGTCTCCTCCCTCCCTTCCTTCCTTCCATTTTATTTTTAACTAATCTCTACCCCCAACACGGGGCTCGAACTTACAGCCTCAGGATCAAGAGTTGCACGCTCTATTAACCGAGCTGGTCCGGTCTCCCCTCTGCTTTTCCTTTTCGGCGTCTTGTCTGTGACTTGGAACTTAGCACGGCTTCTGCCCTTTGATTCTCCTGCTTGCAGTAGAAAAGCAGAAATGGTCCATGCGGAGCACAGTTGGAATTGGCACGCACTAATGTGTTATTATATGCAGTTGTTGATTCGTAGCGGTGTTACATAGGGGAAGAAGATGTGTTTTTTTTTTTGTTTTTTTGTTTTTTGTTTTGTTTTTGTTTTTAAAAAAAAATTTTTTTTTTTCAACGTTTATTTATTTTTGGGACAGAGAGAGACAGAGTATGAACGGGCGAGGGGCAGAGAGAGAGGGAGACACAGAATCGGAAACAGGCTCCAGGCTCTGAGCCATCAGCCCAGAGCCCGACGCGGGGCTCGAACTCACGGACCGCGAGATCGTGACCTGGCTGAAGTCGGACGCTTAACCGACTGCGCCACCCAGGCGCCCCTGGGGAAGAAGATTTGTATGGTCAATACGAAGTTGCTTTACTGAAGCTAGATTCTCTGGATGGAAGCAACAGAAAACCTCAGTGCTCTGTATATTCGTTCATCATGTGCCTTTATCAAAGCTATTTCAGGTGGTTGTCGTTGTGGTTGATGACGCATTTCAGCCGGAGTTTTTTATGATAAAAACACAGTCATTTGAATTCTGGTATTAAAGTGATAGAAAGTGCACATTTTATTAAGGCAGCTCCGATCTTAATGGTAGGCTCTTTCTTCTTTTATTGTGAAGGGGCCTACTGTCCATCTTGGTCTCTTTGGCCATTTGTTTTTACGTATTGAGTTGCTCTGAAAAATTTTGCAGCTGTGGGTAATTTGTGTTGAAAAATCCTTTTTAAAATACCTAGGACTGCTGCTGTGATAGTGCACCTCTGATCAGTTAGGGTGCAGAATCTAGTCCACATTTGGGCAGCCAAGCCTTGGCCCTCCAGTAGGGCTGAGTCTGCCCAGAGGAAGGGGTGTGTTTTGTTTTGTTTTTTGTTTTTTTTTGTACAAAAGTGATATCCACTAATACAGTGCTGTATCTGCCTCAGGTGATGGAGGGGTGCTTTGGGGGAAAAAAGCTCCCATCTCCTCAGAGATAGTTCATAAAGTAGCGCTGTCCAGAGCCGTGTGTCCCTCTAGGGCTTTTTTCTGGCTCCCACAAAGTCATCTTCTAGACTAGTGGGTGATCTGCAAATACAGCTTTTATTTACTCTTAGTTTTTCATAACAAAATATATAGACAGGTGTCCAGATTGACTGGCATCTCTTCATTCATTTGCTCACCAAACACTTGTTGAAGACTTACTATATGCCAGAAACTATGGCATGGTGGTTCCTGAGAGAGAGAGATGGAAAACCGTAGATTAGCTTTAGTGTAGGGTAAGTGTGGTCAGCTTCCTGCTGTTCTGTTACCGAGGTAGTCTCATGTCTCCCTTTTCTGAAACCAAATTGGCAGGGTCTGAAAAGTAAAGCTGATATCTCACTGAGAGTGTTTGGTGTGTGTGTGCCTGCCTGTGTTTGGTGATGTTAGATGCCACAGAGAGTTTGGTCATCCACATGGGGCCGGCACGCAGTGGGCTACGGGCTAAATCCAGACTGCCTCCTGTTTTTGTGTGGCCTGTGAGCCAAGAATGCTTCTTACATTTTTAAATGGTTGAAAAGAAGTCAATGATGTTTTAGGATATGAACATTATATGAAATTCAAATTTTAGTATCCATAAATAAATTTTTGTTGGAGCATAGTTATACTCATTCCTTTGCATTTCGTCTGTGGCTGCTTTCACACTAGAAAGGCAGAATTGAATAGTTGTAATAGTTGTAACAGAGACTATGGCTCACAAAGCCAAAGAAATTTTTTTTTTCTTTTTTCCCTTCTGTCTGGTTCTTTACAGGAAAATTTTGCAACAGCCATGGGTCTTAAAGGTGAAATGGCTTAGGTGATCTCATTTCTGCCTTCCTGCTTTTACTGTGTTTCAGCCATACTGGCCTTTTTTTTTTTTTTTTTTTTTTTTTTTTTTTTTTTTTTTGAGTCCTTTGATCATGTGAAGCTTGTTCCTGCTTCAGGACTTTAACATTTGCCTTCCTTCTGTTGGGGTCTTTCTTCCATTTTGCTTGGTCGCTGCGTCTTTTTCATTAAAGCTCCAGATGTCACCCCTTCCCTTTCTTGGTCATTGTCTACCGTATTGCTTTATTTTTGTGTAGTTGTTTAATCCTCCCCTCCCTTCTTCTGTCCCCCCACATGAAGGGAAGACTCTGCTTTTGTTAGTAGTTGTATTTTAGAACCTAGAACAGTGCCCAACATGTGAGGATTCAAAAAGTGTTGATGGAATGATAGCTACTGGTAACCTAACGCTATAAAGGGATGTAGTTAATTGCAGTTGACAGCTAATCGGAGTTGTTTATAAAACACAGAAATAAATACAACAGGGTTGTAATTATTATTAAAAAAATTTTTTTATCGAGGTGTAATTGACATACAGCATTATATTTCAGGTACATACCCTAATGATTCGGTATTTGTTTATATTGTGAAATGGTCATTATAACTCTGGTTAACATCAGTCCAACAAGTAGTTACAGGATTGTTTTTCTTGTGTTGAGAACTTTTAAGATCTACTCTCAGCAACTTTCAAATATGTAATATGGTATACCTAACTGTAGTTACCATGCTTTCCATTATATCCACATGACCGACTTATTTAATTAATGGAAGTTTGTACCTTTGGACTCCCTTCATCTAGTTTGTCCATCCCCATGCCCCACTTCAGACAGCTGTCAGTCTGTTCTCTGTATCTGTGAGCTTGGTTTTCTTTTAGATTCCACATATAAATGACATCATGGGGTGTTTGTCTTTCTCTGGCTGACTTAATTTCATGTAGCATAATGCCCTCAAGGCATATTCAAGTCACAAATGGCAAGATTTCATTTTTATTTAAGTGTATATTTATTTTAAGAGAGAGAGGGACAGCGTGAGTGGGGAAGGGGCAGAGAGTGGGAGAGAGAGAGTCCCAAGCAGGCTCTGTGCTGTCAGCACAGAGCCCGACACAGGGCTCCATCTCACGAACTGTGAGATCATGACCTGAGCCGAAATCAAGAGCCCAACACTTGACCAACTGACCCACCTTAGCAGCCCTTCATTTTTTTATAGCTGATGTTCCTGTGTGTGTGTGTGTGTGTGTGTGTGTGTGTGTGTGTGTGTGTGTATACACCACATCTTTATTCATTTATCCATTGATGGACATTGAGGTTTCCATATCTCAGCTGTTGTAAATAACACTGCATTGAACATGGAGGTGTGTAGGTATTCTAATTACTTATATGCTTTAACTTGATAACATGTTAGGCCCTGAGTGTATAAGAAATGTAGACCGTGGTTTACTTTTCTTAACTATTCTGGTCATTTGTGGAAGCAGTTAAACTTCATTTTCTCCTGTATTCGTTCTGTTAAAATGAGGCCAATATCATACAGTCTAAACTAGGGTTAAACTAGTATATATGATAGTTTGAAGAAAAAAAAAAGAGAATGTTTGTCATACAAGGACTCTCCTTCTATCTTTGTGTGGTGGTCTAAAAGTTCATTTATAAATTGGTTGTTTCAAATAGCATTTTTTTCCAGAGAGTTAGAATCATAGCATTTTGCAATAGAATAGGACTTACTAAATAGATCTTTGGCCCTTTTTCATCACGGATTAGAAAACTGACCACCGTAAAAGTTAGGATTAGCTTTTCTTCATAGTGGAGCTGGGATTAGAACTTGGGGCTCTCCACATTCTGCTGGGGTCCTCTTCCCACATTACTCTGTCGCCTGTGAATGCTTAGCTCTTCACCGAACACGAGGTTATATCCTCGTGGACCACGTCTGTCTCCTCATATTACTTGTTGGCTAACTTGGGCTACCACCACCGCAGTTGGGACCCATTATTTGATGAGAGGGTCTTAGTTGCCTGCTGTGAAAGAGACGTCCAGTCTGTTTCTAGATAATGTGTTATGGTATCCCTGACTTTCAGCTTTGTTTAGTAGACTTTTTTTTTTTTTTTTGAACGGCTTTTGCATATTCCTGTTTCTCCCCCAGCTTTATTTTACTTGACTGTTTTATTATTTTCTTTCTGGCTTTTTTTGGACATAACTGAGAGAAAGATAAGTGGCATTTTTCTAATAGTTAAACAACCTTCACATAGAGCCACAGTCATGGTTGAGGTTCCATTATCTGTTTAAAATAAGACAATAGATAATACTGCCCCAGCCTTTTAATATTATATCCTATTGCACCCCCCCCCCAAATGTGTCCCATAGTTATAGCAGAATAAATACTTTAATTCTTTTTAAAAAGAATTTTTTTTAAAGTCTTTATTTATGTTGAGAGAGAGATAGAGTGTGAGCAGGGACGTAGCTGAGGGGAGGGAGACACAGAATCCCAAGCAGGCTCCAGGCTCCGAGCTGTCAGCACAGAGCCCGACAGGGGGCTCAAACCCACAAACCGTGAGATCACGACCTGAGCCGAAGTCGGATGCTTAACCAACTGAGCCACCCAGGCGCCCCTAAATATTTTAATTCTTACTATTCCTCATTGTTCCTCTCTTCTTATTGCGTAGATGCCTAAGCCTCTTTATTCTATAGTGTACCCAAAGTATAGTGTTAAACTGTAACACCTAACTACCAGTTAATAATAATGGCTGCTACTGATTGAGTGCTTACCCTGTGTTACAAGTTTCGTTGACCACTTGATATGATTTCAGTCTTCACAACAGTTCTGGGATAAGTACTCTTATTCTTGCTTTGCAGGTAACAAGATTGAGTTTTCCAGGAGGTACAGTATCCTTGGTTACACAGGACCTAAGTCATAATATGTCCATTAAGGGAACGTAGTCAGGGTTGAAATAGTTTTTTCTACGTAATTACGTTTCACTTTGATGGATAACGAGGTACTTGTGTTCCTGTATTCAAGTTGTGATTTAATTTTGTGTTTTGAATGTGTAAAAAATGTTCATAATTCCAAAGGTGCATGCAGAGAAATCTCATCTCTGTTCTTTCCACCTTGTTTCCATCCTTTCTCTATAAACAACCTTTTTTGTTACTTTCTGGTTTGTCCTGTTTTTCTATTTTTTTAAAATTACATGTGCACACACATATACATACTATATTATGTGTGTATATGTCTTTTTTAAAGCTTATTTAGAGAGAGAGAATGCGTGCGTATGAGTGGGGGAGGGGCAGAGAGAAAGGGGGAGAGAGAGAATACCAAGCAGGCTCCATGCTGTCAGCGCAGAGCCCAGCGCAGGGCTTGATTTCAGGAACCTTGAGATCATGACCTGAGCCAAAACCAAGAATCAGATGCTTAACTGACTGAGCCACCCAGGAGCCCCTATTTCTGATTTCCCTCCTCTTTACTCAGAGTGTAATATGCTGTATGTATGCTCTGGTGCCTTTGATTTTCATGTAACAATATATCCCGGAAGTCATCTGGAAACAAGATTCTTAATTTTTTTTTTTTTTCACCGTTTATTTATTTTGGGACAGAGAGAGACAGAGCATGAACGGGGGAGGGGCAGAGAGAGAGGGAGACACAGAATTGGAAACAGGCTCCAGGCTCCGAGCCATCAGCCCAGAGCCCGACGCGGGGCTCGAACTCACGGACCACGAGATCGTGACCTGGCTGAAGTCGGACGCTTAACCGACTGCGCCACCCAGGCGCCCCTGGAAACAAGATTCTTATGCGCATGGTCTAACATCAGATTCCACCAGATCCCTGAAACAGACTTGCCATCTCCTTGTAGGTGTGATTATTTGTCCTCTTCCTTCCATCGAGAGTATCTGTAGTTTGAGGCTTCTTGGGCCTCCCGGAGTCACAGTTCTCTTCACTACTCTGAGTGTTTAAAAGACTCTGCATTTAAGACAGGACACATAAGAGGTGTAGGTGGTGTACAGAGGCCAAAATTTAGAAGAAATTATAGATTTTTCCTCAGATTTTTAGTCTTCACAAAGGAAGGTTATTTTGGACACTTGCCAAGGAGCTAATGAGGGCTGTGTCACTAAGAGTAGGACAGAAATGCTTTGACACCGGCGGTAGGTGGGAGAGCCATTGGGGTTGGAAATGCCATGGTAAGAAGACAGACAGGGATATAGATGGGGTTCCTGGGTGTCCCCTTCTTCCTTTGTCTTTGCCCCAGCTTACTTTCTCTGAGCATCATGGGGGCAAGCGCAATGGGGGCTCTACGGTTGGTCTTCTCCCTGGTGGTCTTAGCAAGAGTGCGGAGAGATGTGAGTGAAAAGGGACAGTTTGTAAGTGGCATCAGCAGGGCACTTGGGCACTGTAACACGGACTCCAAAGGGCTGTTTATGAATCATGTGGGTGTTCGAGATGCCTGGGCCGAATCAGAGATAGAACTCTTAGTGGAATGAAGAGATGTACAAGAGGCCTCTCTCCTTTCTCTCTACCAGTGTATAACATAAACATGTAGTTTATAGCTTTGTATCTACCTCTTTGGCTCTCTTCTTTCTCTATCTAAGATGCTGTCTCCGTATAGATCTATATCTCTGTTTCTATCTCCATGTCTCTCTCTGTATATCTCTGTCTCTCCATGTCAGCAAAATAGAGTATCTGCTGACTTGGCAAGGACATATCTCCCTCTACCTCGGAACCATGACAGGGAGATAGTGTAGTGTAGAGTGGTTACGAGATAGATTGTGGAGTTAGGCAGACTGAGGTCTCAAATTTTACCTGTGTTCCTTTGGTGGCTGTGTAACTTTAGGCAAGTTACTTAATTTTTCTGAGGCTTAATTTCTCTATTTGTGGAAGAGAAGTAATAAATATATACCTTATGGGATATTGTAAGGATAATACTAAATTTGTGAAGTGTTTAGGACAATCCCTGGCACATAATAAATGTTCATGTGAATCATCATGCTTGCTGGTGTTACCATTATTGCCGCTGCTCTTATAATCTGAGTCCACTAAAGGTACAACGTGAGTAAACCTGATGTGCAGTTTATGCTCGGCTGTCTGAGAGATCGTCTCGAAGGAGTGAACCTTTGTGTGTATAATTCCCTTCTTGAAATTGGCTTCTGGTTTTTTGGCAGTTTAAACTAAGGGGTTTTGTTTGCTTTGTTTTGTTTTAATGGTTTAGGTTGTAAATGTCTTAAAATCCTTACTGACCAATCTTGATGAAGTAAAGAAGGAAAGAGAAGGGCTAGAGAATGACTTGAAATCAGTGAATTTTGACATGACAAGCAAATTTTTGACTGCTTTGGCTCAAGATGGTGTAATAAATGAAGAAGCTCTTTCTGTCACTGAGCTGGATCGAATCTATGGAGGTCTTACGACGAAAGTCCAAGAATCTCTAAGGAAACAGGAAGAACTTCTTAAAAATATTCAGGTAAGGTTTATATGCTTTGGTAAGATTTATGTTTAAGAAAATCACAGAAAGGATAAACCTGGACTAAATCTATGTCAGGATTGTGTTTTGCAAGTAGTACATACTAATAGAAATCTGTAATCGTTATTGGTTGTATTTTGATAACCACTGAATTTGTGACATTTTTACTTTAAGAATTAAGGTACTGTGTTATTCCAAAAATTCTGTTAGGTAAATTTCTAGTGATTCCTGCATGTAATCACATATGATTTTCATATATAGTTGGGAAAGTATCAGTAAAAGTGTTACAGGCTATATTAATTTGATAAATAAATGTAAATACATAAATCTTTCTTTTAACAAGGTCTCACACCAGGAGTTTTCAAAAATGAAGCAATCTAATAATGAAGCTAACTTAAGAGAAGAAGTTTTGAAGAATTTAGCTACTGCATATGACAACTTTGTTGAGCTTGTGGCTAATTTGAAGGAGGGCACAAAGGTATGAAGTCCAAAAGAAACAGTAGTTCACCAGTACAGAGTGAAAATATAGTTTGAGAAGTTAATAGTTTTTCCAGTTGGACCTTATTATTATTCTTTGTCTCGAACTTCCTAGCTTTAATGATTTTTTCCTCTGAGAGTCTTGTCATAAGGGAAGGAAAGCCTTAACAAAGGTGGCAATATTTCATGAGAATGTTGAAGAATGAATTGTGTATTTCACCAGACAGAAAGAGGATGTAGGAATTTCAGGTAAAAGAAATTAGCACAGAGATGTCAAAAGCCAGTGACGCTTTTTGGGGGGACAGGAAGTAGACCAATTTGAGTGAATTATGCGGGAACAGGAGTAGTCGAAGCTGAACTGTGGTGGGGAAGGGAGGGGAGGATATGGCTTTTATATTCTGTGCTGATGGTTTGGATAACGATGGACTTGTTATCTGCCTGAGTCTCAGGATGCTTACTAAATATGTTAAGTATTTTCTTGCCTTTCCTTTAAATAGCTTAGGGAAATGATTATGTTTGTTTTTAACATTTACTTTGCTTTTGAGGGAACAGGTGATCGTTAGTTTTTCAGATATACAATACCTTGTGGTGTTTTAACTCCATGATGATTATGGAATAAAGTTATTTTGATACAAATACCTTGGATGTAAGGTGAAAACCTCTGAAGAGGTAGAAATACGATGAAGCCTTGGAAATAGGATAGGAAGATCCCGTTTTAATTTGGTTTAAAATGCTTTGTTCAAATAAGCTGAGAAAATGCTTCAGAGAGCCTTTGGAAATGCCTCTAAGAGTTTCTGAAGTGATGTCTGTATTTCTGAAGTGAATGTGCAGTCTAATCCTTCCACTGAAATAGGTTTCCTATCTTTATTAAGTACTTGCCTTTTCTCCAGGAATTGGGAACATACTCATGATCATGAAACTTATAGTTTGTTCCATTTGATTTTTGGTGACAGGTGTTCTCCAAAAATGAGTTTATTTCATTTTCTTTAGGAATATTATTAGGTCATATTCAATATTAAGTTGTTGAACCTTAGCGGTAGGACTGTGTCGTGCGGAGGGTTTTGGAAACGAGCTTTAGACTGTGTTCCTCTTCAGATTAAAATATCATTCTGGCTTATTACTTGTATTTCTTTACTTACAGTTTTACAATGAGCTGACTGAAATCCTGGTCAGGTTCCAGAACAAGTGCAGTGACATCGTGTTTGCACGGAAGACAGAAAGAGATGAACTCTTAAAGTAAGTTTATTTTGCGTGTCAAATTTTAGAGGATTTTTCTTCTGAAAAGTTACATGTGGAAACTTTGGGGTGAACTGGGCAGTATGAGATAGCAGTTTCCTTTCTCTCCTCCTGGACATTTACAGGCAGCTAGCAAGCTGCGTGACCTGAGAATAAAGGAGAAGAGCAGAAACTCTCGGTGTCAGAAGCACAGTGTGTCACAGAAGTGACAGTGCAACAAGTCAGGGTGACAGGTCTCAGAAATGCCAATAAACATACACAATTTACCTGGAAATGGCCAGCAGGTTCCTTGCACATAAAGCTCGAGGTACAGAGTATGGGGAGGACAGGATGAATGGCTCAGAAGAGATCAGCAGATTTCCCTTCTGAAGGAACCTGCTGAGAAGGTCAAAGCAGTGCCATAGGACTCGTTCTGTGCCGAGTGACCAGTAGAGTTGACACAGCATTGGTGCAGAGATACAGTATTTTTTTTTTTAATGGTGAAAAAAATGAACCGAATTTATTTATTTTTTTTTACATTTATTTATTTTTGAGAGAGAGAAACAGAGCACAAGTGGGGGAGGGGCAGAGAGCGAGGGAGACACAGAGTCTGAAGCAGGCTCCGAGCTGTCAGCACAGAGCCCGACATGGGCCTCGAACCCACAGACCATGAGATCATGACCTCAGCTGAAGTCGGACGCTTAACTGACTGAGCCACCCAGGCGCCCCCAAAATGAACTGAATTTAATAAAACCTAATACGTGGAGAATATTCACCAGAATAGTATTGTCATAGAACAGATGAAAATTCTGGATGAACATTTCATCATGAATTTAGAAAAAGGAGAAAAGGATTAGGAAGCAGTCACTCTGAGGAACACCACATAAGGAAGTACCAGAATCAAGGAAGGTGGTGAGAAGAAAGGAGGTGATAAAACGTGAGGTGCTGGATTCAGGAAGCAAGTGGAAGAGAGAAGAACAAAATCATCACAGATGTAAAATGAAATGGGAAGGAGCAAAAAGGAGACTAGACCGTGAAGAAGACATCGGCACCCAGAGGAAAAAGAAATCAAAGAAAATGAAGCCAAAGTAAAACCAGAAGAAGGGTTAGAAGGCAGGCAGAGAAGATCTGAATGCGCAAAAGTGAATTTCCACAAAGAAGAGAAAGCAAAAAATGTTCGTTGTTCAACGTTCTGTTCAGAACAAAGATTTAATGGTATTACCTAAGAATATGTTCCTTTAGGAAAATAAAGGAAGGCGTGTCGAAAAGGTATATCTTATGGTTAAGAAAAATGAACAAGAACCGGCAACACCAAGGGATATAAATCATTGTCTCATTAAAAGATGATGGCAGAATCCTTTAGGCAATTGGGCAAAAAGATCAAGACAGTTCATAAAAAGGTGAAAAAACGTTTAGGCTCACAGCACTGCCTGCTAGAAGGGGGTGGGGGTGGGGGGCAGTGATGGCCACTGGGACTCCAGGAAGGCAGGTGTGAGCCAGGGGTCTGATACCCGGTGAAACTGCCTTGCGGGGGCTTACACGGAACCGTACATTCGTTGGTGATACACCAGGAGAACTCAGACTGTTCTGCTCCTGAGTCTGTCTTGAGCCCTGCAGCCAGCCTGACCATCATTCACCCCCTGTCCATATTTAAACTGTTTTTCATAGAAGCTGTTGGAGAACTTGCTAAGAGCTACCTCCCTGCACCACCCACCCCCGCCCCCCAAGAAAGAGCAGTGTTGTTTTTACAGTTTTTCTAGTAAACCTTTAAAAAGCAAATAACTAAAATGCCTTTTATTTTTATTAAAAAAATTTGTTTTAATGTTTGTTTTTGGGAGAGAGGGACAGAGCGCAAGCAGGGGAGGGGCAGAGAGAGAGGGAGACCCAGAATCAGAAGCAGGCTCCAGGCTCTGAGCTGTCAGCACAGAGCCCGACGCAGGGCTCAAACTCACGAACTGTGAGATCGTGACCTGGGCCGAAGTTGGCCGCTTAACTGACTGAGCCACCCAGGCGCCCTTAGAATGCTTTGTAATGGTTTCAGAGGTTTAAAAAAAAAACAAAAACAAAAGAGCCCTCCAAATTAGTGTTATTGATAAGAAAATCTGACAAAGATTAAGACAGAAACAATCTTCAGCCCAGTTTTATTTATGGTTATGGATGCAGAAGTCCTAAATAAAATACTTACCATTGATACCCACCAGTATCTTAGAAAAAGAGCCATGATCAAGCGGGATGGAGGTGGTTATTCCAGTAATGTAGTGATTGGTTCCGTATTTTTATATTAAGGAGAAAAAGATTCTCTTCATGGGTGAGGAAAAGCAATTGAGAAAATAACTGTTCTGGTATTCAGTAAAATGGGTGTGTGTGTGTGTGTGTGTGTGTGTGTGTGTGTGTGTGTGTGTGTGTGTGTGTGTATGTGTATGGAGAGAGAGAGACACACACACACTCTTGTTTATATCTGCACAGAACTCAGCATCATGGTTAATGGAGAAACAATGTAAACATTCCTTCTAAAAGCAAGGACAAAATGAGCACCGCCCACCCTATTATTTAATACTATTTTGGCAGTACGAACCAGCACAATTAGACAATAGAATAAAATTAGAAAGATAAACACTGAAAAGGAGGAGGTAAAATTTTCACTACTTTAGACTTTATGATCGTACAGCTTGAAAACCCAAGAGAATCAGCCCCCAAACTCAGCAAACAATAGAAGAATCTTTACTGAAGACAATTGATCAGGAAGATTTGTAGAAATCAGTAGCTTTCATATAAATAATCACATAGGAAATATAATGGAGGAAGGACCCTACTTACAATAGCAGCAGCAAAGATAAACTACATCAGAATAAGTTTGTTGTGTATGAGACCAGTATGTACAAAACACTGTTGAAGGGGACAAAAGGGGACTGGAATTTGAAAGATGTGTCATGTTTTTGGGTAGGATGACGCACAAAGAAATCAGTTCTTAAGCGTTCAACATAATTTGATTTAAAATAAATACATAGATTTTCATTTACGACTAGATGAGTTGATCCTAACGCTCATCTAGAAAAACTGTCCAATTATTAGCCAGGAAAAAATAAAAATAGTAATGGAAAGCAATTCTACCAGACACTGAAATATGTATTATTGTGTCTAATTAAAACATAGTGGTCCTGGCACATGATTAGACAGACCAAAGGCAAAATAGAAATAAATTCAAATACATTGTGAATTTAATGTAAAAAAGATCCTAAGCCAGTCAGAAGAAGTTAGCCGCCTAGCCATTTAGAAAACAAAAGTTATTTTTATACCAGAATAAATTTCAAGTGGATCAAACTTGAAATGTGTAAAATGAAATGTAAAGTTTATAAGAGAATATGAGAGAATTCCTTTATAGAGCTGAAAAGGGAAGAGTATTTCTTATTCTGACTTAAATCTAGAAGCCATTTTAAAAAAAGGATAAGTGCATCGTAACATAAAGCAGAGTTATTATGTAATAAGCTGGGGGGGAAATATTTGAAACCTCACAAAGGCAAAAAGCAAATTTATTAATTTATCAAGAGGGGTGCCTGAGTGGCTCAGTTGGTTAAGCGGCCCACTTTGGTTCAGGGCCTGAGCTCAGGGTTCATGAGTTCAAGCCCCGCATCAGGCTGTGCGCTGACAGCTCGGAGCCTGGAGCCTGCTTTGGATTCTGTGTCTCCCTCTCTCTCTCTGCCCCTCCCCCCCCTTTCTCTCTCAAAAAGAAATAAACATTAAAAAAATTAATTTATGAAGAACTCCTAGATATTACTGAGGAGGAGAAAAACCCACTAGGAAAAGTTGGCAAAGGCTGTAAACAGATTTTGCGTATGAGGAAATGTAAGTGGTTGGTTCTTAAGCGTATGAAAAAATACCTTTCTGGGGTGCCTTGCCGGCTCGGTGGGTAAAGCACGCAGCTCTTGATCTTGGGGTCGTGAGTTTGAGCCCCTCGTTGTGCCTATAGCTTACTTAAGAAAACAGAAAACAACAAAAACCTGCCCTCATTCAGTATAATGTAAATACAAATTACAACTACTCCAGAATGACATTTCTCAGAAGGGCAAAAATCTGGAAGTTTGAGAACATGCCTTGTTGGCATATGTAGGGGAACAGGTCTCATCCACGGTTATGAATGTGTGTGGGTGCATCCTTGTGTGGGGGCAGTTCTGCTCTGAAGGTCTGGATGACAAATCCGTACATCCTTAATGCAGCTAGTCTGGTTTTGAGAATTTATTCTGAGTATGTGTTAGCATATGCTAGAAATGACACGTTTATAAACTAACTCATTTCTGAGTTGCTGGTAGCAGTAAAAGAATAGAAACAAATCAGACGTCCAGGACTGGTGAAATAAATAAAGTTACATCTGTGCAGGTTTTTTTTTTTTTTTTTTTTTTTTTTAGATAAAAGATCAGCTATTTGAAAAAAAAGAGGTTTTATATTTTTTGATATGGAGAGATCTTGAAGATAAATACAGTAAAGAAAAAAGATACAGAACAGTGTGAAGTACGCTTTTTTGTATAAAAAGGGAGAAAATAAAATCTACATGCGAGTTGGTTTGTTTATGTGTCAGGAAGCTCTGGAAGGTTCATGACCCGGAGTAGGGTGCCTCTGGGGTGTGAGTGGTAGGGAGGGAGCCTGCAGACGGGGGCCTTCGACTCCCTTTTTATTGTGAGTCAAGTGAACAGCACAGTACCTGTTCAGAAAATTATATGAAAGTAATCTTAATAATTAATGGGACTTCATTCAAGTAGTCTGATTTTTATTTTTCAGACTGTACAGCTAAATTACCAGATTCATTCCTCACTGCCTCCTCTTTTTTTTTTTAAACTGCAGAACCCTTTGCTCAAGCTTAGTGTTACAGAGAAGCCCAGTTTGTAAAACAGATAACAGTGGATCCGGCTCAGATGTGAGCAGGGTGGGGGGCTTGGAACAGGACCTTCTTGCCCCTCTTTTCTTCCCTTCATCCAAGCAGCAGCCATTGAGGTGACTGTGTAGAACCCTTAAAATCTGTAGCTCAGGACCAAGAAAGAGCCAAACAAAGGTTTCTAAGTTTAAGTTGGCAAACTGCAGCACCCAGGTTGAGTCTGCTGCTTGTCTTTCTAAGTTGTGTATTGTCTGTGTCTGACTTGGCACTAACAACAGAGTATTACTACTTATTTGTGACAGAGACCCTGTATCCTGCAAAGCCTAGAATATTTACTATTTGGCTCTTTACACAAAAAATTTTGCCAACCCCTGCTTGAAATAATTTTTTGTCCATGATAATTTACTTTCTAGTTGTACTCTCAGTTTCTCCACTTAAACCTTCAGTGTAAAATGGGCTAACATCACTATTTTTAGAATTGTGTAGTATAATAGAAGTTCATGGCTTAGGAAGAAATTTGGGGATATTCTCATTTTCAAATATTTCCTATTTCAAATCTCTAGGTTGAAAATTAGGTTTGTGGGGTGCCTGGGTGGCTCAGTCAGTTAAGTGTCTAACTCTTGATCTTGGCTCAGGTCATGATTTCATGGTTTGTGGAATTGCACCCCACGTCGGGCTCTGTGCTGACAACGTGGAGCCTACTTGGGATTCATTTTCTCTCTCTCTCTCTCTCTCTCTCTCTCTCTCTCTCTCTCTCTCTCCCCCCCCCCCCCGTCTCTCTCTCTCTCTTTCAAAATAAATACATAAACTTAAAAGAGAAAATTAGGTTTGTTACTTTTCCATGTATATTTCTATATTTGTACTATAAACAGAATAGTCATCAACTTGTCACGTGGTTTTATCTCAGTGATTAAAAGGTAAATGAAGAATGGAAAAGTAGACCAAATAGGTATAACATTAGCTTTTAAAAATCTGAGGGTTTATTTTGTTAAAATCACTCTTAATACTGAGGGCCTAAATTCCTTGAAACATATTTATTGACTATAAAATAAAAACATAAGAAAAGTCCACGTAATTCTTACTGAATTTTACAAACTGAAAATTCCACGTATCGAGCACTTAGGTCAGTTCACAGAACATTCTCAGCACCCCAGAAGCATCGTCCCTGTGTCTCCCCAGTCATTACCCACCTCGCCAGGGCGACCACCGTCCTTTCTGTGCGAGGATTGACGGGCTTCTCCTGTTTCGTGCTGGACTCAGTGGGATCGCATGTGCTGTTCTGTGACTGGTTACAGTCGGCACCGTCAGACTCATCCATACGGTTGTGTGTGGTTATAGGTCTTTAATTTTCATATTTGTGCAGCTTTCAGCGTGTGAATATGCTGGAAGCTGTGTGTATAGTCTGCTGTTGTCGAGTATTTGAGTAGCGCGTGGTTTTGGCTGCTGTGTTACGAGCAGTGAGCGTGAGCGTTCGAAAACCTGACTCTCCGGTTTTGCTGGAAGCAGTCAAAGAATGGAAACAAACCAGATGTGCAGGGCTGGTGACATAAAGCGAGCTTCGTCTCTATGGCAAAAGTAGTGTCAGCCACATACAACTTACAGTTTCTTTTCTTTTTTTTTTTTTTTAACGTTATTTATTTTTGAGACAGAGAGAGACAGAGGATGAAAGGGGGAGGAGCAGAGAGAGGGGGACACAGAATCCGAAGCAGGCTCCAGGCTCTGAACTGTCAGCGCAGAGCCCGTCTCGGGGCCCGAACTCACGCGAGATCACGCGAGATCATGACCTGAGCCGGAGCCGGCAGCTTAACCGACTGAGCCACCCAGGCGCACCTACAACTTACGGTTTCTAGCAGCCATGTTTTAAAAAGTAAACATGAAGTTAATTTCAAAAATATATTTTACTTGGCTAGTGTATCCAAAGTGTTACAATTTAAACATATAATCATGCAAATCACGTATGGGATGTTTTACTTTTTGCCCACACTGAGTCTTAGCGATTTGGTGTGTAATTTCCACTCCCAGCCCTTCTCAGTTCGTACTAGGCACATTTCGGGTGTTCGATGGCCACCTGGGCAGCTCTAGATCATGCTTTTGGGGAGCAAATCTGTGCGGTGCTGTTGGGGGTATATCTGAGAGTGGCATTGCTGGGTCGGAAGGTGTGTGTGTATTGAGCTTTAGTTGACTTTGATAGTTTTCCAAAGTGGTTGTACTTATTTGTATTCCACTAGCAATGTCTGAGAGTTTGCCACCAGCTACTCTGGTGGGTATCTAGTTATTTCATTGTGGTTTTAATTTTCATTTTCCTGATGACTAGTGTGTCCTCTCATAAGTGTGCAGAAAGAATAAATATTTTACTGTGATCTCTGCCTTTACACTAGTGATTTGAAACTAATGTTAGTAATGGTAGTTGTTGGCATTGAAACACTGGTGGGATTTTAGTTCATGTATTCTTGCTTTGTTATGTTATTAGTCTCATGATTTAATAGCTTTGAATTATACAATTAGTGAGTAGCTAGGACATTCTTATTTGTCTTGTGTGTTATTTATTGTGACCATCTCTGGAGTTTATCAAAGGAAAATAAAAGTATTATGTTAAGGCTTTATAATTACATACGTTAGATATATTTGTGGTATACTCCGGTATCTAACTGTAACTACATAAATAAGTATAGGAAAACAAAGTATTAAATATTAAGTATATTTAGTACGTATATGAGCTACATAACAAAATGTTTCAAAAATTTCAAAATTTTAATATTGATTAAAATCTTCTAGTTTGTGTTGTAAGCATTTATTAAGCTTACAAACATTAAGAAGTATTTTTGGTTCCTTGATGAATGTATTAACTTTCTTAATACGGGGAGTGACTAATTTCCAACTGGGACCCTTTGGGAGAGTGAAAGTATGGTCTGGGGGACTCCGGGGTTGCAGTTAATTGTTATATCAGGACAATAGATGCTGTTGTTCACGCTTTGGGACATACTGTATTTCCTTCATGTGTATAGGAATCAGTGCTGGGGGAAGTTGATCAATATCATGTTGTTTCATAGAGTACATTTTACCTTAGGGTTTTGGTTAGTGAGATTTGGGGATGGATTCCAATTTTGCTAAGTTTTAATTCTGTTTTAATGGTCCTTTCAACAATCTATCCTGCATTTACCTTAATTACAGATTATGAGGTATCTTTTAACATAAAACAGCTCAGTGCTGCATTTCTTTGAATAATTTCGGAAAGTTTTTATTAAGAAATTTGCATCATGGTTTGAATGAGTTGGCTTTCTTCGTTTTCTGGAAATGCCGGTATGACGCAGTGATGAAGCGCCCGTGTGACACAGCTGGCAGACTGTGAGCAGTTGGTCTTCTGAAAACTTCTAGAGACGCTGCTGTGTTAGGAGTGGCCCAGCCAGGGGATGGCTTGTTACCAGAGAGTGGGCGGTCTTTTAGGGCCGTCCGTCCGCCCAGTTTGACATGTTCCTTACTCCAGCTGTAACTGTGACCTCAGAAAAAGTTTACCTTTCCTCCTAGGAGGGAAAATCGTAGGAAAAAAGATTCAAGTTTGTTCTAGTCAAGAGCAGAAGTGTAGTGTATTTTAAAATACCGTCATTGTTTTGAGTCTGTTTTCCATGTTTCATATACGCAGAGAAGAAAGATTTTAAAGACCTGGCGTTTCAGATGTGTGGTTTTTTTGAATTGTGTTAATTCCTAACACCTTTGTCTTTAAGGGATCTGCAGCAAAGCATTGCCAGGGAACCCAGTGCTCCTTCAATCCCTACGCCTGCCTATCAGTCTTCTCCCGCAGGGGGCCATGCTCCCGCTGTGCCAACGCCCGCGCCGAGAACCATGCTGGTCAGTAACAACCTCGTTTTTTAAATGGGCCTTTTGCGTTAGTGACTGCTTGCCTGCTTGCCGTAAAGGAGAAAACACCCTTGACGTTGTAGAGATCTGGTGGGCACCAGTTTTCATGAGGTGACCAACCTTCTCATGTTCTGTGGTATAAAGAATACAGCATCCCTCGCGAATTCTTGCCAGAAAACATTTAACTTGAATCTCATCAAGTCTTTAGAACCACCTTTCGGTTTATCGCAAGTACAGTGATAAAACAAGGAGTTAAATTGTGCCATTAGGAAACAGTCGGACAAATCTAGAACTGGGACATTCTAGGAGACCCTTGGCTTTGTCTTTTCTAAAAGTGAATGTCACGGAGAGAAAAAACACATAGATGTGAGGCATTCTGTTTTCAATGAGAGGGAAAGATGCATAATAATCCCGCAATACGTGAACCTCGGTTGGATCTTGGTTCATAGAACCTCTTCTTTGAGAGCTTTCTTTTGTGGTAGAGAATCTTGAATGTGGCATGGATACTCGATGGTATTAGGAAATAATTACTCACTTCCTTAGGACGAAATGGTACGTGATTATTAGGACTTATGTGCTGCAGTCTTTAGGGCTGGTGTCCTGAAGTTTGCAACTTCCTTTCAAATGGTTCCGCAAATGTGTCGATACATAAATGTATGGGTACAGCTACAGATACAGTGAATGTGGTCACGTGTCAGTAATTATTGAATTTAACTGATAAATACGCGATCGTTTATTGTACTAGTCTTTTAAGTTGTCTGGTGTTTGAAAATATGCACATAAAGAATCTCGTGGCCAGGGGGAGATTCCAGTGATGACCTGTCTGTGCCCGACTTGCTCCTTCCTCCCGTCTCAAATGTCTAACCACGGATGGGAGCAGTAATGGGCAGTAAGTGGCTAAATATTAGGCCTTGGCAACAGGGCAGTGGCTCTGGAGTGTTAACAGTTGGAGAATCATTCCTCCGCTGTGATCCGTTTCTAGAGTATTCAGTCAACGTTTAAGAATGGGAATTAGAAATACACTTGGGTGGATTCTAGAGCTTCTCCTATGCCCTCCGTTATTTTAACGACGGTAATTTGACGGAAACGTGAGCCATGTTGCAGTCAGTGCCGACTCTCTTACAGCCCGCCAAGCCCCAGCCCCCGGCCCGGCCTCCACCGCCTGTGCTTCCAGCAAATCGAGCTCCTCCCGCTCCCGCTCCCGCTCCGGCTCCGGCTCCGGCTCCGGCTCCCGCGGGGACGGGCACTGCTCCACCGGCACCGGCACCCACTCCTGGTTCAGCAGCGCCCCCTCCACAGGCCCAGGGACCCCCCTACCCCACCTATCCAGGATATCCCGGGTAAGGCTGAAACTGGATGAATGGGCTGAGGTTTCTAGCTCTGGTTAACCTTTGAGAAACAGTCCCCCCTTCTCCGAATGGAGGCGTCATGAACGAGCGAGCTCCATTGTCAGCTTACGCAGAAATGGGACTAATGTCAGACTCACTTATGTGAGTGATTGAACGGCCCTTTCCCTGGCTTGTTGACGTTTCTAGTTTTCACACGCTGGCTTCACAGGAAATCCGCCTCTTCTGTACGGAACGCAGACTGTGTTTCCTTGGTTGTCCTTATTTTGGCGATGGACGGAGAGGCGCCTTTCCGGAGCCGAGCGTGGCGAGACCGATAGGCCTTGTTCACGCACCCGTACTTTGAAGAATTGCCATTCTGACACACTGTTTAACACGACTCTAATTTTGGCGTGTGCTTTCTTAAAGAACGACTTTCTGTGTGATAAGTTTTTAATCTTAAAAGTCCAGACCCTTGACTACCTCCTAAGATGTGCTCCAAACTTTACTTGTTAGTAAGTACATTCTGTCTTCTAAATATTGAAACTTTGTAAACAGGGGCGCCCGGGTGGCTCAGTCGGTTAAGCGTCCGACTTCGGCCGAGGTCACGATCTCACGGTTTGTGAGTTTGAGCCCCGCGTCGGGCTTGCTGCTGTCAGACCCTCTGTCCCTCCGTCTCTCTGCTCCTCCCCCACGCCTCACAAATTAATAAACATTAAAAAAACCTTCTGTAAACAGTAAATTTATGTACATTACAGTGAATATTGAATCTTGTGAGTTAGGAATGTACTTAGACTGTCACGTTAAAATGAAGGGTCTCCATTTTTATTCTTTGCTAACAGTTGAATATTTCGGCTTATTTCTGTCAACAGTATTATATTCTGGATGGTATTAAGCACCTGATATTCTTTCATCTCAATTATTAACGGGATATTAACCTTGAAACTGCTGCTTTTTCTTTCCACTGTCTTCTACTAGACTGAGAAATAGAGAAAAATGACTTTCTTGAAAAACCTTGGTTTCGAGTAATTATTACACGTCTCATTTTCTAGTGTGTGATTTACCAACCCATTTTTTTGTTTGTTTTCTTTCCATCAGGTATTGCCACATGCCCATGCCCATGGGCTATAATCCTTACGCATACGGTCAGTATAGTATGCCGTACCCGCCAGTGTATCACCAGAGCCCCGGACAGGCTCCATACCCAGGGCCCCCGCAGCCTTCATACCCCTTCCCTCAGCCCCCGCAGCAGTCTTACTACCCACAGCAGTAACATGCCAGCCCAGAAGCTCGACTGGTTCAGTTCAAAGGGAAGGAAACACCAGCCCTGCAATAAGCGTACTAAACTCTGTGCTCTGGTTACCGTAACGTCCTCTGTCCTCTGTCGTGCTGAACGCGGTGTGCAGTTTCTGTCCGCGGCTGCGAGCTGAGACTGTGCCCCAGTTCCACACTCGATCGCACACCGAGAGATGCTGCTGTTGCAGTGTAAACACTATAATAGGTATAATAGAATTTGAAATAAGTTACATTTCAGTTCATCAAAGTCGAAAAATGAGAAGTTAAACCCACAAGTGAAACGTTTGAAACTGTTATACTTCTGTCTGCATAAGACATGGTTGGGACGTCAGATACTTACAGTGATGGTTGAAGTACCGATATTCAAGAAAGCTACGTTTTCTTTCTCTTTTGGTTTGTCAGTTTGGTTTAATTTCCATTACACTATTTTGCATAATCAAAGTATTGTAAATCTTATAATTTAAAAATAAATTACTTGAGAACAGTTGTCATTGTTATGTTTTGTCATTGATTCTCATTACTGTCTAATTTCTTTCTGGTGTTAGTCTCTCATTTTATATGTACGTAAGTTAAACAGATAACTGTGTTTAAGTGCATGATTAGTTCAAGTTAATAGTCAGGTTTATAGGAAAACCAAAAAAACAGTACCGTAATTTATCTTTCATATGCTGATTAGTATGTTAATTTTGGCATTTATTTTGAAAAGTCCTATAATGTGGAAGAAACACAATTGCTACCAAAGATTCTTCAAATAAATATGTGTATTTGAAGTTTTATTAGCTTCTCCAAGAAATTGATACAAATTCTGGTAATAGTTCTTTCCCTTTTTTCCCCATAACCTGGTTAAAATAAATACATATCATTGACAGCACTGTCTAATGTAATGGGATTGTTTAAAGAAAGCTTACTGTACCCGTTCTGTTCCTTTTTTCCACCTTACTGTCTTAACTTAATAACATTTAATGCACAATGTATACGAATAGATCTAAGCCCTTTGGTTTTTATGCTCCTAAAAGATTAGACTATTTTATAATTCAGGGAGCATACTAAACAATTGCTGGGAACATATGCCAATTCTGAATAGGCATGAATATTTAATACTAGTCTCTGCTGTTAGGATAACTAATCACTGTATAAACTTCAGTAAAAGTAGTGAGACATGCATCATGGAGTGAGTAAATGAGAAAGGAAGGGGTTGTTGAATAGCGGGGACTGTTCTGTGTGAGGTTCATTTCTGAACACATCAGGCGTGTGAGCAGATTTCCAGTGAGTCTGTTGATGTTTATTTTCTAAGTCTTAATGCTCACCTTTTCTGGCGTTATTGTTTCATTGAAATGATGCTGTCATTTGGGCCACTTATATTTTCATCGACAGTTTGGGTTTATGTTTTAAATGTTGGACTGAAGGGTATGATTGTAAAAGGGAGTGAATTGGTTTAAAAATATATGTACATTTAAAAAATATCACTTTGTTGTACGTAGAAAACATGAAGGCGTGTTATTTTAATATAAATGACCTTTCCGTGGAATATTGAAATTGGTTTAAAGTGCAGTAGTTAAAACCTTGGCAAAAGTAGTTTTTTTTACATACCATAGCTAAATTTTATTAATGTGGAACCATCAAAGTATGACCTAGGCTTGTTTGACTCTTATGTAAAAGGCATTCAAGTTCTGCATTCTTACTATTATTCAAGGTGTCATAGACTGACGTGAGACACTCAGTGGGAATTAAGGGTTTTCCAAATTGCTAGTTTACTATTCTTCCTAATGCAGAAAGAAACAAAAACGAATTGGCCTGAATATTCTCTTGGGGAAAGAAGTCACTGAGAAAAGAGGAAGTGCATCAGAGCCAGAAGAGGTTATAAGGCCCCTTAGCCGGTTCCATGTGCTAAGTAGGCCAGCTCCCAGAGAGCCACGGGAAGATCGTTCAGAAACTTCTGGAAAGGAGGCTCCACAGCCCCAAGTGGCAGCCTCTTGCAGCCTGCCCGAGTTGCTCAAAGCCTTTTTTTATGCAGTAACCTGGCCCCATTCCCTCCCGTCAGATCACTCATTCTTCCGGTAATTGAGGACAGTTTCTTTTGGTCACCTGTGGATGGGTACAGATGACCAAATTTCTGCAGCCTTTCATTGCTGGGTTAGTCTCCATAGCCCTTCTGATTTCAGTAGGGTGGCTCATGGAAAGAAGTTTCTCCTCCCATCTGTTTCACCTTCTAGCAAAGAAGGAAGCCCTCGCTGGCATGAGCTTTGTTACCAAACGTTTTTGTCCTTTGCTCAATCAGCTTCTTATCTGTAGTCCACAAAAATACCCTAAAAAGTCGTTACGGACGGTGCTGTTCGATTGTAGTTGCAAGTGTGCCTCTGGTTCAGAGATCTTGTTACCTCTTTTTAATTAGGCTTTCTGATGATTTTCCTGAACTAAAGAAACCATTCCCAGACCATTTACGTTTGGGTTTGGAATACTGTTTTTAAATGGACTGACCGCGTGGCAGAGCTAGTCGGCAGTGGGCGGGAAAAGCCTCACTTCTCCTATTTCTTGTTCCCAGTTGGAGACAAGACGGCTTGACTTCTCAGTCTGCTGTGAAGTCCTGGTCTTTATTCTCCGTTGAGACAAAACACAGGTCACTGCAAATCAGTCCGTCTTTGTGAGATATTCCTGTCCCCGTACCCCCAACTTGTTTGCAACTTAACAGTCTCTCCCTCCCTAAATGTAAGTAGTTAAAAAAAGATTTCACAGAAACTTCACGTCGTTTTATCCCCAGTCAGCAGCCTTTCTGGTCAAAACATTTAAAAAATGTTTCTCCTTAGAGCTTTAGAGAGTTTGCAAAAGCGCTTCATACACATCTTCTGATTTCACAGACATGATGAAATGCAATTTATTAAGTAGGTTTCAGTTTGCCAATGGGTTTTTTTTTTCTTTTAATGATCGATACATCTTGAAGAATCTTGCTACAGCCTAGTGGCTTCTCTCTCTCTTTTAAACACTTCTGCAACTATTAGTTGATTCACAGCACAGAACAGGATACAAAGTAGGAAAAAAAAAATGCTGTAGTGTTACAATGACTAGTTTAAAAATAGACTTTAGAATTAAATGGTTGATTATAAGGTTTACATGGAAGAGCTAAGAAGGAAAAATTATATTTTTAAAGAAAAAGAGAATATTCAGGCTTTATTTCTGGTATGAAGTTTATATTTTTTAAAAAAAATCCTATATTATCACACCAGAGATTTTAGATTCTTTTCTGGTTACAGACATTGCTGGTAGTTGGATTATATTTTTATTGTATTCATTTCTCTTAGGGGGAAAATTGTAAAGCAACAAAAAGGTTCCCGATGAATGTATCCTAGAAATAAAAGTTGAAAGATTCTTACTTCCTTGGAGTATGAATTCTTATTTGAAGTGTTTATCCTTTAGCTTTATAGTTTCTGCAGTTTATTTGACAAATGGTGGTCGGGGAAATAAGAAAATATCCACTTGGACTAAATGCATGAGACCGTGTTTAAATGTTTTCTTACAGCTGTCAGCCACGTACTTGACCATGGCTGGACCGTGTTTTTCATTACTTACGACTTTCCCCGGTTCTTTAAGATGAGAAATCTCTTCAAGTGTTACTTTTTGGGGGTTGACTTTTGGAAATGTTTGGCATGTTATCATATTCAGTTGGTTAAGGAAAGGAGATGGTGAGTTGTGTTCATCCTTTATTTTTAAATCTTTTGAAATGCATTCATCTTTTAAAATGTCTATTTTCTTCCTGCTTCTCCCATGTTTTAAAGTCAGATGCACCTGCTTTATCATGTAGCTCACAATGCACAGTTTTATCAGAAAATGCGTTGATCTTGTAGGTCTTCCAAATTTGTTGAAGTTGAACAAGCTAGCTCCAGGGACGCGTCGATAGTCTGGATCCTTGTTACGTGAATATTCAATATATCACGAATGGGCGTAGTTAAATCTTGTTTTGGTTGTCACTCACGTGGCATCTGGGTCGGAGAATACAGAGTTCACCGGAGGGGCTTGGACACCTAGGTGTGTGTGGGGAGGGATCGACGGGGCTGTCCGGGCCCCTGCCTGGAGCGTGGTTCTGCCGCAGCCTGAAGGGACGTGACCAGCCCCCTGTGCTTGGGTGACTTTAGCACTCAGTACTGCAGCCGGGGCTGGCTCGGGAGCTGCGGGGGAGCAGACTTGAACTTGCCCGGAGCCTGCGCGCTGGAGAGCCTCAGGCCACTGCCGACCAACGTCCTGTTGGCGGACGGGCCTGGCCTTTGTAGGTGATCAGTCCGGGCACCTGCAACGTGTCCGCCCACGAGGGGCCCTGGCTTCTGTCAGTTCTGGGGCTCCTGATAGGCCTTCCTTCCTGTTACAAGTTGCTAAAGTCCCTTTCAACTAACGAACCCCCAAGTGGGACAGGTGAATGAATAGGTTCAAGTCTATTACGGTTTATGTCTTTTTAAGTTTTCCTGCATTTGTAACTCTCTTAATCTGTACACATCTGGGAGCCGTGTGATTCGTATTCATGTCAGCTGTGTCTGTTGTGAACATGAAATGACTTCCTTTTTCACCCTGGAATGTATTTTGTTACTAACGTTGCCACCGTTTTCTTTTCGGATGCGTTGGCAAAATTTCTAACTTGTGTGTGCTTGTTTTAATTTTAGGTGTTTAGATTTAGTTATTTGACCCAGTCAGATGATGATGACGATGATGATGATTCTTCTTCTTCCTTCTTCCTTCTTCCTTCTTCCTTCTTTTTTTGGTACTCTAATAGGAAACTTTAATTTGCAACTTTGTTACATTATATGATCTTTTGACATTTGTTTGGTGTAAGTATTTTGTCCTTTGTGTTTCCTTTTCCTGCCTTGCATCGCTTAAAGTATGTTTTCTCTTACAGTTATTTGGAACACTGATATTTTTATTTTCTCACTCTCCCCCCCCACCCCTCCCCCCATCCTCAGCCAAATCTTACCTTTTTAAAAAAAAAAATTATCTTTATAGGCAGGGTTTCGACTTACATTGCTGTTAATGCACCAGTATTCTTACATTACTCTTGATAATAGTTGGCCTTTGCTTTCAGTTTGTTCTTGGTTTTCATTCAGTTTCACTCAATTTACAAAATATGTGACCATGATACAGCTCGTCTCCCCCCTTTTTCCTTCTTGGGGTGGCCTGTGAGCACTGCGGGTGTTTGTTCTCGCTGTGTCTCTTACATCGAGTGTGCTAGTGCCTCCAGCCTCGGGGCTCCTCTGTGGCCAGTAAGCACCATTTCCAGACAAGGGACCCCTAAAGGGTGATGCCTCCCTTTTCTACCAGAACCTGAAAGAAGGGGGTGAAGAACCTTCACCCCTTCAACCTTCACCACCCGCCACAGCAGACTGGGCTGCATAGTATCTTCTTTTAGAAGTTATTACGCTTTTTGGGGCGCCTGGGTGGCTCCGTCGGTTGAGCGACCGACTTCGGCTCAGGTCATGACCTCGCGGTCTGCGAGTTCGAGCCCCGCGTCGGGCTCTGTGCTGACGGCTCGGAGCCTGGAGCCCGTTTCAGATTCTGTGTCTCCCTCTCTCTCTGACCCTCCCCTGTTCATGCTCTTTCTCTGTCTCAGAAATTAGTATACTTTTTGAATAAGAATATATGCACATGGTATACCTTTCAAAAGGCAAACAGGAAATTTCAAAAGTGTTTTTTCTTGTGTGGTAAGTCTCTCTTACCCGGTTCCCTTCCTCAGAGACTGTCTCTGCTACCCGTGCGTGCAGAGTTCGGACTGAGGTCTCCAGGTTTGTTCACTCCCAGAAGCAGGTGCTGTGTCACCTTCTGTGGAGGGGACGCAGTGGGTTGTGACAGTTGGATCTGAAACCAGAATCTGCCCTGGCTTTGCCTTCTTTCACAGAGACAGAAGACTGCATTTTCAGCTGGAAACTTGGAGACGGAAGTCGAAGGTCAGCCACACCTGGCATTGTTAGCGCCAATGACAGGCGTTGAACGATCACTAATCTCGAATCCCACTCTTCCGGATGAGTTTTCATAATTACCCAGAGTGTGTCCATCCATAATTTTGTTTTTAAATGTTTAGTTTGAAGGAGAGAGAGACAAGAGTGTGAGCGGGGGAGAGGCAGAGAGAGAGGGAGATACAGAATCCGAAGCAGGCTCCAGGCTCTGAGTTGTCAGCACAGACCCCGACACGGGGCTCGAACTCACAGACCGCAAGATCATGACCTGAGCCGAAGTCGGACGCTTAACCGACGGAGCCCCCCAGGCGCCCCTGTCCATCCATAATTTTTGACAGTACTTACATTTCAGACTGATAATTTTTCGGCAAGAAAACTTTTAACATTGGGTCATGGAAAACAGCCACAGCTAGGAGAGAGAACAGAGCATAAGCACATTGAATTTTCTTTTTGCTTCACGGGAGGCAGAACAACGGCCTCCCAGACTCCTCTGTGTCTTGCTCCCTGGGACCTGCAAGCACGTTAGGCTGCCCAGCAAGGGAGGATTACGGTTGTAGGTAGAATTGAGGTTGCCACTTTGCTGACCTTAAAACAGGAAGTTTATCCTAAATTTTTCCAGTGGGCCCTTCAAAGTGGAAGAGGGAGAGAGGACGGGGAGAGACCGATGGCGGCCTGAGAAGGACTCGGCTCCTTCGGCACTGCTGGCTTGGAAGACGGAGCCACCGGGCCCTGAGCCGAGGAGAGCTGCAGCCTCTAGACGTGGGAAAAGTGTCTGCCCCCCCCCCCCCGCTGGCCCCACTGGTGGAGCTCCTGGCGGCCAAACTCACGACCGAGTGGGGTCCCTCTGAAACTGGGCCCCCAGAAGGCTTTGCCGCCCACGCTGGCCTGGAAACACCCTGTGTTTCCAGCGGTTTGTTTTCCTCCCGGATCGCGGCTCCAGCGGCTTCTCCTGGAGAGCTGTGGTTTTCCTGCCTTTTCCTGTTTCTCCAGTTTGGGGCACATCTGTTTCCCCTCTGACCTCAGTTTTCTGACGGCTCTAAAAAGAATTGTGGATTTTCAGTCCGTGCAGCCTTTTTCTTGTGCTTGGAGTGGTGACTTCTGGGCTTTTCACATGTAGGGCAGAAACCGGGAGTCCAAAAAACTCAACGCCTTTCTTAAACTTAAGAGAATTGATTATTTTTCTCCCATGTGCTTTTTAAATTGTATTTTAATTTTTGTTTTTAGAGAGAGAGAGTGTGCAAGTGGGGGAGAGGGGCAGACGGAGAGAGAGAGAATCTTAGGGAGGCTCCACACTCAGTGCAGAGCCTGACTCAGGGTCCGATCCCACGACCCTGGGATCATGACCTGAGCTAAATCGAGAGTCAGACGTTCAACCGACTGAGCCCCCCAGGCGCCTCTGTCCATGTGCTTTTTAATCGTTCTCTGGAATTCTATTGTTACAATGCTCAATCCCCCCATATATTTTCTGTGTACCTAGCGTATAAATATTCAATAACATTAGCCGTTCTTTTTTCTTTTTATCAATTATTTTAATCTTCAAACTTTTTCTCAATTCTGGGAGACTTTCTTGAAATGTTTTTTATATCAGTTGTAAGGAACTGACTCGCTTATTTATGGAGGCTGGACAATTCCACGATCTGTAGTCTAAAGTCCTGAGAACCAGGAAAGCCAGTGATATGAATTCCAGGTCAGGAGAAGGCACGCTTGGCTCCGACACCATCAGGCAGAGAGCGGATTCTCTCTCGCTCAGCCTTTTGTTCTATTCAGGCTTCCGGTGGGTTCCTCGAAGCCCTCCCACGTTTGGAGGGCAGTTGGCTTTACCTAGTCTACTGGTTCAAGCGTTAATCTCACCCAGACAGTTAATCTCACCCTCAGCCACACCTAGAATGACGTCTGACCGGATTTCTGGGCACCCCTTGGCCCAGTGAGGCCAACGCGTAACGTCAACCATCACAGAATTCGTTTCTCCACCGCGTTTCGTCTTCCACGCACCATCTCCGAAGCATCTCTACGTTTGGCCGTCACAGATTCATTTTGTGCCCATCTTTACCGACCTCCCGTTTCCCCCCACAGTCCACTGCTGCCGTGTTTCATCGCTGTCATGGTGGTTACTCTGTTTCGTGGCGACTCGGTCGACATCAACAGCACACTTCAAGTTGTAGGCACTGCGTCTTCAAATGATGCATTTACGCTCTTTAAGAACCCCATGAAAGTGACATTAGTTTTATTCGCACTGCAAACAGAGGAGTCAACTGGTTGCAGATAAGTTGAGCCGCTTGTCCGCGGTCACGTGGCTGCCTAGTAGCTGAGCTGGGGCCGGGGTCTCTCTCACCTGCTGCCTCTGATCTCAACGACTCTACAAATAGCTCCCATTTGTCGAGTGTCCGTCGTCTGGGCATTCAAAACCCATTGACCTATCTGAGCAGCCACTTCTGAGGTGGCTACTGCTTTCACCCCCGTTTCCAGGAGAGGGGGAAACAGGGCGCAGAGAGGCTGAGTACCGGGAGCTGGCATGTGAGGGACTGGGGTGTCCTCCAGAGGAGAAGTCAGAGAGTTTCTAAAGTCCCTCTTGTTTCGTGGAGTGTTTGTTTTATGAGCGGGCGGTGGCTCCCATTCCTTACATCCATCCATCTATCCCTTTACCCGTCCATTCTCCTCTTTCTAGTAGTTCAAGGGTGTATGTCGAGAGACTGCTTACCGTTCTAGGCCCTGGGATGCGATGCGGTGCCCTTCAGGAATTTATATTCTAGGAAAGAGTAAAGTTGACCCGGGAACAAGGGTGGGTTTGAAAGGGGCCGTTACAGTAAGGTGCGAATCCGCCTGAGCATGCTCTCTGTGTTTTTCTCCCTGTTTTCTGTGCCAGCCGGCGAGCTAGCTAAACCCTCTTCATGTTCCTGCCCCAGGGGTTGTTTGCTGCCTGGGGCACGGAGGCTGGAGTCTCCGGGACCAGGAGTTGGAGGAAGTGGCAAAATCTCGGAGGGGACCGCGTTTTGGTGTAGAGGGATCACGGCTCTCCCAGAGAGTGTCTCCCTCCAGATGGAGTGGAGCGTCCGCCTCTGAAGGGACCATGGGGCTGGTCAGTGTGGCATGGTGACCCCAGACCTGGCTCCACCTTGGGCATTTGTATGGGGAGCCCGGATTGTCTGAGACTGAATTTCTCATCACCCCATGGGATGGGCTTACAGCAGCAGAAACGGACCTCACTGAATAAAGGAGTGGATGTCTCCTGTGCACCCGGCTTGGTCAGCTGCCACTCACAGCCACCGGCTAACTACTGCATTTGGTCCGTGTCTGGGGCAAAGAGTGTTTACACTGCGCGCACCCACACCCACGGCCCGATGAGAGCCCCGCGTGCGTTTTCATGGATTGGCCGAGGTATCTCCCACTGGAGATTGGCGGGCAGAAATAAGGGCACAGAGCCTCTGTCGGGTGCAGGATGAGACTTGAGTTCAAGAGAGGAAATGCTGGGGTGCCTGGGGTGCTCAGTCGGTTAAGCGTCTGACTTCGGCTCAGGTCACAATCTCATGGTTCGTGGGTTCGAGGCCCGTGTCGGGCTCTGTGCCGACAGCTCGGAGCCTGGAGCCCGCTTTGGATTCTGCGTCTCACTCTCTCTCTCAAAAATAAATAAACATTAAAAAAATTTTTTTAAAAAGGAAAGTGGTCCTGAGGACGCACTGCATGCTCAAGGGGGGACACATGGGGGTATTTCACAGGGTTCTCAGCCGTAGAGAGAGATTGCAGTGGTGATAATGGCTGAGGAGAGCATGGAGTGGGACCCAGAGCAGACAGAGTGTAGCCAGTGCAATACCAGTGATGTTCCTTCCGATTATGTCTAGACGAGCAAGAGAGACTTCCCTTCGTGTGTGTGTGTGTGTGTGTGTGTGTGCGCGCGTGTGGCCGGGGAAGGGGTGGTGGTGCTGGGTGGGCAGACAAAGGCAATATGTGGAAAGTTCTAGAGGTGAGAAAGGGCAGTGTGTGAGAGACCTCAGCTGGCAGTCAAAGGCCCCGAGAGGGTTGTAGGCGGAGGAGTGATGTGGTCAGAGGAAGTTCAGACAGCCCAGGGGGGAGAAGGGACATGTTTGGACTTGCTGTGGGATTGCCTGGTCGATTAGAGAGGCTCGTGGAAAGTGGGCCAGGCACTCTAGCCAGGGGGTCCTCGGTTGCCATGTTGTGTGGGTCATTCTCCCGGGCTGTGGGGCCCTCAGTGGACCTGTTATGTCCTGCTCACGTGTTGCCTTTCCCAGAAGCACTGATGGGACCGAAGTTTGCCCTGTGTGCTGGCTTCCCCTTCAACTCATCCTTCCCAGGGGGAGCCACCACTGGGATCTTTTGGGGTAGGGGTCCCTTCCACTGAGGCGGCTGTTCAGGCAGCAAATCTATTGTACCGGCCCCTCCGTCTGAGTGAGGACTTTACATACCCCTTGGGGTGTGTGCACCCTGCAGCTCGACCGACCCAGGCTCTCCCCCGCCGCCATGTAAACCAGGCCACCGTTAAGGGGTTAAGATAGAATGTTGAATTATGAATAGGTAAAGCCACCTTGGCCGGAAGGACGAAAGTGTAGTCCCAGGCTCTGATGCATTTGGAGGGTCAGCCAGGAGAGCCTGTCACCTCATAGGCCACACTGGAGAGCCCCGCTGAGGCACCCAACACCAAGAAGGTATGGAAGCTGAGGGAGGCCGCCATTGCCCAGCTCTCGCCGGGGATCAACGGGCTGTGCTGCTGAGCACCCCGGCTGCCTGCGCTCCTCGGAAGGAGGTATCCGCGCACTTTGCCGCGGGACGTCCTGCCGGGATGGCTGAATCACTCTGCGCCCTTGGGAGAGACGGAACAGCTGGGTCTCCCCGGGGATCCCAGTGTCTTGCTGTAACCGGACCCGTTGAAACACACTGTACCCGGAATGCACGCCCACATCGACGGGGGGAGGGGGGTGCTTGTCTGGCACGTCCTGACCCCAGTGCGTCCTCCTCGTGCCTGACGGTGTTGTCTCCTCTGGCCGCGTGGATGGTCTGCACAACCTGGTCAGCTTTCTAAAGCTGCCCGCCTCCCCCTCCCCGAGGCCAGGGGGGCGTTCTGTGTTCCACCGCTAACAACCATTTGGCCGCTGTCTTTGTTCCCTCCGTCGCCCTGGAAGGACTTCGCAGCACAAATAGAAGCCCTTGCTCGAATGCACCCAATAAGCCTTAGATGAAAGCCCACAAAACCTGTCTTTACTGAACGCTGAAATGTCTCCAAAGAGAAAAGCCGTCCTCCAAAATATGGTGGCCTTGGACGTCATTGCTACCTTGTGAGGAGGCACCTGGGCCGCTATCTAAACAGAATGTTGTGTTCCGCCCTGATGAATCTGCTAACGTATCTTCTTCATTAAGTCACAAGAGGACGCCAGTGAATGGCCCGATGGATCCGACCCCCTCTTACCCTTAGGAGACTTAATAAATCAGTGGTTTGGATCCTGGAGCTCTTGATGGAATAATCTTACTTATTTTGGGGGTCATTCTCTTACTCTGTGTTTTCTCTTACACGTGCCTATATTGTTGCTATGGTCTCTGCCTCCAGTGCAGCCACAGAGCCAGCAAACAAGCCATTTCCATGCTAATAAAACTCCTTGCAACAGGTCAGGGCCCATCGTAGAGGAGGGGGATTGTAGGATTGTAAGAACCAGGCACGCGGGGTAAAGTGTTGGAGGAGGTCATCGAGCGGATGTGACCGAGAATTGACCCAGGAGCTGGACAGGGCAGTCAGAAGCTCCTCATCTCCTCTTCTGTCCTCGAAGTGTACATTCCTCTCACTTTTCTCACCGTGGGAGCCATCTCTCAAGGATGCAGCCTTGAGAGAGCAATGTGTTTTTGAGACCCTCTGGATGGTATACACGGCTGACCCCTGTTAAGGCCTCTCTACAAGCCTTAAGATCCTGGATGAGTATGGAGATCTACTCATCCTGCAGCCGCCCGAGACAAGGCTCCTAAGTTCCCTTGCTGGTTAACCTGCCACCTGTCAATCCGGAGTGGCCTCCCTCTTTGTTCCGTCTCTCCTTGTCCTATGACTATAGGGGGCCAGTTTCAGATTTCACTCGGGGAAACTCCTGACTTTACAAACCAACAGGGGTTGAAGAGTTTGTAGTTAGAAGCAGACTGACCTGGGCTCCAGTCCTGGACTTACCACTCCCCAGCCGTGTGATGCTGAGCGAGACACTTTTTTTTTTAATGTTTATTTTTGAGAGAGAGAAAGAGAGAGGCAGAGCATGAGGGGGGAGGGGCAGAGAGAGAGGGAGACACAGAATCCAAAGCAGGCTCCAGGCTCTGAGCTGTCAGCACGAAGCCTGACGTGGGGCTCGAACCCACGGACCGCGAGATCATGACCCGAGCTGAAGTCAGACGTTTACCCAACGGAGCTGCCAGGCGCCCCATGAGCGAGACCCTTCTCGCCGTCAGCCTCCATTCCCTCGTTGGTGAAACCGAGGTAATAACCCCTTCCGCATAATGGCAGAATGCCTCGAAGACTGGCCCCGGATCCACGTGCTCAAACGCTTGGCTGTTTCAGTTATTACTCGCACAGGGAAACTTTCCCCTTCCTTGTGGAGAATTAGGTGGGCTTTTGGCCTTTCCATGACTTCAGGTTTATCTGTACTTTATCCGGCTTCCGTTTCCTGTGTGTTCAGCCAGGACGGGTCAGAAGCTAGGGCTCCTGCCTTTTAGATCACTGTCGTTTCTGTTACATTAAACGTGTTGGAATGGCCCTTTTATTCTGATCTTCTAGTTCACACACACCCTGGAGATAACAAATGCGTTTTTGTCCCTGGAATAGTACAGATTGGTAACCTGGCCTCAGATGGGGAACCCGTTCATTGAACAGACTAAGTTGGGTTAGAAAAGCTGGACTCCACCCACCCCAAGGGGTCTATGGATGGATTCAGGAGACCGTGTACTGGGATGGGGAAAGATTGGAGCCTGACCTCCAACTGAAGTAAGAATTTCCTTTATAAATGGCAATAAAAGGTCAAATACTGACCTTTTTAGTATTATTGGAACCTGTGACTTTGTCACTTCTGGAAATCCTAGCTATTTCCATATTGCATTAGAGTTGCCCCTGATTTCTCATAATGTCTTTTATTCTCATCACTACTTTTTATTTATAGTAATAAGCCTCGCCACTAGGCCTTGTTTATTGTGTTAAACACATATATTCTCATGTATGTATGTACGTATTTATTTTTAATGAATATAATTTATTGCCAAATTGGCTTACATACAACACCCAGTGCTCATCCCAAGTGCCCTCCTCAATGCCCATCACCCACTTTCCCCCTCCCCTACCCCCATCAACCCTTAGTTTGTTCTCAGTATTTAAGAGTCTCATGCTCTGCCTCCCTCTCTCTCTCTGAAACTATTTTTTCCCCTTTCCTTCCCCCATGGTCTTCTGTTAAGTTTCTCAGGATCCACATAAGAGTGAACACATATGGTCTCTGTCTTTCTCTGCCTGACTTATTTCACTTAGCATAACACTCTCCAGTTCCATCCACGTTGCTACAAAAGGCCAGATTTCATTCTTTCTCATTGCCACGTAGTATTCCATTGTGTATATAAACCACAATTTCTTTATCCATTCGTCAGTGGATGGACATTTAGGCTCTTCTCATAATTTGGCTATTGTTAAAAGTGCTGCCATAAACATTGGGGTACAAGTGCCCCCATGCATCAGCACTCCTGTCTCCCTTGGGTAAATTCCTAGCAGTGCTATTGCTGGGTCATAGGGTAGGTCTATTTTTAATTTTCTGAGGAACCTCCACACTGTTTTCGAGAGTGGCTGCACCAGTTTGCATTCCCACCAACAGTGCAAGACGGTTCCCGTTTCTCCACATCCTCGCCAGCCTCTAGAGTCTCCTGATTTGTTCATTTTGGCCACTCTGACTGGCGTGAGGTGATATCTGAGTGTGGTTTTGATTTGTATTTCCCTGATGAGGAGCGACGTTGAGCATCTTTTCATGAAGAAACACATATATTCATATAGCCCCCCACTTATTTAATAATGGAGAATATAAATCTATGTATCTATCATCTATCTATCTGTCTAATTTATTATTCTATGCATTTTGCCTAATGAATTTGGGTCCCTTGACTTTACCTGATTGCCGGTAGGGTGTGTGGCCCCAAAGCTTTTGCTAGTTTCAAGCCGTGGAAAACTTTCTAGGTAAGAGCAGCAATTTCCAGTTAGACCACAAGAGGGAAATATTTCCCCACTAATGTTTTAAAAGAGCCCAGCAGGGAATTTTCCGCATTCCCTTTTAACTCTAGTTCTAAAATTGCTTCGAGTTTTCTTCTTTACTGTTAGCAATGGAACAGGGGCCCTGTCATGAGGCTCTGCGGCTGATAGCCCGCCAAGAGCTGAAGCATTCTCGTGCTGTGAACCCAGGAAGACGTGCTATGAGAAACCGAGTCTCCCAGGCCCTGGAGAAGACCTGAAGTTCAGTGCCCACATCCAGTGTGTTGTGTTTCCAGCCTCTCCACCCTCGGCATCCCCCAGAACACCCCCACCTTGTAAAGCGGACGGTATCCTTGGCCTGTTATTCTTGTAGGTACAGAGGCTCTATCAGAAATGTAGCATCAGGTTTTCCATGAAACCAACGGCTGTTAAGAGAAGGTGCCTGTTAGTGTGTGGGAGGGAGGAGCCCACGGAACTCAACAGGCAGAGAAAGGCCACGATCCCGTAACACAAATCTGAGGACCTGGCCAGACCTGCCACTTGCTTATGCAGTGGCTGCCCCCGGGGCTGATTTTAATGGGAACCATTTCACACGCTCCTTGTCCTTTGGCCACATCAGCGCATAGGTCACTGTATATATTTAAAGGCTCAGAATGGAGGTCCAGGGTGTCTAATTGCAAAGGGCAGCAGCCACTTTTACAAGTCAGCATGAACCGGGGAGAGGCTCTGCAAACCCTCACGAGCACTGAACTGGGCTGGAGGAAATGTCCACGTGGGGTGGAGTCACTACCACTCCGTGGCTGAAGCCTCCGACCTCGGCAGCAACCCTGAAATTAACATTTGTTCCATTCCCCGCTTCTCTGACCTTTAAGGCTTGTCGGCCGTTATTTTCGCAGTTTTAATTACGAGCAACACTGTTTCGTTCACTCCCTCCCGCGTGCATCCACGCGCGTGCATCCACGCAAGCATCTACTGAAGACTTCGTGTATGGAAAGCTGTCCTGTCAGGCTCCGTCGTCCTCGGTGCTGGGGCACAGGAGAGGCCCCCCGTGCCCCCGAACGCTGTGGATCTACGGGGTGCTCGGCACGTGTTGGGTACATGTGACCTTTCCGAATGGGGTCCTCTCCAATCCGTGTGCTGCGTGACCCTCAGGCAAGTTGTGGATCCGCTCTGAGCCTCAGTTTCCTCATCTGCAAAACGAGAGTGATCCGATCTGCCCCTTGAGAGTTAGGAAAGCAGAGAACACCGTGAGCGCCGTGCCTGGCTGTTGCTCCCGAGGGTGCCTGAGCCTGGGGCGCGCGGGGCGGGTGTCAGCTGCCAGGACCGTGAGCCGTGGCGGCCTAACGCCTTGCCCGTGCCGTGGTACCTGCACGAAGCCGGTGCTCTTAGCGAACGCTCTTCATCATTTGGTGAGGTGACAGTGTGACAAAGTGGCCAAGCGCGCGGGTGGCCGGGGCTGAGGTCCCAGGGCTGACACTTAGCAGCTGCAAGACCTAAGCAAGTAGCCCAGCCCCTCGGTGTGTCAGTCTCCCCGTATTGAGAACAGGACCAGCGAGAACGCTTTCGGCATCAGCTTGTTATGAATGCGTGCGTGAAGGGCACCCTCGCTGGTCCCCGGCAGGTAGTAAGGCTCACAATTAGGAGCCATTGTCACTGTTATTGCTCAAGGCAACTTGTTCAGTGTTTCCTGATGACAGGTGTAAAGGGTCGTGAGAATCTACCGCGCAGCCTAGACTGGGTCTCTTTCCCTGGCCCCGGTTGCCTCAATATTCCACGGTGAGTGGCAGCAGGGAATGAGTGATGGTCGCGTGGTGTTGCAGGGGGTCACGGAGAGGACGTGACCGCAGCTTGGCCTGCGAGCTGCGCGTGGGCAGTCGGAGACGCCTCGCCTCCTCCCCGTCCCGGGAACATACAGTCCGGCCCCCTTGCCCACGGCGGGGCTGTGTGTTCGAGGACGCAGCCTTGAGAGAACAACGTATTTCTGAGACCTTCTGGATGGCACACGTGGCCGAACCCCGCCAAGGCCTCCGGACGAGCCTTAAGATTCAGGCGACAGGTGTGGGGGTCCGCTCGCCTGGGGGTCCGCTCGCCTCGCGGCCGCCCAAGACACTCTCGTAAGTTTCCTCACTTGTCACCAGGGTCACCTGCCAATCTGGCGGGCCAGCCTCTTTCCTCAGTCTCTCCCTGCTAGGCCCGCGAGCCCTCGTGTGGGGTTGAGGGCCGGGCGTGATGGCGGATGGGTGTTGGAAGGGTGGTGGGGGGCAGTTGCTGGTCGTCGAGGTGGGGGTGACGGAGCAGTGGGGGTGCCAGGAAGAGCAGGGGCCGAGGCGGGAGGACGGACCCTTCTGTGGCCTCTCAGAGGCCGTCCGTGCTGTGACTGACGTCGGGAAGGAGCTGTGTCCCTGGCAGTGCTCCCAGAGGGAACCCAGGGTGCCCTCGGCCAGGACCCGTCTCGGGGGTGCCGAAGCCCAAATGGCAAGACCAGTTCTGGCATGTGATCTAAGAACTTGTCTTGGTTCATCTTCCGATGCTTCATTTCATAGCGTCACTTTATCCGCCATTTTTCCCCCTCTGAAAACCACAAACGCTTTAAAGGTATTGCAGAAATGTCTTTTGTTAAGTTTTGATTGTTTATTTTGGGAGAGACAGAGAGTGAGCAGGGGAGGGGCAGAGAGAGGAGAGAAAGGATCCCAAGCGGGCTTCACGCTGTCAGCACAGAGCCCGGCGCGGGGCTCAAACTCGCGAACTGTGACATCATGACCTGAGCTGCAACCAAGAGTTGGATGCTTAACTGACTGAGCCCCCCCCCAGGCGCCCCTATAAATGTTCCTTTTTTTTTTCAACGTTTATTTATTTTTGGGACAGAGAGAGACAGAGCATGAACGGGGGAGGGGCAGAGAGAGAGGGAGACACAGGATCGGAAACAGGCTCCAGGCTCCGAGCCATCAGCCCAGAGCCTGACGCGGGGCTCGAACTCCCGGACCGCGAGATCGTGACCTGGCTGAAGTCGGACGCTTAACCGACTGCGCCACCCAGGCGCCCCTAAATGTTCCTTTTAATAGCCCTTCGATGCTGGGGTCAGATGAAAGAACTCCTCTGGCGGGGTGGCCGAATCGCTGTGATTGTCCGGGTCCCGAGTTTCTTAAACGCTGAGAACCGGCATCTGGCCGACAGGCTTCCCTGCAGGATTACTTTTCGTTGCAAAAACGGGACCATTTTGTTTGCTTTCAGCCTCCCCTCAACTATGGAAAAAGAGAGAAGGAAAGCTCTGTCTTTTCCTTCTCAGCGTCCTGCTGGGCACCTTGTCTCGCGCGTGTGTGCGTGTGCGTGTGAACCCAGGCCCTGCCCCACGGGAGCGAGGTCCTGGGCCGAGGACCGAGGCTGCCGCATGAGCAGGGGACACACAAGGGTGGACGTTAAACTGTCAGCTGAAACTCGGGTGAGCGAGGGGGGGTACGTGCGCCCCCCTTGCCGTCCAGGGACCCTTTTGGAGAGGAAAGAAAGCAACGCCAAGCAAACCTGTTCTGCTGGGGCGCTTCAACGATGTGCTCCACGTTCAGGAAAGCGGAGAAGAATCGCATCTTCCTCGGAAAAGCCGCCGCCGTTGCTTCCAGAACGCCTTTGAGGACGGGCTGCGGCCTGGGTGCGGGGAGAGGGGTGCGCGGGGCGCGTGAGCCCGGGCCACGCGGCCTGCCCTCGGGCCGCCGGGTTCCGGATGACACACGACAGAAGGGCACCTTGCAGGACGCACCTGTCTCCGAGAGGCTGCTTCCCCAAAGGCCGGTCGTGCGTGTTGAATAGGAACGGGCGCCCGGCGGCCCCCGACTCCTCTTTGCCCGTGTTTTACGGAGGTGATTCCGACCTTCAGGCTCTCCCTTCCCTCCCTCCGGTGAGGGATCTGGGCGTGATCAGCTCATGAACTCGTGCTCCCGTGATTCGCCTGCCGATGCAGTCCTTGCTTCCCATCAAGGGGCGCAGCGCTGTTGGGGGATGCGAGAGTCCCAGGGGTGGCCTCCCTGCGATGGCCACTTGGCCAACTTAAGAACATGAGGCAGACGTTCTAGAGAAACGGCGTCTGAAGTGCGGGGAAGAGCAACTTTGGAACATTCCCGTCCTGGGGTTCCGCACGAGGTGGGGACCGAGGGGAGGAACAGCTCGGAGCAGGTGGGTGCTCGGTGCTGAGATTCCTGGGGGCCTATCCGTGCCCCTTTGGGGTGTTGGGGTCTCGGGATTTTTTTTAACGTTTATTTATTTTTGAGAGAGAGAGAGAGAGAGAGAGAGCGCATGAATGGGGAAGGGGCAGAGAGAGAGGGAGACACAGAATCCGAAGCGTCTGAGTAGTCAGCACAGAGCCCGACACGGGGCCCGAACCCACGGACTGTGAGATCATGACCTGAGCCAAAGTCGGATGCTTAACTGACTGAGCCACCCAGGTGCCCCTCTGTTGAGGATTTTTGCGTCTATGTTCATCAGGCATATTGGCTTGTAATTTTTGTTTCTTGTGGCATCCTTGTTTGGTTTTGGTATCAGGGTAACGCTGGCCTTGGAAAATGAGTTTGAAAGAGTTCCCTCGTCTTCCAGTTTTTGGAGGGAGGGAAGAGTTCGTAAAGGATTAGTATTAATTCTTATTTGAATATTTGGTAGAATTCACCAGTGAAGCCATCTGGTCCCGGACTTTTGTTTGTTTGGGAGTTTTTTGATTACTGATTCAATCTTCTTATGGTGATTGATTTGTTCAGATTATTTAATCATTATTCAGTTTTGGTAGGTTGTATGTTTCTAGGAATTTATTCATTTCATCTGTCAGATTTGTTAGTGTATAATTGTTCTTATGATCCTTTGTATTTCTGTGGTATTTGCTGTAACATTTCTTTTCCTTTTAAAAAAATATTTATTTATGTTTGAGAGGGAGAGAGAGAGAGAGAGAGAGAGTGAGCAGGGTAGGGACAGAGAGCGAGGGAGAGACAGAATCCCAAGCAGGTTCCACACTGTCAGCATAGGGTCTGATGAGGGGGGCTGGATCCCACGCACTGTGAGATCATGACCTGAGCTGAAATCAAGAGTCATGTTCAACAGACTGAGCCACCCAGGTGCCCTGTAACATCTCTTTTCTGATTTTATTTATTTGAGTCTTCTCTCTGTTTTCTTGGTGAGTCTAGCTAAAGGTTTGTCAATTATGTTTATCATAGAGCCAGCTCTTAGTTTCATTAATATTTTCTATTGTCTTTTTAGTCTTGATTTCATTTATTTCTGCTCTAATTTTTATTATTCCCTTCCTTCTATTAATTTCGGGCTTTGTTCTTTTTCTAGAACTTTGAGATGTAAAGTTACGTTGTTTATTTGAGAATTTTCTTGCTTCTTGGGGTAGGCATTTATTACTATGAACTTACCTCTGAGAACTACTTTTGATGCATCCATAAATTTTGGTATGATACATTTTCATTTTGATTTGCCTCAAAGTATTTTTTGATTTCTCTATTTATTTCTTCTTTTTCAGTCGCATGTTATTTAATTTTCATATATTGGTGAATTTTCAAGTTTTACTTATGTAATTAATTTCTAGTTTCAACCCATTGTGATTGGAAAACATAGTTGATATGATTTCAGTTCTCTTAAATTTGTTAAGACTTGTTTGGGGACCTCACACCAGTATACAAATCATCTTGGAAAATTTTTTAGGTGCACTTGAGAAGAATATGTATTTTGTGGCTTTTGGATGGAACGTTCTGTAAATGTCCGTTAAGTCTGTCTAGTCTAAGGTGCTACGTATGACCAATGTTTCCTTACTGATCTTCTATCTCAATGATCTGTCCACTGTTATTAAGTGGAGTGTTAAAGTCCACTATTATTTCTCCCTTTAGATTTGTTAATATTTGCTTTATATATTTAGGTGCTTCTATATTGGGCGCATAGCTCTTTACAAATGTTGTATCATCTTGTTGGATTGACCCCTTTGTCATTGTGTAACATTCTTCTTTGTCTTGTATGAAGTCTTTGTTTTAGTCTGTTTTATCTGATGTAAGTGTAGCCTCTCCAGCTTTCTTTTGGTTTCCATTTACATGAATTATATTTTTCCATCCCTTCATTTTCAGTCTTCATGTGTCTTTAAATTTTTTCTTAGTGTTGATTTATTTTTATTTATTTTTAATTTTTTTTAACGTTTATTTATTTTTGAGACAGAGACAGAGCATGAACGGGGGAGGGGCAGAGAGAGAGGGAGACACAGAATCGGAAGCAGGCTCCAGGCTCTGAGCCATCAGCCCAGAGCCCGACGCGGGGTTCGAACTCACGGACCGTGAGATCATGACCTGAGCTGAAGTCAGACGCTTAACCGACTGAGCCACCTAGGTGCCCCAGTGTTGATTTATTTTTGAGAGCGAAACAGTGTGAGCAGGAGAGGGGCAGAGAGAGAGGGAGACACAGAATCCAGAGCAGGCTCCAGGCTCTGAGCTGTCAGCACAGAGCCTGATGTGGGGCTCGAACTCACAAACCGTGATCAAGATCATGACCCCAGCCGAAGTCAGACATAACAGAGCCACCCAGGTGCTCCCTTTGTGTGTCTTTAAAGTGAATCCCTTGTAGGCAGCATAGATGGTTCTTGTTTTATTTTTTTACCCATTCAGCCACTATGTTTTTTGATTACATTTGAAGTAATTATTATTAAGTATGTGCTATTACCATTTTGTTCATTGTTTTCTGTTTTTGTAGTTGCTTCCTGTCCTTTTCACCTCTTGATGTCTTCCTTTGTAGTTTAATGTCTTTCTTTAGTGGTATGCTTATATTCCTTTCTCTTTATCATTGTGTGTTTGCTATAGGTTTTTGTTTTGTGGTTCTCATGAGGCTTATCTATATGATATCAAATATATCTATTAGAGTCTATTTTAAGTTGATAACAACTTAAGTTTAATACTACTGTAAAGCTAAACATTATTACTACCCCCCCCCAAGTTTTATGTTTTTGAGGTCACATTTTACATCTTTTTACCTTGTGTATCCCTTAACTAATTATTGTAATCATGGTTACTTTTACCGCTTGTCTTTCAACCTTCATAATAGCTTGATAAATGGTTAATTTACTACCTTTACTATATATTGACCTTTTCAGTGAGATTTATTTTTTTTTATATGTGTTCTTGTTATTAATTAGTGCCCTTCCTTTTCAGCTGAAAGAAGTCCCTTTAACATTATTGTGAAAGCAGTTTAGTGGTGCTGAACTCATTTAGCTTTTGCTTATCTGGAATACTATCTCTCCTTCGATTCTGAATGAGCGTTTTTGCTGGGGTGACAGTTTTCTTTTTTTCTCTTTCAGCACTTTGAGTGTATTGTGCCTCCCCTTTCCGGCCTGTAACATTTCAGCTGAAAAATCTGTTGGTAGTCTCATGGGGGTTCTCTTGTAGGTAACAAGGTATTTGTCTCTTTCTGCTCCGAACGTTCTCTCCTTGCCTTTAGCTTTAGACATTTTAATTATAATGTGTCTTGGTGTGGATCTTTTTGGGTTCGTCTAATTTAGAATGCTCTGGGCTTCCTGGATCTGGATGTCTGTTTCTTTGCCAAGGTTAGGGAAGTTTTCAGCCACTGTTTCTTCAAGTCAGGTTTCTGCCCCCTTTTCTCTCTCTCCTACTCCTAGGAGTCTTTTGATGCAAATGCTATTCCATTTGATGTTGTCCTATAAGTCTTTTGAGCTATCTTCACTTTTTTCATCGGTTTTTAAATTTTTTGCTGCTCTGGTTGGGTGACTTTTACTGTCTTGTCTTCGAGTTGACGGAGCCTTTCTTCTGCTTTATCTAGAATGCCGTTGAGCCCACTAGTGTATTTTTCAATTCAGTTACTGTATTCCTCAGCCCTGTTCTGTTTGGTGGTTTCTTATATTTTCCATCTCTTTGTTGAAGTTCTCCCTGTGTTCCTCCATTCTTCTCTCCAGTGTGGTAAACACCTTTAGGACATTACTTTGAACCTATTATCAGGTGAATTACTTCTCTCTGTTCCATTAAGGCTTTTTCCCTGAGGTCTTATTTTTTCTGAGGTCTTACCTCGTTCTTTCATTTGGAACATATTCTTCTCTTTCTTCATTTTGCTTGACTCTCTGTGTTGGTTTCTGGACAGCAGATGAAACAAACGCCTCTCCTAGTCTTGATGGAATGGCTTCGTGTAGATGAATCTTGTTCAACGTTGCCTCAGCTCTTTGTTGCGTCTCAAACCTTTTGCTTGTCCAAGCGGCTACTTTTAATAGTTCCCAGTACTCTATTAGTTGAGGGTGTGCTATGACCTGTTCAGTGCTTCAAAACGGAGGATCTCTGCACCTAGATTCATGCTGACGGGACGCCAGACCCTCGGGCAACAGCTTTTAAGAGTGCGACTATGTACAATCCTGTGGGACTGAAAGTATAAGCTCCACTGGCCAGGTGACCTGGAGGTGGCCCCTGCTGGAAGTTACAGAAATCGGGGCTCTGGATGAGTTTGTAAGCTCTTTTCTGGGTGATATCAGTGAGCTGGGATGAGGCAGAGAGAGTGTTGCAATGACAGCCAAGCCTAAGTTTCTGGAGAGCTTCTCCATGGACCACTGATGTGTGCCAACCTCGAAGCGTGTCCCTCAGGCCAGTGTTCCTGGACAGTGTTCCTCATAGAAGGCCTGGGGAGCGTGCCTTCTGCTGTGTGCGCAGGGCCCTGGCATTCGAGCCTGCTAAGAACCATTTCTTTAATTGCCACAGTCCTCAGGGACCTAGGAATGCAAGCGCCCCTTGGCCAGAGCCGAGCAATCAAGGGGTGCCCATGGGTGGTAGTCACAAAATGGGGTGCCAGACATGAAAACCAGGGCGGCAGCTATGTGTAAAGCTCTCCTCCAGGGACACTAGTGCTCTGGGGTGAGGCAGGTGGTCAGGGTAAAGACGGCACCCACCATTTGAGGTTTCTGGAAAGGATTACAGTCAGCCCCTGGATATGTATGTAGTTAGAAGTCTATCCCTCAAACCGCATTCATCATGATTAGCTAATGGATCTTCTTCACAGAAAGTCGGAACCCCTGAGTCCGTGGCTTCCTCTGTGCCCTGCCGGTGGGAGCTATTTAAGAACTCTTTCTTCAGGGCGCCTGGGTGGCTCGGTTGTTAAACATCCAACTCTTGATTTAGGCTCAGGGCATGATGTCACGGTTTGTGAGCTTGAGCCCTGCACTGGGCTCTGTGCTGCCAAGCAGGAGTCTGCTTGGGATTCTCTCTCTCCCTTTCTCTCTGTCCTTCTCCCGCTCCCGCTCGCTCTCTGTCTCTCAAAATAAATAAACGTTAAAGAAAGAAGAACTCTTTCTTCACTGGTGACGGTCCTGGGGGACCCACAAGTGTAAGCCCCATTGGCCACCAGAGCCACGTGATGTAGAGGTGTCTCCAGATGACAGCTGCAAAACTCAGGGTGCCAGACGGGTATGAGTGCCTTTCTGGGTAAAACCGATCGTTACGGTTTCATGGTACCAGGAATCCAGACTCCCTTGGCCTTCAGAGCTAGGCAATCAAGGGATGTCCCCTAGGTGGCAGCTGCAAAAATCAGGGCACCAGCTGCATAGAAAAGCTCCCTTCTGGGAGATACCGGTGCCCCGGAACATCCTGGAACATGTCGAAGGAGCATGAAGATAGCACCTCCATCTTGAACTGCAACAAAAATATTACAAGGAATAGTCCAATGTCAGGACAGCCATATTTTCAGGAGTAAAAGCGAACCTCAGAACCAGACTCTGATAGGACACACATGTTTGAACTACCACACAGGGAATTAATAACAATGCTTGCTCTGTTAAAGCCTTTAATGTAAAATGCAGACAACATGCAATATCAGAGAGGTAATTTTGACAGAGATATAAGAATAATAAGGAAGACACTCCGAAATCAAAAGCATAGAAATATAAAACAGAATGCCTTCAATAGGGTCATCACTAGGCTGGACACAGTTGAAGAAAGAAATAGAGCTTGAACTGGCTAATGCAAATCAAAGCAAAATGCAAAGAGAAATATGTGAAGAGAAATAGAGAACATGATTTCCAGGAGTGGGGTCATAGCCAACACCGTAACACTCACATAATTGGAATCCCAGAAGAAGTAAGAGGGAAAGAAGCGGAAGAAATAATGGGTGAGAATTTTTCAAAATAGTGGTAGATGTTAAACAAATGATCAGTGAATCTCATAAAACGCTTAGCAAAATAAATACACACACACACACACACACACACACATTTCACATACAAACTGCAGAAACGCAAGGCAAAGTTATGAATGAAGCCAGAGGGAGGTTAAAAAAAAGACCATGTTAACTACAGAAGAAAAAATATAAGAATTACAGAAATCGTTTCTCCAAAACCATGCAAGCAAAAAGGAAATGGAATAAAATGGTGTGACACATTTAAATTGTTGAAAGGAAAAAAACTTAAGCCAGAATTCTATTTCTAGCAAAAATATCAGTTGTACTAGTCAGAGTTCTCTAGAGAAGCAGAACCAATGGGTGTGTGTGTGTGTGTGTGTGTGTGTGTGTGTGCATGCCCAGGTGCACATGCATATATAGCACAGGATAGTCTCTTAAATAAATTGTGCTGGGAAAACTGGACGGGCACATGCCAAGGAATGAAATTGGACCACTGTTTTACACCATAAAAAATCAACTCGAAATGGATTGAAGACTTGAATATAAGACCCGAAGCCATAAGACTCCATAAGCAGGAAGATTCTTGATATCAGTCTTGGTGATGAGTTTTTGGATTTGACACCAGAGGCAAAAATTAACAGTGGGACCACATCAGACTAAAAAGCTGAACACAACAAAGGAAACCATCCACAAAATGAAAAGGTAGCCTACAGAATGGGTGAAAGCATTTTCAAATTATACATTTGATAAAGGGTTAATACCCAAAATATATAAAGAGCTCATACAATTCGATAGCAAAAGCAAACAAACAAATGAACAAACAGCCCGATTAAAAGGTAGGCAGAGGAACTGAAAAGAAAATTTTCCAAAGAAGACATCCGTGTGGCCAATAAGTGCATGAAAATATGCTCACTCACCACTAGGGAAATGTAAATCAAAACCACAGTGAGATATGACCTCACACCTGTTAGAAGGGCTATCATCAAAAAGATAGGAGGTAACAAGTGTTAACGAAGATGGGGAGAAAAGGACCCCCCTGTGCACCGTTGGTGGGAATGTAAACTGGTCCAACTATGGGGAACAGTGTGGAGATTCCTTAAAATTTTTTTTTAAATAGAGCTCCAATATGATCCTGGAATCCCGCCTCTGGATATATATCAAGAGGAAATGAAAACAGGATCTGGAAGAGATAACCTGCATTTTTGTGTTCATTGCAGCATTATTCACAATAGTCCAGATATGGAAACAACCTACGTTGCCATCAATGAATGGATGGAGAAAGAACACGTGGTATGTGTCTACAACGGAATATTGTTCCGCCATGAGAAAGAAGACATCCTACTCTTTGCAACAAATGGGTGGACCTTGAGGGCATAAGCCAGACGGAGCAAGGCAAATATTGCATGGTATTGCTTACGTGTGAAATAAAAAACAAAGTCAAACTCGTAGAGACAGGGAGTCGAGAAATAGTTGCCAGGGACGGGGGGAGATGAGGGAAATAAGGAGAGATTGGTAAACGGGTGCAGATTTTCAGCTATAAGATGATTAAGATCTGAGGGTACAATGTAAAACGTGGTGGTTATAGTTGATATCCTTGTATGGTAAACTTGACATTTGCTAGAAGAGTAGAACTTAAATGTTCACACACACACAAAATGTGAGGTGATGGATGTGTTCATTAAGTAGGTGGAGGAATCCTTACACACACACACACACGTACACACACACACACATACACACACATACACACATACATATACACACACATACACACACATACACACACACGCCAGCTTGATACCAGATCTGGGCTGGGTAACTCTTCTCACAGCACTGGCTGTGTAAGTGTTGAGGCTTGAGAAAAGAGAACAGAGCTCCGACACATGTGCCTCGACCTATGACAGGTCTTGGGTTTCATGGGTCAACCATATACAAGATATACAAGGTATTACTCTGTCAATCTGAGGACACAGGGACATCCCAGCTGTCTGAAAGTTCTAATAGGAGCTCTAGGAGCAGAGCTGCTGGATGCTGACCCCTCTCCAAACGCTATTTATTCATACCAGGTCACAATTTCTATTCCTCTTACAATCCATCCACTTGAATTGTGAAGAAGACACAGAATTCTATAAACATCAGACCAAGATAAAAATGAGCCCGAAATTGTTGAAGAAAACTCAAATGGTGGTCCATGAGATGGCTCAAGTTGAGGGGGAACAAAATTATGAGGGGAAATGCCTCCTACATCCTAAAAATAAAAGTTTTCAGCCTTTAAAAACTTATTTCTCTTTTTAAGAGAATCTTCTTAAAAAAAATAAAAGACACACAAGGCCCCCTTCTGGCACACTGAACTGCCCAAATCAAGTCCCAAGGTCGGACTCAAGGACAAGGAGACAGACCCCGCCTCTGGTTGGAACGTGCTGCAAAATCCCAATGAAAAGAGGTAACTCTACAGGGAAGAGAATAACGTGGGCCCTTTTTGCAGAAAAGCACCATGTTGTTGAATACCAGAATGACTGGCTCTGTGAAGCCTTCATGACTCGCATGTTTGGGGACATTATATGCCATCGCTATGACCATCACATTCCTCTTGATGATTTTACCATTCTTGGCCTTAGAAAAATACTTAAGAATTGAGCAGGCTTGGGAGATCTTCGCTCATTGGGGAGCCCTTTGTATGCGGCATCCCTCTGCCCTGGCTGGAGGGGTAGTGGGAGCAGCAGACACATTTGTTGGCAGTCCAGGAGAGGAGACCCACAACGGTGAACACGACCAGAATTTTCGGCTTTGGTAGTGGTGTGTGTGAAGGATCTGGGGCACGGACTTGCAGCCCGGAGGGATGTGGGTGGGGAATGTGTGCTGTGTAAGGCAAGGCAGCCGAAAGGTGATGGCTGGGTTTAGATTTGAAAAATGAGTCAGCAGCACAACAGTTGTGAAGAGTGAATTCCCGTAAGCACAAGGCGTTTCATCCCAGATAATGGGGGTGCTCTGGGGCAGGGAGCGAGCCAAAGCAAGACCAGGGTGAAAAGCAGGGTGGGGTCCTCAGTGCCTTTGACCTTTGTTGTGGAGGCCACGCAGGACCACCGGTGACAGACAGCTGGTGTGAATCAGGGACAACTAACAGTTTCTAAAGGTTTGAAAGGCAGTGAGATGGTATTACGGAATTGTAATCATTTTTATCTGAATATTTTTGAGTTGTGGAATGAATCATCTGAGTTTCTGTTATTTCTTATGGGGAAATTCACTTTGATATACGAGTGCTTTGGATTACAAGCATGTTTGCAGAGCGAATTATGCTTGCAAACCAAAGTTTTGCTGTGTTTGTAACATGGCAGGCTGCTGTCTGGTTATTTAGTTTTCCCAACATTATTTTGTTGAAGAAACCTTTTTTCTTACTGATTCAAAACATCTTTATCATATGTGAAGTGTTCATGTACACTCACGTTTCTTCATGGATCTCTGTTTGGATTTGAAATTCTGTTCCTTTGATCTGTCTGTCCTTTCAGACACCAGTACCTTGTTATTTTAATTCCTATAGTATTGGAATATATCTTCATTTTTGGCTGTCTTCTCACAGTGCTTTCTTTTATTTATTTATTTTTTTAGTTTATTTATTTATTTTGAGAGACACAGAGAAAACTCGAGGGGGGGGGTAGAGAGAGAGAGGGAGAGAGTAAGAATCCCAAGCAGGCTTGGAGCCCAATGCAGGGCTTGAACTCACGAATGCATGATCATGACCTGAGCTGGAGTCAGATGCTTAACTGACTGAGCCACCCAGGTGCTCCTTACAGTGCTTTTGAAAACAAGACTTTTCTGGAAGAATTTTGCTGCTTCTTCTTCTTCTTCTTCTTGTGTGTGTGTGTGTGTGTGTGTGTGTGTGTGTGAGGCATTTTCTATTTAAGGATATAGTATACCTTTCCATATTAATGCAAGCCCTGTTTTGTTTGTGTCCCTCAGGGGTGATTTAAATTTTCTTCACATAGACTTTTCACATATTGGGTTATTTCTATGTATTTTATCCTTTTTGGTTATTGCACATGAGATTTTTCTTTGTGGATCCCTTCTCACTGGCTATTATTAAATTCTCTGTATTATTTTGTATCTAGTCAACCTACTGGAGTTCTTACTTGTAATAGATTTATCTGCATAAATCCATTCTCATTTCATAGATGTTTGCAATAGATTTTCATTTAATTCTCTTGGACTTTTATTAGTCGCTAATCACACCAAGTCCAAATATTGATAACTTTGCCTCCATTAAAATTTTTTTTTTGTAAATATTTAAAACTATTTCTGTTTATTGTTGATTTTCATTGGTTAGTATTTCCAGAACTATGTTAATAATAAGAGTGTTGGTGGACGTTTTTGTTTTGTCCTGGGCTTTAATAGGAGGTTTCTTGTTTTTTTCCATTAAACATGGGTCTGGTTTTAAAAAACTTGAGATAGATTTATTACATTAGGGACACATCCATCATTAGTGGCTTCTGTGATAGCCAAGTATCTGCATGCCTTTTCCTTATGTAGAACCTACTTACCCATCCCCTGAAGAGAACAGAGTCCCATTTGAATCCTGCATCTGGGTCAAAGGCCAGGATCTCAGGATAATGCACAGTTCTGTCCATCAGATCACAATAGGCTTTCCTCGATCTGGTGGTCTTTAAACTAAAAAGAAAATGATCTAGTCACAACATGGCCAATATATATGACTCAGTGAACACAGGAGAATCACACAACCCAAACTCCATCTTGAAAGGGGAAAGTGGGAAATTCTGTAGACATTGGTCGATGACAGAGATAACACTGGGCTGTAATGGCAAATGTCCTCTTTTCTGGCTGTAGAACACATTTTATGGTTGGTTCATTCAGATCACCTGCTTCTGTTCCCTGGGGAAAATGTCTCTGGTCATTGTCTCTTGAAGTCCCCAGGTCTGCCTGGACTTTCTTCCTTGTCTTTTATTCTTCAAGGTCATAAAAGTGCTCCTGGCGTCATCTGGGTGGCTCAGTTGGTTGAGCCTCTGACTCTTGATTTTGGCTAAGGTCATGAGCCCAAGGTCGTGAGATTGAGCCCCGAGTTGGGCTCTGTGCTGAGCATGGAGATTGCTTGAGATTCTCTCTTTCTCTCCCTCTTCCCATCTCCCCTGCTCATGCTCTTTCTCCATCTCTAAAGTAAAAAAAAATTTTTTTAGAGGTACTAGACTCCCAATCAGATAGATTGCTGGCCACAGACAGAGAGTCCCTTTCTTAGCAGAATTATGTCCCTTCCCATCTCTGTGATTGTCTCTAGACTGAGTTCACCTCTCTGGCAACGTTGGGTGAAAGAAAAAGAAAGGCAGTTGATACCCACCAAAATTTGGAAATTTCCCCAATGTGTCATCTCCATTGGCAGGCTGTTTGTCTTCCCCCGGTGATGGCCTACCCAAGAGCTTTGTGTGGAATATCCAGAATCGTCAGATGACCAGCCCGTGGTACCATGTTGTACGTAAGATGTGAGTGATTGCTCTGCACATCTTATTCAACACTGTCACAGCGCAGAAAATGGCCCATAGCAATTGTAATATGTTCTCAGCTGTGAGATGCAAATCAATTTCAGAGATGTTAAAATGGGGAAAATATGTGCATTTCAGATGTGCTGCAATGTCACGTCTGCATCCTTGCCATCCGCTGTTGTCCCAATCCCACTTGGACAGTGTTTCGTTTTACGTTTTGCTTGAGGCGCCCCACCTGTGGGTACAACGTTCTGTTTAAGTTAGGATTAATTGCGGTTTCATAATCTTCAGGGTCCTTTTCCCACTTGTGGCCCAAGGCGGCTGCCCCCGCACCAGGAGCGGTGCCCACTTTTCCACGAGCCGGAAGGAGGGAAGGGAATAAAATGGACACGGTCTTTCCCAAATGTCCCGGAAGTTGCTCAGACCATTTTTGCTTCTGTCGCATCGTGGAGAACTGAGTTACATACTCAAACCAGCGGAGAGAATGTGGTTGCTAGCCTCGGTAGCCAAGTACCCAGCTAATAATCAGGTGTTGAGTTACTGTAGACGGAAAGGATGAATATCAGGGGCAACTAGCAGTTTCTAAGGCTTGTAAGATAGTAAGATGGTTCCTTTTTTTTTTTTTTTAATTTGTTTTAACGGAGGATGAAAGCAGCCTGAGCATGTATATAATTTCATTAAGTGCCTCCTAAGCATCTCTGGACAAGAGGAACCCCTGGCACCTGACTCCGCGTGAGCCTCTTGCACCCGCCGCTCTGAGCTTGGAGCACCTTTGCGGAGCATCATTAAGCTCTCGCCGTGGTGACTCCTTGACTCAGATCCGGGCCCACCACCAGCGTGGACCCCCGAGAGCGAACAGGGGCCGTGTCTGCTCAGCTCGCCGCTGGGGGGTCCGGCACCCGATACAGAACGTGGCGTATAGTGAGTGCTCGGTAAATTTCCAAAGAGTAAGTGAACGAAGGAGCCGTTGCCCTTCCGCTCCGGGTTTCCCAGGGAGAGAACGGCGAACACCTCTCTGCCCCCTCCCGCCCAGCTCATCCCTCCCGCCCACGGGCAGCCGTTCGACAAGACAGTTAATAGGACAGGTGGGTGGCTTCTCGCGTCAGGCTGCAGCTTCCAGGCCTACCTCCCGGGGCCTGCGTGGACACGAGGAACTTTGAATTAACGCTGGAGGAGAGCCTCGAGAGCCGTTGCAGACAGCACCGCGTAGAGTGCACGGAGCCGTTGGTGGTGCCGGGCTGTGAGGCCATCAGCACAGGGGACGGGGCCCACTTGGAGAGACCTGGCCAATTACCGGGTGTGCAGGTGGCGGGAAGGTGCGCCCGGGTTCACACGAGTCCGGGCCTGCTGGCGTGTTATCTATCACGGCAGGCCCGGCGCGACCCTCCTGCCTTGCGGAACGGAGAGATGCTATTTAGCCTTTTTTTTTTTTATTTGACTCTGGCAGGAGCAGCAAGCCGGGCTGAGAAATCTTTTCTTGCCAAGTCATTAAAGATTGGGCTGGAGCCTCAGGAAACCCGCAAACTTGGGCCACTTAGCAGGAGAGAAGAAGGCCCACCGGCATATCCACACCTGCAGGTGGTGTGGCTTTTTTAGGGCTCCCCTCTTTCTGTCTCGGGGAGGCTCCAGGGGAGGCTGGAGGGAAGGGGGTGGGGGGGTGGCGGGGAGAAGAAGGTGTCTCAGGGTCTCTCCACCCTTGTCTCAGGGACCCGCGTGTCCGGGGAGCGGTGCACCCTGCAGCTGTAGACCTATGAGTCCAGGAGGTTCTCCGGGGTTGCTCGGTGTTGCCCATATTTACTGAACTCCTGCTCTGTTCCAGGCCCCGTGGGGGGCACTCATGGAAATTGGACACGCAAGCAGGTACCCGCCGTGTGGAGAGACACGGGCAGTGGTAAAGGCATACCCAAGACAGCAGGTGAACCCGAGAGGGGCTGGTGGGCCAAGCGGGGTGGGGATCGCAGAAGTTTCCAGGGGAATAGGGGCATGAGCAGGCACCGCATGATGAATGGATGGTTGGAAGACGGACACGGCCGTTTTCTGCGACAGGAAAGTCACAAAGGTGCCGAGTGGCACGGCCCAGCATGGCCCATTGTGAATACCAGCACACCACTATGCTCCTCCTGGTTAAAACGTATTGCTCATTTACCTCGGCCCAGGGAACGTTCTAGGCATTTTCTCTGCTTCGTCACTTTCCGTCCTCACAGTATCCCTGAGATGTAAGACACACTGTCCCCTTTCACAGTTCAGGAACTGGGGCCCAGAGAGGTTAAGTGACGTATCCAAGATTCACAGCTACTAAGTAGTTGATAAGGAGTGGACTTGACAGGGCTGTTGGGCTTTAAAGTCCCTGGTGACGATAATGATGTTGGCAGTAATCTAACGGTGGGACTTAACACTTCCTACTACTCGCCAAGTACCGGGCACTTTGCTAAGCACTGCTTCAGTCGATTCCTACCACATGCAAGTCTGTCTTGTTCTATTGCCACCTCACAGACGAGGAGGCCAGGAATGGTTCAGTGACTTGCCCAGGGAGAGAAGCCCATAACCAGTGGGGCAGAGATGTGATTCCAGGCAGCCTTAAGGCAAAGGCCATGCTCTCTTAAGTGCTGCCTTTTCCCTGGTGTCCTTCCCTGGAAGGGTGGAGAAGGGACGGTGGGTCTAGAGGAGACAGGTAGGCCCCAGACCCCAAAGGGCCTTACGTGTGGCACACGGGCCCATGGACCGTTGGGCAGGACAGTCCTGGCATCAGGCTGCCCACAGCTGTGGCAGAAAGCTGCTTCAGAAGGGCAGCCCTAGGGTCTCCTTCATTGGTCCACTTGGGGTCCATTCTCCTTGTATTCCATTTTATTCCCTCTGAGATTTTCGAGGTCTGTCAGGGTGGGGGCTGTGCCACCTGCTTGTCCTTGGTCCCTTGTGGCTGCCGTGGTGTTAGGGTCACACCATGACCTAATGATGGAATGACTGCTGCAATGGAAGAAACCAACCCTCACTGCTCAGGAGTCCCGGGGACCTTGGGCGTGCCCAGGGTGCCCTCTGTCCACTGGGCCTTGTGCCTTCTGAACTCATCACCTTAGCCCACAAGCCCGCTTCTCCCAGCTTCCTCATCTCAGTAGCTGGTGGTGCCATTCTGGTGGTTAATTTATGTGCCAACTTGACTGGGCCACGGGGTGCCCAGATATTTGGTCAACATTATTCTGGGGGTTTCTGCAAAGGTGTTTTAGATGGATTTACATTTCATTTATTTATTTAAAAAGTTTTAAAAAGTGTTTATTTACTTTTGAGAGAGAGAGAGAGCACGCGTGCGAGTGAGTGGGGGAGGGGTGAGAGAGAGACGGAGACGGAGGATCCCAAGTGGGCCCTGTGCTGACAGCAGAGACCCTGAAGTGGGGCTTGAACCCATGAACCATGAGATCGTGACCTGAGCTGAAGTCAGGTGCTCACCTGACTGAGCCACCCAGGTGCCCCTGGATTTACATTTTAATCGGTAGAGCAAAGCACCTTGCCCTCCATTGTCCTCCATAATATGGGCGGACAGTATCCAATCAGTTGAAGGCCTGAGTCGAACAAAAAGATGGACTCTCCCCAGAGTAAAAACTCTCTCTAGCGGACTGCATCTGGACTTCATCCACACCATCGGCTCTCCTGGCCTGCAGCCTGCTGGCCCACCCCGCAGATTTGTACTTGCCAGTGTCTGTTACCACACAAGCCATTTTCTTCTAATAGATCTCTTTCTATGTATATCCACGTCCTGGAGAACTCTGACTAATATAGCTATTCTCTCAGTCGCTCAAGCAGAAACTGAGGAGCCATTATTGACAACCCTCTCTTTACCCCAGCACCAAATCAGTCACCAAGGCCTCCTGACATCACTTCTGGTGGCGCTCTCACGTCCCTCCACTTCTCATCACATCCACCGCCACCTCCTGGGCTGGCGGTCATCACCTCCCTCTGGGTGACGGAAGTGCCCACTAACTGGTCTCTGAGCTGGTCTTGCCCTTCTCCATACATTGTTTACATAGCAGCCAGAGTAACTTTTACAAAAAGCACATCCCACCCTTGTCACTCAGCTCTTTAAATCTCTGTAATGGCATCCCGTGATCTTGGCTCAAGGCCATGGTTTTACATAGTTGGCTTTTACATGTGGTTTTACATAGTTAGCTTTTGGTGTGTAACAAACCGTGTCAAACTTAGTGGCCAAAACAAACCATGATTTGTGGCTCGTGGCTGTAACTTGGTTCTTCTGGACTTGTGTGGGCTCACTCATGAGTGTGGGGTCAGCTGGTGGATCAACTGGGAGCCGTAGGAGGTCGGAAAAGGCTTTGCTGAGGGCTGAGGTATAGAAAGTAAATGTTCACTAGGTGGGGGTGAGGCAGGAGGCGTTTGAGTGAGGCAGCTGTGACCAGACTTCTGGTGGGAGGACGAAGTTGGGGTACAGAGGGCAGAGAGTAGGGGACCTGACACCCAGACAGCACGAGGCTGGGGAATTAGGGTTGGATCATGCAGGGTGTTCTCTGCTGAGTTGAGGAATTGGGGAGGGGGCCTGCCATGAGCTTGGCTTTGAACATGCTAGGTCTGGGCCACTTTGAGAGAGTCAAAGGTTGATCTGGATGAGGCACGTGGGTGTACAGGTTTGGAGTTCAGGGTAGGGGTCTAAGCTGAAGATGTTTACGTGAAGATAGTGGTGATAACTAAAGCCACAATCACACATAAGACTCTCTAGAAAGCAGCTGTTCTTTGTGTGTGTGTGTGTGTGTGTGTGTGTGTATGCATGTGATTTGGATTCCTTTGGCAGCCGGGAACACCTTTGATTTTAAATGTGTGAAATAAAATGCATTCGATAACAATGGGTACCAATTACGCTGGCATGTAGTTATCAAAATATTAAAAATAATTTTGTGATATGAAAGTATACATGCTTCTTTATTAACTCATTAAATAACAATACTCATGCCAGCTCTAATAGCTGCTATAATTTCAAAATAGTGGTGAATATAGATTTTGAGACCCTGGCAACAACTGTTGTGTGGGATGGAGATACCTGGGGTTTTCACTGGGGACAAAGACACAGGTCCTGCTAATCCTGCTGTGGTTTGTTGCCTGCGTTCACAATCGAAGGAATTGCTAAATTACAGTAAGACGTAGGTGAGAATAAAGGTGAGAATAAAGGCCCCATTTCACTGACAAGGGGCCTGGGACCCCAAGTTTAAGACCCTTGGTCTACAGCGAGAGTAAGAGGGTGCTTAGAATGCTAGGACAGAGTCTCAGACCAAGCAGATGAAGGCAAGGCTGAAAAGGGGCAGAAGAGAGCCCTGAGAGGTAGGTGGGAAAATGAGGGTTTTGTCTGTAAAAGTCGTGGAAAGCAAGTGATCCGAGAAGGGAGTGATCAATTGCGTCAAATGGTGGAAAGTTCCGCGACACGAAGACTGATTAAATGTCTGTTAGATTTGGTGGCTTGGCCGGGAATACGTTGGTCTTCCTGTTTAATTGCTGGTGCATCTCAGGGCACGTGGTAGACATTGACTATCTGTTGAAGGAAGGGATGTGTTGCTGTGTTTCCTTACTAGGTCTGGTGGGAAATGGGCGGAATACTCAGGGGAGCCTGCAAACTCTTCCTTCGGTTGATTTCTTGATTGAGGGCTCTGGCAGCTGTAGAGCTTTGCAGTTTTGGAGGCTCTCGCTTGTGCGCCAAGCCCTTGGAATGGAGGTGAGAGCGGCCCCTCCCCATCCAGGAGGGTTGGGTTTGAAGCCCTGGGCCTCAGGATGACACTATGCTCTGCCAGCAGCTGCCGGGACCCTCTCATTGGGTTACTCATCCTCAGAGCCGAATGTGTCCCAAGGGGATGTGACTTCTGTGAGGATCCGCCCCCGTCTTTGCATTCTCTTCCGCAGTGTGAAGTTGGTGGACCCATGTACTGGAGAAGTGCTCTGTAGTGGGCTGGGAAGGGGGCGGTCTGGATTATCACTTTGGGTCTTGGAAGTTTGTCCAATCTCCGTCTGCAGCTTCTTGGTGTGAAGTGGGGTCACGCTTGTTGGTTGTCTCTTACCCATACCCCTGGTGCTTGGGGGTGAGAGAGCTGAGTCATGTGTGGTTGCCCAAGGGACATGACCGGTGGGAGTTCTGGTCCTGGAGGTTTCCCTATTATAGGTTTTGATTGTTTTTTTTTTTTTTTTAATTTTTTTTTCAACGTTTATTTATTTTTGGGACAGAGAGAGACAGAGCATGAATGGGGGGAGGGGCAGAGAGAGAGGGAGACACAGAATCGGAAGCAGGCTCCAGGCTCCGAGCCATCAGCCCAGAGCCCGACGCGGGGCTCGAACTCACGGACCGCGAGATCGCGACCTGGCTGAAGTCGGACGCTTAACCGACTGCGCCACCCAGGCGCCCCAGGTTTTGATTGTTTAAAAAGGCAGAACATGCTAAGATGGTGGGTGAGCTCACCCAACGGAGGCAAGAACTTGGCAATGAGAGTAACACAGTTCGGGATTTGGTGGGGATTTCAAACTCACTCAGTTCAAGGGCCTTCACCCTAGGCTCCTTCCAAAGGGTTCCAAGAGGTACCTTGAAGGTTCCAACACGTGAGCCAATCGGATGGGCTTCAGGACCCACACGGCCCCCTCGGAGCATCTCCTTTACTCATTAGGACATCTCATATATGGAGCATCTCTACAATCATTTGAAGAATTCCGGTGCTCAAAACGTGGAAAGTCACCGAAGGAGTCCTACTCCCTTGTTGTACACAAACGCATCCGAAGCCCGAAGATGTAGACAGCTGTGCCCAAGGGTGTGCAGATGGGGGATAGCAGAGCCAGGGGTGTTTCCACATACAGAGAAATGAACCCCAAAAGGAAATGGTCTAATGGGTTTAATAAAGGTCAGCCTTCCTCGGGGAACTGGGAAATTAATCTGACAGCTAAAACCTCGGAGGGGTGAATGGAAATTGTGAAGCGACAGCTTTGCATATTGAAAAGTCTATAAATAGCTCAAAGGCCTTCGTCGCCTCCCGACGCCGTGATATCCTCCGTATGAGCTTCGGCAGCTCTGTGCCAGGCTGGGATATGACCCGAATTTATTCCAGCTGCGTCCAGAAAACCCCTGCGACCCCTTTCAGCCATGACTAACACAGCACGGGGAGAGAGACTAAAGCCTTGCCTGTGAATGATGTGCCAAATTCCCTTAGAGTGAGTGCGTGTGTGTGTGTGTGTGTGTGTGTGTGTGTGAGGGAGTGATCGGGAGAGGGAGAGGGAGAGAGAGAATGTTTGTTCGGTGTCTCAATTTGACAAGGGTGTGTAGGCCTCCTGACGCCTAGAACCTTTTTTAATTAAAAAAAATTTTTTTTAGTCTTTGATTTATTTATTTTTGCTAATAGGGTTTTGGGTGACAGGACACGGTGGACTTATTTATGAGCCTTAGGCTTTGTCTCCTCCAAGCACCTCAAGGTTTCATGTGGTCGGCTCTCAGCACTCCGAGAGAGAAAGTAAGTGGCCACCCCTCAGATGGCCAAGGAAATGGGCACAGTCCCCCCAAGCTCCCTGCCCGAGTTACCCCTCTCGGTTCCTCCTTCGCGGCCCATCCCACCTGGTGCTTGTCTGTCTCTCCCACTAGCCTTGGGAGCAGCCACTCGGTCTTACTCACCCCTGGTGCCCAGGGTAAGTGGTCCTAGATTCAGCCACTGTGCGCCAGGCCTCAGCCCCGAGAGTGGCGGGGCAGGTCTGAGAGCAGGAAGAAACTCCCCACAAGTGAAGGGAACTGGGTCCTGTATACAAGATGGCGACCCTTCCTGGGCTGTTGGCCATCGCTGGGGAGACTTTGAGGGGGCAGGTTGAGAACCCGGAGGAGAGAGGGAGGTTGAGAGAGGAAAAGTCCTGTGGAAGACAAGCGAGCAAGCAAAGCCAGAAGGACAGAAAGGAAGCAGTGACTTTTTTCGGCAGGACATGGGCGGGGAAGGATGCTGTAAAGCTTAAACAAATGTAGAGAAACAGAACATATAGTTCTCCCCGTGAAATGCCTTTAAGCTGCGAAATGCAAAGAGATGTTATTTTTGTATTTGTGACATTTTAGGCTTCAGCTACTTGCGACTGAAAGTGAAAAAAGAAAATCCCAAATCAACCTAACCGATTCGTTCCCGAGTGAAGGAAAATGGCAGAGGAAGGACACAGAGCCGCTAATGGCCATTCTTTGACAGCCCACCCAGACTGTCCTCGACGTATTTAAAATAAGCACTTTCTCGACTCCTCACTTTCTAACCATGACATCACTGCTGAGGGAAAGGTGGCGAGAGAAGACCAGGCGAACACATCAGGAGCCATGAATCAGAGCAAGGTCGGGAAGACTAACATTGTCCAGAAGGGAAGGCCCCACACAGAACCAGACCAGGCCGCCGGGGCCCGGGCCACTGGGGAGGCTTCCTGGCTGTTGAGTTCCCTCTTCTGCGTGTCCCTTCTCCCCACCGGGGTGGCAGGGCTCTCTCCAGGCCTTAGCCCTCAGGTTTGGCTCTTTGAGGTTTTGATTGATCTCAGATTTAATTTTCTCTTCTAGAATTTCCTGATAAATCTCCAAGCAGAAAGCAATATCATTTTTCCTTTCTCCTCGGTGAAAAGAGGGCAAGACCTTACGATAAGTTTTCTTTGTGAAAGAGGATGAATTGAGATGTTTGCAGGGTAGGAAGGGATAAAAAAAGGAGCTTGGTAGGGCCTGACGAGTGAATCCCAAACTAGAGCGAGGGGCTGCTCCGGTCAGGCCAACCTCCCTCCCCCCCCCCCCCCCCCCCCCCCCGTCCCAGCCATACATTCCTGCTGCATCACCTTTGCCCCCTCCCCCACCAACAATGTTCCCGAACCTTCGGGTGAATGGGATCACACCCAAACTGGAACTTCCTTGCTTGCCTAATGCAATCGGAGTTGGCAAAATATAATTTTGGGGATGTTAAACATGCCATTCATGCAAATATGGAATGAAAATGTGTCAAAAGATATATTTGACTCATTAATTCATAAGGGATTCAACAGGGTGTTAAGGCTGTTCCCAAGAGGGGGTGGTGACCCGAGGTCTAATGTTTCCTGGGAAACGACTCTCCTTGGCTCTACAAGGCCCCGCAATGTGGCCACTGCTCTTGTCTTTGCTCTCTTGACCCCCGAGAGGGGCCCCTGGATGCAGGTGGACTCTCCAACTCCCCAGGGTGTTAAGGCCTACCACAGCGTGCTTTTCTGGGGTGACAGGGTTCTTTCTTTTTAAGTAGGCTCCATGCCCAAAGTGGGGCTCGAACTCATGACTCTGAGATCAAGAGTCACACTTTCCATCAACTAAGCCGGCCAAGTGATGTTTGCAGTTTACAGTTTAAAGGAACACTCTTTTCCCCTCGCAGCTCACATGTTGTCATATACGGGATGTAATAGATTCTTCCAAGAGGCAAATGAGGCTGCTCTCTGGAGACTGAGTTGGGTAGGGTTGATTTTTAGATGGCAGGTTTAAGATAAAAACAAATGGTCAAGAGATGACATTGTGAGCAGAACTTTGAAATCAGACTTGAGCTCCTTGCAAAGGCTGAACTCCTCAGTTTTAAATGCTCACTTGATTTATTTGAACACGGAGCCTGGTACATAGTAGGTGCTCAGAAAATGCCTGCTGAATGAGTCATCCCAAGAATTTTCCTTAGGGCAGCAAGGACCCCTTGTCTAGGAGGGGTGTGTGGATGGGCAGGTGGGAGTGGGGAGGCTGCCATGTTCATTGCCGAGGGCCATTTCTTGCTCTCACCCCCATTTCATATTCCAACTTTTTAAAAGAGGAGATGAATTTGTCGAGAATATTTCCTCTTTCCTCCTCATTTTTTCTTTGTGATGGTATCGCTGTCATAATCCTCCTGGATGGCATGTGTCGGTGACTCACCACTTTGCTATTTTGGTGGCTGTGCATTTCAGTAGATAATTGTCTTCTCCCTCCCCCGAGCATGACACCTGCTCACATCTGGAGACTTCCAACCCAACAGAGCCTCGCCAACTTGCAACTCATCGAGCCTGGAGGTGAGGGTGAGAGTCACTTATGAATGAAAGATGGAAATTGGAGCAGGGGGTAAGAAGATAGGCCCGTTCTACCAGACATGAGCTATGAGTTAGTCCTCAGAATTCCCTGAGGCTCAGCTTTTTTTTACTTAGACACGAGGACAAGAGGGAAATCTGTGGAGAAATGAAGGCTGCTATCCTTGACATCAACCAATCCTTGCTCCGAAGGGGTGGGAATGCTCAGGATCTTCAATGAGGCACTCCTAAGGGAGACAGGGCTTCTCAGGGGATGCTTCCAAAGCATGGTGTTCTGGGGTTTAGTGGGGTCCTTAGTGGGTCAGAGGGTTCCTTTCCTCTCTGGAAAGTCCCTCCATCTGTCCTGAGGGAGCCCAGGTCTCTCCATAGCAGTATTCAAGTTGGCTTTGTAAGCTGAGACCCTGGCTCAAACTTGCTTCCTGTCTGACTTGCCCTGCCTTAGGTGATCCCAAGATACCACCCGGACTCTCTTGGTAATAATCTTTTCTGGAACCCACGTGGTAACTTGAACATACCTACTCATGGTATACCTTGTACGATGATTTAAAATTCTCCTGGGGCTCCTGGGTGGCTCAGTCAGTTAAGAGCCCAACTTTGACTCAGGTCATGATCTCATGGTTCATGGGTTCGAGCCCCTGTGTCGGGCTCTGCACTGACAGCTCAGAGCCTGGAGCCTGCTTCAGATTCTGTGTCTTCCTCTCACACTCCCCCTCCCCTGCTCACACTCTGTCTCTCTTAAAAATAAATATATATTAAAAAAAATTAAAAGAAATAAAATTCTTATTTAACTTTTAATACACTGAGCTTCTGTGTATCTTCCTTTCACTGTTTTGGCTGATACACTGGTCCTGTTGTGTCTGTAAGACTGCCTCACTCCCGTACTAAGAGGATTTCACCATTTGGTGAGGACAGAGGCCCCGTCAGTGGGTAATTCCCCACTAATTCCATTAGATCGTGAATTCCATTAGATCAGAAGTCCAGCATCCTAGACCATAGAGATTTTGTCTCAGAGAGACCAAATATTCCTGACAGGTCACAAAGGGTGAAATCCTTTGTTAATATTGTTGACTTGTGTTCCAAATAAGCCTGAGTGTACTTTGAATTTCTTTTTAACGTCTATTTATTTTTGAGAGACAGAGAGAGACAGAGCGTGAGCAGGGGAGGGGTGGAGAGGGAGGGAGACCCAGAATCCAAAGCAGGCTCCAGGCTCTGAGCTGTCAGCACAGAGTCCGACGTGGGGCTCCGACTCACAAGCAGTGAGATCCTGACCTGAGCCGAAGTCAGTTGCTTAACCGACTGAGCCACCCAGGCGCCCCAGTCTGAGTGTACTTTGAAACAGGAGTCAGGCATTATTGCTCATTGAATTCCTTGCAGCCCCCAGCGCAAGGCTTTGCCGATGGTGAAGGCTCCATGACTGTTTGATACGGTTGGGTGTTTATGCTTGATGTGAGCCCAGTGATTTATTGATTCATTCCACACAAACGTATTGAGAATCTACTGTGTGCTGAGCACTGCTCTAGGCACATAGGAATCAGTAGTGTCGGCCCTCATGGAGCTTATCTTAAGGTAGAGGAGACCCACATAGAATATATATATAGAATATAGACACCATTGAATACAGTAGGGTGGGTAATGATAAATGCCTAGAGGGAAGAACCAAGGAGGAAAGGTGGCTATAAAGAGTTGGTGGGTGGTCAGCGAAGGCTTCCCCGAGAAGGAAATTTCTGAAGGAGTGAGCCTTAGGGGTGTCAGTGGGAAGGCTTCCTCCAGAGCCCTTTTGTAACCAACCCACTGTAGCATGTGCAAATGGCTGGAGGCAGAGAGAGGTGTGTCTGACAGGTCCGACGATCCCTGCTCCTCCCGGCTGGCCCTGGATAATCTGACGTCTGGTCTCCATGGCCTCCTCGCCTCCCGCTGCCCTGTTCGTTCTCTCTGTGCCAGCCCCAGTGGCCTCCTGCCTGTGACACAGCGTGAACCTGTGCGACCTCTTTTCTTCTTCTGTCCCCGGAAGGGCTACGAGGTGGGCACCAGGGCCCCTCTGACCTCGCTGTTCACTGCGTGGACTGGCAGCTGCCTCTTGTCCTTCAAGCCTCAGGATGGGGCCGCTTTTGGAGGGACAACGGGCAGCATCCTCCAGACAATGTCTTCAGAAGGCTGTCCGTGGCGGTGAGGTTGAGGAAGGGGTCTTAGGGTCAGTAGGAACACCGTTTCGGCTCCACAGACAGGGGAGCAGGCAGGGAGGACATAAAGGGAAAGTTCTAGGCCTCCACCAGATCATCAGTAGGAGACCGCCCATCGACCTCTTCTGGAATGAAGACAAGACTGGCCAGCTCTGAGCTTACCTCGAACAGAAGTTCTGACGCCACTGCTTTGAAGGACTTGCCTCAGTGTCCTCTTTGTAACCCTGAAGTCATTTTCCCCCCAAGGCTTTTCTAGAGTTTTATGGTAAAATGTTCCTGGCCCTCCAAAGATTTGATGCCTTTAAAAACATTAAAAAAAATCATTTGATCTATTTGCCATTTAACTATAGCAAAACAGAATGGAAAGGCCTTGGGAAGAATTAGAACAATGCAAATGTATTCACCTCTCAGTGCTTCTAAAGCTTCGGCTTCTGGCTGCTTCTCATGGCCGATTACGGCTTCAAACAACAAAGAGATTTAGCAGGCAGAAAACACTTTCTAGCTATCAGACTGCAGAAGTGGAAATCGGGAATGAGAAACGTTGTTAAAAATCATCTGTAATTTCGATTCCCCTTTGCGGGAATTTTGACACAGGTCAGTCGAGTCAAAATGACCATTTGAATAAGCAAAATATCTCTTGTGCCCCCCAACCCCTCACACCGTCAGCCCTCTGGGACCCCAGCGTGGGGACCCGGCAGGATTGTCTACCCACTGCCCACGGTGCCAGCCTGCTGCTGTTCACCGTGGGGCACGAAGCTCCCCGGGCCGGGGGACTGCCTCGCGCCCAGTAGGGGGGCAGCGAGGCCCGTCGTGAGGCAGTAAAAGCCCATTGCCACCAAGTAGAATGGTGTGGGGGCGTGTGTGCATGGCCCGATCCCGACGACAGCTCCTGCCCTGGGCTGTGTGTTGTTACCTCCCCTCGGGGAGCCGCTTACCACCGGCCGGGCGCGTTCCAGAAGCTTCAGCAGACACCGAAAGGCAGCGGCAGGGGTCAGCTGGTCTGGTCCACACCTCCCTCCTCTCTACCGTCCCGACTACGAGGGTCTGCTCTTTTGGCCTCTGGAAGCCCCTGTCTGATCGAGCACTTGTCGTCTTTCATGGAACAAAGTAAACGTCAAGGGGCAGCGGGACAGCTTGGCGCTCTCCTGCCAATGAATGAGAATGACACGGAGCCACTAAGTAGCAGCCACGGGGCTGCTACCGTTGCCTGTTGAGTTATCCCTGAGGAGTGTTGCCATCCTGGTTTCACACGGGAGAACACCGAGGACGGGAGAGCTTCTGCAGGTCGCCCTGTAAGTGGTGGAGGCAGGTTTTAACCCCCAAGCCCAAGCACGGAAGCCCTCCTCATACAGCCCACCAGGGCGAGCCGCCCCGTCACCGGAGCAGGCTAGAGCGGGGTCCTCTGGACTGTGGGTTGGGCGTGGGGGACACGGCGCAACGCGGGACACAGCTGAGGCCCCTCCGGAGACGTGGCCTGATGGGGCTCCACTGCCCCTCCAGCTCCTCCATACTCCAGAGGGGTCTCTGGACCAAGGCATCGGCATTGCCCAGGAGCTTGCGAGGGACGCGGACTTTCAGGCCCCACCCCGGTCCTGCTGCGGCAGAGGCTGAATTTTCACGAGAGCCTCTTGTGATTCGAACGCACGCGAAGTCTTGAGAAGCACCGTTCTTCCTCAAGTCAAAGCTCAAGAAAGCTGGCTCAAGGGGCTTCTTTCAGCACGGGGCCTCGGGCAGCCGCAACGCCAAGAATCTGCAGGCTGCTGTGTCCCAGGTCAGGAAGTCCCCTGTAAGCGGCGGACGAGGCCAAACCCGCTCCGAGTATCTATTTCCAGGGGAAGGAACACAGTGGCCCCGGGAAATGCACGCAGCAGCTGCCTGAGGGTGAGGCAGTCCTGACAGCGTGTAGACGCTAGATGGCAATGGATGGACAGGCATTGGCAGGAAGCAGGCGAGGCTCCATCACTGCCCAGGGTCAAGATGAAATGATAAAGGTGTGTGTGTGTGTGTGTGTGTGTGTGTGTGGGGGGGGGGGTGGTTGCCGAGCACAGCTGGGTCGTGGAAGGAGATTGGGGGGATGATATTAAAGAAATCGAGATTTCACCAGCAAGTCCGGGAAGGCTGTTTTGTGGAATGAGAGATTTGGGCAGGAGTAATTGCTTCTTTTTTGCCTTGAGCTATGTTAAACACACACAGTCTCCCCACAGGGGAGGGATTTCAGCAGCTGGGATGGTGAAGCTGAAGGGAATTAAGTGTGGGTAAAAATTCCCAATCCACTTTGTTCTGCCCCCTGAGGTCAGGGGAAGTGGGGGCAGCCGTCGGCAGCATGAGTGAGTCGAAGCGGGCCGGTCAAGAAGGAGAGCATCCTTTCCCACCATACACTGGGCTTGCAGGATATGCCGCCATGCTGCCCAGAGGCCCCGGAAACACCCTGTCCGCTCTGAAGGGGACAGGGTAGGGCTTGGAGAAGTGTTTAGATCACAGCTCTGTTTTCCTCCTGTGTCCAGCCGTTTGGCTGAACCCAGACTGGGAACAGAATATGCAGAATTATCTTGGCTCCTAAGGCTCTCTCTTCTTTATTCTCCATAGGTTCCCTAGGACTAACCTCTAGGGTGGAGCCCTGTGACTCCCATGTTGGAGAGGCTGGAGTCCATCTTTAGACTTGGTGAACTTGGCTTCCAAGAAAACGAGGTAAAGGAAGTTTCCTGAAATTTCCCAGTTATGAGATCACCCTGTAGAGCCAGGCCTCTTTTGCCCTGTAGTAGGTGGTTCCAGTGGGAGAACTTTTTTTGAAATTCATTTAAGAGATAGTAATGTTTTCCCGACTATCTGCAAACCTCTTGGAGTCATGTCAGGTGGGCGGAGAGCCATTATTCTTAGAGATTTCGGAGTTTAAGTTCAGGGTCTGGACTTTTTCTAGTTATTCTCTATCTCTAGTCAAAATGTAGGCTTGGCTGGACAGCTACCTTCTGCAGAAGTCTGTAAGCCTGTTGGTAATAGGGCTGTAGAATATAGAATGGACATTGGGGATTGCCCTGTCCCTCTCCTGTCTTGTTCAGATGGAAAAACTGAGGCCTAGAGAATTCCATTTGGTTTATTTGAGCAAATCTTAAATGAGAGCCCACTCTATGCCAGGCACTGTGCCCCGGACCAAGGCAATACAAGGAGCATGAAACACGGTCTCTATCGTTTACAGATCAGTGACCAGCTCATCCATCCTGTTTATGGATCAGCTTATGGCCCAGATCACCCTGCTGGTAAGTGGGCAAAAATGGAGGGACAGGAGGATGGCTTCTCTCTGTCCGTCTTCCTTCCTTCCCTCCCTCCCTTCCTCCCTTCCTTCCTTCCCTCCCTCCTCTCTTCCTTCCTTCCTTTTTTACATTATGTTAGTTTCCCTTTCTCTTTCTTCTTCTTTTTTTTTGAATTCTGACAAGTTTTTAAGCCCTAGGGTCTTTGTATTTACCAGGTGGAAGTGAGTAAGCAGTAATACTAACAATTCCAAGGACGTGTTTGATCACTTCTCTCCTTCCTGAAAGGCCTCAATACAAGACATAGTGCTTTCAGACCTGAGGAAGCAAAGTTTATTTTTTTATTTGTAGGAACTTGCCTTGAATTCTGAGAGGGGAAAATAAACCAAGCTAGCAAACATAAAGGCTTTTTTTTTTTTTTTTTTTTTTTGTGGCCTGAGGAAATACACCTTCTGTGATAGATAAGCTCAAAAATACCCTCTGGATGATGCTATCCAAACTATAATCCAACTACGGTTTATGGTGGACTGCCCTAATTTTCCAAGTTCTGACTTTTCCTCTCTTTTAGGGTATATTACTTGAGTAGATTTTGTGAGTAGAAGGAAATCGTGAATTAAAAATAAAGACGTTACATGACCATAACTGGAAAATCACTACAGAATGTCTGCACATGTTACACAGTGATATTCAGTGGTACGAAAATTGCCTGTAAATAGACCCCTCATCCTTCTCACTGTGGCCGAATCTGGTAAAGGCCACCGTCTGGGCGTCTGTGTCTTTGCTGATCGACAGAACGAAGTAGAAGCCTGAACATCAGGCACCTGAAGTTTGCATGTGATCGAGCTTCTGGGCCTCTAAAAATCTTACATTTTATTCCCAAACACAGGCATCTGCTCCTAATTAAAGTATCAGGGTATAATTATACCCTTTCTTATTAGTAGATATGGAATCTGACAGTTGCTTAGATACAAAATAAGCAAGTACAGATTTCGTTCTGTGCCCTTCACAGGCTGGGGAGATAGAACAACAGAATTTTCAAACGCTCTGCGTAAATGAGTCTTGTTGCTTTGCAAATGAAAAGTTCTGAATTATCACCGGTAAATTTGCCTGGGAACAGATGTTAATCCCGTCATAACTCTGTGGCTTGAGCTTTAATATCATTCGATTATTTCACTGGCTTGGTCCCTTCACCTCTCTGCCGCATTCCGACCCCCAAACAAAAAGCATCTGTCTTTCTAAGATACAGTTAAAGCCAGCCTGGAATCCAACAGCGGCGCAGGGAGAAAGCAGACGTGGCTTGTTCGGGGGATCCTGGAGCCAGAAGACGTGGCATGTCAGGGCTGTGTCGCCACCGGATCTGCCTTTGGGCTCGTCAGAGGGCCATTTTGGGCACAGGGGTGTGGGTTTGGCACCCTGGGGAACTTCCTGGTCATGCCAAGGTAGCCTCTCCCTCTCTCAGATATGTCGTTTACCTAGCACCATTAGGGACATTTCCCGCTAAGCCGTCAGCTGCAGGGATTCAGAGACCAGGCTGCTGAGCGGCCACCCAGTATATCTCTAGTGTGTGGCATGATACTTGGCACTTAGAAGGTGCTCCATTTCAAAGTTACTGAAAGAATGGATTCCACTGACTCCCTTACATGTAAGTCACCCTGGGAGAGGTAATCTTTTCAACCTTAGTGTTGTTTACTCTGCAGGGCGCGGGAATGGATTAGATCAGGATTCTCAGTGACCCAGGGCCATGTTCTGCCTTCCAACCTGTTTCCAAGAATGGTTTTTACATTTTTAAATGGTTGGGGGGAAAAAAAATCCAAATAAGAAGAATATTTCATGACACACGGAAATGATATGAAATCCAAATTTCTGTGTCCTTAGATAGAAGCGTTCCCGCAACGTAATGATGCTGTTTATTTATTTATGTTTTACATTTTTTAATATAATTTATTGTCAGATTGGTTTCCATAAAACGCCCGGTGCTCATCCCAACAGGTGGCCTCCTCAATATTATGCTGTTTACTTACATATTGTCTTCGGTAACTTTTGCACGACCGTGGCAGAACTGAATCTTTGTAATAGAGACTGCGTGGCCTGTAAAGCCTAAAATATTTGCTAGCTGGCCCTTTACAGGAAGTTAGCCATCCTCTGGAGTAGATCATTTGCTAGGGTTAGCTTTTGATGTCAGGGTTGGGGGGTTGTGGGATGCCGGAGACAGAACGGTACAGGTGAGTCACAGCGCAGGTTAGCTGGGAGGGGAGAATGGCCCAGAAATCTGGAGGAGCACTTCAGCCCTCTTCACCCTTCTGCCAGCCCTGGCCCTTCCACAGTGGAAGTTTCCAGTTTCTCATTGTAATTCTGATGAATGCCCTCAAGGAATGCAGTGATAATCATTTCTCAGACTGCCGCACTGCTTGGATGCAAAGGACTGGATCTTTCTGTTGTTCCTTGGTCGTTGTAAATCCCCAGTTCAAAGTGCTCTTTCTTTGTCAAAGACATAAAATTTTGCTTCCAGACAATGTTTGGGTAATAAATCTGTGTGTGTGAGCCAGTGTGAGCTGGAGCTTGTCTTTGGAAAGCAATTGTCTTCAGCCTTCAGCCGCCAGGCAGGCCCTCGGTGCAGCTAGCCACGGCTTGGCTTCCCGGGGCCATGTTGACCCCACTGGTTGGGTTCCAGAAGCTTTGTTTCTAAGCTCCCAGCAAGGGTGGAGCCCTATCCTTCCGGAGAAGTGCCTTTGTGATTAAGCTGGTAAGGATGCAATCAGCCTAGTTAAAGCCTTGATAATCCACTTGATCCGTCCCAGTTATCCATCCAAATCCCAGGAGGCATCTTGTCTACCTGAGTCTCATTTCTCTGGGGTTAACAGGAGCCACCCCCCCACCCCCACCCCACTCGGAGCCAGCGGCTTCATACGGTTCTCTTATTAGCCATCCAATTTCTGAATTTCCTCCAAACCCCACACTTCACTTGGAAAGAGGTTACTTCTCTGTGGGTTACTGAAGGCCTGACTCATCCAGAGGCATATAAAAAAAAAATGCCCACTGTCTTTTGATGGCGTATTTAATGGATGGGGAGATAGCTTTGCTTTCTGAGTGGCAGTGATTAACATTGGCATCATTTACCTTAAGTAGACCTGGGTTTTGGAAAATCATAACCAATAAGATTGTCATGTCTTTTTTAAGGGTTGGCAAGCGGGGATTCCTGTGGGAGCACTAGCCGGTGATCTGATCTGAAAGGGTTTGTTTCGAAAGCAATGTGGGAAAGGGTTTGCAGAAAGGGAACACACGTTTCTACTTCTGGCGATACCCACCACCTGTTGCACCTGTTACATTATGTGCTAATATATATTCTGTATATATATTTCCTCGAATTCTTGCCCAAACCCTGCAGCATAGATGCTATTATCTTCATTTTACGGAGGACGAAACCGGGACTTAAATAGAATGAATCCGGGTTGCCGGAGGATCTACAGACATGGTATCAGCAGCATTTGAAACCACAAAGTGTGACCTCAGAGCACACGTGCAGAGCATCACCCAAGCCCCCCCCTCTGGGGTGACCCTGCAGCCACCTCACACTTTAAGGACACACCAAAGTTTAGGAAGAACCAAAATACAAAGACGTTAACAAACTGGACCGTGGGGAACACAGGCCCAGCCAACATGTGGTTATCCGTCTCTCCTGGTACAGGGATCACGAACCCTCAGACTTTCTTTAGCTAAAAGTTTCCACCTTCTTCCTGCCTAGGCATTTCAAACAAGATTTAGTTGAAATTGTTTATTTATTGCCCAATGGGTTCCAAACCCGAAAGACGTAAGAAGACATGTAAAGAAAAGCCCATCTCCCACCCTGGGAGATTTCTTATGGGCCTCCTCATGGGAAAGCAAAGCGAAGCTAATGTGATAGATTACAAAGATGGCCATAGTTCTTCTCCCTCCCTTGCTCCCTTGCCCACCTCTTTCCTCTGTGACCTTGACACCTGTTCTGTCAAGAGGTAGAGTCTATGAGGCACCATGTAAGCAAGCCCAGGCTGGTCTGCTGGGGGGCGGGGGCGGCGGGAAACACATGGGGCAGATGAATCATCCTAGCAAGTGCAAAGGCCTGAGGGCCAAGGATGTTTGGTGCATATGAAGGGCAGTCCAGAGGCCAGACTGGGGGGAGGGTGCTAAGAAATGAGGCTGGAGAAGTAGCCAGAAGCCTCGAATGCCATGAGGAGAGCTTCAAGTTTTATTCTAAGTGTGTGATAGCAATGAATGAACAAAGGAGCAAACAGATGGACGCAGGCGTGAATGGTTAACCGAGAACAATGAAAGAGCGTGGTTCCTAACAGATCAAGTGAACAGCTGTTGTTGCCATGGTTGGCACATCTGGGATTTGAAACTCCAAGGAGAGCAAAGCCCATCCTGTGGTTTGATAGGCTCAGCGCAGAAGGGACAGAGCTGGAGAAAACAGACACCAAGCGGTGGGTACCGTGTAATCTGATCTCTGTTGCTTTTGTTCCGGTTCGGGATCCCCAGGGGGACATCAGATTGACTCTGATATTGATTACTGATTTCTGATACTCACGTTGAGGGTTCAGCCACAGTGCAGTCATTGTTATCAGCAAACAAACGGGAGGCCTTCTGCCATGGGGCTCCTTGGGCTGATGTGGGAGAAAACTCAAGAAATTATTTGTCAGTCCCACATCCAAATTTTTGCTGGCCCACTCAACAGAGATTTTGCTTCCCTGCAACAAAGTGAAACATCCTCATGACGTTATTGGGCTTTGATAACATGAGGGTATCGTAATGCTGGAGAATGAATCTGGCAACGAACCATCTCAAAATTTAATGGCTCCTGATGCTCCTGAGGTGGGACTGTATGACTGATCTCAGCTGGGCTTTCGCATAGTGTGTGGGCCGTTAGCGGGTGGGCTTGAGACGGATTTAGCATGGGCTCACTCACACGGGCTGAGTGAGTTGGCCGGCTGTCAGCTGGGGCATGTGGGTTCTTATATTCCAGGATGTGTGCTTGGACTCATTCGTATGGTGGTGTGGCCGCTGGGTTCCTTGTGCAGCATGAGGGCAAAGCCCCAACGTGCAAGTCTTTTCAAGCTTCTGCTTACCTAATGCTGGTTGTCGATGTCCTGTTGGCCGAAACCAATTTCGAGACGAGTCCAGATTCAAGGAGGGGGCCAGAAGGTACCACCTCTCGATGGGAGGAAACTTGAAATCATATAGCAAAGAATTTGTGACTTTTTTTTTTTTTAAATTCATGACTATTTTTGCATACAGTCCATTGCAGAGTATGAGGGAGTTGTTATTTGTTTGTTTTTACCTGAAAGCATTCTTTTGAGAAACGGATTGTTTTTAAATTTGCTTAATTTCTTCCAGGCGGGGGGGGGTGGGGCTATGCTAATTCATACGGCTGGCATAAAGCTTTATGATTTTATCTGTGCAAGTTGCATGTAATTGAAATCATAGGTGGGTATTTTTGGGAATAACTTTCCTTGGAAAGTATGATGACATATGACCATTATGTATAATTTGCAAATAACTTGCCAAATAATTATAGGTGGATATTTTTGGGAATAACTTTCCTTGGAAAGTATGATGACATATGATGATCATGTATAATTCGCCAAATAATTTTCCTGCCCTTTTAACATTCTTAACAGAGCATGATTCACTTATGCACAGTTATGCTATCCTTAGTCAGACTCATACTTCTATGCCTGTCTCAGACCATAGCAAAGCTATGACCCTCCTTGAGAGGCGAGCGTGCTGTTAAAGTTAGGACGAGAACGTGATGCTTGGGGAGAGAGCTCCAGCCTTGTTCCATAAGAAGGCATACTCTCTAGTTTTGGTCTGCTGTAAAAAAGATGCGTGACCTTGTGAAAGTCACTTAACTGTCCTTGACTTCGGTTTCATTATGGATGATATGAAATCTTCCTTCTGGTGCTCAAGTCTGTGATGGTTCCTCCGGGCTTCCTGGATAGCCACACTTCTGCCTGCCGAGGCGTCGCTAACTCCTCCAGGACCACCAGGAATAGGTTTGTTTTATCAGGACTTCTGGATAGTTGAGATTTCTAAAAAGGGTTTCAAAAACAAAAACATAATTGGACAGAGCCCCATTCTTTATAAAGATGGGAGACGGAAATGCAAGAGGCTCACAGGGTGTGAGGGACTCCATTCGGGATGGGGAGGACTTGACCATGGCCTCCTGCCCCGTGAGGTCCGCTGGTAGTGGCATCTCCTGTGGAGCGAGCCCGGGGGTGGTCGGTTGCAGCCGGAATCCTCAGTTGCCCTTTCACTTGGGCTGCTCTACCCTCAGTGGCAAGGAAGCCCAGGCTGGAGCATGGTTGGTGGGCGAACTGCACCTGTCCCCATGGTGGCCTCTGTGTGGGCACCTCGGGCTCCAGGAAGAAAAGCTATATGGGGATGCTCCCCTGGTGCTTTCTGCTGCCATCTATGCTCAGGTCACGAGGGTGAAACAGTTCAACTCCCTGAGGGTTCAGAAAGTGGCAGAAATATGTGGCCTGGGCCACATGCCATGCTGCAGGTGTGGTGGGGCCTTGGAGAAATGAAGATGGTGTGTCCCAGATAAAGGCCTTTTAAGTCCAATTTGGAAGAACACCATGGCCAAAACCTGCTTTTGCCTCCTCTTTGAGTCTCTTAAGGGCTAGAATGAGTTTCACACGAAGCCAGCCTATCTTCTTGGAAGATGCACCCATTAGTTTTTTCTCCTAGCAACCCTTTGAGAGGTTCTTACCTGGGTCGCCTGACTCCCTTCCCATTTTCCTTTGGATCGAACTTTTGACTTTCTGCTCCCCACTTTGAGTGGCTTTCAGGGACAACCCCGCAAGTGAATGCTCCTCATGAATTCTGGGTCCAATTGGCTCCATATCTGGGGGATGGGTCGAGCCAGACGCTGAGACACAGGGAGAATTTGACATCCCATGACGCCAAGCGCCTCCTGCAAGGATGGCACGTCTTCCTTCCGGGGTGCAGAGATGCTTCCTGCCTTCCTTGGCCCCGTTTTGAACTTCCTCACGGGTACCGCTAAGCCTAAGGAAACGAGAACGGATGCGTTATTGCAAACGGAAGTGGAGTGTTGGATGGATCTGAGAGATATTTAGGAATTCAGATGGACTGTACTGGATGTGGGGGCGGTGGGAAGGGTACTTCTGGGCTAGGGCCCAGGTTTGTTGTGAATAATAAACTGGCAGATGGTGCCATTTGGTGGGATGGGGGCTGCTGTAAAAGTCGTGGACGGCCGCTACTGCCTTGAGTGACTGTCCATAAGTCGTTAGCCATCTTGATGCTCTGTTTCCTCAAGAATAATTACCTCAAATGGTCCTTGACAGTAGCATACAGAGAAGACTGCCAGCTCGAAGTGTTCACAAACAGGAAATAATGTGGAGCCACCATAGGGCACCCCCTGGAATGCCAAGCCTGGCTGCTCTCCTCAGCCCTGGGCTGTTGAGATCAAACCATCGACACATCATTGATGTGAACAAACGAAGACTAAATTAATGTGTTTTGGAATGAATGATTGCATGCCCCCCTCCTCAGAGTGGGTTGCCTGTATTTCCTGAAAACTCAATTTCTTTTTGGTCTCACAGAGGGCACTGCTCTCTCCAGCACGGATGTTCTGGAATGGCCAACCCCCAGGGGGTAAGGTGAAACCCTTCAGGCTCCAGGAGGAGGCCGGTGGTGATGCATACGAGCCTGAGCCCAAACCTCGGAAACTGAATCCAGCTGGGCCCTCCCTAGGCTACCCGGGCGCCCAGCGGCAGATCGAAATCCTGGTTTCAGGCACCTGTGAGCAGCCTGGGGTGACGGGCGCTGTGTCTCTCTCAGGCGGGATCTGGCAAAAGCCCAGCTTCTTCACCTGACACGGTCACGCGGAGAGAGAGAGGTTATCAGTGCAGAAAGAACAGACTGGGGATCTGGCAGAGGGAAAGAGAGAGTGTGACACACACATACGCTTCTCTCCCCCTCCCACATAAAGAGATTACTGCCAAGAAATGAGGCATTTTTAGATACATGTGTATTTTCTAGAGTACATCCTTTAAAGTACCTTCATATTTCACATTTTAGCTGCATTGTTTTGGAAAGAAATGGGTTTTAAAATGCATGATGTGATTTCCACCTTTTCCAAGTAGAGTACTCTAAGATCAATGCAGCCTTAAAATATCTTTCTTTATTATGGAAAATTGCAAGCATATACAAAAGTGAGAGGATCCTGGAATAAAACCTATGGACCCAACAGCCAGTCTCAACAATGGTGACCAGTTCATGACCAACCTTGTTCGTCTCTATTCCCTACTTGCCTCTATCTCAGATTATTTAAATTCACCCTGTTTGTGCTGACCTAGGGTCATTATTATGACTATAGCGACGTAGCATGTGTAATGCACCCTCCCTTCCGTGTATTTATTGTATCTGTCCCTGCCTTTACAAGGACCCCCCAGTCTGTCTCCTATAATCTAGTCTCAGAAGGCATAATAGCTATGGTGGTTAAAATCCTGCATCAAGTAAGAGCCCACGGGATTTGAGAGAGCCTTTCCTACCTGGATTTGAAAAACAAACAAACAAACAAACAAACATTTTTTTTTAATTAAGTAGGCTGTACCCCCAACATAGGGCTCAAACTCACACCCCGGGGATCACTCCACTGACTGAGCCAGCCGGGTGCCATCTTTCCTAGATGTTAACACTGGGCTTATCTTGGGATTTCTCAGGCTGTTTCTGGAGGACTGAGGTTTAACACTTTTTGTCTCTTAAAAATGCAAGTGTTTTATCACGCTGTGTGCCTTTTTTTTTTTTTTGAGAATGAAGTCATTATTAATCGATGCCAAGAAATGGAAAACCACTAATTTTTGAGGAAGATTTTGAGACGTAAATGAGGACTTGCAGGTGCACCCAATCCATCACCTACGGCACGTGCGCGATGGGGCTTGTCTCGTTTTGCGGTTCAGCACCAGCCCTGGCAGCTTCGCTCCGGAGACGTTGTGAGCAACGGCACTCAGGTTTGCACCAAATGCCTCCGGACTGCGATGTGTGTCTCTCTCCCTTCGCTCCCCTTTTGCTGTGTTTTCAGATTACGTGGTTGTTCCCCGTCTCTGCTCTTTGTGACGCTTCTGCAGTCATAACAGAGACGGACTGTAAGTTGCTGGGTTAACTAGGTAACCACACCTGTTACATTGGTACCCTGTTGGGGCGTGTGAAATTGAATTCATGAGCCCCCTTTTCCAAAACGGTGCATGAGAACTCCCTGAGCTCAGAGGTGTGTACCCAGTGACGGGCTCTGAGGATGAAGGTGCGGACGCGGCGTGGGGTGCGCCTGGATAACTCCGTTAAGCAGGATCACGAAGATGGGAAGCGAAAAGCTTGAGGATCCTCCAGGCATCTTGGTGCCTTGCAGTCAACAGGGGCTGCGCCCACCTTCCAGCACCTTCTGGCACGTTCCGGCACCCTCTGCACGGGGTGCCACTTCCCGGGTTGTAGGGGGCATAAGTGTGTGGATCCTAAGGAACAAGTGTTCTGGGCATTTGGGGGAGGTTTCAACCACCCAAGTGTTAATTGAAGAAACTAGTTAATTGAAGAAACTGGGATGGAGAAGCTGTTTCACTCACTCACCTCCCTTTATTCCCTCTTAATCTCTGCCTTCAGGATTTCCCCTTTTTATGTTATCTGCCGTTCACAAATGTTCCTTTATGGATGAAAACCTGAAGGCATGCCATCAATCCTTGAACACTGAGAGCACTCAGAAGGGGCTTTTCTGGGAAACAGAATGACCCTGCTTTAGGTGATTAAGAGAGGAGGGAGCTGGGAGGAGGCCTGGCGACGGGCGGTCAGTGTTACAGCCCCCCCTATGGAATGGCTTGCTTCGGAAGTGCTCCCTGCCAAGATCAGGATAGGGCGGCGGGCCAGCACCCCACTTTTCAGACAAGGAATGTGAGATGGAGATTCGGGCTTTTCCATCTAACGTTTATCTTCCTGTCTCCCTTCCCTGGCCTGTCCTGGGCCCCTAGACTTCTCACCCTCCCTGCCCCCCCTCCCCCCCTCCCCCCCAGTTCCTTTTCCTGTTCTGCTTCACACTTCAGACTCAGTTTCCCACCGCAAACCTGCCGTGTGCCACCATTTCTCTCCCTCTTGCCAGCTTCAGATCTTCTCAGGCCCGTGAACTTCCAGGATCCGACACTAGATCTTTTCAGGTTGAGAACAAGACGCGCTTTTCCCGGTAGGACCCTTGTGCAGAAGAAAGAGGTGGGCTGGGGGGATTTCATGGCTCTCTCCGCTCCATTTTGAATTAAAACAGAATCGATCCCATCAAAAGGCGCTGACTGAGGGCTTGGAAACTGTCAGGTGTCCTGCCTATAGAGGCATCACTTCCCTGGGCTGTGCGTGTACGAGGCCCCAAGGGTGGGCTGGTGGTGGGGCAGGGGCAGGCAGAGAACGCCACCGAGGAGGCTGGCCCGGGGTCAGAGGGCAGGCCTGAACCTGGGGCTTTCTCCAGGAGGGGAGTGTTGAGCCCTGAATGGCAGGCCAGTAGGTGGTTCTGAGTGAGAATGTGGTGATGGCGGGTAGTAGGGTGGTTAACAGCAGTTCCCCACGTCTCCCTCCTCCCTGTTCCCAAGAGATGTTGGTAGTGATGACCCAGGACATCCTGACCCAGCTCTGAGCCCGAGGAGGGTCCAACTTGCTGCCCTCAGAAAGTGCGAACAGAAGAGCCCACAGATGGGAAGGATGCCTTTTCTCTGGGAAACCATATCAGCAGTGGTAGCTCTGGGCTCACAGCAGCCCTGCAAATCCCGTCGAAGCCCATTTTTACCTTTGCGTGAATCTGTGATGTACTTCTGAGTACTTATCACGCACTAAGCGTGATGCTCTGGGCCTTCCACACATCACGCCTTGAGCCCCCAAGACAAGCCTATGGTTGGGACCATTATCGTCTGTACTCTACAGACGGGTCAACTGAGGCCCAAAGCAGCACAGTCTCCTAAGTGTGACCTGGCCAGTGAGTGCCGGAGCTGAAGTCCCGGCGTCAGGACCCCCGATCTGGAGCGGGTCTTGCCACGCGCCGCCTTTGAGGCTGGGTTTCTGTTCTCATGGGGGCCACCTGGCGTCTCCCTTCCTGTTGTCCCTGCCGCATGGGGCCAGCTCTCCTGTGGCGTCCTGACTGCTCAGCTCATTAGAGGGGAGCGGCTCTACCCGGAGCCAGACCGCCGGCCCCAACGTCCAGTTTGGCTCTGTCAGCCCAGCTGGTGCAGGCAAACCCATGGTTGCCTCAGGCGCCAATTGTGGGCCACACCCTCATATCCCCTGTGGGAATACGACAAATGGCAGAGGGTGGGATTTGTTTCTAAAGTAGACAAGAGTGAAGCAGACCAAGCAGGCACTCTGCAGCTGTGCCTGTCAGAAGCTTGCAAAATGGGGAAAAAGCAGCGGGAGAGGCCTGTGTCACCAGCGGCCCCCCCACCAGATGTGGGGGTTCTCCGGGTCCCGGGCAGGAAGGCTGTGTGGGAAACTGGGTCTACGGATGGAGGGATGCACACTTCAGAGGTCTTCCTAAGCTGTCTGTGGGGTGTCCAGACCGAGGGTTCTGCTCTTGGTGGGAGCTTTCTGGTTCCTGGTGATGGGACGGGGGCTGGGCAGGAGTGTCGAGGGCATGTGTGTGTGCATGCGGGGGCTTGTCAACGGGGATCGCTAACATCGGTCGCCTGACTGACTTCCGTCCTTGCAGGCCGGGAGTCCTGGCTGTCTGAGGATAGTACCCTGCATAGGGTAGCTTTGTCAACACAGGCAGTGCCTCACCAGGGTCAGGCCTCTGGAAGCTATAGAATCCATTATGGCTGCACAGCTTAGTTGCCTTAAAGATCAACATCATCTTCATTTCTGAAAGCCTAGCCGGTTGTGTCCAAAATATCAGAGGCCCAGTACTTAAAAAGAAATGGGTGGCCAATTTGGTTCAGAATTAATCTGTAAAAAATAAAATATTTTTCGGGACACCTGGGTGGCTCAGTTGGTTGAGCGTCCGACTTCAGCTGAGGTCATGATCTCAAGGGTTTGTGAGCTCGAGCCCCATGTTGGGCTCTGTGCTGACAGCTGGGAGCCTGGAGCCCGCTTCGGATTCTGTGTCTCTCTCTCTCTGCCCCTCCCTGGCTCACGCTCGGTCTCTCTCTGTCTCTCAAAAACTAAACATTAAAAAAATAAAAGATTTTTTATTTTATCTTTGTGTTACCTCAGCACTTTAAACAATTAACTAAGATCTCTTAACATTTCCACATGTGTAAACTTTGTTCCGTCTCAACTCTACTGTGGAAGGTTAACAGAACCCCTGTTTAAAGCAAGGGAGTAGTCTCCCCTTCGCCCCTTCCCTTGGGATCTCTGTCTCTCTCTCCTTCTGTAAAGTAATGAAGAATACATTTTATAGCCAAGACTTTTTTTTTTTTTCTTGTTCCTCAGAGGAAAGAATCCTGTGCATATATTCAGAGTTAAAAGGATAAAGACTCCAAATCTGGTACAAAGCAGAAACGTGGATCTGACCTGGGCAATTTTCAGCCTAAACAAGATACTCCCAACCATGGAGACCCAGAGATAAACTGCATTTGCTAGATGCTCAGACATGAATTGCCTATGAAAGTTGCTTTCCCAGCCTGCTGTCTCCTTAGCTAATTTGGTGCACTTCCTGCTCCTTGTAGCCACTTAGCAAGTAAGAAAATCTTGAACTAGGCAGCAGTAACGATTTTTGAGATGCATGCATGTTGTTTCCGGACCAAGTCGGGATTTTTCAAGTTAGTGCGTTTCTGTCATCATTGCTTATAGACGCGGTTTCCTGGTGGCTCAGATGAATGGAGCGAGTTATGGTTTCATCACCTTGTGGACTGTAGGAGTGCTAACAACACTGACTCCATCTTCCGCCCTCCATCTTGGGCTCCCCTCCAGCACACAGGTGGAATCATTCTAGATAACTAGTAGAGCGCACAGGTGGTACCACTTTAGGTAACTAACTAGCTTGTGATCTCACCACCATGCCCCTCACTCCATAAAAGCTGGGGGTTAAGGTTTGCAGGGGGTTGACAGAGGATAGGGGCATCAGGAGAGCTGCAGTAGAGCTGCTTAGGACCCTGGATCATCAGTCCATCTGCCCGATCCCCCCGGTCAGTAAGTTACCCTGAATGAGACTCTATGTGAATGGTATGGGGTGGCTTGCTTCGATTTTCAGTATTAAAATGCCCTCTCTGTCTGCAGGGTACATTACTGACCCTCCTGCGTCTTCTAAACGTGGACCCATTAACCTAAGTCTGCCCTTTGATCACCTAGCCTGACTCTGGCTGGTCATCTCCGTGTTGTGGCTAGTTGAGTGGACACAGATCTGGTCTCTCTTCTGGGAGAGCGTTAGAGCTTTGTGGGACAGCTCATTCTCTTTCCGTGTGTTAGAGGTCGTAATGTGCTCGTGCACCCGTCCATCTGTCCAGCAAACTTCTGAGGTCCCCATAAAGAGCTGGGAGTTCACAGTCTGGTAGAAGAGCCAACAGTGCCAGGGTGTTGAGAGAATTTATTTTGAGCAGACTGCTGGAGGCTTGGGACAGTTTGGTAGGTTGGAGGGGAGGATATAATTTAAATTAAATGACATCATGCTTGAATTTTAGAAGTTCTTTATTGAGATTCAATTTGCATATGGTAAAATGAACAAATCTTAAGAGGACAGCGTGGTGACTTTTTTGCAAGTGTAGATACCCATGCGGCCACCAGAACATTTCCGTCATCCCAGAAAACGCCCTTCTAGTCAATCTTCCCCACCCCTGTCACCCTCTGCCGTAGATAACCACTATTCTGACTTGTTACCAAAATCGGTTTTGGCTGATCTCACGCTTCAGAGAAATGGCGTCGAATGGCATATATGTTTTTGGTCTTTCACTCAACACAACATCTGTGAGACCATCGATGCTGCATGTATCCATATCCTGTCCCGTTTCACTGATGGACAGTATTCCATCGTGTGAGTATTGGTTTGCCTATCCCTTCTTCTGCTGATGGGCACTTGGCCTGTTTCTAGCTTTTGGCTGTTTTGAATAAAGCTGTCATCGACATTCACGTACAAGTCTTTTTGTGGACACAAGCGTTCAATTTGAAGTGAATGAGACCTAGGGAGATCAGGAGAGTCAACAGATTTTCAGTTATTCGATGTGATGAAACCCTTTACAACAGAAACCCAAGGCTGACTGGATTTTGACACAGGCTAAATGTGTCCCCTCTGAGAGGCACTCTCTCATCTGAGTGTGCTCCTCACATGAGGCCGTGTGAGGAAATGAATTAATCATGGTGCCTTCAGCTTAGTCGCAGATCTCCCTACAGGAAGGGAGCTCCCCCCCGCCCCCCATGGGCCTCACTTTTGACTTGTTGGGGAACCAGAGACTCTTGGGAGTAAAGTTAAGAGATCTCACTCTGTGAAGAGGGACCACAGGCTGCCTCCCTCCTAGTGTGTAAGGTGGCGATTGCGTGTGTGTGTGTGTGTGTGTGTGTGTTTGGGGGTGGGGGGTGGGTCGGGGATCCTGATTCCGGTTTCCAGACCACAGTGACGGCAGAGGAGGCGATGGTGGGCCCTACTCCGGTTGCTGGAGTTGCAAGTCGGCAGATTCTGCAGCGCCGGAGGCTCTCCTGTCCCCAGCTGTGTCTGTGTGGCAAAACGAGAAGGGCAGTGCCTTGTGACAGACAGTCTAATCTTACCTGCCTGCTGTGAGGGACACTCACCATCCCAGAGAATTGCAACGTATAAATTGTCTCTTAACACTGATAAACAGTAAGGAGGAGGAAAAAGCCCTGACAAAATATTACAACTTAATTGTATTTCTCAGCTGGGCTCGGGAAATCTGCTCCCTCCTTAGGCTAACGCTATTTACCAAGTCTCCTGGCCCCACAATAATTATTTCTTTAACCCTTGGTGCGACGGCGCCCTGGCAGGGGACGGGACTGAACTGACAGGGAAGCTGAATGAGGTCGTCCCAGGTGCGGGGGTGGGGGAGGCAGGCCGTCGTGAGGGGCACGAATCACTGTGACTTCTGGCTTCCCGTTCGGGCTGCGAGGGGGACAGGAGGACAGGCCGCCCCTGAGAGTGGAGGCTGCCGGGAGGGGGTGCGGGCGAGGAGGAAGGCTTTCTGCTGGCCTGGTTTTCTAGTGCACAGGTGTTTGCAATTCTAAATAAATGTGCAGTGTCAGGACTCAGCAGCTTATCAGCTGAGACTTATAATGAGGGCTGAGCGGGGGAAAGAAGATTGGCCCTTTCTGGGAACTTGTCATTATGTTGGATGGACCCGAAGTCGGGTCTAATTAGAAAAGAAAAAAAAAAACAAAAAACACCGAGCGCTGGGAGAACTGACTTTGGGGGTGCGAGGGACAAGGCGGGGGAGGAGGCCCTCCCCTGTCAGAAATACCGTGTGCTCCCCAAATCCCCCTGCGTGGGATCCGGAAGCTCACCACTGTGAACGTTGTTGCCTTTTGACTCGGGAAAGCAGACATTTCCCGCTTTCCGGAAGGTTCTGAAAAACTAGGATAGTTAGAATATCCGTTCAGAGAGGGAGGTCAGAGAGCCAGAGCGGTGTCCGTCGGTGACTCACAAAGGCCCATCTGGTGGCCTCGGCGGGTGACGGGGTGGTTTACCACTTACTCCTGCGCTCGTGTGTTGGCCTGCTCCTTTGTTCCTTCGTTGCTGTCACACGCTTCGACTAACACCCCAGGTCCTAATTGTACTAGGCTGAATGGCGTCCTCCCCAGATTGATGTCCTTCCCTGAACCTCAGGGTGAGAACTTCTTTGAAAGCAGGGTCGTTGGCGGATGTAATTGGTAAAGTTAAGGTGAGGCCTCGGTGGAGCGGGGTGGGCCCTTCATCCAGTATATGACTGATGTCCTTATGAGAACAGAAGAGACTCCTAATACAGAAGAAAGGCAGGCAGAGACTGGCGGGGGGGGGGGGGGGGTCGGGGGATGTGGGTATGAGCCAAGGAGCACCACCAGCCCCTGGCAATCTCTAGAAGTGAGAGAGAAACGGAGCAGATCCTCCCTAGAGCCCCTGAGGACCAACGCTACTGACGCCTTGCTTTTGGAGTTCCGGTTTCCTGAACTGTGCGAGAATGAAATCCTCTTACATTAAGCCATCTAGTCTGTGGTACTTCGAGCAGCCCTCGGAAACCAGTACACTCGTGGTGGCTTGCAAGGCTCGTGGCTGCTTCTCCAGCCTCCTTAAAAATTAAAGGAAACAAATATTTGTTTATTTTTGAGAGAGAGTGCGAGCTGGGGAGGGGCAGAGAGAGACGGGAACAGAGGATCCAAAGTTGACTCTGCCTGATGAGCCTGATGTGGGACTTGAACCCACGAGCCGCGACATCACGACCCGGGCCGCGACATCACGACCCGGGCCAAAGTCAGACACTTAACTGGCTGAGCCACTCAGGCGCCCCTCCAGCCTCACTTTTTACCGTCCTCCCCTCAGTCTGGCCTCTTGACTACTCTTCATACGTGTTGAACACCCTTCATCCTCAGGGCCCTTGTATTTGCTATTTTTTCTGCCTGGAACTTCTTTCCAGATAGTCCCATGTCTTGTTCCCAGACTTTACTCCCTTCTCTGCTCAAATGTCACCTCTTCAGAGAGAGCTGTTCTGATATCTTCTCTAAAACCGCATCTCCTCTGTCCGCCTCTGACTCCTTACTCTGCTAATTTTCTTCCTGGTACGTATCCCTCGTAGGCATCGCAACGTGTATGCATATTTGTGGGTTTTTTTTTTTCCCTCCTGCTTCCCCAGCCCGGTTGGAAGCTCTGTGAGGACAGGGACCTCGTCTTGTTTACTGCTGCATACCTAAATAGTGCTTGGCAAATAGTAAGTGTTCAATAAATAGTTATTGTTAACATTACCCATGCCAGGTAACCAAAGCCAAACCCAGCTCCTGAGCTCACGAGACTCGAATTCTAGTAACTAAGACGTACAGGTGTAAAGAATAGCTGGGGTTAAGGGAAGGAGAGAGCATGTGAGTGGGATTTCAGCTGGTTTGGGAGGCCAGGGAGAGATTTCCTGAGCGAGGGATACTTGAGGCTTGATTGTGGGCTTGGAAGTGACCATGTGGGGAGTGCCACGGCTGTGGGGCGGGAGGGAACATGGGCATGTCTGAGGAGGCCAGTGTGGCTGGGAGCCAGGAAGAGAGCGACTGAGTGGCAGAGGGGGAGCCAGAATATCCAGGGCCCTGCAGGTGATGCAAGGGCCTTGGTGCTTATCTTGAGTGACGGGAAGACTTTGAAGGGACCAAGAGTGGAAGAGAGGCAGGCATGGCGTGATCTGGTTTGTGTTTCACAAAGTACATTCTGGCTACAGCATGGTCAGTGCCTTGGGGTGACCAGTTAGGAGGCCGTTGTGGTTGTCTGGAGAACTGCCTGGAGTTAGTGAGAAGTGACCAAATCAGGAGCTATTCGGGGTTCAAAATGGACAGGATTTGGTGATGGACTCCAGGTAGGGGTGAGAAGGAGGGGATAAGTTCAAGGGGAAATCTCAGGTTTCTACCATGCACAACGGAATGGATTGTGGTACCATTCCCAAAGTGAAGACCATCGGAGACGTGTGTATGCATGTGTGTGTGTGTGGGGGGGGGGGGGGTGGGAGCAAACCTTGAATCTGACCATTTCGGCTGCATGGCTGTTAGGTCCATTCCACAGGCCTCAGCGGAAATAAGAGGTGAAGCCTCTGAACGGGGCTTTGATCTGAGAAGGCTTGTGCACGTGTGCTTCGCTGGAGTGCTCCAGTAAACCATGGATCTTGGCACGCACCATTGGATGGCCCCTCCCACATTGTCCCTGGGCTTGGTCATGTGATTTATTCTGGCCAATGGGACACTGGTACACAAAGCAAGCCGAGGATAGGGAAGCTCTTGACTTTGGGGCTTGGAAGTCAAGATGGCTTAGAAGTTGGCTGCGGGCTGTAAAGAGGCCCGGGGAGACCGCTGCATGATGAGACGCTGCATGGAGAGGCGCCGTGTGTGATGACAGGCCATCTTGAATTCCGCCGCAGCCAAGCTCCCATCTGGGTGCAGCCACAGAGGTGACCACTGCCACAGCGCCTGGAGCAGAACCCTGTCTACCCACAGAACCAGGAAGAAGGACAGGCTGTTGCTGTTTTTTTTTTTTTTTTTTTAATAATTTTTTAAATTAAATTAATTTATTTTCAGAGAGACAGCATGAGCAGGGGAGGGGCAGAGAGAGAGAGAGAGAGAGGGAGAAAGAGAGAGAATGCTGCCAGCACATTGCTGGATGTGGGGCTCGAACTCACGAACCGTGAGATCATGACCTGAGCTGAAATCAAGGGTCAGGTGCTTAGCCGACTGAGCCACCCAGGTGCCCCCAGGCTGTTGCTGTTTTAAGCCACTTAGTTTTGGGTGGTTTGTGATACGGCAACAGATAACTGAAACAGACCTCTTCTGATAGATTAAAGTGGGGGAACCAGGCTACGGTTGGGATTTTCTGGGTAGAGTCTTCAAAACGGAACTCTCTCAGGCCCCTCCGCCAAGAAGTTTTCTTTTGTTACTTCTTTCTTTGTCCTGAGCCCCAGCCTTGGGGAGGGCAGGCTGTGCCTTGGGGAGGCAGCCTTGGGGAGGCTTGGGCAGCCTTGGGGAGGGCAGACCCGTCTCCCTGGTCTCTCCTTGTCCCTTCCCTATGTCTCCCGTGGCCTGAATCTACACCTGGTTTTCCTCCTTTCCTTCCTGCTTCTTCTTGTCGTATAGCTGTGGGGAGCCCTCAAGGCTACAGAAACATCTGAGACTTGGATACGCATTACTGCCCCCCTTCCTTTTGTCGCCTATCCTAGCACAGGAGTCAAATTAGGTCTCCTTTGTCTTTCTCTTAATGAACAGGTTTAGCCACTGTAAGCTGGCTGTTATATTGGCCTGCAAATGCTGTTTGTGAGCCATTGTCAACTGAGACCTGAGACCGACCCGGACCCCTCCTTAATTATGTGCCATTAATGATGTACATGCTGCAGTTAGGGGGACGTCGTGGATCGGTTTCCCACTTTAATTCTGTGCGGTGTTATATGAAATGCTAATGAGTCCAGAATTCTCAAAGGTCCTAATCTGAATACGCTGCCTTTTCTTCTTTTTAGGGGGATGGGGATGGGATTCAAAACAATTAAAATGAAATTTACTTCATCATTTGGCTAACAATGTCCTCGACTGTACGAATTACACCGAGATATGTATTCATTTGCTGGCCATTTGGACAGATCTGAGTGTGTCTGGTTTCTTGGAAGGCCCCCATCGCTGAATTTTACATAGGGCGCTTTCTTAGCGGTTTGCCCCATTGATTATGAAAAATAACTAGGGGGAGAAGAAGTCCACCCAGACCCTTACAATACGGAAAGTGCAAATTTAGCAGAACTAGCATTGAATTTTCCAGGGAGTCATTTATCATCCTTAGAAAGTTTTGGTGCTTTGCAAATAAAAAAGAGAAAGGAATGGTAATTGCTCTGCTCAGCTAATTGACAGAATTGTGTCAGAAAAAGGAGGCATTTCAACACTGCCTCCGATGATGACATTTGAAGGTTGCTCCCATTCTCCCTTCACTGCTAAATTAGGTAATCATTATTTCCCTGTGAATCTTATTAATCTGCTTGCCTCTCCCCCACCCTCGGTTAGATTTGAGAGTCAGACAGAAATCTGCAAATGAAATACCGAAGGTCAGATTAGCAGTGTGGCCATTTTGGGTTGTATCTCCTTGGCTTTTTGGCTTCGTGCTTCAGTGGGAGAGGACAAGAGGGAATCCATTTAAGTTGTGGTCAGGGGAATTCAAGCCATCTGTTACAAAAGGTCCTTTTCATTATATGAATGGAGCCCAGAAGGTCTGAGATCTCTGCCTTTGGATCTGCAGCATGGGTTAGTCCGCTGATGTGCCAAGACGGTGGAGGCTGAGAAGCTAGGAAAAGCCCAGAATTATCCTTCTCAAGCTTCTTCTCTTTTCAGATGGCTTCGCTGGGGACTCCAGGAAAACGAAAACCTCCCGATGTCTCACTGTAAAAAGAGTGCACCTCAGGCACAGTGTTTGTCACAAAGCTTCTGATGAGACATTAGTGGGACTTGGCTTAGAAAAACTTGATGCCTGGTTTTTTTTATTAGCTCTTGTAACCAAAAAGCCAATTGATGATGGGGACAGACAGTGTATTCAGACGGGCGGTAAGAACCAGTAATTCCTCAGTGGCGTAGACGGATGGTAAGCCTGGATGACCTTTGGAAAACAGCTGTGTTCCCTGTGGTGCTAAAGGCACAACCTGAAGGTGATTCCAGCTGAGAGTGATGTGTTGATCATGAATCCTACCCTCCTGTAGTTTCTGTTTTTAAAAAATGTTTTTTATTTTTGAAAGAGTGAGTAGAGGAGGGGCGGAGAGAGAGTGGAACAGAGGATCCAAGGTGGGCTTTGCACGGACGGCAGCAAGCCCGACGTGGGGCTCGAACTCCAGAATGGAGAGATCATGACCTGAGCCAAAGTCAGATGCTCAACTGACTAAGCCACCCAGGTGCCCCGGTCCCGCAGTTTCTGAGGGGGATTGGATGAGACCTCCTCTGGCAACTTGAAGATCTTTCTGCCCCCGAGAATGTCCTCGTGCCATCCCACCTTGCATCCTCTTATCCGCCCCCCCCCCCCAACCTCTTTAGCTGGTGTTCCTTAGCATAACCGGCAGGAGCAGCAGCAACCTCTTGATGATGAGGCTGAATGTACATGACCATGGGTTCTGGGACATTTTCTGTCCACCTGTCCCCTTCTAGCTTCTCAGATTCCACATACCAAAGAGGAATTGAGTAGATGATGTGTCTCTGTAGAATCAAAATGAATCTGGAAAACGTTGTTCAAAAGTAAATTACCTGGGGGCACCTGGGTGGCTCAGTTGGTTAAGTGGCTGACTTCGGCTCAGGTCATGATCTCGTGGTCTGTGGGTTTGAGCCCCACATGGGGCTCTGTGCTGACAGTGCAGAGTCTGCTTGGGGTTCTTTCTCTTTCTGCCCCTCCCCCACTTGCTCACGTTCTCTCTTTCTCTCTCTTGAACATAAACTTTTTTTTTTTTTTTTTTAAGTAAATTACCTGGATTGATCTTTTAGGTTCCAACTTTTTTTGAACCAGTGGTTCTGGAAACTCTAAGTCTTGCTTTTCACAATCATCTCACTCAATTTAGTTAATAATATTTAATATTTTAAACAAGAGCCTTTATGAAAGAATCTAACCATTGCTCCCTCTGGACAGAGGGAGATGCAAATTTCCTGTTTTCCTCTGGGAAGTCTACCAAAATCAATTCCTGCATCAGTGAACAAATTTCAGAGCTTCTGGTTCCCACTTCTAGAAGAAGTGATCTATGACCGTGTCCTTGTCCAGAAACAAGGTAAAACGATTCATGTTTATATGAAAAATCTAGGAAATGGTATAGAGGCTCCCTTCATTTCGTTTTATGATGGAAATATGTCATTTCTCTCCTTCATGAAACATTTTACTTTGTAACTTCAATCTTCATAGTGACATTCAATAAACAGCATCAAAAATGACAAAAATCATCATTTGAAAAATGTTCATTAGGCAATCTATTGTTCCAAGAAGGCAGATGTAACTATAGATTTTTTTTCTTTCTCTTACCTTTTTTTTTTTTCCTTTGTCCCCAAATGGCCTTTGCGTTTGTTGGTGTAGTTCCCAAGTTTGGTTAACAGCTGTCACCTTCTAAAGTTATCAAGGAATACAGGGGCGCCTGGGTGGCGCAGTCGGTTAAGCGTCCGACTTCAGCCAGGTCACGATCTCGCGGTCCGTGAGTTCGAGCCCCGCGTCGGGCTCTGGGCTGATGGCTCAGAGCCTGGAGCCTGTTTCCGATTCTGTGTCTCCCTCTCTCTCTGCCCCTCCCCCGTTCATGCTCTGTCTCTCTCTGTCCCAAAAATAAATAAATGTTGAAAAAAAAATTAAAAAAAAAAGTTATCAAGGAATACAAAGCCAGAATGCTGCACACTGTTGAGCAGTTGGATTGTACCACCAAGAGGACTTTCTTTGGTCCAGCGTTACGCCAACCTGTGCCACCTCTGTGGCTGGGGCCACCTGTGCCACCTCTGTGGCTGGGGAAGCCTCAACTTGCATGTTCATGGGTTAGTGGCAGAAGGTGGAGGAAAGTTTCTCGGTCTCTCTGTTTATTCTCTCCTGTTTCCTTTTAGTATACCTTTCGCCTTTATGGGCCATGCCTACGAGGGGCCTCGGATACGTTAATCACAGGGGAAATCTAGTGGGCACACCCGTACGTGTCACTGCCATCAAAGGAATGAATCAAAATTCAACTCTGCCTACTTTTGGTAGCATAGGACTCTTCTTCATGGCCCTAGAACTAAAACGTGGTAGTTAAAACCGTGAAGTGATATTTATAGGGTAATTTTGATCAGGCCTGTCATAATTTTTGTTCCTGGGTAAGCCTGTATGTCCTTTGTTACAGCTCTAATTATACTGACAGCTTTTCAGAAGGAATGTTAGGGTAGAGGTTATTTAAATATGAAACCAAAGGTTTGACATCAGTTAAGAGTGAATGATTTTTATTTCCCAACACCTCTTTTACTGTAACGTAAACTTCCTGGCTGAGTTCTCCTTCCTGAATACCACCTTCGTTTTCATTTTATTTGATCGTGTGCTCTTTTTTTATTTTCTCGTCTCTTTATTTTATCATTGGGGCAGCGGGAGAATTGTGCTGGCCTCCCTTGCTCCCTCCCAGACACGGAGCGGCCTCACACGGTATCTCCCCGTTCAGATGCGAAGCAGTGGTGTGCTGTCCGTCCAGGCCCCCCCCCCCCGGGGGGTGTCCCTCACGAAACCGTGGAGCCGCAGGCCCCTCTCAGGTTACGAATTGAGCAGTGCACCTTTGGTGACTTTCCGCTTTCCACATCACTCCAGGGAGCTCTGTGAACTTGACACGCCAAAAATAACACTGCAGAACTGCTGAACGAGGAGAGGGACCGGTAGGGCTGGGGGAAGGCTCAATATTGCTCACATCGATCAGAGGCCCGGGCCCTGCTCTCGTGACGCTTGCTGTGGGACCCCAAGCTCATTAAGGATCCGCGTGCGCCTCTGGGGACCGGGGAGGCCGGAGAGGGGAGCACGTGAGGCCCGAGGCTGGGAGGATGCTGGTGCCGGTCACGGAGGGCTTTCCTGACCACGCTTGGGCTCCCTTTCCTTCTGAGCCAATGCAGTCCTTGCGGGAGCCTGGCCTGGATGCGGCTTCCCTCTTGGCAAGGGTTCTCGGGGGAGGACAGAGCCAACTCGTACCCGGACTTTAATGCCCACCACGGTTGTAAACTTCTTTCTCGCGCAGGGTACAGTGGTCTCCTCAAATGGCAGATGGCAGCATGTTGTTCTTGCTCAGGGCTGAGCAGCCAGTGGGGACGATTTAGGGTCTTCTGCGTTTGAGTCCCTGTTCTACAGCTTGTTAACTGCTGCACCGGGCTAGTTATGGAGCCTCCCCGGGCCTCAGTTTCCCCATTTATAAAAAAAAGAACATGAATTTAAATTAACATCTCTTTCACAGGGTGGTTGTGAATTCAGATGGGATGGATTGTGCATTTAGGGAAACGTAAAAGCCCATGGTATTTCCCAGATATCTCTAGTATCAGCACGATACTTTGTTTTGTTTTGGTTTTAAGAGAGAGTGCACAAAGGGGGGAGAGGGGCCGAGGGAGGGAGAGAGAAAGAGAGAGCATCCTAAGCAGGCTCCAGATTCAGCATGGAGCCATATGCGGGGCTTGATCCCACGACCCTGGGATCATGACCTGAGCAGAAATCAACACTCAGACTCTCAATCAACTGAGCCCCCCCAGGCGCCCAGCATGAGAGTTAACTTTATGTGCTGGTTTGACTGGGCCAAGGGATGCCCAGAGAGCTAGTAAAACATTATTCCCAGATGTGTCTCGTGAGGGTGTTTCCAGAAGAAGTCAGCAATTTGCTGACTCAATCGGGTAGATCACCGTCACCAGTGTGGGTGGGCATCACCTAATCTGGTGAAGGCTCAAATAGGACACCAAGGTGGAGGAAGGGTGAATTCCCTCTCTCTACTTGAGCTTGGACCTTTATCGTCTCCTGCCTTAGACATCCGTGCTCCTGGGTCTTGGTCCTTCAGACTAGGACTTACACCATTGGCTCATCTGGTTCCCAGGCCTTTGGGCTTTGACGAGAACGACGTTGCCATCATTTCTGGGCCTCCAGCTGGCAGATGGCAGCTCGTGGGACTTCACAGCTTGCGTGATTGTATGAGCCCATTCCTCATAATCAATCTCTTTCTCTCTATATATTCTGTTGGATTTATTTCTCTGGAGAATGCTGACTGGTATAATCATTGAGCCAAATGAAAATGCCAATAGTCAAGCTACTGTGTCCTACGAAAATGGCCATTTTGTATGCCTAGACCTAATATATTAATACGAGGTTTTGGAAAGTCTTTCTCTTCTTCTCTCTGAACTGTCCCGGTGAGACAAAGATTAGAAGCAACCATATTTTAGTGCCCAGGGAAATCTAGGTGTCCAAGGTTACTTGTGACAAGTGGTATAAAAATCCATGTGTGGAACCTGTCCTCCCATTGCTCAGTCTGGGGTTTCTTGACCTTGCCTGGCTCTTTAAGGGCCTAAGCTGAAAATGAGAAGCTGGAGGAAGAATGTGATGGAAAGCCACTTTCCCCGGGAGTTGAGCAGAGTGTCATAGGAGAGGTCGCAGCCTCTATGACAAATACCGTCATAAGGAGTGGGTCTCGTGTTAAGCACGCTCTCTTGGGCTGATGCCGGCTCTCCTAAATGGCGGCTTTCTCAGGGTCTGTGTGAACCCCTGCCAGGCCACCGCCTGCTAGCTACTCGTGCCTCCTGTGTCTCCGAGTGGCCAATATGCTCAGCTCGGGGCTGACCTGGGACCCGAGGGTCCCACTCCCCACTGAGGGGGCTCAGTCGCTCCGTATCGGAGGACGTTCCCACTCCGGACTTGCCTTTGGTGCAGGCTGACTTTGTCTACGTGACATGGGCTCCATTGACCTGTTGGGTCAGATTCTTTGCTGGGGGCCATCCTGTACCTGGCTGGCATGGTTAGCAGGATCCCTGGCCTCTACCCACCAGATGTCAGCAGCACCGTCTCTAGTCGTAATAATCAAAACTGTCTCTAGATATCGTCAAATACCCCTCAGGGGGCAAAACACCCCTGGTTAAGAGCCAGTGGGCTCAGGGAACTTCACACGGGAGTGAAGGGTGGGTCTGGGCTGTTGGGGATGTATTTCAGGGTCATTACCAACTTGTCTGTGAGCTCCAACACATCTGAAGGAACTACGTTTCCTTCTCCCTCCTGCCTCCCCGTGAAAAGAGGCAATAACTAGAGAGGAGGAGTCCTGTCTGGGGATACTGTTTGCCCCTTGCATATGAAAAGGGTGTGCAGTTGCCGAGCCTTACTTAGGAAGAAGAGAAGACCAGGTTCTCTCCATTTCCTGGCAAAAGCATCTGTCTTCTTGTTTTTCTAGTTAATTATGGATTTTCATGAGTTCACTCAGCTAATCAAGTGTAATGACACTAGACCTAAGTCCCATTATTGTTATTTTTCGAGGCTGTGTTGGAACTGTGCCACCTTAACCCGCCAGCAGCCTGGACACCACTCCAGTCCCTCAAGCACCTGAGAAGCGATGCTTTTGTTAGCTGTGCAGTCGGCCCTGCCACCACATGTCACCGCTGAGAGTAGGAAGGCAAAAGCAACAGACAAAGGAAATTCTCCATGAAGGGCGCTTTAGGAACTTTATTACAAAGCAGAAACTTTATTGCAAGATGGGCCATGAGATGCGAGTCCTATATGTACTGCCATTTTCCAATATAACTCTTGGTTTAGAGAGGCACAGAAAAGGATTGGTCGAAATTGTTCCTACATTTCCATGTCCTTGATGAACGCCCGATGCAAGGATTTCCCAAATGGCCGATTGTGACCCACCTGTGATCGTGATGCTGTTGTGTACCCTCTCTTCTTGTCTTCTGGAATTCCTAGCGGAGACTAGACACATGGGCTAGACTTGCCATTGCCTCCTGACCTCACATTTGCCTTGCCTCAGATGAATAAAAAGTATTGTGTATTCAGCAAAAAAGTTGGGGTTCTTTCGCCTGGAGAAAAACTCATGATATTTGTCACATAGCATTTCATTTGGTCTGGATCATAAACCAACTTTTTTTTTTTCCTGGAAGGGGCATTTAAGAAAGTAACGAAAAGAACTTTCTGGATTAAAAAAAAATTTTTTTTAATGTTTATTTATTTTTGAGACAGACAGAGCATGAATGGGGGAGGGTCAGAGAGAGGGAGACACAGAATCTGAAACAGTCTCCAGGCTCTGAGCTGTCAGCACAGAGCCCGACGCGGGGCTTGAACTCACGGACCATGAGATCATGACCTGAGCCGAAGTTGGCCGCTTAACCGACTGAGCCGCCCAGGCGCCCCAGAACTTTCTGGATTTTGCTGCAAAAGTGTCCTCTGTTAGCTGTTTGCATTACTTTCAACACATCAAGTGGATTCAGTGTCATCACTTGATCACTGTCTTCTGAGGGCAATCTAGAATTCATTCCAGGTGCCTAAAGTTGCCTTATAGACTCTTGCATGTAATAAACTAAAGAGAAGTTATTATTTTTCTCTGCAAGTGAGAGACTTATTGTTAGTATACAACATTAAGTAGATTTCCATGACCTTCCTGAATGTCCTCATGAAAAGGTTTGAATTAACTGGGATATGTGAGGCTTAAGGGCTTGAGTTTTGGAGTCTGGTTGGTCTGGCTTTGAATCCTGGGTCCATCACTCACTTGCTCTGTGACACTAGGCAAGTTGTTTTGCTTTTTATTTTTATTTTTTATTGAAAATTCTTTAAATGTTTTTTATTTCTTTTTGAAAGGAAGAGAGAGCGTGAATGTGGGAGGGGCAGCGAGAGAGGAGGACACAGAATCTGAAGCAGGCTCCAGGTTCCCAGCTGTCAGCCCAGAGCCCAACGTGGGGGTCGAACTCACGCAGCGAGATCATGACCTGAGCTGAAGTCAGATGCTTAACCAACCGAGCCACCCAGGTGCCCCTGTTTTGCCTTTTAAGGCTTTAGTTTCCTTATATGTAAAATTGATGTAGCAATAATAGTTTGATCATAAAGTTTTTAGGAGGCTAGAATGACGTGGTGCATGTAAGATACAAAGTAGGATGTCCAGACATAGTAAGTACTCCTTTCTTTGATATTGGGGGAGATCTAATTATTGGAGATCTAATTATTTCCCAGCTAGGATTTGATTACTCCAGTGACATTTGCCTAACTTAGCAAACTGAGCTGCCTTCCTCAATTAGTTCTTTACTGTAACTATCATGATCTCTCCTTCAAATCATAATTCTCAGGTCCCCTTGAATATATTTTAAGGCATTTCATGACCAGAAGGCCTCCTATAGTAATTCGATTGCTCATCTCCTAGGAAAGCAGAAGAGGATTATAAATAATGAGCAATAAATACAGCAAATGTGTGTTCCAGAAGCAAGAAAAATCAGTTCTAGGGAAAGTCCTCTGAACTTTACTGCAAAAAGACAGGAAAGGGTCCATTGGAAATGTGAGAATAAGCATGAAGCTTAAAAACAAAAAAAACAAAAAACAAAAAAACCCATGGTCACTGCAGAAATGTAAAATTCATTATGTAAAAATGGATTCTTCTTTTTCTTTTTTTTTTTTTAAGATTTTAGTTTTTTTTTTTAATTCTTTTTTAATCTTTATTTTTGAGAGACAGAGACAGAGTGTGAACAGGGGAGGGGCAGAGAGAGAGGGAGACACAGAATCGAAACAGGCTCCAGGCTCTGAGCTGATAGCACAGAGCCCTATGTGGAGCTCAAACTCATGAACAGTGAAATCATGACCTGAGCCAAAGTTGGAAGTTCAACTGATGGAGCCACCCAGGCGCCCCTAAGATTTTAGTTTTAAGTAATCTCTACACCCACATGGGGCTTGAACTGACAACCCCGAGATCAAGACTCGCTCATTCCCCTGAGTCAGCCAGGTAGGTGCCCATTGTTTATGTTAATGATGACGAGTGGGATCAAGACGGAACCAAAAGTATTTTTAATAAAGAATTAAGGCTCTGAATTTTGTTGAGGGGGGGGGGGAAGGAACAAAAACAAGACTCAGACAAGTAGGATTCACTATTTAAAAAAATTTTTTTTAAGGATTATTTATTTTTGGGAGAGAGAGCGAGTGAGCACTTGTAAGTGGGGAGAGGGGCAGAGAAAGAGAGAGAGGGAGGGAGGGACACTCTTCAGTGTCTTCAGGGACACTGAAGCAGGCTCCAGGCTCAGAGTGGTCAGCACAGAGCCTGACGCAGGGCTCGAACTCACGAACCACGAGATCATGACCCGAAGTCGGACGCTTAACCGACTGAGCCACCCAGGTGCCCCAGCAGGATTCACTTCTGTAGGGTGATGTGACACCGATGACTCAAGGACCCAGACGATTAGGGAACTGAAGAATTGAGAGGTGGGGCAGGAATCTTGTAGGGACATCTCGGGCCATCTTTTCTCACAGTTCTAGGTTGTGGCCAAGTTCTGCAACTGATGCGGCCCCTGAGAAATTTCTGGTATTTGGCGGGTGTTTCAGGTTACATTGAGGTGGTGTTTGGGGTGCAGACAGACTGGAGAGACGGTGGCTACACAGAGGTTTTCTGGAGGTTTCTAAAAGGATTCTTTGCTGCCTTGGTGAGGATTTGAGGATGAGGTGGAGGTGTGTGCAGTTGAAGGGGAAGATGGACTGGGATTAAGAGGGTAAGTGTTAAGTACCTACGTTCTGTGGGCTTTTGTGTAGGCTAGTTCCTCTAACCTCAGACAGCCCTGAAGGGGTGATGGTGCTGTCTCTGTGTTATGGGTGAGATCAATGCTCTGAGATGTCAAGTAACTTAAAAAAAAAAAAATGTTTATTTATTTTGAGAGAGCAAGTGGGGGAGGGGCAGAGAGAGAGGGAGACAGAATTGCAAGCAGGCTCCGTGCTGTTGGTTCGAGCCCCACGTCAGGCTCTGCACTCATGAACCGTGAGAGCATGACCTGGACCAAAGTCGAGCGTTGGATGCTTAACTGAGCCATGCAGGTACCGCCAAAGATGGCAAGTAACTTACCAAGGTTATTCAGCTAGTACGGGGTAGAGCTGAGGTTTGAACCCAGCTTGCTCCAGTTCCAAATGTTATACAAACAGAGTTCTGGTAAGTTTTTCTCCTATCCCTCTTCAAGGGAAAATTAAAGAGTAACTACATTAAGATAGAAGATATGAAGGAGTGCCTGGGTGGCTCAACTGGCTAAGTGTCCAACTCTTGATCTCAGCTTCGGTCTTGATCTCAGCGTCATGAGTTCAAGCCCTGCATTGGGTTCCTTGCTGGGTGTGAAGCCTGCTTAAAAAAAAAAAAAAAGAGAGAAGACGTGAAGTAAATGAATATATTAGAATTAAGCACTGAACTTCATCTTGTTAGACTGTGTAAAGACAGACAAAAAAGGAACTTGTGCCATTTATTGAATACTCTTTCCCTTAAGAAAAACTAACAAGAAATAATGAAATAAAGCAACAAAAAAACCCATAGCCCAGTATTGCCTCCAGAGTTCTGTGGATACAGCAAAGGAGGTATGGACAGGGGACCGGGGCGGGGGGTTCATTTCTGGAGTTCATTTCTGATCAGTTTCAGTTTTTTTCTAGGTCTAGCCGGCCAGCTCTGCCATCATGGTAGATGTAATGACAGTTTTTGAAAAACGGGGAAGATATTGGACACTGAGAATGAGTATCTATTGGAATAGACTTTAATTCCCTTGTGAAATAATGAAACAAATGCCAGGAGAAAGGAAATCTGTAGTCACATGGAAGACCATAGAATCATCAGCAAAGAGCATTCAGGTCTGCAAACAATCATGCCGACCCCCCCGGGAGCCTCTCACTGATGGCATTACATAATTAGTGGATGAAAGGAAAAAGAAATTTAATAGATTTGAAGTTTGGTAACAAAAGAAAGAGAGAAATGAAGGAAAGCCAAGTTAATTGAATGGAATATTTTAGCAAAGTATTTGACACTAGGTTGGATTGCATTTTTCTTTTTAAACAGTTACTTTAGTTAGGCTAGATTTTGCTAGAATTTCTGAGCATGCTTGCAGGAGGCTATTCCAGCATTGTTTGGGTATAACAAAGGACCATGATATTAAAGAACAAGCTACAAAAAGTTTCAAACTAAAAATACTGCCTTTTTGGTTGAGCCCCAAGTGGATTGTTTCCTGCTTAAAAGAGCTGTTCCATAAGACACCTTCATCTTTTAACTTCACTCCTGTATGGTGGTGTGGATAATGCCTCCCTCATTCCCCTTTCTTGAGCAACACTCAAAGTTTCTTAGTATTTAGGAAGAAATGCACAGACAGGGATTCATAGAGGTCTTGGATGGCACATTTAAAGCTCAGACTGCACTTTTCAAACAACATGGTGATATCATTTCCAGAAGTAATTTCTATAGAATAGCACGGAATTTTGATATAAGTAGGGGTGACAGACATAAATGAGTTGGCTATTGCCTTGTTCTCTACAATAAAACAGAATGGAGAGAGGATCATTCTAGGGGGAGAAGAGTAACTTTTGTTGAGTACTTAATGTGTGATCTGTGCTTCTTTCTATCGTAGGGAAGCATATTAGCTTTATGATGCTTTTGGTTATTAGGGGAGAAGCCTTGGAATGGTTCGAGCCCAGTGCCCCAAACCACACTTTTTTAATCATTATTTTTATTGTTATAAAATATACATAGCTTCAAATGTGCCATTTTAAGCCTTTTAAATGCACAGTACAGTGGAATATGGAGCACATTCACATTGTTGTGCAACTATGCGTTTCCAGAACTTTTTCGTCATCCCAAACTGAGACTGTGTAACCATTAAAACACTAACTCCCCATCCACTCTCCCTCCAGCCCCTGCAACCACCGTTCCACTTTCTGTATCTATGAATTTGACTACTCTGGGGACCTCCTATATGTGGAATCACATCATAGTTGCCTTTTTGTGACTGGTATACTTCACTGAGCATCATGTTGTCAAGGTTCATCTGTGTCGCAGCAGGCATCAGAATATCCTTCCTTTTGAAGGCTGAATTATTATTTCATTGTAGGTATATGCTCCATTTTGTTTATTAATCATTGTTGGACATTTAGGTTATTCCCACGTATTCCTACCTTTTGGCTATTGTGACTAATGCCGCTATGAAGTCAACAAACACCACAAATCGGAGCGTTTTTTTCTCCTGCCCTGGCTTGCAGGACAAGTAGCATGATGAAAGTCACTGTAAGGATTAAGTGAAATTGGGGGCCCAGTAGTCGGCGTCTCCGTGAAAGGGAGTTGCAGTTCTTGGGTGCTGAAGGCTGGTGAGGTGGATCCTTCAGACCCCTTTGTAGATTGCTCAATGGAAGTTGTTCTTATTTCTGAGAAATTTTATCGTGGACTATGATCTCTTTTGTCTCTTTGATACCCCCAGTCACCCCAGTGGTCAGGGATCTGAGGCCCTAGAAGCAACGATGAGCCTTTACCTTACTCACATTTTGACAAATCTTAGATGCTACTGGATGCTTCTGTATTACATGTACGTGAAAGCTGGCATAAAAACCATGTGGGAATCCCATCAGAGCTATTTAAGATATGCAGAATGACCCTTATAATGAGATTTTTAGAAGATAAGAGCAGTACTCTTGGGGGAGGAATTTGGTGGGCAAATCTGTCACAACAACAAAACTACCACTACTCAATAAGTTAAATTTTTTCACTATTATCATCATCAGTTTCTATTCACATAGTTTGGATAATATGAATTTTTCTCTGGCGGGCAGTCTAGTAGAGGGCAGTCTGATCGGGTAACTCTTTCTATGGCCTCTTTCACACACACACACACACACACACACACACACACACACACACACACAGTGGGTGGTGGCAAGGACAATGTAGTGAATCCCAGAGGCAGCATTACCTTAGAAATTTTCTGGAAGCACTCTGCTCACAGACACGGAACTGCAGTTTACAGGAAGCTATCCATCTTCCTCAAAACAGTTCAGAAAAGGAATCCATTTTCTTTAATATAAATCTTCTTTGTCTTGTGATGTATAAATCATCCTTTCGAAAGAAGCCATTTGAGGTATCAATTCAAGGCATTTTCTCAAAACACCATCCCTCAGCACAGCCCTGAGATGGAAACTAATCCTTTGTGGCTGCCCAAAGGCAAAATTCATCCCACTCTTCGCCAAATTTCCCATCTAAAGCCCTCTGCTGTCGTCTTAGAAATTAGGATGGGATATCGGGGTCAGAATGACCTCACCCAGGTGTAGTTATCTGGGTGTGATGTAACACCATGATTTCAAATTAGTGACTCTTTAAAAAAAATTTTTTTTAATGTTTATTTAGTTTTGAGACAGAGACAGAGCATGAACAGGGGAGGGTCAGAGAGAGAGGGAGACACAGTATCTGAAACAGGCTCCGGGCTCTGAGCTGTCAGCACAGAGCCCAATGTGGGGCTCGAACCCACAGACCACGAGATCATGACCTGGGCCGAAGTCGGATGCTCAACCGACTGAGCCACCCAGGCGCCCCTCAAATTAGTGACTCTTAAGAATGAACGTATTTAGAGGGTCTCTTTATAGGAGAGTGAAACTGTTGCACACAGTCCCAGCCACAGCTAGATCACTTGCTCATCCTGATGTACCTGTGGAGCTGAAGGATACTGTTATGGTCTGTCTGCGTGTAGTCTGGATTTTAAGACCCAGTAGACCATGGTGGTGTCCTCTCCAGTTTGATTTGCTCCTCCGCAGCTTCGGTGTGTGCTGCCCCACTGGGGATCGCTCTTGGACGGCTGGAGCCTCACCTGGGGATCTCTTGGGGTTCTACCCCCCCTTCTGGCCAGCGGGACAACTGTAGTAACAGGTTGGGTGGGAGGGAGTTTACAAAAGCTCTCTCATCTTAAGGCAGGACAGCCCCCAAGGTACAATGTGTGTTCCAGAGCTCCCTGTGGGATTGAGAGAAGGCTGGACTTCACCCGGAAGTCTCCTTCTTGCTAAGTTTCTTCCTTGTCTCCATCCTGCTCTCTTTCTCCCTTACGGATTTCTTCTGAGAGCACTCCCTCAGTAACTCACTTGGACGCAAACTGCTGTCTCGTTCTCTGCTTTGAGGAAACCTACCTTCACCAGGTCCATGTGAAGCTGATTCAGAGAACTTGCAGGGAACTATTGATTCTCAGAGTGAAGGGGCTGTAGTTTATTCCATGTGGTCCCAAAGTTCAGTTTATTTTTTACTTATTTATTTTTTAAATATGAAATTTATTGTCAAATTGGTTTCCATACAACACCCAGTGCTCATCCCAACAGGTGCTCTCCTCAATACCCACTACCTACCCTCCCTTCCCTCCACCCCGCATCAACCCTCAGTTTTTTATCAGTTTTTAAGAGTCTCTTATGGTTCGCCTCTCTCCATCTGTAACTCTTTTTTTCCCCTTCGCCTCCGCCATGGTCTTCTGTTAAGTTTCTCAGGATCCACATAAGAGTGAAACCTTATGGTCTCTCTTTCTCTGCCTGACTTATTTCACTTAGCATAACACTCTCCAGTTCCATCCACGTTGCTACAAAAGGCCACATTTCATTCTTTCTCATTGCCACGTACTATTCCATTGTGCATATAAACCACAATTTCCTTATCCATTCATCAGTTGGTGGACATTTAGGCTCTTTCCATCATTTGGCTATTGTTGAGAGTGCTGCTATAAACATCGGGGTACAAGTGCCCCCGTGCATCAGCACTCCTGTATCCCTTGGGTACATTCCTAGCAGTGCTATTGCTGGGTCATAGGGTAGATCGATTTTTAATTTTTTGAGGAACCTCCACACTGTTTTCCAGAGCGGCTGCACCAGTTTGCATTCCCACCAACAGTGCAAGAGGGTTCCCGTGTCTCCACATCCTCGCCAGCATCTAGAGTCTCCTGATTTGTTCATTTTAGCCACTCTGGAGTCAGGTGGTATCTCAGTGTGGTTTTGATTTGTATTTCCCTGATGAGGAGCGACATTGAGCATCTTTTCATGTGCCTGTTGGACATCTGGATGTCTTCTTTAGAGAAGCGTCCAAAGTTCAGTTTAAAAATACGCTTGAGACAAAGCAGCCTCTCTGGTCTTGACGACTATTAGTTCTGTACGTGATAGATCTGATTGAAACTTAGAACTTCTGGTTGCCTGCATTGAAGGTAAATTGAGTATTTCCGAGGAGCTCCGTGGGCATCCCACACTGTGACTCGTTACCTCTGCTCCCTGGATGGCTTTCTCCGGTGCGAGAAGGCAACTTGCCCTAAAGAAGCCTACTTCCTAACTGGGCAAGGGGACGACCACCAAAATGAGGTAGTCTGCAGAGGTGGCTGGTGCAAGTGCTCACAGCACGTACACTGGGTAGCAGTTCGGAGGCTTGAGAAGTCACTTTGGGGTGAAAGTAGCAAGGAAGATATTTTGGTGAGTGACTTTGAATTAGGCTTGGGAGAACGAACGGAGAACTTCAGACAAGGAGGCCTTGTCAGACCGAGGCCGGAACAGACTTTGAACCCTTCTGCCAGCAACATTTATTTACTACCACACATGGGAATCATAATGTGAAACGCAACATCCCCTTCATTGCAGAGGACCCACAAGGAAGGGCGCCCAGTAGAACGGAACCCCCCCCCCCCCCCCCACTCCTGCTGAGGCTGGGATAGCCATGTGACTCGTTTTGGCCAGTGAAGTGTGAGGGGACATAGGCCACATCCAGGTACACACTTTCAGAGTCCGTGTACGAGTCTCCGTCCTCTTTTCTCGCTGTTGTCCTCCTAGAGAAGGAGGTAGACTCTCTGTTTGAACCGTGGCCCTGTCTTCAGGAAATGTTTTGCCAGCAAATGTTCTACCACTCGCCCTGTGCCTTCCAAAACGATGATATGATGATATGGTGATATGATTCCATAATGGTGGGAATTGGGCTGCAACTCTCCCATTCCTTCTAGCTCAGGTGAGTCTTTGATAAAAGCCCATGTTCAAATTCAATAAGACTCTTGTTTCTCCTTAGAAATGCAAAGAAATGGGGGAACAGCAGTATCTTCTACTGGAAACAAATAGCTCCTTATAACATTAACAGATCAAAACAGCAATTAGAAATAGGACAAATAAAGTTAAAAGTCCCTAGATCCCGTTGCAAAGCTCTGAAATTTGGACCTTGACAATATAGAAATTTGTCCCCTGCTACCTGCCCCCCCCCCCCACCTCCAACACCCAAACTTGGATGCTCCCTAGGGATTGTGAAAAGTTGTCATTATTGAGCATGTTTGAAGCTCAGATGTATATTCCAGGAAAGTCAGGGGGGCTTGTTTATCCCAATGGCTGTAGTCGTGTGTTAGAGATCACATAAAGTTCAATTTCTTTATTTTATTTACTGTGCAGAAGAACATCTGTTGTTCAGATTCCTTTCTTCAGGGCAGTTTTGCACATCCTTCTCCAAGCCTATTTTGCTTTCTGTCATCCCAAACTCAGCCATAAATCCCTTTCTACTCTGTTTTGTGCATCATTAGAAGGCACATTGTGTATAGAAATGCTGTTTGTATGTTGAACTCTCATTGCTTATATGCCATACTTGCTGCCTCTTTCTGAGCCCAGCAGGAAATTACCTTCTGCTCAAATGATTCCCTTTCCTTCTATCACCCCACCATCATCTTGGTACAATTTTTTCTTCCCAGATGATCTGATGGAGTCCTTATGTTGACTGTTGATGGCAGGGTCTCATGTCCTCCTAGAAACAGAATTCTCATCTTGAGTTAGAGAAAGGAATCTTAAGCCTTCTGAGATCATCTGCTATTTAATTATAGAGGACAGCCGTCTGTTACTCAATTTATATACAGGTTTTGTAGAATTTACACTTCTGTTAACAGGGTGTTAAAATAGGACTCTTTCTATCTTGGTTTCAGTAGAGCCTGCAAAAACTTAATCGCGAAATTTAGGTGTTACACTAATTTCTAAAATGAGGTGCTAGACCACCTAGGCAGGGTTGTGAAGAGGTAATTGGGAACCAGTGTTGTTACCCTTGATCACCCCTCAGTTTAAGAATAAAACATGAGTTTGAAAAGGCTGAGTGAGAGAATATCTTAGAAGAAAGGCGATGGAATGCTCTGGTATTTTCTACATACCTATGGGGGAAAGGGAGAGGATGGTTATGTCTAGTGAGAGGCCATTTCAGGAAACCCCTTGGAGCCTTGCTATGTGTTCTCTGGAGTTCAGGGACCCCACGAACTGGTGGCTGACTCCTGCCTCAAAGGTCCCCAGAAGAGCAGTCGGTGGACCAGCCTACGTGGCATTGGAGTGAAGAAAGATGGTGGTATCGGGGACTAGTGACCTTTCCACCAATGTCAATGGTAATCAAAAGTGCTTTGACTTGGGAGTGAGATTTTGGATTTCACTCAAGAGAGTGAATGGGTTTATATGTGTACTATGGAACCATGGGTAAGGTGTAGGCAGACTGGTGCCCAGGGGAAGAGGAAGAAGTTGCAAGCAGTCAGGAGCAGAAGGACCACTGCCTGCACTAAGGGAAGTACAATCAAGTGTCCACATGGGGACATTCTCTCGAAATTCATGAAAGAACCCCAGGACCCCAAGTCAGAAAGAGTTGTTTTTGAACATCAGTCAGCCATTTGGCACCCTTTCCACCCCATTGTAGAGGAACAACTCGCCATTAACTGACTTTAAAGGGAGACTGGGGGAAAGAAGAAAGTTGCCCTTCTGTTTGCCCATTGAGTCTGGTTAGATCAATGGAATGGTATTGCTTCTTTGGGGATTTTCCTGCATATTGATAATATACTTACTATCCTGAATTATTTGCTAGAGTTTGTTGTCTTTTAGAGCATCTATTTTTCCTTTGAATATTATTATTTAAGTAACAAATACAAACTGAGTGCCAACTATGTGTTAGTAAGTATTATGTATTGGAAAACAAATATAAAAAGAAAAATTTCGGGTCTCAGGTTCTTTACACTTTAATGGGAAAGGCACATAGCATATTTGGACATGTGGATGGATTCTATAGTATGTAATGGGACCATATATAAATGTCACTAAGATGTGAGTGATGGTGCTTGTCTTTTGAAAAGATGCATTAATGGCTATAAATTTATTTCTACCTGTTGCTTTAGTTTCAAACCATTAATTTGTATATGTAGTATTTTCATTATTGTTCATTTCTAAATATTTCATAATTTTCATTATGAGTTCTTTTATCACTAGTGTGTTTTCAAACTTCCAAAAGCCTTTTCTGTCTTTGATTAACGTTTTCTAATTAAAAAAAATTTTTTTTAATGTTTATTCATTTTTGAGAGACAAAGTGTGAGTGGGGGAAGGGCAGAGAGCGAGGGAGACACAGAATCTGAAGCAGGCTCGGGGCTCCGAGCTGTCAGCACAGAGCCTGATGCGGGGCTCGAACTCACGGACCTTTTGATCATGACCTGAGCCAAAGTTGGACGCTTAACCGACTGAGCCACCCAGGTGCCCCTATGTTTTCTAATTTTATTACGTTGTTGTTAGAAACTATTTTTTAAGATCATGATTGTTTGGTACTTGTTAAGGTTTGCTTTATAACTTAGTTGTCATTGATTTTTTTTATAAGTGTTCTGTGCGCGTTTCAAATACATATCTTATCAAATACATATCTTATCCTAGAATTACTGAATATAAAGTTCTATATATGTAATTATATCAGGCTTGTCGATTATTCAGTTTAAACCTTATTATCTTTGTAACTTTTCAGTCTGCTTAATCTATAAATTACCAAGAGAGACCTATGAACGTCTTCTGCCTGGCTACATTGATCTAATCTTCCTTGTAATTGTTTTATTTGTATATGAAGTTCTGTTTTTAGGTACATACTGTTTTGGGATTGTTTCCCTTGTGAAATGTTCTTTTGATATATAATATCCTTCTTCATCCCTTATAATTAAGATGACTCTGTAATTTATCATTCAAGCAGAGATAATTTTGGTAGCAAAAAGGGACACTAAAGTAATTAATAGGTAGTTCTAAGTGGGAAGTTTATAGCAATAAACATCTGTATTAGCAAAAAAGAAAGATCTGAAGTAAACACCTTAACTTTTTATTCAAGGACTAGAAAAAGAACAAAACCTAAAGTTAGCCTGTGAAGGAAATGATAGAGCAGCGAAGTAGAGAATAAGAAAACAATAGAAAAGAACATCAAAAGTAATAATTGGTTCTTTGAAAAGGTAACCAAAATTGACAAACCTTTAGCTAGACTAACCAAGAAAAAAAAAGACCCAAATAAATAATATTGTAAGTGGAAAAGGAAACATTACAACTGATACTGTGGAGATACAAAGGATCCTAAGAGATGACCATGAACAATTATATATCACCAAATTGGACAACCTAGAAAAAAATGGATATTTCTAGACACATACAACCTACCATGACTCAATAATGAAGAAATATAATATTTTTTGAACATGCCAATAATATTTAGTAAGGAGATTGAGTTTTCAATAAAAAAATCTCTCAAGAAAGAAAACCCAGGACAAGATAGTTTTCACTGGTGAATTCTTTGAAACATGTAAAGAATTAATGCCAATCCTTCTCAAGCTCTTCCAAAAAGTTGAAGAGGAAGGAACCTTCTGAAACTCATTTTATAAGGCCATCACAACTCTGATACTCAGCCAGACAAAGTCCAAAGAAGAAAAGAAAATTACAAAAAAACCCCCCAATGAATGTCGATGCAAAAGTTCTCAAGAAAACTCAGCAAATCAAATTCAACAGAACAGTGAAAGGATAATACACCATGATCAAGTGGGATTCATCCCTGGGATGCAAGGATGGTTCAACATACACAAATTAATAAATGTGATATGTCACATTAATAGGATGAAAGATAAAAGATAAAAGTCACATCTCAATAGATGCAGTTGGCAAAATACAACATACTCTCATGATAAAAACTCTCACCAAATTGGGTATAGAAGGAACATACTGATAAAGACGGTATGCGATAAGCCCACAGCTAACATCATACTTAATGGTGAAAGCTTTCAGGCGTCTTCTCTATGATCAGACAAAGGTGTCTCTCAACACTTGTATTCAACAAATGAAAAAGTATGGTGAAAGTCCTAGCCAGAGTAATCAGGCAAGAAAAAGAGAGACCTACAAATCAGAAAGGAAGAAATAAAATTGTCTGTCTTTGCAGATGATATGAACTTATATATGAAAAAATCCTAAAGATTTCACCAAAAAAGTTACAACTAATCAATAAACTTAGTAAAGTTGTAGGATACAAAATCAACATATAGAAATCAGTTGCATTTCTTTTCTAAAAATTTTAATTCCAGTAGAGTTAATACAGTGTTATGTTAGTTTCAGGTATACAATATAGTGCTTCAACACATCTATATATTACTCAGTGCTCATCAAGATAAATGTACTCTTAATCTCCACCTATTCCACCCATTCCCCATCCTCCTCCCCTCTGGCAATCATTGGTTTGTTCTCTAAAGTGAAGAGTCTGTTTTTTGTTTGTCTCCTTTTTTCTTTGTCCGTTTATTTTGTTTCTTAAATTCTGCATATGGGTGAAATCATATGGTATTTGTCTTTCTCTGACTGACTTCACTTAGCATTATACCCTCTAGATCCATCTATGTTGTTGCATATGGCAAGATTGCATTCTTTTTTATGGCTGAGTGTGTGTGTGTGTGTGTGTGTGTATACATGTAGTGTATGTACATATAGTGTATACATATAGTATATACATATATGTATACATATATGTATACACACACACACACCATGTCTTCTTTATCCATTCATCTATGTATGGACAATTAGGTTGCTTCCGTATCTTCGGTATTGTAAATAATGCTGCAGTAAACATAGGGGTACATATATCTTTTCAAATTAGCGTTTTGTATTCTTTGGGTAAATACCCAGTAGTAGAATTACTGGAACACATGGTAATTCTATTTTTAATATTTTGAGGAACTTCAATTCTGTCTTCCACAGTGGCTGCACCAGTTTGTATTCCCACCAACCGTGTATGAGGGTTCCTCTTTCTCCACATCCCTGGCAACATTTGTTGTTTCTTGTGTTTTTCATTTTAGCCATTCTGACAGGTGGGAGGTGATATCTCATTGTGGCTTGAATTTGCATTTCCCTGATGAGTGATGCTGAGCATCTTTTCATGTGTCTGTTGGCCATCTGTATGTCTTTGGAAAAATGTCTGTTCATGTCTTCTGCCCATTTTTTATTTGGATTATTTGTGTGAGTGTGTGTGTGTGTGTGTGTGTGTGTGTGTGTGTGTGTGTGTTGAGTTGTATCAGTTCTTTATATGTTTTGAATACTAACCCTTTATTGGATATGTCATTTGAAAATATCTTTTCTCAATTAGTAGATTGTCTTTTAGTTTTGTTGATTGTTCTTTTGCTATGCAGAAACTTTATTTTGATGTAGTCCCAGTAGTATATTTTACTTTTGTTTCCGTTGTCTCAAGAGATGTAACTAGAAAAATGTTGCTAAGGCCGATGTCAGAGAAAGTACTGCCTGTCTTCTCTTCTAGAATTTTTACGGTTTCAGGTCTCACATTTAGGTCTTTAATCCATTTTAAATTTGTGTGTGTGTAGTAGGGTGCACGCACATGTGCCTGTGCGTATGTGTCTGGTGTAAGAAAGTGGTCCAATTTCATTCTTTCACATGTTGCTGTCCAGTTTTCCTAACACCATTTGTTGAAGAGACTGTCTTTTTCCCATTGCATATTCTTTTTTTTAATGTTTTTTATTTTTTTAAATTTATTTTTTAATTTATATCCAAGTTAGTTAGCATATAGTGCAGCAATGATTTCAGGAGTAGATTCCTTAGTGCCCCTTACCCATTCAGCCCATCCCCCCTCCCACAACAACTCCAGTAACCCTCTGTTTGTTATCCATATTTAAGAGTCCCTTCTGTTTTGTCCCCCTCCCTGTTTTTATATTATTTTTTCTTCCCTTCCTTATGTTCATCTGTTTTGTCTCTTAAAGTTTTTATAGGAGTGAAGTCATGTAATATTTGTCTTTCTCTGACTAATTTCGCTTAGCATAATACCCCCTAGTTCCATCCACATAGTTGCAAATAGCAAGATTTTATTCTTTTTGATTGTGGAGTAATAATCCATTGTGTGTATATATATATATATATATATATATATATATATATATATATATATCCCTTCGAAACAGCACACCTGTATCCCTTGGATAAATACCTAGTAGTGCAATTGCTGGGTGATAGTTATATTTTTAATTTTTTGAGGAACCTCCATACTGTTTTCCAGAGTGGGCTGCACCAGCTTGCATTGGCACCAACAATGCAAAAGACATCCTCTTTCTCCGCATCCTTGCCAACATCTGTTGTTGCCTGAGTTGTTAATGTTAGCCATTCTGACAGGTGTCAGGTGGTATCTCATTGTGGTTTTGATTTGTGTAGAAATCACTTGCATTTCTATACACTAACAGCAAGACATCCACAAAAGAAATAATGAGGGGCGCCTGGGTGGCGCAGTCGGTTAAGCGTCCGACTTCAGCCAGGTCATGATCTTGCGGTCCGTGAGTTCGAGCCCCGCATCAGGCTCTGGGCTGATGGCTTGGAGCCTGGAGCCTGTTTCCGATTCTGTGTCTCCCTCTCTCTCTGCCCCTCCCCCGTTCATGCTCTGTCTCTCTCTGTCCCAAAAATAAATAAATAAATAAATAAAAAAAACATTGAAAAAAAAGAAATAATGAAAGCAGTCCTATTCACATTCACAATAGCATCAAGAACAAATACCTAGGAATAGATTTGACCAAAGAGGTGAAGGACCTGTGGACTGAAAAGTATAAGACCCTGATGAAAGAAACTGCGTAAGACACAACTAAGTGGAAATACATCCTGTGTTCATGTACTGGGAGACCTGATGTTGTTAAATGTATACACCACCCCCAAGTCATCCGTAGGGTCAATGCAATCAATACCTATCAAAATTCCAATAGCGTTTTTCACAGAACCAGAAAAAACAACTCTCAAATTTCATATGGAACTTCAAAAGACCCCAAATTGCCAAAGCAATCCTGAGAAAGAATTGAGGGCATGCATTTACAGTCAATTAATGTTTGACAAGGGAGCCAAGAATGCTCAACGGAGGAAGGATAGGCTCTTCAATAAATGGTGTTGGGAAAATTGGATAATCACATGCAAAAGAATGAAATTGGACCCTTTTCTAACTGGGCTCACAAAAACTAACTTGAAATGGATTAAAGACTTAAATGTGAGACCCGAAACCATGAAACTCCGGGAAGAAAACATTGGGGAAAAAAGTCCTTGACATTGTCCTTGGCAATTATTTTTTGGATGTGACACCAAATGCAGAAACAACAAAACCAAAAATAAGTCAGACTGCAGCAAACTAAAAAAAAAAGGGGGGGGGCAACAACCAACAACTTCCTGCACAACAAAAGAGATCATCAACAACATGAAATGGCAACCTACAGAACAGGAGAAAATATTTGTAAATCGTATATCTGATAAGGAGTTAATATCCAAAATATGTAATAAACTCCTACACTTCAATAGGAGGGAAAAAAAGCACGATTATAAGATGGGCAGAGGCACTCAATAGACCGTTTCCCAAAGAAGACGTACAAATGGTCACCAGGTACATGAGAACATGCTCAACATCAGTAATCCTCAGGGCCATATCATTTAAACCACAACGAGATAGTGTTTCACACCTGTTAGGATTGCTCTTATGAAAAAAGATAAGAGCTAACAAATGCTGGCGAGGATGGGGGGACAACAGGGGAGCAATTGTGCGTGGTTAGTGGGGGGATGTGAATTGGCACAGCCGCTATGGAAAACAGTGTGGAGGTTCCTCAAAAAATCAAAAGTAGAACTAGCCTATTATCCAATATCCTACTTTTGGGTATAGACCCAAAGGAAATGAAAATAGGATTTTGAGGTATTTATGCTTTCATGTTCATTACAACATTATCACAGAAGGCAAGATATGGAAACACCTAAGCGCTCTTCAACGGAAGAATAGATACTGATGTACTACATACACACATACATACATGCATACACACACATGCCATGGAATACTATGCAGCCATGGGAAAGACGGGAATCCTGCCATTTGCAACGTGGATGGCCCTGAGGGCATTGTGAAATAAGTGAGACCGAAAGACAAATACCTATGATACCACTTACACGTGGAATCTGAACTAGCCAAGGTAGGTAGTGAAAACAGGGCTTCTCAGACTATGCAAAGCACAGCCACTGCAGGTTTGATACTGAACCGGAGACGTTTTCACCCCGAGTCTGAGCGGAAACAAGCCTCTTCGTTGTCCTATGTATTAGTTCATTTTTTTTCTTCCCGCTGTGCCTGCGACGGTGAGAGGACCTTTGGTATTGAGGGTGTCTGTTCCAACGACACACCTTTGCGTTGACCTTGTTGCCTATCCTCCTTGGACAGTTTAAAATCTCAACCTCCCGATTACTACATGGTCGAATTCTCTCTATTCTAGAGTTACTGTGATATCAACCCTCCCCTTGGGGAAGAGGCCTGTTATAGAAATCCAGTGAACTGAGCTCAACAAAATGGGCCATATGCCCTGGGCTGCACCTTTGTAGAAGCATGGAAAAACATAGAAGGGGGGCTTTGAATTTCCAGTCTTTCCGTTTTCTTTGTAGCCTTAGCATTTTGAAGTGAGATGGTGTAGAACAAAGGTCTAGCCCCTTTGTTTACAAATAATGCAGATCCCTTTCCCACCAGAAGGCAAAGGTGGCCAAAGTCAGTGCAGATATGACAGATATCTTCTGTCTGCTGGAGCAGTGTAAGGAGGTGGGGGTTGGATAAAGAAGCCGGGATCGGGGGCGCCTGGGTGGCACAGTCGTTTAAGAAGCCGGGACCAGGCAATGAGGACCCGCAGAGCCCAAGTGAAGGAGCTTAGATCCATGTTTCCTACATGAGTAATTTATGACACCCTCCAACTTTATCTTTTGGTGAGAAATTCTCAAAATCTCCCGGTGTTGACTTCAAATGATTTCGTTGTAATTTTACTTAAATACATACAGCTATAAAACCAGGCTTAGGTCCTTATATTTATAGCTTCTGTGTAACCATGAAGCCAAAGCAGATTTATAAATTGTATTCAAATAAGACTGCAAACTAAACAGATCAAGTAAAAAATTGCTTCAGGGTGTCAGATCAAGTTGTTTTGGGGAAGCAAAATGTCTCTCCATGCGACAATAGCACTGCGATCAGGTAGAGTGTTTTGAGTTTGACCTACTTGTGTTGTGTGTCAGAAACGACTCAAGGACCATTTTTCTCTATTTAAACATGATGAAACCTTAATTTGTGCGGTGATGTGAAGTACTTCAACCTGCATTTGGCCCAAGGCATCATTTATCCAGTGTTTGTCTCTGGTCTCGTGCTCATTAGTCTGGGGAAATTACCTGGAGCCCATGTAGTTGTTAGGAAATGCAAATGCAGGCACTAAAATTTCAGGTACTTGGTTTTAAAATGGAAATCCAGACAATCCAGAATATAATTGTATGAAAAAATTATAAACATCATTGAAATGAAAATAGGAAAAATCTTGTTGAGATTTTGAAGCCTTTCCTCAATATGTCCGAAAGCCTCCCGAGTCTCCAGTCGAGGGCGCATCCGTTATCCCAAAGATGATTTAGTATTTAGGGTACTTCAAGTAACAAACTGGAAGGATACCAGAGGAGGGGACCAGAGTGGAGGCAGAAAAAAAGCGAGAAGACTGAGACAAGATATCCTAAAGGCCAACAGTGACTGTGCCCAGGTTGGCAGGGGATGGGTGGGGGACACTGCAGGGTGTGCTGGGGTGCCCCACCCAGATCCCCTCTCTAGGCCAGTGCAGCTGCTGGGAATGTCTGGTGTGGTTCCCAGCTTCATCCCCTGGGAATTACCCTCAGTGACAAGGAACTGCCTTGCTTGATGTTATACTCCTTTCTAAGGATCCACTCAGGCTGATGTGAGGATACAGTCTCAATTTGGGGCAACATTGAAGGGCCGTCTGAGCTCTAGAGCCCTGTGTAGCCGGGCCTCAGTGGCAACTGTATTGTGGGCCAGCTTCTCTCTGCCCAGATCTGTCATCGTCCCTTCTAGCGGGCACATCTCTCGAGAGTTCTCACCAATACAATTTCTGCTTGTGATTCCCTACCCGGGAGTCTGAGTCTAGAGAGCCCAGTCTAAGACAGAGATTAATGGCGTCTGTGCACAGAGCAGATGAGTGTTCACTACTGTAGGCTTAGTGCTTAGCACGGTGCCTGGCACCTAACACAGACTCAGTAAATACTTGTTGTGTGAACGAATGAGTGATGGGTTCGAAGAAGTCAAGGATGACTACCACCATTCCGGCTTTGGATATTGATTAGATGAGGGGCAACTGGGGGGGGGGGAATATGATGAATTTAGATGTTACAAGTTCTCTGACATTTATTGCCTTGATTATATGCTTTTAGTCCTCACTCCGGGCCGTGTACATAGCCCCTGACTAGACGTTGTATCCCCGCCTCCCAAGTACACCTAGTTTGGTTTTCTTGAGGTGGCTAGAGCTTCAGGGCGTTCCAAATGAGTCATAAGACAGTGTCCGTGAGAAGGAGATCTGTGGATTACTCCCCGATCTCCCAATCTGGTAACCTGTAGTTGAGATTCTAAGTCTTTGATGTCTGGCTATACTCAGGAGTGATGAGTCCAGATTTAATGGGCCTCACTGTGCATCAATACATAAAGTGACAATAATTAGATTGCATGAGGGGAGGAAATGCTTGGTTGTCTGATTGTCCCAAAGTTCATTTCTGGAGGTGTCCAGGGAGTGCTTTCATGGTGGAGACAAGAGCCATTACCATTTTAACGAGCCCAGTCTCCCCGTAGTTTACGGCTTCTTTTCACCCACGGCAGATCAGATGGGCAATTGCTTTCTCTTTGAAGGTGGCCTTTCTGGGATCCAAGATTAGGTCAGACACTCCTCCCCACTGTCAGGAAGCCTCATAAAGATCCTTCCTTTAATTGGAATTCTAGGCCATTAAGTAATGGCCTAATTTGCTGCCATGGACTGTTTCTTATATTAACGTTGCCAAAGGTAAGAAGCAGAGCGGGTTGGGGTATGGGTCTTTTGCTGTGTTCTGTTTCTTAAAGGGTCAGATTTGTGTTTCTGGAACAGAATGGTTGAATATACTTTGACGCGGAGGAGTACAGGGAGTGGGGGTGGAGACACTTCAATAAAACAGAATTAGGGAAATGCGGAGGTAGCTGGGCCCTTGTAGGGAATTAAGCATCCGCTGCTCTGTGCTTTGTACATGATAATGCGGGGAAGGGGTGCTAATCTAAAGTCACAGAGCTGACGGGCAGTTGAGCAGAACCTGGGCCAGCTGGGGTACCAATGCCGTGGCACCCCAGGAATGGGGTGATTGTGTTGCAGGAATTGTGAGGTCCCCCTTATCACCACCAACAGAACGATCTGTTTCCCTTGGGAGTAGAACCTTCGGGCAAGGGACCAAGGGGTAAAGTTGAACTGTTGGTAGAGGTTCCCTATTCCTAATTATGGGTCACTGTCCCCTTTCCTACCCTAAGAGAGGTCTGCAAATTGCATCTGCCAAAGAAAATCTTAACCAGGAAATAAACTTCCCAGGTTAACAGTGCAAGTTTGAGAAATGTCTTAGGTCACTGGAATTGGAATTTCTGATCAAATTCTGGATGAATCTGAGGGGCCTGCAGAGGACCCAGTCTTCTGTAATCCACGATCATGGTCATTACTGATGTTCAGGCTTCCTGCTGCAGGTTCCTCCCTGGAGTCTGCTTTTAAAATAGCGAGAGCTCTAGATGGCATTCGGTCCCAGCCACTGCCCCCAGACTGTCACTCTATGTAAATCCCTTAGTCCTGCTGGATCCCTCAAACAAAGCTAACCTGCCATCTGACACCTGGGCTTGTCACCTTTAATTCCAGGCCTCGGAGCTGCTGTCTCCAGGGAAATAAAGGGAGGATTTCTCCTCTGTCCTCACCTACTCTTGACATCTATTATTCCACCCATGGGCTTCTGCCCCAAGGGGCCCGCAGCTGTACTCTCTATTCTCCTGGGTGTCCGTGTAAAGCCACTCCCGAGTTTTGACCTGCCCATTTTGCTGTTTTAATTTTTTGGGCGTAGAATCCCGCGGCAATACAATAGCTCCTTTTTGGAAGCTGTTTCTGTCGGAAAGCTTGCAAACAAAGAGAGCCTTTGAAAAAGAAGCTATTTTCTAATGGCTGAGTTTCAGGTATCATGAGGGCTATACCTGAAGCATTTTGGGGCAGAGGAGTTATTTCCAAGGTGCCCCCACCCCTGCCTTTACCCCCACATACCTAGCCTGGAGAGGGTGAGTTTGCTTTCTCCTTCCCTTAACCTTTCAGTGGTTGGGCAGATAGTTGGCTGGGTGATTGATCCAGGCTATCCAGGGGAAATAACATTTCTGTTACATGATAGGGGCAGGGCAGAGTGAGTCCATAAACCAGGGGATTCTTTGGGCCCTTGCAATACTTTGGCCCAGAGATTATTATGTACACATTTTAATGTATTGATTAAAGCAAGGGAAACAAATGTATGCTAGTAAGTGTATGTGTATGCGTGTGTATTATAGATCCATACACATAGAGGTATATTTCTTGTATGTATGTGTATTATGTACATATACATGTTTCTTGTGTATATATATAGTCGGTAGAGCAATCTCACCAGATAAAGCAACCAGTACTGGTTGAAAGTTAAAGGAACATGGGATAGGTAGTACAGGAAAGAAGTTAGAAGCCCACTTCTGGCAGAACAAGGATTACGGTAGCTTCTCACGTTTTCTTCCTTGCTCTGTTAGACATTTATTTATATGCATCACCTAACTTAACTTTTGGCCTCTTTCTTTCTTTCTTTTGCTATTTTAAGATGCCTTGTTGGTGCTTAACTGCACAGTGTAATCCTCAAATTATGGGCTACCAAGATGGGAATGATGGAATTAGGAGGGTGAATGAAAGCCACTCAGTGGGTCACAGGACTTTGGGTCTTTCCTCTCGGGGAGAGGTGAAACGCTTCCGTTTGTACGAGAGATGGTTGCTTATGTTGGCCATTGTTGCTGGTGGTGCTGGGGGGATTCACTTGTGCAGAAGGTGTATTTGGGTGACGAGGGCCGAAGGGGTAGACTGTGGTAGCCGCAGCGAATTGGTTCTCTCAGCTGCTGTTATCTTCCTTCCAGACGTGGAGGCTGGGAAGCTATTATACTACGTTCCCAAGACTCCTTTGCAGCCAGTGTTCTGTGAATAAATGGGGTTCTGCCAATTGCACGCACTCACGCAAAACTGGAAGGTGGAAGTGATTCAGAGTCCACCCTCCTACCTCTGTTGCCCTGGCAAGCAAGGTAATAAAGATGCGGGTGCTTAGAGGCATCTATGGCAGCTGGACTCCCCAGTTCGCTCTCTAGTCATCAGCTTCATGGGTACCCCAAGGCAGCTATGGCAGGAATAGTGGGGGCAGCAGCAGCAGCTTCCTCACCTCTGGGTCACAGGGTCACAGTGGTGTGTCTTTGAACTCAATAGTCTTGTGGTATGCCGGTCTCTTCCGTTTCTCCAGCCTTTCCAATATGTGGTAAGCGACTTAATATGTTAAATATCTTTTAGTTTGAAGCATCTAACGTGGCTTCCACTTCCTGTATTGTACTCTGGTTTTTAGGCATAGCTTGGAGAGTCCTTTCTATGGAGGAATAGAGAATCAGGATGATTAATAATCTCCACCTTTGTGAACTGGGTTCAAGGGTTCCTTTTCTCAGAATTTGCTTCGGCCACCCCCAGGGCGCCTCACTTGACACATTCCTAACATACGCACGCATTTGTTTTGGTAGGGTGCGATGCAAGGAGCACTACACTGGGAGTCAGCCTAAATTAGGGCGGTGTATCTCTAACTAAGCTGTGTGGCTTTGGGCAAACTGGTTTGCTTTCAAGCTGGTGACCTCGTTGAATGCTCTCTGATGAGCTCTAGCCGGCTGGCTCCAGTGGGCGAGTGGCACACAGCCTTGCACGGGGTGAAGGTTACAGCCCAGAGGGGCGGAGTCAGCCATCAAACATGCAGTCCCCTGCTTACAGGTTGGGATAAGCACAGTACAGGCAAAGGACAGCGTGTCATGGGAAAGTGATATTGGTAATGTTAATCTGGTGACTGGCTAAGGAAGATGGGACGTTTTAAGCTAGGACCTGAAGGATAGAAGGGAGTCACTCAGGCAAGGAGAGGGAGGAACCAGAGGCATGAAGAGCATCCCGGGAGGAGGAAACAGTGCGTGTTTCCAGAACGAGCGTGGCTGATGGCAGGAACATGGTGAGCCCGTGGGATTGTGGGTATGTGAGACTGGAGAGGGCAGCGGGGGCCAGGTCCGTGCTGAGCCCGGCAGGCAGGGAAAGAAAGGGTGGTGGGTTTAAACCAAAGTACCCTGGGACGCCTCTGAAAGTTGTGTGCGTGGCCGTGACGTGACCTCCCCAGCTACAGCCTGGAGAACGGATCCACTGGGCAGATGGGGGCGGAGTGACACTATTTACGAGGCCCCTGCACAAGTGCACAGCAGATGCTGCCTGTAACCGAGCTGGGGGCAAGCGGCCCCGTTCAGGTTAACCTGTGGAGGTAGAGTTCTCAGCGACTGAACCTACAGAATGTTAGTTAGTTATTTTTATTTTAAAATTACCATACAATAGAATTGACTTTTTTTGGGGGGGGGCGCACAGTTTTAGAAATTTAAATACCTATAGATTCTTTTTTTTTGCTTGTTTTTAATTTATTTTTATTTTATTTTCTTAAAGTTTATTTATTTATTTTGAGGGAGGGAGGGAGAGAGAGAGAGAGAGAGTGAGAGATAGAGAAAATATCCTGACTAGGTTCCGTGCTGTCAGTACAGAGCCCAACACAGGGCTTGAACCCACAGACTGAGATCATGACCTGAGCCGAAATCCAGAGTCGACTGCTTAACCGACTGAGCCAGCCAGGGGCCCCTAAATACCTAAAGATTCTTGGAACTAGCACCGTAATCAGGATTCGGAACAGTTCCATCACCCCCAAAGTCTTCCTAGTGTTTGTTCTACTTCTGTAGTCACACCGTCTCTCTCCGGGCCTAACAGAGCTGGATGTGGTGTGGGAATCGGAACCCAGACGTGATGAATATCCACTTAGATCCCAGTTATGTTCCTGATAGTCCTTCCGTATTCAGGAGCATCCAACCGGACCCAGCTTTGCCCAGAGGGTTACTTCACCTCTGGGGCCTGAGACAGCTTCCTACTATATCAGTATCCTCAGTCTCTATCTCCGTAGGCACAGAGGATGCAGGCAAAGCCTGCAAGGGCCGCTTGAGCTCACCAAAAATTTCCACATCCTGAGATACATCCACAAAGTCAGTAATGGGGGAAGGCAGTCTATTTTTAGGCACATAAATAATTTAGGTCAGAATATTCCAGGTAGCATTATATTATAGCTGGAAACAAACCTCAATTTGGAGGGTTATAAAATGATTTCAATAAACATCATTGCTAAAAGCATAAGCATTTTAATTAGCTCATCTGTAACTCCACAGGGCCTACCGAGATATAAGTATACATATATATTCATAATATAGATTGTTGTGAATGTTTCTTATCCGTTGCGTCTCTCTCTGTCTTCCTTTCCCGTTATTGTCCTGTCACCAAGTGTCTTATTTTTTGAGTGAAAGAAAGGTGCTGCTTATTTGTATTCTGGGGTCATGGAAAACGGACACAATTTTGTTTTTGTTTTTGTTTTTGTTTTTTTCCAGAAAGGGGATAGGACCCAGGATGGCTCACATCGTCTCAATTCCCCAAAGAACTTCAAGTATCATTTCACCTAGAGTTGCAACTTGCTTGTTCCCTGGGTCCAGTGAGGAGCGGGTCCAGTGGCCCGAGTCTTGTTAGTAAGGTGCCAGAGCACCGGGAAATGCGTTACAGATGAGCAGCTAAAAGTGGGGAAGGGGAGGGGCGCCCGGGTGGGTCAGTCGGTTGAGTGGCCAACTTCAGCTCCGGTCGTGATCTCGCGGTTCATGGGTTCGAGCCCCGCATTGGGCTCTGCACTGACAGCTTAGAGCCTGGAGCTGCTTCGGATTCTGTGTCTCCCTCTCTCTCTGCCTCTCCCCCACTCACACTCTGTCTCTCTCTCAAAAACATTAAACAAAGTTTAAAAAAAAAAGTGCGGAAGGGGAAGAAGGGGAGAAACCTTCTTCCCAGAAACTTCCTTACCAGGAATCTTCCTAAGTGATGGGTAGGGGTCTTCCGAGGAACGCTGTGAGACAGGCTGTGATTTCCAGACTCTATAGATGGGAAAACCAAGACTCAGAGTAATTTTCTAAGGCTGTGTGGTTGTGTCTTGAGCCTGGAACTCAAGCCTGAGAAGGAGGTGGACTGTATCAGAAGCCAGCAGTGTCTCTGGCTTCCAGAGGTGCTTGAGTGAGCACTAGGATTTTGAAAGATCGTAGCAAGAAACATGGAGAGACAGGAGGAAACACAAGGCAAAAATAAAAATTACAGGTAGAAAGGAGAGGAAAACAATGGCAACCCTGGATATCTGTGCCAGTAACAACATCTGCAAGACCCTTTGGAGTTTGCAATGTTCTTTCATAGCCACTGACTCTCATGGCTTGGGAGGCAGTGGTAGAAAGAACTCTGGTTTGAGGACCATTTCTGAGTTGTGGCTGAACAAGTTGCATGGGCGGGGAAACGGGCCTACCCCAGATTCGGGACTAAGCTTCGTTTTGCTTATCCCATGTAACCCACTACCCCAAGACTTAGTGGCTAAAAACAATGACAGTTTCTTTCTCACGGTTCTGTGGGCTGACCAGATAGTTCTCTCGCTTCATGTGGTATCGGCTGGAGTATGGGGAGGCTGGTAGGCCCCAAGTGGCTTCACCAACATGGCTGCTAGTTGGTGCTCCCTGCTGATTGAAGGCTTGTTGGGGTGGTTGGCTGGGGGCCTTTGTCCTTTTCCATGTGGGTCTTTCCACACGGCTGCTGGGCTTCTTCACAGCATGTAGCTGGGTTCTAGGGAGTGTTCCAAGCCTCGATGTGCAAGCACTTACCAAGCCTCCACTTGTGTCATGCTTGCGGACATCCCATTGGACAAAGGTAGTCAAATGACCAAGTTCTGAGACCATGTGGTAGAGGGCTACATAAAGACATAAATACTTGGACGTGTGGTTCATTGGGGGCCACTAAAGTAATAGTAATAAGTCTACTGCCATCTCAAAGAATCTGCTTAGAATCTCTAAGAATCGGCACCCATCTGAAGCTTTGTGCCCCACCACAACTTGCTTGACAAGCTCCTAGAATGTTCCTTCTGGTACTGGGTCACAATTGGCCTGCTACTTTTACCCATTGGTCTTGCCCACTCAGTGCAGGACACTGCCAGGTGTGAGCAACACAGATGATATAGGAGCCCTGTCTCTCTCTTAAAATAAAATAAAAACATAAAAAAAATTGAGGGCGCCTGGGTGGCGCAGTCGGTTAAGCGTCCGACTTCAGCCAGGTCACGATCTCGCGGTCCGTGAGTTCAAGCCCCGCGTCACGCTCTGGGCTGATGGCTCAGAGCCTGGAGCCTGTTTCCGATTCTGTGTCTCCCTCTCTCTCTGCCCCTCCCCCGTTCATGCTCTGTCTCTCTCTGTCCCCCAAAAAATAAATAAACGTTGAAAAAAAAATTAAAAAAAAAAATTGAAAGGACAAAGGAACTCTAAGTGGAGAAGAAGTCCAGGAGAGACCACTGTCAGGCAGACAGACCATGGAGGTCCGTGTTCTCCTTTGTCCATTCAGGGGACCAGGCCCTTTCTTAGGTGAACTTTCTCTGACTGTCCCTTGGCGTCCCTTGAAATAAAGTGTATTTAGACCCTGTGCTTGTTTCTCCCTTCCCCTCATGTGCTCTCTGTGGAATTCATTATCTCTGATTTAGTAAAGTGCATTATACACCCGAGGAGTCAGCTAAAGTAATTCCGGCTCATCAGCTAATATCACCCTCCTCTCCAACTACTTCCCTTGGAGGAATCGGCAAAGATTAGACTGGACCCGCTGCTGTGAGCAATACCTCGCGAAGGAGAAAGGTAAAAACTAGAGTACGGAGTCCTCAGCTCTTGGAAGGGATTATCCAGGATATGAAAGGAACAGACGTTGCTTGCTTTGTTGTTGTCATTATCTTCTCTGCTCGTATTTTCCGCTGAGACCTCTGTGAGAGGTGGTCTTGCTCAGACTGGGTTCTGCCCAGCCAGCCCAGTTGTGCAGGATTGGACACTTCAGCCCAGCGTCTTGGCTTGAGTCAGGTTAAAGCACCAGGCACAACACTGGGCATACAGGGAACAGTCGGTAGATGACTGTGGAGTGAGCAGGTGCGGTGGGGGGCTGGGAAGCGGAGTGGGACTGGATTGACTGCTGTAGTCTGGTCCTTGACCTGTCGCTAAGCATCCCAGCACTTTTTCCTGTGGCTTTGATGTTCTTTTCTGGGAAATGGGAGGTGCAGAGGTAGCCTGGGGACCCTCGGCCTTCCAGAGTTCTGTGATATTGCTCCGTATGGAGGAATGAGAACTGTGGTCATCAGATGTGGCGGTGTTTAGAGACGTGTGTTAGCTCAAGGCCAGCTCTCTGCTGGTGTGATGGCAGAGTGGAGATGGGTGCCCCATGTGACCTGATGCAGGTCAGTAACTCTCTGGGGGGCACTTGACTCTTCTCTACAATGAAGAGACAGTGGCTGCTTTTCCCAATGTGTCCTCCATTAGCTGCTCTGCTGAGCAAGGATCCTTTATGATTAGCTGGGCAAAGATCAGTGGTAGGACATTCTCGGCATGGTCCTGGGGATGCTGGGGATGCTTGTTTTCTGAAGCAGGCTGTCAGGATGGGGAGAGCCACCTTTTAGTCATGAGCTCTGTGGGATCCTCCTACAGTTGGAATAAAACTGAATTTGGGCAGTCAAGGGGCTGTTGATCCTGACTCTTTTAGAATTGGAGTCAGTTTTAGGGATGATGGAGTACAGCCCCTGCATTCTTCTTGGGAGCCCTAAGAGTTGAAATGAACCGCAACTTAGCAAATTCATGGTTAGGCTTGGATTCTGGTCACTTAAATGGGAATTTTTTCCTATTCTAGGCCTACTGATGACTTCAAGGGGAAAAAAAAAAGCGAATCGTAGTTCTACAGATTTCCCTTTCTCTGACCGACTTATTTCCCTTTGCATTATGCCCTCCCTCCATCCGTGTTGTTGCAAATAGCAAGATTTCATTCTTTTTTTATGGCTGAGTAGTATTTCATCAGGTACACTTAACAGTGATGAGTACGGAGTAAGGTACAGAATTGCTGAATCACTATATTGCACACCTGAAACTAACACAACATTGTATGTTAATCACACTGGAATTAAAAAAAAAGTTCCGTAGATTTCCAATGCCGGTATTGAGGAGGCCGTCTGGGGCCCAGCACACAGCAACTGCTCAAAAAATGCTGATCAAAGAAATGGGTATATCCAGTTCTATGAGCTGTAATTGTTATATGCTCTTCCAACAGTAAGGCCCACGGCACGTCTCATTGATCTCAACCTAGCACTCACTGCCCCTCACTCATTGATCCCAACCTAGCACACATTGCCCCTCACTGAGCCTTTTGGTAAATACTTCAGAGATGTTTTCCTTTTATTTATTTTAGAGACCGTGTTCTTATCTCTGTGCCTTTGTCTTACAATGACAAGACCTAAATACAGAGATGCTATGGCTCATGTGCAAAAACTAGGTCACTTTCAAATGGATTGATGGGATCAGTCCAAAGGCAGGTATCTGCAAAATCTTGATTTGGGATTTAGAAAGAGGTGTGCAGAGAGAAAATGATGTCTCTTTATTGATTTAGGAAACAGTAATGCCAAAAGTTATTTACAAAAGTCTCACTCCTTTTGTATTCCTAACAACTCATTTTCATTGTGATTAATTCGCTACTTCTGTCCTCAGTAAGGGTATTACAAATTTAATTGATTTTGAAGTCACTGATTTTGAAGTTAATGAAATTGTTTATTTCAGTAACTTCACTTTCGTTTCTTTTCTTCACCATTAAACTTGGTGCCATGAATCCCCTAACAGCCGGAGGGACTAAAAGTAAGAGATCCCCCTTCTCTGGAAGTTTTCCAATGTTATGTCCTGGAAAATATACCAGCTCAAGAAGTCACTGCGGCTCCTTCTCCTGAACGATGTTTTTTTATGACTCCATATTTGTCTTATGATTTAAGAAGGGGTTTCTGCTCTGCTTAAAGAACACTTGGCTGCTTCTCATTGTCCCCACGAGGAAGCCCAAACGTTTAGTGTGGGCTACTGGGCTCTCGATGATCTGGCCGTCAGTGTGCCCCTTCTTACTGTCCTGCCACACACTCTCTGTTCCTTTGCTGTAAAGCAAGTTGCCTCAAAGCTTTAGGTATTATTTCATGGTCTCTGTGGGTCAGGAATCTGGGCATGGCTTAGCCGGTCTTCTCCTTCAGGGACTCTCCTCCCACAGGGTGCAGTCAAGGTGTCATCTGGGGCTGCGATCATCTCCAGGGTCAACTGGACCAGGACCTACTTCCAAGCTCGCTCATGTGGTTGTCGGCAGGATTTCACTTCCTCTCGGCCTCAGCTCTTTGTTGGGTGTTGGCTTGAGATCACTTTCAGTTCCTTGACTTCTCATTGAAGACAGCATACAATGAGGGAGAGAGGGAGGGAGGGTGAGAGAGAGAGAGAGAGAGAGAGAGAGAGAGAGAGAATGAATACCCACAAGATGGAAGTCAAGTTGTTTTGTGACCTAATCACAGAAATAACATCCCATTACCCTTTTTCTCTCTCTGTTCATTAGAAGGAAGTCACTAGGGTGAGCAGACCCCAAAGGGGAGGAGGCTGTGCAAGAACGTGAACGCTAGGAGGTGGGGCTCATCGGGAGTCATGTCAGAGGCCACTGACCACACATAGTATTAAAAAAATTTTTTTAATGTATATTTTTGAGAGCGAGTGAGAGAGAGAGCATGAGCAGGGGAGGAACACAGAGACAGGGAGACACAGAACCCGAAGCAGGCTCCAGGCTCCGAGCTGTCAGCACGGAGCCCGATGTGGGTCCCGAACTCACGAACTGTGAGATCGTGACCTGAGCCCAAGGCAGACGCTTAACCGACTGAGCCCCCCGGGTGGCCCTCGCAAATAGTATTTATGGGTAACAATTACTGGGGAGGTGCTATGTAGCTGGCATCCTGCTAAGACATTTTCCATGCAATCCACCCAGAAATTCATTTTGAGCAGAATTTCCATCCTAGGGCTCTGAGAGATTAAGTAGCTAGAGGCACAGAAGGGTTCAGGGAAAGGCAAGTGGCAGTGGCAGGATCTGAGCCCTGGTGGTGCTGTCTTGGGACGGGAGTCACCTTCTTCACCTATTCGTTCTTAAAGCTCAGCGCAGGCTCTATGACATAGGAGCCTGTGGGTACTGACTGCTGCTAAATGAACGGATGAATGGGTTCAGGCCTGGGTCACCCTATAGCTGCTTTTGCCCAAACTCCGGTTTTAGGCCTCGATCCAATCTAAATAATAAATACATTATCATGCGGTTAAATAAAACGAAGTTATATTTCATCGTCAGGGGGAACCCTGAATTTCAGGCACAGGATCCAGGAGGGAAGGCAGAGCTCTGTAAATTGTTCTCAGGTGTTGCAAAACAGACTTCGTTACTACGGAGAACTTCAGAAAACCGTCTAAGCAATTGGGGTGTCAGAACCCATGAAGAGAGATTGCGGGGCTGTTACAGACTGTCACAAATCCAGGAGGACTGTTAGGGTGGCGTTTGGAAGGCGGGGCACGTGACTGACCGCTGGCAGTGGTGAACGATTAACAGGACCAGGCAAATGTCTTGCTCAACGACGTCCGGGCAGAATGGATTGAGGGTCAGCCACGCAGGGACCGGGGACTAAGAGATGACTCCTTCCTGCCTCCACAGTTTCAGTGGCCACTGACGTTGGGCTAATAGTTGGGTGGCCACCGAGCTGGCACGTTCTCAGGGGTGGGTCTCCCCTTCCTGGGATGTGGCTGTCTACTGTTGGATCTCTGCGTCTCACTTTCCGGGGTTCCTTCCAGTGGTGTTCCCTTCTCCCGGACACTTCTTTGGTCCACGCTATTGTTTGTGTTCTGAATTAATACCATGGATACAAATGAAGCTAATTGGTTTCTCTCTTTGCAGCTGGCACAGGAAGCATTTTGTCCCCGAGGTGCCTTTTGCACAACTGACCTCATACATTATTTATTGGTTTTATAATTTAGCCCAGCCTTTCAGATGCCCTCAGGATGTCACCTGCTCACGGGCATTATTATCTCCAGTTTATAAATCAGGGAAGGAGGCTTAGAGAAGGCAGGACAGGGGATTTTCCAGGGTTGCACAGCCGGTAAATGGGAGACGGTAATGCAGGCTTTCTTGCTCTAAATTCTGAGCTCTTTCCATTCCCGGTCCTGCTCTCGTGCTGCTTCCCCAAAGAGTCACAGTCAGGGGACTCCCATTGCACTGCCCCCTCGATTGTATGGTCACATCTGGGATGTGCTGTGCTGTTGGGTAAGTTTTGGCCGTGATGACACAGAAGCGTAAGAGAAGCTGAATAAAGAAAGAAACTTAAAGAAAGAAGGCACCAAACAAAGCAGGAGCCTGGAGGGTATTGTGTCCCGCCTCCCATCTTTGGAAAAAAAGAGTGATTCAGTGACTTGGGGGACTTGAGGCACAGCTGGGAAAGTGGCTGATGCCGTGACCAGTACCAGTCTCCATTTCCAGTCCAGGCCACATCCTTGTCCATCATCTTTTCACCGGAACATCTCTCTCCCCGATGAATGGCTGCTTGGCTGGGTGACAGAGGCTGTTCCGTCGTGGACAACATTCGGAGGTCAGGGGCTTGGCGGGAGGTCTGGAATGCAAGCGGTTAACAGCCCCCACAATGGCGCACAGCCTGATTCATCTTCAACCTAAAAGTTCGATCGATAGATTAAACACGTAATTAGGAGCAGTGTGTATGCCCTTGTGGTACGTGTTGTATTTTCTCTTTCCACCTCTGCTCACACCATGGGGACTTTTTAGAGTCCTACAGATGGCCTCTCGGGACCCCAAAAGCGTTGCTCTGCCCGAGTGTTCATTGTTGTCTGCCTTGGCCCTGTTTGGCAAGGTCTTCTCTTCCACTAGCAGGAGAATGAGTGAGTGGGTGAGTGGGTGTCCTGGGCCACATGTCACCTCCAAGGAGCGTCTCTCCAGGGAGAGACGGGAATCATCTTGCATCTGTCCTGGGTCTGGCTAGTTCACGTCTGCTGTGCAACACATTCAAAGAAACCACCACAAAAGGGGACATTAACTTCACGAGGCCAAGACCCAGATTTATAGTAGACATTTGGTAAGTCTTCGCTGAGCTTACACCATGGTCAGGCTCTTGGGTTGGGCAGGTGCCATGGGTTAGGGTTAGGGGTAGGGTTTGGGTTAGGGTAGGGTTAGGGTATGTGAAGTCAAACTCTCAACCCTGGTACCAAAGGGGGGCAGCTCCTTTCCTCTCTGCCTGATTCTCAGGAAGAGTTGGATGCATGGAAATTATCCGTGTCCTGAGCAGAGGCGCTGGGAATGGAATGGCATAAGCTCCCTGGGGCAGTGTGGGAAAAAGATGGATGACCACACTGTCTGCTGGACTTTTTCACAGCCTTCGGGACCCAGATGATCCTCCTCTGCCTTCTTCTAGAGGACATGACATCCTGCTTTCCCAGGGTACTGCTCTTCCCCAGCTCTTGGTGGTTAATTTGTGTACGTTCCATTATTTCAGTTCCACCGCCACACCTCATTTACAGTGTTGTGTAAATGTTCCCAGGGGCCCCTGAGAGAGTCCTCTACAAAGAGGAAGCTGTTCTAGACTCTCTCTCCCAGCATCTTACTGCATTCTGCTGGCCTATCCGTAGGAATGTTGGGATGGTTCCGACTTACCCTTTGGTTGGATAGGGAGTGGAAAGTGTTACCGGGGCACTAGCTTGAGTCAGGATGACCAGGGGACCCATGAAGGCAGCTTGAGCCAACTTGTCTTTTTTTTTTTTTTTTATCATCTCTTGTTCTCACCCAAAGATTGAGATAGGACCTACTGCTAAGGAAATGGGCAAGTCAAAAATCTTTGTACAGAGTTATTTTTAAGAATCTCTTTAGAGACTATACTATAGAAAAACATCCAGGGAGAAAGGACTCATTATTTCTTATTAAATTTAAAGGACTCTTTCTGGGGTTATAAATAAATTCTTCATCACTCACTTGAAGGTAATAAAGCTTGTAAATTTTTGCTGTCAAGTTTTATGTCCCTGCTTGCCTTCTTCTGCCATCCACCTGTGTCTCACTTTACCTTACCTACCACCAGTTGGTGTGTGTTTAAGGAATGAAAAATAATTTTAATATTTGCCAAAGTAAAATATAATTAGGTTGGTAAATCTGCTGTTTAAAAGGGCATGAACAAAATCCCCAGACTAAATAGAAATTATTTCTGGATTGACTTCTGCTTTCAATTATTTCTGTTATCTGTCTCTTCTGTTACCATGGGTAATCAGAAGTTGATCATATTAAAAAAAAAAAAGCCAAAACAGAGCACAATAAACAATGAAACACAACTAGGGGAGAAGGTAAGAGGAAAAAAAATGCATATGAGCTGTATAGGTGTGCTCTGTTTGTCATCACTCCATCCATCCATCCATCCATCCATCCATCCATCCATCCATCCATCCGGTATTTAGTGTGTCTACACATGAAAGCATGACTCCAGGAATTGCACTACAAATATATCCTGGTTGTGTGGTCTGTGAAGCTCACAGTCTCTCCAGGTTCTCGTTGTTCATCCCTGTAACAGGTTTTCAAATCCCTCCCTCAGGTGGTTGCTAAATACCTGGAACAATGCCTGGTACCTAAAGTTCCATAAATACTAGTTGTTCCCCTTGTTTTCGTCTTCCTTATCTGATACACACCTTTAAGAAAAGTTACTTTAAAATGGAGCTCACCATGACCTTCCCATTGTGCCACTTTAAGAGAAGTAATTGAAGAAAATTACAGGAAACACTGTGGCAAATAAGAGACCTCAGGGCATCTATCTTTCTCTTTCTTTCTTTTCTTTCTTTCTTTTCTTTCTTTTCTTTTCTTTTCTTTTCTTTTCTTTTCTTTTCTTTTCTTTTCTTTTCTTTTCTTTCTGTCTGTCTTTCTGTCTCTTTTTCTTTCTCTTTCTTTCTCTTTCTTTCTTTCTTTCTCTCTCTCTCTCTCTCTCCTTTCTCTCCTTTCTCTCCTTCTTTCTCTCTCTCTTTCTTTCTTTCTTTCTTTCTTTCTTTCTTTCTTTCTTTCTTTCTTTCTTTCTTTTTCTCTCTTCTTCAAGAGAGATTGAGGGAGCTCACATGTGTGTAGGGGAGGGGAAGAGGGAGAGGGAAAGAAAGAATCTCAAGCAAGCTCCAGGCCCCATGTGGACCCCATGTGAGGCCAGGTGCAGGGCCAGTCCCATGATTGTGAAATCATGACCTGAGCTGAAATCAAGAGTTTGGACACCCAACCAACTGAGCCACCCAGGTGCCCCAAGGGCTCAGGGCAGCTTGAATGTTAATGTTTTCCAAAGATTCCTCAGTTCTTCAGAAGACGACACTCAGAACTGGAGAATCCTGTGTACTTGGCCAAGCCAGACATCCATGAGATATCACCTGTGCATTCCATTACACCGGGCTGGTCTCTGGAGCTGCTGCCCAGGATCTCCTTGGGTAGCTGCCATCCCATTAAATATGTGGCCCTTGGGGCATCCAGATGACTCAGCAAGTTGAGCATCCAACTTCAGCTCAAGTCATGATCTTGTAGATATGTTGGACTTCTACTTCAGAAACAGTGTGGTTTCCCACTTCCGTCTCAGAATCTATCAGGACTGATCTCATCATGTCACCTGACCCGGATTGCCTCAGTGACTGCTAAATGCCCGAACTTCCAGGCATTCTATTCCCAACTGGACTTTTATCCCATCTGGTTCTTTTCATCTTGTATTCCAGTATTTCATGACCCAGGGTTTCTGGCACCACTGACATTTAGGTCTGGGTAACTCTTTGTCATGGGGGCGGGGGGCTGTTCAGTGTAGGTTTAGCAGCGCCTCCGGTCTCTGCTCATGGGCTGTCAATATCATCTCCTCAGTTATGACAACCAAAAATGTTTCTAGATGCTTCCAAATGTTTTTGGAGAGGAGGTAGGAATTGCCCCTGGTTAAGGATCCTCTTGTAATGTAACCTATGCCTTCCATTGCGCCCTCTGGGAATGTCATTAGGAAACTCCTCTCTATCTTTCCTGAATTTTCCCATCTCTCTAACTGAAATCTGGCTATCCCTTGGCTGTCTCAAATGGAATGGAGACTCTTTCTCCCATATCTTATCTTCTACCTAAAGACTAGGAGGTGAAATAGGTGTCTTTTTGTTCTCCAGTGTTGCATTGAAACAGGCATTTCCATCCCGCCTACAAAAATCTGCTCTTTTTGAAGTCATGCCATCTGCTAATGCTTTTTTACTCCTTGGTGCATCATCCATTGAATACCCTATCTTTCTTCTGCATTCATGGGAGAATTCAGTACCTAGTTTTATTCTCTTGTTCTTCTAAACACTGTCATCATTCTCACTGGCTTTAGTGTCTATATTGATGACCCATCCAACACCATGGCCTCTCGGTTCCTGATCTCATCTTCATGGACCTTTTAATTTTCCAAATAAATGATGGAGCACTGATTACTTGCCAGGCACTATTTGTGATCCAAGTGCTACGGGAGTAATGGGATAGACATGATCTCTGCCCTTATGGAATTTACATTATTAAGGATGGAGAGGTACAAACAATAAGCAAACAAGAATATTTCATTTTGATAGCTGCGATTCAAGGAATAAGTGGGCTGTTGCAGATAAGGAATAGAGGGTAGAAGAAATGAATTTGCTTAGAAGGGTGAGGAAAGTCCTCTTTGGGATGGTGAAATGTTGACTTGAGACTTGAAAGATAGAAAGGGGTCGACTGTGCAAAGACCCAGGGGAGGAACCATTCAGGAAGAAGGTGCCATCGGTCCAAAAAGGCCTTGGGATGGTCATGAGCCTGGGCTGTCCATGGAATGGAAACTCAGCATGAGTGGCTAGAGCTGTGAGTGGGGGTGGGGTATTGGATCTCATAAATCTGTGTGGTGTATGCGTGTGCCTCTTTTGGTTTGGTTGTCTCTTATCTGCACGAAATGGAGTTGATCATTCTCAGCAGTTGATCATTGCTGGCCTTTGGCCACTCGTTAAAAAGTTCTTAAATATAGTATTTTCCCCTTTCATCTCCAATTTCTACCTCAATCCCCCTACCTATCATATATTTCTAAGTATGTTATGTAGCTTCTGGTGTTGCTGTTGAAAAGTTTGGCCACTCTGATTCTTGAGCTTCGTTTTTTTTTTTAATTTTTTTTAACGTTTATTTATTTTTGAGATAGAGAGAGACAGAGCATGAATGGGGGAGGGTCAGAGAGCGGGAGACACAGAATCCGAAACAGGCTCCAGGCTCTGAGCTGTCAGCACAGAGCCCAATGCGGGGCTCGAACTCACGGACCGCGAGATCGTGACCTGAGCCGAAGTCGGCCGCCCAACCGACTGAGCCACCCAGGCACCCCTTGAGCTTTGGATAGAACTTTTTTCCTGCTCAGGAGCGAGCATGTTACCTTTGTCTCCTGTATTCTGAGATTTTAAAGTGAGGCATCTTGCTGTAGGTCTGTTTTTATCTCTTGTGCCGAGTACGTTGTGAGCCACTCAGTATGGAAATGCAAATCTTTCAGTGCTGGGGAATTTTCTTGAATTATTTTATGGATGATTTCTTTCCATCTGTGTTCTCTTTCCAGAGTGCCAGCTGTTTGGAGTTGGACCTCTTGGCTTTTCCATCTCTGTCTTTTTGCCCCACTTCCTGGGAGGTTTTTCTCAACTGTACCTGCCAACACTACTAGTGGGTTTTTCATTTCTGTTGTCATATTTTTAATTTCCAAAGGGTTTCTTTGTTCTCTGAATATTTCCCAAAGCATTCTGGTCTTGTTTTATAGATACAGTATTTTCTCTGGAGACGTCAACAGCATTTTTCAAAGTTTACTTCTTCCTGCATAGTCTGTTCTAACTTTTCTCCTGTATGTTTGTTTTGCTCTTTTAGTATTCATTTTAGAAGCTTTCCTCAATTATCTTGTTATCTTTGGTTGTCTGTTGGTAATTAAGAGCAACATGTAAAAAAGCTCATTGGAAGCTCTGTGTCATCATGGCTTTCATCATGGGGTGAAGATTGTACCATTCACTGGAACCCCTGATGTCAGTATCTTTAGATATTTTCTCTCAGGTTAGTTAGGTTCCTTAGAGAAGGTGTTTTAGCCTCCTGGTTGGAGGATTTATCCTGAATGATAATATCCTGGGAGTTGAGGCAGGTTGAGAAGTATGGGGAAGGAGGGTAGAGTTTCAACAGCCAGTGTGGATCTTTTAGTTAATGCCATATTTGGGGGTATAGTAAGCTTGTCCCTTAATTGTTCCTGGTGCTTCAATCCAGAGATTCCTGCTTTCACTATCCATAGAGCACTGGTTCTCAAAGTATGATCTGTGGACAGTTAAGAGTCACCGAGATCCTTTCAGGGGGTCAGAAAGGTTGAAACTATTTTCATAATAATACCAAGACTTCGTTTGCCTTCTTTACTCCCATTTTCCCTGTTAATGTAGAGTGAAATTTTCCAGTGGCTACAGGACATGTGATATTGCAAGGGGCCAAATGTGGAAGCATTTTTCATAAAATATGTTCTTTAGTTAATGTATAATTATGGCTTATTATTATTAAAAAGGAATTAATAAAAATCTCTTTAAATGACTTGGTTTTAATTTCTCACCTGCTACCTATCAATATACGCAATTCTCATATGATCTCTTTGGAGTCCTCACTAATTTTGAAGACTCTGAAATAGTTCTGAGACTAAACATTTGAGAAACATTGCTCTAGAGAATGGTCAGATGAAACTGGGGAAAGATCCGAGGAGTCTGACTTTTTTGTGAATGTGTAATCCATTTTCTTTCTTCTCTCCTTCATCCCTTCCTTTCAGAGGTTTCTATACCAAACATAGCAAAGTGGAGAAGTAGACAAGCCCGTGTCCCTGAAGACATTGTCAAGCCGATGAATTGACCGGCCCTGAAGGCTGGTTTACCTCTGGAGATGCTTCCTGTTATGGGAGATAATAATTTGCTTTATTTGGTTGGAGGTGGTTGTTAATTGTGCCTGAAAACCTAATGGAAGCCGAGAGAGAGAGAGAGAGAGAGAGAGAGAGAGAGAGAGAGAGAGAGAGATTGATTCAAGGCTAGGAGTGATTGATTCTGTAGAAGATGAGCATTGAGCATGAGCATTGAGCATGAGAAGAAGGTCGTTCCAGGATGTGGCTACGCAGAGGCCACAGGTGACCTTGACAGGTCATCTTCAGTGGTGTGAATGGTGCACACTGGACTGGTGTGGCTTCCGGCTATGCCTCTTCTCCTGTTGTCCTTTTGTCTTTTTTCCATCCCTTATCTTCCTTCTCTATCACACCACAAATGTTGGGCTTTCTTCTCTTTCTGTTCTTTTCCTTGATGTCATTCTTTACCATAAGGCTAAATGTGATTTTATTCTGGTGTTGTCCCCAATTTATATTCCCAGCCCAGATCTCTCTGCATTCCAGATTCACACGTCTAACTGCTCACCTGACATCTGCAGCGGAATATTTCCGAGACATGTCGGATCGAACCTGCACAAAGCAGATGTCTTGGTCTGCCCCCACCTGCCTTGCCACCTTCCCCGGCTGTCTCTTTTCCCAGTTCATGAAGCCACCGTTCACCCAGCTGCTTGGGCCAGAGACTCAAGTCTCACTCTTGATTCCCCTTGCCCTCTTTTCCTGTTCCTCATCCATTAGGAAGTGTTACTGATTCAATCTCCAAAACGTAAGTGGAGTCTAATCTTCTCTCTTTGTCCAATGCCGTCTTCTTGGCCCACATCGCTAATTTCTCTGGTTTGCATTATTGTGAGAGCCTCCCAGCTGGCCCTGTCCCATTCTTGCTCTATGTGCGTCCTTGCTGTCCTGGCTGGAGGACAGCAGTCAGACTGCTTTTCTAAATAAATACGTTGTAGACCATGTTGCTCTTCCTGCTTTAAATCCTTCAACTGCTTTGTCTCTAAAACAAAATCTAGATGCCCTCCCCCCCTTCCCGTGAGCATACACCCTACACGCTCTGGCCCCCGCCATTTGCTCCAGCCTTATGATATCTGACCCTTGTCTTTATTTGTCTCAACTTAGCTCTACGGGTCTTCCTTTAATTTCCCGAACAGACTGCTTACTCTTCTCTAGATGTTCTTCTCACCCCTCACTGCTTGGCTGGCTACTTCTAGTCCTTTAATTCTCAGCTTAAATGTCATTTCTTTAGCAAGGCATTTCCATCTCTTTCCCTTAAAGTCAGCTTCCTATGTGATATTCTCCTACTCAGCTTTTTGTTTTGAGTTTTTAAAAACGGACTTTCTTGTTTGTTTCATAATGTATGTAATAATCCAGTCACTGTATTAAGCTATTAATATTCTGTGTTTGGTTGCACGGTAGAAAGGGTCTCCTGTTTGCTAAATGTCGGTACAAGGTGGTTCCCATCATGAACTTGGCTCCCTTATAAAGGGCCGGGAATTTGCTTCTTAGAAGAGTTCAATAACTCTTTGTAACTCAGGGAAAAAAATAACAGGAGGAACACCAGAGACCGTACTGACACTTGGAACGGCGGAATAATTATCTTTGAACTCTTCCAACTGAACCCATTAGAGATTGATTTAATAATGTTATATCCCTTCAAAGATTCAGTCTTTTGTCTTAGCTTACTGGGTATGTTACTGAACCAAATGTCTTGTGACTCCCCTTCTGATTTTTAATAAAAGTGAATCAATAACCTTGTTCCCATTCTTTGAAATCTGCAGCTGGAGTTTATCCAAAAGGGTCCCCAGAGGTTGGGGAGAGAAGCAGGGCCCCAATCCTGGGATTTCTGGCCCAACCAGCAGTTTTTTCTGGAAAACAGCGGTTGGGAGGTTGAGCTGATCTCTGGACAGCCACATGGTGACAAACTCAAAGTATCTTTGGGCCCTGGTGGACACCTCCTCTTCTGGTATCTCAGCAGAACAGTGTGGATGCTTTGTCTCCAACAGGATTTTGGAGGATGTCGCCCTAGGGGCATCTCTTTGTGGGGATGTCCCAGAAAGCAAAACAAAAACCAAGCAGATGGTGGGGGGGGGCGGGGGTTCCTACATTCTCTTCCTTCCTCTCTGAATCAAAATTTTGATAATCTTCATAGGGAAGAAGAGGAAAGTGTCCTTGGAGGTGTCAAGCTAAGAGGGAATGACAGGAAGGAAGTATGGAGTAATGTCTCATACAGCTTTTAAGGCAGTGTTTGCTCCTGGGAGAGCAGTATGGAGTTTACGTTCCTGGATAATGGAGGTTCTTTGGCCTAGAGCCGTTCGCCAGGGGAGGGAAAGCTGTGAACAGCTAGCAGCCAATATTCACAGAAGCAGAGACGTGGGTGCACCTGTACAGAAAAAAAAGATTTGGATGGGTGCCAGCGCATCCGTGGTAGCTCCCGTCCCTAGTGAGGATGTCCCTCAAAGCCAAATTTTCCTTCTTCTTCTTGTGCGAAGGCCTCTCTGGGCCATCCCGTCTGAGCTGGCCCTCCCTTCTTTAGTCCCTTAGTCATCCCATTGGTGGCCCACTGGGACGGACTCTTTGCTTGCTTGTCCCCCTGCCATCGGACAGAGCTCCTGGAGGCAGGAACCTGCCCTTGCCCACCCAATGTCCTTTTGAGCCCTGGAGGCTAGTACTGTTCTTGGCCCGGAGGAGGCCTGGCCCCCCTGCCTCCGTGATCTTTCTTGCTTATGCACTCGCTGCTACCCTCTGCTCCATCCACAGGCTCAAGTCAGGGTTCCCGGCTAAATCACGACCTGGGGAGACTTTGATGGACCACATGTGAGAACCAGGCAATAACCAGCAAAACTGAGAGTCTCCAGTCTTATTTTTTGGTTATGTATGCCTTTAAAAAGTTTAAGACAAATTGTATGGTAAATTGCTTCTCCCTACCCCCCGAATGGTGCAGTGGAAGACAATTTTGCTGCGCCCCTCTTGGAGAGAGAAGCAAACTTAGGAGATCTTAAAGCTGAGTAATTATTTCCATCAGCAGGAAATCGGTACTCTGAGTCTGAACTCAACAGGTACTGGGAGAGCCTGGCTGTTTAATTTCCTTAAAATGCCATTTGCATGTGTTCGGTGCTGACAGGATCGCTTTGGGAGTTAGAGAGTGACAGCTCAGTCCGTGGAGACAACGGGAAGAAGTGACAGGGACTCGGAAGGCTGGGGAACGGGTGATACTTGAGAGAGAGACTTCAGTGTTTCTTGGCAACTGCTTGGGAGCCCAGAGACACACATGGCCGGCCGCCCTTCCCCTCCCCACTAGGCTTCTGAGCCACGGAGAAGCCGGTGAGACCCAGGATATGTCAACCTTTTGGGGACATGCTGTGATCATTTCCTGGAGTGAGAGATGGCTCCCCAGTGAACCCCTCTCCTGGTCTGCAAGGAAAGCAACTCGGGGCGGGGGGATGGTGCCTGAACTTTCCCCGGCCGCCTCTCTGGGCTCTGGAGCTGCACGGTGGCAAATGAGATAGTATGCCCTTTGAACGGCCAGATGAGGGTCTAGGGACTCTGAGGGGCCGTGTGTCCGTCATATTCTGTAAGTGGCACTTCAGGGTAAGTAAGAAGGAAGTAAAGTGAGACCTCGAGGAGCTTCTAGACTGTGTCAGTATCCCCCTCTCAATGCCCGTACGTGTCTTCTGTCACTGCTCAGTGCCTCCCTCTTAAAGATTATTTTTACAATAGGATTCCTTTCCAAAATAAAATTCAAATGTGTTAAGCACCTCCCTGTGTGAGGCCCTTGACTAATTGCCGGGGGGTCAGAGATCACAGGTCTCTAGAGGAGACAGATGTGTTAATAGTAGACGTGGGCATGGGACGCACAATATCACGGAGGAGGGCACTCTTGGCTGTGCTGGGGCTGGGGGCGCAGACAGGGGAGTCTGGGGAGTTTGATAAGCAAACAGGTAGGGCGAAGGCTTTCTGAGCGGAGGCGTGGAAGTCTAAGCGACATCAGGGTTCAGGGCTGTCCAAGCGGTTTGATATGCTGCAGCCTGAAGTCAGGGTGTATGGACTTGGCTCGAGATGAGGGATGTGGCTAAAGAGCTTGGTAGAGACCCTGTCATAAAGGGCCTTAAAAGGCACAAAGGTGCAACGAGGCTTCAAGTGTGAAATGTCTCCATTGTAATTTGCAGCAAATTAGAGCTCCCAGTGGTGGGATTTCAGTCGTCGCTGCACTGGGAGGGCGGGGGGGGGGGGGGCGGTGTTTTTTCTTGGGCAAGGAAGTTTTCCTAGCTTCTACTTTAGGCTGATTCTGAACTAGCTCTGGAATACACCAACTCTGACTAGTCACCGTGCATTTACTGAGCACCTGCTCTGTGCTGAGCTCTCACTCTACCAACGGAGAAATACCAAAGCGTCTCAAGTCCTGGGGTCCTGTGGCTCCACTGGGACGTGGCTTCTCTGTGCTCTGCTGGTTGCCAAGACTACACCTGCACAGAATCCTAAATCACTCCTAAATACATTCATCCGAAATCCCCGAAGCTCCGGGAATCGCACGCCACAAGCTCAGTAAAGGTTTGGTGACCGACTGACTGGTACATACAAAATCATTTGTGAGCACCGGTCGGCTGGAAGGCATTTGTGGGTCTCACAAGCATAACTAGTCCGTAAAATCTGGGGATGTGCGTATTGCACCAGGCTGAGGGAAACTGATCTGATCTTGCCTTTTCCCTGACTTGTTTTGTGACCTTACACAGTCCTTGGCTGAAATAAGCCTCTTTTCAGCATCTGTAAGATAAGAGATTTGGATCAGTGCTTCCTAATGTCCCTTCCAGTTCAAATACACTAATGTTTTAAGTCTATAAATAGGAATCTCTAGAACTCTGGGTTCAAAGCCAAAAAAAGGAGTGTGAGCCCTGAGGGTTGTGGCCAAAGACCCAGGAAGAGTATCTGGAGCTTAGAATCAACCTCTAGCTTGCTTATTTTTATTCCTCGTTAAATGTAGGCGGGAAAACCGACTGTCTACTCTGGGGTGTTACGGCAATTAATTAGTTAATGTTTGTGAGGTACAAAGGAACAGAAAGTACCGCGTGTAAAAAGTCATATAAATGCTAAGTGTTATTGTTTTGCATCCGATTCTCCCCTGTTCGATTTCAGTTTCATATCTGAGTAGTCATAACGGCATCAGTTGGGGCTCCTCTGGCTAATTACACTGCCAATAAAAGGGGAAATTTTTCCCTTTTAAATTTCCGTTTTAATTTCTCTCTGTCTATGACCCCCTCCTCCCTCTCCTCCAGTGCATTGTTCACAGTTGCTAACTACTCAGGTGTCAGCCAAAGTTGGCCCCCCCCCTTTTTTTTGGTCTCCCTTCTCCTTGCAGTCTGGGAGGGACCGCCGCTCGCCCCATCAGCTCTTAAATGGCATTTCGGGCCTTACCACGCTAAAGCTATGGAAGGTACAAGAAACAAGTGCCCCACGTGGGTCTCTACTCTCGGTGGGGGGGTGCTATCTGCATGGGAAGGGTAGAGGCTGGCCCATCTGTAACCACAGGAAACCACCGTTTACGGCAGTGTGACAAGAGGGCAAGGCTCTGGCGTTCTTGGTGAGCCACTTAGTAAATGGTGGGGCAATTGATACAAGACGGGTTCCTCTGTGTATCAGTTACCCGTTGCCAAGATGATGCCGTGTAACAAACCAACCTAAAATTCAGTGGCTTCGTATAATGAACGTTTCTTTAATGCAAGAGTCTGCCGGTTGGTGCTTTAGACCTGGTTCAGTTGGGTGGTTTCTCTGGCTTCAGCGTGTTGTGTTGTCACGTCTGGGGGTCAGCTGGCTGTTGGCCATGTATGCTATCCTTGGCGGGGCTGACCGGAGGGACTGCCCTACCATCTGTTACCCTCCCGTTGGCTAACCTGGATGTGTCATTCCTGGGACATTGCACAGGTGCGGAAATGAGATGGCCACCCTCCTGGCCCCTCAAGGGATGTGGCAAGACACAGACTCTGTGGCTTTGGTGGGAGGGGCTGAAGAGTCACATGGCAAAGGGCAGGACACAGGAAGGAGTGAGGACTTGGGGCTGCCGGTGTGCTCAATCTATCACGATGTGCCTCAGCTCTGGACTTTCTAGGTCTCTGGGGAGCGGGACATTTGCATTTTCACCAGCTCCCCAGGATATTCTGCCGCTCAGTGATGTTTGATAATGACTGGACGTAAGCAAAGAGCGGCAGAACGTGAGATCTCCAGCTGCCTGGACCGGCCTTGCCACCCTCCCCCCCCCCCCCCCCCCGGTGCCCTCACGCTGCCTGCTTTAAGTTTCCCCATATCCAGAAGCACCAAGCTGAGCCTCTTGAACGGTCAATGGGACCGTGTGTATTGTGACTCCTTGGGGGGAAACGTTCCGTGTGACCAGGAGCTCCACGGAGGCTCTGTGGAACTCATCAGGATCCTGGCAGGCTGGGTGAGGCTTCAGGAAAAGGAGGTGGGGTGGGGAATAGCCAAACTGGGAAGAGCGAAAACTGGGAGGCAGGTGGCTCTAGGGATACTGGAGTATAGCACGGTGTGGCCGGAGGAGGGCATACGGGAGAGAAGTCTAGAAAGTTAGGCTGGGCCCAGACTGGGCTGAGCCTTCAGCAGCTGGGACGTAGGGACGTCAGTCGGCACTGGGTCAGCATCAGCTCTCCCAGCCTGCGGGAGGGTCTCCGGGCAACGGGGACTCATTCGGAACAGGCTCCGTCGCACCGGGTGCCCTTTCCCTGCGCCGAGCAGAGCAGGGGGCTTTAGCCGGACCATTGCACGTCCCCCTGGGAGGCAGCCAGCAAAGGTGGTAGGTGCGTGACACGGGAGGACGGCGGTGCTGTGACGGAAGCGACGAGGAGGAGCAGCTCGGAGATGAAATGTGAGGGGGGACACCCAGATCTCACCAGGCCGGTCGGGGCGACGTGGAAGCGGGCAGAGGAGAAGCGAGCAGAAAGACAGGACCCCGGGGGAGGGACAGGGAGGCAGAGATGTAATTATTAAGTCTAAGCATGCAAAGAGCTCCGTGGCTTTTTTTTCTCAAAACCATATTTTATTTGAAACTGACAAGCTTCTGGTTCTGTTTCGTTGGTCGTATTTGTCCTTGCTGAGATATTTTGCCAAGGAGGCTAAATTCTCTGGTAATGGCATTTCTCAGTTGCTGTGATTGTATTTTCTTTCGGGGTAACAGGCAGATGGCTCACAGTGGTGGTGGCCAGTGGGTTTCTCAGAACCTCGGAGATCCAGGAGCGTGAGTGAACGAGTTCCGTCAGATGTTATTGCTGAACGTGCAAGGGCAATGCTGCCCCCTTAGTCCAAGTTTCTTTGTTCCTCCCCGCCGCCCTTCCTCGCTCACTCATCACACATTTATTGAGCAACTGTTATGCACCAGCTGGGTAAACAGGACAGGAGAAGTCCGTATACGTCTGGTATAGAAGCGGAGAAGTTGCATTCAGTCATTTACTGGTTCAGTAAACATTCACGTGGCATCTGATATTTGAGTCTCTGCTCTAGGCATCGGGAATACAGGGGTGAATGAGAGAGAGATTGCCTTTGCCTCTCTGCAGGTCATAATCTGGGTGGGGAGAGATGTCGAACATAGAAGTTCATGTAGTTTGAAGGGGCTTAGTGGTCTAGTCCACGTAGGTGTCTTTCCTCGTTGGCTTGGGCTTCATGAATATGTTCAACCTTGAACTACGCAAATGCACATTCATGTACTAGAATAATTGCAGACTTGTCTGCAACAAGGCGAATGTACCCTTCCTCCTTCCTCCATTCTCAACAGGGGGCTTCTTCCTACTGGAAGTACAAATCTCATATTAACGTCTTGTACCGTCACTGGCCACCTTTCCTCATCACCAAGAAGACCCAAAGGCCAGTTGGGTGGTGGGGGGAGGGGGCAGCCAATGTAATGTGCTGTTTAACTGGGGCTCTTCAAGTCTGCGTTGTTGGAAAGCCAAAGGCCAGCCGTGGGACAGTGGATCGTGGTCATAGCTGGGACTCTTGCTCTCATGGGTTTCAGTGGTTTTGTTATCTTTCCAGTGGCTGCAGTCCTTGCCTGGAAACCTGAGCTTTCCACCTGCCAGGACAAGGTTCTGACATTTTACGTTAGAAGCAAGGTAGGAAGAGCCACTACATTTTTTTGTTCCTAATGTCTGTGGCGCGGTGATTTAACATGTACGTGCATGAGGTTGCCGCCCCCAGCTCTTTCCAACCACCCTGCAGTCACAGAGGCTCCTGAGACCCCACGCTGATGCTTCCCCACAGTCCCGGCATCGTGGCCAGCGCCGGCCTGGAGCCCGGAAGACCTTTATGACTGTAGCTCTGTAGACAAGCGTCTTCTGTCTTTCTCTGTAAACAATGCTGATCTCGCAGAGCTTTATGAGCATTTAATGATACATGCCTCATAAAAATATTTTATGGTCAGTGAGCCGCTGAACTTATTGCCATTCTTGGTTACGGTAGTAATGAGGTCCTTGGTTCCCACTTGTGCAAATATAGAATGCTTACGAAATCTGCGGCAGATTATGTCTTCCGAAGGTGGCGTAACAAAATCTCCTATCTCGCATCTCACGTGTGCTTCCTCAACGTGACCTTACCACTCGCCACTCAAGAAGTGTGGCCTGTGTCTTCATCCCCTTGAGCCTTGATTGACCCCACGCCCGCGTTGACTGATGGGGTGTGGCAGAGGGACACTGTGTCAGTGCTGGGTGTAGCCCTCAGGCCAATGTCTGTTTCCCTACTCTTGGAGCCAGCTGCCGTGTTGGCTATCCCGAGACCACATTATCCAGATAACGTGCCTCATGAAGAAAGAAAGCCAAGGAACAGAAAGGGGCATGAGACATTACATGAAGAACCCATCCTGGAAGGGAACTTGCCAGCCCCAGCCCACTAAATTCCCAACTGGCTTCCTGAATTCCCAACCCACTGAATTCTGGGGTTGGGGAGGGGGAAGGTTGAGTTAAGACACTCACATTTGGCGGTAGTTGGTAACACAGCAATAGAAAACTCTAATAGTCTTTTGTTCCTATCCCGGGTTGGCGTGCCTTTCCCCCAGGGCCTCGTTAATTGTGTCGAATTGAGAAAAATCACAGGCTTTTCCAGCCCAGGTGGTCGGGTGGAGGCATCTGGACTCAGCCACCGATTCGCTGTGTGTTCATGTCCCACTTTGAACTTTAGCTTTCTTACCTGTTGCAGGGCCTCGAGAGGCGTCCCAGAGGCGTTGGTGAGGCTGCGATGAGCCAAGCCGGTCGGAAGTGGCTTGCAGAGGGCCTGGCCCTCAGTACACTGTCAGGCACGCGCTGGGAATCACAGGTCCTTCCAAGCTCCGGGCCACCCTTGCCGGCCATCCCGCGGCCCCGGTGAGGCTGCTTCCCGGCAGTGACCGAGGCTGCTGCGTTCTGGGGCCGGCTCGCGGGATGGGCAGGAGACACCTGCAGAGTGTAGAGGCTTTGAAGGTAGCTCAAGACTGCTCAGTCCCGACGATGACGTGCCAGACCCCTCTGTAACCTCGCTTCCCTCTTTTAACACCACTCCCTTAATACCTCTGTCCATCTTACCGATGGGGAAACTGAAGTTCAGAGAAGCCGACGCGGTTTCTCTTAGCAGTGACAGAGCTAAGATACAAAGTCAGAATCCTGGACACCAGATCCAATACGATTTAAGGCGATCACTTAGAATTTCTGACGTCAGCACAAGGGGGAGGCCATAAGAGAGTATCCGCGAGGCGTGTAATTTTAATCTTAAAGCATTCCAACACCGTGACTCCCTGGATAACAAGAAAAATATTGAATGTCTTCCAGGCTGCAAACTCCAGAAGTTTACTCCATCCAATTGATTGTTCTTGGCAAAATAGACTTAAATGGCATCTCATTCCTTCCATTTCCATTTGGAGGTTCTTCTGTTTGGAGCATGTGTGTTCCTGTGTTCTGGAAGTTTTTCTTGACAGAAGTAGAGAGGTTTTTGACAAACAACTTTAATATTCTTTGTGTCTGTTTGCTGGCTCTAATAATCCAGCAAGTTTACAAGGTCACTGTTGAGATTAAATCTGAGTCATCGGAGGCAGATGTTGACGCACCATTATTTAAACCCTGAGCTGCTGAAGGACTCTCTCATCCCCGTGAGCTATGACTCACTGTCCAAATGAACACCCAAATTCCACAGAGCCTGCTGAGCAGGGCCTCTGGACTCCGTTAGGGAAACAAGCCGGATTTACCACTTGCCTCCTCTGTGGGACGAGAAAGCCCTACTTTTTGCGGCAGAAATGTGTGTACGGAGAATGGCGTGTACGAAGATCTGGGCTCTTATCTTTTCTCTACCGCTTGCTGTGGGCTTTCTCTTCTCACCTGCTCCTCACAGCCCTTACACGTTTATTTACATAGTAAAGTGTGTGATCTGAAGCGTCCAGCTTGATGAAATTTTCCACACATATGCCCCAAGTCAACATCACCCAGGTCAAGGAACACTGTCACCGCCCCAGAAGGAGCCCTTGTTCCCAATCGATAACCCCTCGGATTACCGCTCGTCTGATTTCTGACGCCATGGAGTCGTTGTGTCTTTTTCAAGAATTTCATCCAAAAGGAGTCAAAGGGCAGGTGCTCTTTGCGTCTGGCGTTGTGGCTCTGCAAAACGCTAGTGAGATTTCTCCACGGTGTCGCGCTCCACGGTGATCGTTCCTTTTCGTTGTTGAGCGTGTTCCGTTATAAGGATGTGCCACAATTTGTTCATCCATCCTCCTGTTCGTGGGCACCTGGGCTGTCTCCAAAGTGGCTCCTAGGAACACGGTTGCGATCGTTTTTCTCGCACATGTGTTTGAAGACTGGTGTTTTCATTTCTCTTGAGTACATACCCAGAAATGGGATTGCTGAGGCATGGGTCAGGCATACCTTTAGCTCTATCAGTCACTGCCGATCCTTTCTCACACAATACTTTCAATCTTTAAAAATTTTAGGCCTTCTGGAAGGTGTCTAGTGCCACGTCAATTTACTCTTTTTGTTTTGTTTTTTCAAAATATTTATTTTGAGCGAGAGAGAAAGAGAGAGAGTGTGCATGAGCAGGGGAGGAGCATAGAGTGAGGGAAAGAGAGAATCCCAAGCAGGTTCCATGCTGTCAGCACGGAGCTTGACGCGGGGCTCGATCTCGTGAACCGTGAGATCACGGCCCGAGCCGAGATCAAGAGTCAGATGCTCGACTGACTCCGTCACCCAGGCGAAGAGAGAATTTTTATGCAACTACAGGGCGGTGGGGGCTCTTTGGTGTTACTGGGGAGCCTGTGGAGTCCAACATTGGGCTGGTAGCAACTTACTCTTCTGTTGGGATAACCCAGTCCCGCTGCCCTTGCTCTTTGTCAAGCCACCAAGAATGGGGAGGAAAGGAGCTCAGGGCTGTTCAGATTTGTCTCTCATCAGGTGGTTCTTTCACCTCATGAATCCCTGTTTTCCCATCTGCAAGATGAAAACAATAATATCTAGTTTGGGCACACGTGAAGGTTAGAAGGAATTACGTAAAACACGAGCACCGTGCCTAGGGTCTAGTAAGAGCTCAACAAGCATCAGTTTGCTTCATTTCAGGGGAAGAAAAGAAAGCACGTGCTGCTAACAGCAGAGTCTTCACGCGCATGGGCACTGTGGCTGGTTAGCTGGTGACAGTGCTATGGCTGGAGGAACCATTTGCTCCCCCTTGACATCACACTTCCTTGTTTAAAACCTGGAGGGAAGTTCCTATGCTAATGGCCTCTGGGGATGGTAATTAGCACTCGCTGAGGGCCCGATGCATCCCTCACTTTCCCTTATTTGCTGTGTGCAACTTTCAAGTGAGACTTTCGGTATGCAGTCATCGGATGTTGGGGTCGGATGCAACTGGACCGAAGTATATCCCAGCACCGAAACACTGGACTCTCGGAGGCGTCTAGAGCTCGTGTGACCTAATTCATGGCGGTGCGCATTATGAAATAGCAGATATTCATAATGGAAAAATAAGGGTATTAAAGAAAAACATCAAAAGCTTCCTTTTTAGAATTCTTTGAACAAAAGCTGATTGTTTATTACGGCCTGTGGGTTGCTATGGGAACAGAGGGTACTGAATTTGAAAAGAATTGAAGTAGGTGTTCTAATATAGACAGGCATAGCTTATATACACCTTACATACTCTTACAAATTAGAAAAAAATACCGCATTTTAGAAACAGGGTTGAGATGTTGTGTAGAGTGGTTTATGGTGTCAACAAAACGTCCTGAGTTTCTGGGTCAGACTGGCCTCTGTTTTCGAGATTACCCGTTTAATCCCCTGTTGCATGTTATTTCTTAATCATAGGTGAATTCGTTTATTCATTCACTCATTCACTCATTCATTCTTCAATTGATAGTTTTTGATACATACATACCCACATTCTAAGGGATATTCAAAGAAAAACACATGGTCTCTCAGAGTGATTTTACAAGAACAGTAGCACATCTCTGTCACTGGCTGACTTTTCCCTCTCAACTGGCCAATAACTGTATTCAGTAAATGTATTCAGTGCCGTATTCAGCATTCAATAACTGTATTCAGTGATTGCAACACTGGGGAAGTTTAATATAAACGATTATTAAACCATGATATGATAGTATGTGTAATGATGGAAAAAGAACTCTAAAAGGTGCCTGCGGAGTGACGAGCACGGAAGGGGGGCGTCTAGACCTCACTGAAGAGGGTCTGGTTGCAGTGCCCTGGATGGCCGAGAGCTTTGCTGGGTTGTAGGAGTCGGAACTCGTCCACAGTAACTGGACAAACGGCACCAACTCTATGGGGTGTGAGCTGAGGCTGGGAGCTAGGAGTGCAGAGGGGGCTGGGGAGGGGCCCCTGCGGCACGGAGGCTGGGGCCACTCAGTGTCTGCAACCAGAGGGTTGTGGGAAGGTGATCTCTGGGTGGAGGCAGAGGCCTGAGATCCCTGGGGATCTGCCCACTTTGGAAACGCATTTGGGGCAGATTGCCGTTGGATGTCCCACCCACGTGCACCACGGATGACAAAGTACAAGTGGAGTTAGGAAAAGCAAAACAGAGCAAGCCTGATCAGGAAGAGAAGCCTTGATGTCCCATCAGCACCCTGTCCTGATAAACGTTAGCCCTGCATTCACCGTGAAGGAGAAATGCTTCAAGTCTCATCCATTGCCACAGAGCAGGTATTGAAGGGTGAATTTGGAACTGAGAGGTAATCAATCGATAACTGGCCTGCCATCTTGGTTGGGGTTTATCTTGTAAAATTATTGAAAATATTTGACTCTCACAACCATCCCCAAAAGGCTACGTGGGTTGCAAGGCTGGAAAGTTGTACAAAGGGTTCCACGGAGCAAATTCTTAAGAAAAGATGACTCTCCTATCATCCCTCCAAGAGGAAGACCGAGGATACAGGCCTGGGTTGGTAGCAATCATTTGGACTCAGCCCTTCCCTGCTGAAAGGTAGTTAATATCCATTCGGTTTACGGACTTGGGATCACAACATGAGTTTGTCCCCAGCTCTGCCACTCAGCAGCTGTATGACTTTAGACCCTCCGCAGTCATGTCTTTGATAGTTCAGATACTAATAGGTGCCTAATGGTGCTCCAGGATTGGCCTCCAAAGTCATAGCTTCCCCTGTCACATCATAGGCTCAGCCACCATTTCCCCAAAGTAGAAGTCAACATGCTTTCCCTGGAATGGGCCAGGCAGTAAATATTTTAAGCCTTTCAGGCTACATGATCTTTGTCACAACTATCCACCTGTGTCTTTGTGGGGACACAAAGACAAAAACATCTGTAGACAACAAGCACATGAATGGGCCTGGTTCTTTGTAGGGAGGGATGCCCACTATTGGAGCTAACTGTGTGGGGACCAGCGTGTCCTTACGAACGCTCCGGCTCTTGTGCTAGACTGGCTTCTCCATTTCCAGAGGAAATTTCATCTCGGGTCTTATTGCCCTACTGCGGGTCTTGGTTGCAGCCCCTGAAGACATCCTAATGAATAGTCCTGTCTTTGAATCGGACGCATCAATTGTAGGGGATGGGGTCCTGCTCTCTTCCCACCTAGAATATCCCAGTGTTCTTATTCAAACTTGGTCAATAGGGTTAGGCTCTGCAAACCCAGTAAGGTAGCAGCTTTTGCTACCTTGTCAAGATGTCTAAGTCATCTTAAGACAAGATGTTGTTAGGCTGCCCTTGCTGTGGTGCACCGTGGGACAGAAAAGACCCACTCCCCTGTCTGAGGATCAGCAACGACACGGCTGCATCAACAAGCCATCCGTGGCCATGTTGCTTATTGTTGCTATAGCTACTAAAGGCAAAACGTCGTCACTATAGGCAAAAGATCATCTGTTATTGTCACCTAGGAATTTTCTTGGCTGGAGCAGGTTCGGCAAATTTGAATACATCAGATAATGAACTTTAAGGAAAAATAGGGGCCAACAGAGTGAAACACCAGACTAATTGCCCTAGTGACGGTGTGTGGAACTCCCCAGACGTACATCGGCCGACGTGCCTTTGTCCCGGGCTGGTGGGCGCCCGGTGGCTCTTTGTCTACCTCGCCAGCTCATATGATAAGGTAGCCACCACACCCTGGCATTTTCCTGTGCCTTTTTTTTTTTTTTTTTTTAGTTCTATTTAAATTCTGGGGCAGAAGTGTTGATGCTGAGATATTTATGCCCTTTTGATAACTGCAGCTTAGGCGGCTTCTTTGACAGACAAATTCTAATTAAACAGTATAATAAGTTGCAGAAACACAACGGCTCTCGGTGCTTTTCCTGTGGCATGTCACATCTGAAAAAACCACATCCTGTAACTTGCAGATACATTTTTAGGAACTGTCCTTGTGGAGCCACACTGGTTCTGTCTCCAGAGATGCTGGTTAGACTAACACGCCCCCCCCGCCCCTCTCTTTTCTTAGTGGAAACTATTTTTAGGCAGCAAATTAATTGTAGGGAAGTTTAGGTCAAGGGGATGTGTATTTCATTGCAGGAAATTTTGCCCTTGGCTTAGGAAGGTTACCACAGCCAGTTCAGTAGCTGAGTTGGGATCTGAGCTTGGGTCTTTCTGTCACCATCCATGGCAGGAAATAACAGGAAAATGAAGAACAACCCCAAATAACAATAACAACAAAAACAAAACCAAGGAGATTGATTCTGGATATAAGATTGGGCTTGGATTTGAGGAATGGAGGGTTGTCACAGTGGGAATTTGGCAAACGACCGTGAATGGCCTGGAGCGGGGTTGACAAGTGCCGAGAGGAGACTTAATTGTGAGAGTCTCCTGTTTGGGGCTTCATTTATTTATTTTATCTGAGGCTCTGTTTAACCTCAAGTGTATTTTTGTTGTTGTTTAGGTTGCAGTGGAAGACGTGCTAAAGGGGAGTCAGGACGAGCTCTCTACCGAGTTTTGCCTTTCCACTTGCTGTTTGCCCTTGGGAGAGCCACGAAGCCTCTCTGATTCCGGAATTGAGCCACCAAATCTGAATTTGTTGGGAGTGGAGGGCCTTCAGGCTAACCTGGGCTTGTCCACGTGGCATGCACAGGTTCCCAGACAGAGGGTGGAAGCAGCCAGGTCTCATTGCCTCTTCTGTCACTTTCCTTTGGTCAGAGCAAGTCCCAAGGCCAGCCCCATGGGAGGAGCTGCAGAGTAGCATTGTGAAATCGTAAGGGGAGAAGCAGGAGACTCATCGCAAGCAAGCCACCCTGGGTTAGTTTTTGTTCTGGGAGCTTCAAGGAGAATAAGTGCTTAACATAAGCTGGTGATGTGGGTGCGTGACGTGGGTGTGTGTGACCTTGGCCAAGGGGAGAGGCAGGTGGAAACGGCAGGGAGAACACCGGCCAAGGAGTCAAGACTCAGGAGCACGCGGGTCTTGGACAAAACACTTAGCCTGCCAGAACCTCGGCTGTTTGTCTGAGGGTCCTCAGAACCTTTATTAAGCCTGTTCCCGTCTAGGCACTGGGGGCACAGACCTAAAGCAAAACGTGTTCCTTGAGAGTTTCCAAAAGCTGCGTGTGTCAGTGATTTGGGAAGTGAGGGATGATGTTGGCAGCCACTCTGGTCAATAAAGGGTCCCCTGGTGGAGAGTCCACCAGCTCTGAGCCTGGCCCCCAGACCGTTGTTTCACTGAGGGAGCTCTGAGTAACCACGGACGACCTCTCTGAGGCAGGCGTTTCCCCGTGGGAAATCTTCCCTGGTTAGCTCAGCTTTTCAACTGCTTGGCCCCTCTGGCGGCCGTGGGTTGGTAAAGGCTTCGGGTACATCTCTCTTCTGCTCCCTTGCCCTGGTTGATTTCCAACTTTGTTTTCTAGCTGTGAAAAACATATGTATGGATGGCAGTAATTGGGAATTTAATAATTTTTTGATGTTTCTTTTGGTGCTTGGGAAACCCACTGAGAATGATATATATTTTTTTTCAGTGTTTCCCCGTTCTGTGCTAAAACTCTGCGCTAAAATCGTACGTGACTTTTATTTTCTCCTTTTCTTTCTCCCCCCCCCCCCCCGCCCTTTTTTAAAGCACAAAGCAGGATAACTTTGAAGTCAAGTTTCCTTTTTAGAGGGCGCATGTATCGGTTCCTTATTTTCTACTTTTGTTTTTATTGCCATAGTGTTCTTTATTACTTTTTCCCAAGTCATTTCAGAAATAAAAAAAGATATGGGAATAAAGCTACCAGAGTCAGAGATTCAAACAATCTGAGCGTCGCCTCCCCGTGGGAGTTGCTCTGTGGCTGTGGCGGGATTCTAGTGCCTTTTTACCTGATGTTATTTGATTATTAGGGTATCAAAACCTTATCAGCTCCATTGCCCAACTCCCCAAAGCTTGAGAGTAACAGAGGAATTGTAGGTATGTGATAACAGCACTGAGTTGCAGCTCAATCTTTAAGGGAAGCAGTGCAGAGGAATAGAAGATTTTTGGAGGAGTGTGGAGACATCTGGATGCCGGGCTCAATTCTACAACTAAGGAGCTGGGTGGCCTTGGAAAACCCACTTCACCTCTCTGGGCTTTGCTTTCTTCGCCCAAAGATGAGGCTTCTTACTGGGGCGCCTGGGTGGCTCAGTCGGTTAGGCGTCCCACTTTGGCTCAGGCCATGATCTCACGGCTCGTGAGTTCGAACCTCGCATCGGTCTCTGTGCTGACCGCTCAGAGCCTGGAGCCTGCTTCGGATTCTGTGTCTCCCTCTCTCTCTCTCTCTCTCTGCCCTTCCCCTGCTTGTGCTCTGTCTCACTCAAAAATAAATAAAATTAAAATAAATAAACATTAAAACGTATAGGGGGGCACCGGGTCCCCCTATCCCAGGTCCCCCCTGATCCCTGGGTCATGGGATTGAGCCCCACATTGGACTCCGTGCTGAGTGTGGAGCCTGCTTAAGATTTTCTCTGTCTCTCCTTCCCTCTCTCTTTCTCTCTCTCCCTCCTTCCCTCTCCTCTGCTTGTGGTTCTCTCTCTTTCTAAAAAAAAGAAAAGGAAATGTTAGGGTTCTGTGCGGTCTTATCGTAAGCAAACACTACTTGTATAAAGACTTTGAAAAAGTTGGAAATAATATATGCCTCGTCCCCCATGAAGCTCAATGATTCTTCCTCTGATGAACCTCTAGGGGCTGGGATCCCAGGCGGGGAGCTGCAGAGGGCTTGCTTGTCTGTCTGGCTTGCTGTGCGTTTTAGTTACAAAGCAAGACTCTGACGATGGTTAGCATCGGTCTTACAGAAAGAGCAGGAGATTCGGGGTTCGGGGTGCACAGAGGCGAGACAACCGAGGTCAAAGTTGCCTTTCAGCCTTGGCAGTCTTTCAGTTCTGGTCTTTACTTTCGCGTGGGTCTGCATGGGTTTGTTGGGTGGAGTACCGAACCGATCTTTCTTCGGGTCCAAATTCTCCACTTGCCTGTTGGTGACAGAGGCAGTGTCGCCCCATTAGGGACACTCTGTGAATTTAGGGGGGGAGACAGCTCATTTCCACTCCTCGGTGTAATTTTTGCGGGAGTCCAAAACAGGAGTGACCAGTGCAATTTAGGCGGTATTGAATGGGAGGATCGGGCGAGCAGGGACGTGATTTGCTTATCTGGCGAGGGAGGAGCACCGTGACCATGCTTCCTGGGAGAATTCCAAACACACGTGGGCAGGACGCGCTTTCTGTGACTGGAGCTCACATCCTGCGTACTTTATTGAAGCCTGGGGTGTCGTGGCTTGTCCACGGGCCACTATTATGGAGGGAGATGAGGACTTGTGTCCCCCCAAAGCAGGAGGCGCAGTGTCACGTGCCCTTGCCCTTCCTACTGGTGATACTATGACCATGCCCATTGCTGCCAACCGCCATTTATTAAGTACTTACTGGCGCCAGGAAACGTGTGTCTCTGTTTATCACCTCACTTAAATATTGAAAACAACCCTTCGCGGCAGGTAGCGTCCTCATACCCACTTGGCCAGTGTGGAAGTTGAGGCAACAGGCTTCTTTTGTCTTGCTTGCCCAGCCGGTGAGTGGCAGAAACGTAGCTTGGAGGGAGCCAGCTGGCCTCTCGGGTCTTTCTCTTAAATGTCGTGCCGTCCCATCACCACGGACACACATGGCCCGTCTGGGTCTGGCCGCCAAGATCACAGGGATGGAAACACTTCCAACTAGTTCATATTCCTGCCACCGGTCCAAGCCCCTTTCAGGTGGCTTTGGTTGGGGCTGCACATGTGGAGGGTCACAGACGCCGTGGAGGCTTTGAGAGTAGAATCTTTGGGGCACCCACTGAGGGTACGGTATTGGGGAATGTCTATTGCAAACTTCCTTCCTATGACTCACGGGACCTCCATGTTCCACCCAACCTAATCTCTACCTTAATTTTTTTTAAGTTTATTTATTTTTGAGAGAGAGAGAGAGAGAGAGAGAGAGAGAGAGAGAGAGAGAGAGAGAGAGAATACAAGTAGGGGAGGGGCAGAGAGAGGGAGGGAGACACAGAATCGGAAGCAGGCTCCAGGCTCTGAGCTGTCAGCACAGAGCCCGATGTAGGGCTCGAACCCACAAACCGTGAGACCATGACCTGAGCTGAAGTTGGACGCTCAACCGACTGAGCCCCCCAGGCGCCCCTCTCTACCTTCATTTCTTCACAGTCTCCCCTTGTACTGTTGGCTTCAGCGACGTCAACGATCTTGTAGTTCCCTGAGTTCATCACGCTCTCCTGCTGTCTGAGGTGCTGGCCTGTGGCAGCACCCTTCACACGGTAATGCTGTCTGTCCCTCCAGACTGACCAGATGCCCTGCTGGGCATTCTCTTGACCCTTCCAGGTTCTTCCTGGCTTCCTGGAACTGCTTCCTCATCATCTGAAGTGACACACACAGGGCATTTGTCGTGGTGAATCAAAAGGATTTGTTTCATGTCTGTTTCCTGAACTTCTCTAGAACAAGGACTGGATGCTATTTGTCCATTATCTCCAGAGCCCAACAGGAACATCTTGGGTAGATGTTTGTCATATTGCCAGTCCCAAACACATCTGGATAATGCTCTCTTGTCTGAGTGAATAGTTAGCTTTCAACGCTTTTTTCTTCAATCGAACCATGTGGAATTGCTGTTTTCGTAAGTCAAACTTGCTTGAATACCAGCATTTCAAATGTACGTTTCCCCCCACGTATACGTTCCCACGAGCGTTTTCATCCTGTTCATCTCCTGGGTTCCTCCCTCTCTGTTTATACACACCAAGGTTTATCCCACCCGTTGTAAACACATCTCTTCCTTCTTTGGGCACGGCCTCCCCTCGAGTCCCAAACTTTCGGAAAGAACTGTCCACATGCGGTGTTTCTGCGTCCACACCAGTCACCCCTAGTGATTCCCGTAGCTTCCACCTGGCCCTCCTTGTCTTCTCCTCTCCTAAAGTGGCCTCGGTTGTTTTCAAGCAGTTCTGGAATCGCATCAGCCAAAGGCTGCGCCTGTTCCTTTTCTTCATTGACCTTCGTGCAGCATGCAAACTCTGCGATGCCCTTTATGAAACGGTCACCTCCTATGACTCCCACGACAGAGCCCTCTCCTGGCCCCATCCCTGAATCTAAATGCTCAGCTTCCTCTCTGTGCCACCCCTGGATATCTTCTTTTGTCTCCTCCTCTCCCTTGGGAACCTCGTGCACTTGCCGGGTTCATCTACCATCGGGCACGGCCGGGTTGCACGTCTGCATATCCAGCCGGAACGTGTGCTCCAGGCTTAGCGTTTCCTCTGACTTCTGCGCATCCATAGGACCCAAATAGAACCCATCCCCTTTCTCCACAAATCACCTCTCTTCTGGTTGTTTTCCCCTCAAAAGACCACCTTTCGTGTTTTTGCTGGTCTACTTATGAAGCGTTTCCACTATTCTTTCCCCTCTGTCTAAACCCTCACCCTTGAGGGTCAATTTTGGTGTTGTATATTTGCTCAACTCTCTGCCAGGCCCCGCCCCCCCCCCCCCCCCCCCCCGCCATGTGTTATTGAAAACAGCCATTGGTGAGCCGGACTTCATCATTTTTGCATTTCCCACAGTGACTATCACTGTGCCCATGCTAAATAGGCCTTTAATACGTATATGTTGAGTTAAAAGAAATTAATCTTTTTTTTTTTTTTTAAAGTTTTTATTTATTTTGAGAGAGAGAGAGAGAGCGAGAGAGCACAAGCGAGACTGGGGGGCGAGGGTTGGTGGAGTCACAGAGAGGGAGAGAGAGAATCCCTAGCAGGTTCCCCACTGTCAGCACGGAGCCCAGGGCAGGGCTGGAACTCACAAATGGCGAGATCATGACCTGAGCTGAAATCAAGAGTCAGAGATGCTCAACCAACTGAGACACTCAGGCGCCGCAAAGAAATGAATCTTTTAAATTGTAGGTACAACCTGACTGCCTTGTCACCATTTTGAAAGTAGAAGAAAGAAAGAAAAAAAATCACTCGTCCATCTACCACCCTAGCTTGTAGGATCATTTTGGTATATTCCCTCCTATTTGGTCTATTTCCCCACTCCTATTTTTACTTATGGTTTACAAAGTTGTCATTGTTACCCCAGAAGTCCACCCAGAGCACGGACTTTCTTTTTATTTTTTTTTAAGCACATGGAGTTTCTCAGCAATGATGCAAAGGGCTACATTGTAACCATTAACGCGGCTTTCCAACAATTCTAGCCTTCCGCAGTGCTGGCAAGATCCTACTGCCCAGCGCCCTGCAGTTCAGCGGGGACCTGTGACCAGTCCTGGCCAACCACCAGCTACTTGTTGATCCATCAGAGCACTTTGTCCTTGGTTATGCCATCAGCCTTGGTACTTGAGTGAGATGGTGACACCAGAGAGCCTCCAGACGCCAGTGATGGACGCAAACTGGGAGCGACAAAAAAGCTTTCTTTTAAGCTGTTACAATTTTGGGTCTCTCGGGTTACCGCAGCAAATCTTAGCTCCCCCGCGGGAGAGATAGGTTGCAACTTCTGGGGGCTCGAGAAAGTCAGAGATTCTCTGGTTTAACACCACCATTTTGCAGGTAGGGAAACTGAGCCTTGGACCAGGGAGATGCCTCAAGTCATAGAGTCAGTATTGGCACTGGACGGGAGCCCAGGTCGGCCGTCTCTCTCGAGCACTCTCCTCTGTTCAGCAGCATGCTGGGCTCTGCGTGAGGCTGCCCTGCTTTTTTCTGTCTGCTCCGTGGTAACATTTCTGCTGCGGAGCGCGTGGGGCTGGGCTGTCCTCAGAGTCTGGGTCACTGGCCTGCTCTAATTTTATTATACCTTGACAGGTCATTTGAGAGAGCCCGGGGGGCCGCTTTGGAGCCCTCTGTGACATGCCACGGCAGCTGCAAGGAGGCTTCCTTCTCCAGATGATAGCCCCAAATATCACGCAACAGCGTCTCTGTTCAAGTGAAAGTTCAACAATTCTAGTTTGGAATTATCCGCTGGTGATGAAATTCTCAGATTCAAAGGTATGAGGATAATTAGGACTGTTGTTAATCATTCTCTATCCCTCTCCCCACCCCCGCCCCCGCCCTCACCCCCCCCAGCAACGAGATTCACACAGATTAATTACTGCCTGCTATAAATAAACGCAGAGAAAAGCAATCTGCCTAGCAGAGGCAGAGGGTAACTCATTTAATACATCACAGCTTTCCGCACACCTGTTCTCCCTTCGCTGTTGCCATGGGAACCACACTTTATAAGAGAAGCTATGCATAATTAGCATGGATGGAGGTCTATATCAATCAGAATAATTTGGAAGAATACTAAAAACCCAAAGGAGCAGGGAAAACTACTTGTCTCAGTAGGAAGGAATCAGATCTCCACTGCGTGGTAAATGAGGAGGCAGTTACAGTAGGAAATCAGCAAAATTAGCCATTCTGGGTCAGCTGAAAAACAGGGAGACGGTTTCACTCCACCAGAGAGAAAGAAAACTTTGTCATTGACTTTGGCTTTTTTCTTTTCTTTTCAGTGCTATTTAGAGCCACACAAAGGAAATACAAGCCAAACAAGCAAACAGACAAACGCATCAATTCATTTGGGGGCCATGGCGCTCGGGGCGGGGGGGGGGGGGATAGGAGCTGCATTTCTGAGTGGAGGCTCTGCACGTCTGGGGAGCCCCTGCCCTGCTGCGATGTTAGGCAGTGAGACTGGGGCTCCAGGCTCCTGGTTGCCGGGTGGGGGTTCCTTCAGAGAACAGTGAGCAGCTTTCAGTCAAGGTATGGGATTTTATGAGTGGTTGGAATCATCCCGTTTCTTTTCAGTGGTGGAAAGCACTTCAGAAATAATGTGGGTTAGGGCTCTTGCTTTCGGGTGAAGAAGGGGACTCATGGAGACGTGCAACTTGCTTGAGGTTTCAAAGTCGGCTGGTGGCCAGTCTTGAACCAGGACTTGCTTCCCAGATTCTCGCTTAGTACCCCTAAGGCCACTGATTGGATCACCGCTGGCTTGCTTGTTCCCAGGTCCCTCCTTAAAATGGGGATGAAACCAGCGTGTGGAACAAGTCCTCCAGACTTTGGCTTTTTCAGCCTTTGACAATTTCCTTTCCTTTGTGGACATGCAAATTCATTCATTCACGGACCGTTCGTTAGGTAAAGACGAGATGATATTAACGAGATGCAAAACTGCCTGTAAACTCTAAATTTCCAGAAGTCTTAGCGGATCATTGTTTATATTAATTAATATTCACTCATTTAACATTTCCATACTGAGTACCTCCTGTGAGCCAACTCTATTCCCCGTGCTCGGCTACAGCCAGAGGAAGGGCATGGAAATCTCAGACTTGCATTCCAGAGGGGAGAGACAGACCTTATATACGGAAACAAATAAGATGATTGTGTATGGTGATAAGGTCACTGAAAAAAAAATAAAGCAGGGAAAATGGGCCAGGATTTTATCCTAACTGCAGTGTGCTGAAATTGGAGGATTTAAGCAGGGGGTGAGGTGATCTGAATCACCTTTCCTTGTCCCCCAAAGCAAGATTTGAGGTCACCGCCTGGGGGGATGTGTGGGCCAGCTGGAAGCTTCTCTTGCCTTCCAGAGCAGGCCTTGGGGACAATGGTAAAGGGGGCATGGCTTGGGTATGTGACTTTCCCTTCTTTCACCTTTTTTTTTTTTTTTTTTTAGGAGCTCATTCTCTGCTTTATCTGTGCAGTTTTGCTAATAATTAAAATAATAAAAATGAGACTACTAACAGCAGTGAAAAGGCAATAGCAAACTTTTATAGAATGAATCCTTACCATATGCCTGGCATTGTGCAAATTGCTGTGTGATACTTAGGTCATTAAATCCTCAAAATGTGGAAACTATCATTAAGTTGATTTTACAGACAAGAAAACTAAGGGTAGAGATTAAGTTGTTTTTTTCAAGGTCAAATGCTTACTTTAATGGTGGTACTAGGATTTGAAACCAAAATGTGTCTGTCCTCAGACTCTGTGCTGTTAACCTTTATGCTAATTTGATGAATCAATGGTGTCATATGTTAATAGAGAAGGTTTAAATCCTACAGCTCCCACATTAAGGGAAGTGGGAAGAGGGGGGCATAAACACATCGCGTCTACTATGTGCTGAGGCCATCACAGCAGAGGTTCAGGGTGGCTCCCCTGGAATCTGGCTGTGCCACAGAGGTTGTCAACGGTGCCCTCACGATAGCCTGGCAGAGCGTCTGGAGTGACTCATCCCCCGGGTGGGTTGTCTTTGGTCGTTAGTAGCTTTGGGTTTTTTGAAGGGGTTCTGGTGGTGAGAGTATAGTGAGATACGCAAGCACAACCCCGGTCCCTGCAGGAAGCTCAGTGGTCACGGGGAAGGTGGCCATAGTGGGCTGGATGCCCAGGAACCGTGGTACAGAGTTCGAGTTTGGGCGGTCAGGGGTGGGGATAGATGCAGGCAGGGCCCTGAATCTCTGCCCTCAGAGGCATCAGTTACTTCTGCCTATTTGTAGCCGATGACGTGAGTGCGTGGTGCAAAGAGGGCCTTTATGGTCGGTATGAGGAGGTGTAACTGGATGTGAAATCCGTTCACATCGTCCCAAGAGATCTCAATGCTTTTATTTGCCAATACAAGAAAAGGGAATGGTCTTAGACTGTTAACACGGAATTTCAACCGTTGGAACTGTTTTGGACCATCATAAGAAATAGATTTGCATCTTTCTTCATCAGGTGTGAACTTGTATGAATCCCTGTACGAGTGAAGAATTTTTTCTCACTGTTGGCCATCAGGAATTTGAAAAGAACATCTCCAAATTGCCTTGATCAGGAATTGAGCAGAGCCATTTCCTGCCTAAAAGGTCTTGGACGTTTATTTATACCCAGTCCTACTTAGTACCTTCCATGATGCTCCATGTTTCCGTTTTTTTATATTTATGGAACAAGGCGGTGATTAACGCCTCAGGTCCCATAGAGATGCACCTCCTGCACCAGACCCCTCAGGTTTACTCCAGGATGCCAGACGCTTCCATTTTTCCTTTGTGCCGTGGTAGGAGATGAGTTGGGAGGTATTGTGGGTCAGTCCTCTTAAAAGCTTCCTGTTGAAAAGGTTCAGGCCATACTAATGAGGATGAAAGTACAAGCTCGGGGTCAGTGGTACTAGGTCAGCATCAAAGAAAGACCCCAAGTCAATTCAGGGTCAGGTAGGTGGAGCTTAGGGCCGAGAGAGGCGGGCTGGGCAAGCAGAAGTCAGTTCAGGACCGAACTGGGAAGAGACACAAACTTGAAGAGCACAGTGAGTGAAGACGCCGAACATGTTTCTTGGCCAGGAGCAGGTGAGGAAGATGTTCTGGCCCCCGGTGCGCTTGGCGGAGGAGGGATCTGGGGGAGAAGGAGTGGCCGGATTGGTGGCCGGAGGGGGTCTAGGGGGCTCGGTGCCATGGAGGGTCTGAGCTGAGCTGAGAGCTTGTGAGTGCCACCTCGGTCGTGTGCTCAGCAAGGACTGAGCTCAGTCAGCCAAGAAGCAACGGAGTGTGAGCTTGCCTGATGCCGCAAGTAGCAGGAGGCTCCTGTTGTGTACCTGGTGGTCAGACACGGCTGGTCCTGGGGGTGGTTGGAAGATTAAATTCTCCAGGCAGCTAAAGAGACTCCTCTCGGCCCCCTCGGTGTGGTGGACATAAAGATGTGTTCCGGGGAGCCGGGATGTGGCCGAAAAAGGTTAAAGTGGAGCATAGGTGAGCAGCCGTGTGTGACTGCAGTGAGTTCTGTCACAACCGGGCTTGTGGAGAAGCCCCCCCAGGCCCCTTCATCCACAGCGAATGCCCGATCAGGCCTCCCTCCCGGCTCTGCCCAGCTGCATGGGCAATGGAGTGGTGGGTGTCCCCTCGTGGATGGACGGCCTGTGACACAACGTAACCATCCGTATCAGGTAGCCTTTGCTGCCTAACAAACCACTCCAGAACTTTTAGCTTAAAACAATAGCCTTTTTTTTTTTTTTAACTCACAGTCCTGTAAGTTTGTTGTTCTTCTGACCCTGATTGACTTTCTTGAGTTTGCTCATGACTCTGTGCTTAGTTGGTGGGCCAGCTGGACCCTAAGTGGTTTTGTATGGTCTTATTAACAGATCTGGCCATTGGCTGGCTCTTAGCTGGGACGATGGGGGTGACTGTGGGGGGGGGGTGTCTTTCCTTCCCGAGGAGGCTAGCCGGGCTTGTTTCTCTGGTGGCAAGAGGAGCAGAGAACAAGTGTCCGTGAGAAAGCGCTTTGCAAGTCTCTGCCTGCATTGCATTTGCTTTGTCTCATTTGCTGAAGCAAGTCACGTGGCCAGGCTCGCATCCCTCATGGAGGCGGAGCTGCTACCCGACGGTTATGTGAGCAAACTGGGTCATTACTGGGAACAATCAACCACGCATCATTTTAATTCACATTTGCAAGGAAGGATGGGGGTAGGGGCAGTGGATGCTCCAGCCTGTATCAGGACAGCCAGGAGACGGGGTCCAGGCAAGGACCTAGTTCTGGCTACTGTAGGTGACTTGTAAAGTCTTTCCCCAAACTTCCAGTTGTCTATGTTTTAAGCGACTTCTGATTTGGGGCACTTTGGGCATTGTACTGGAGGTTAGCCTGCAAATATGATTATTCTCTCGACTTCCTCTGGGCCAGTTCGTTCCTTCTAGAATGTGCTCTCCTAATCCTGCTTGTGCCCAGAAGCCAGTCATTTCTCTAAGCAGACTTCACCCTTTACAGGTTTAAAATTTATGTATTATCTTTCTCTTTTATAATCAATAGACTATTTGTCAAAAATGATGATGATGTGACCCAGGGAGAAACAGGGTAGAGAGTTTTCTCTGGAATGTTTATATATATGGCCGTTGTGCTGGGCCTGCTAATCTTAGTGTTTAAACATTTTCTTTGGAAAAAATGATTATCCCAGCCTTGAAACTGGAATGAATATTTCATTACGGATGCCAACTTTAATAGGATTTTTATAGCAACAAAGTCTATCTTGAACTCAAGCATTTCTCTTTAGTCTGGAATCTTATCAATAGTCATCTCGGCCAAGGTTTAGCACCAGAGATCGATTTTCTGTTTACTCCTTTGGCTTTTATATTGATTGTATATTTGTACTGTTATACTGAATAAGGTTACTTATATATATGTACATGAATAAAATATGTTTAATAAGCATGCATAAAATGTATGAACTTGAAAACTGGTCCCTCGTGGAACATAACGGTCTTGGTTGAAATATCTAAGTGACTTCCAAAAGAAATCATTAGTTCCACTCCAGTGTATTTTGTTGCTGAATAGGAGGTCACACTACACACGACAATGGTTCCAATTTTTTTGTTGTGGTTCTATAATTCCCCCGAGAATCCCGATAACTCTTATATACAGAGTAGGACAAATTAAAAAAAAGAAAAAGTGGGTTCCTGTAGGGGCAGACAAGCCTTTTTGTCCTATTATGTCCCAATGGCAGAAGACCTTGAAAATGAGGAAATATGGCGCTGTGGGAGATTGCTCCCACATGCTCCCTCTTGTCTATGTCTGTCTGTGTCAGTGCCCTTCACAAAGTGCCTTTGCAACTCCTCTTATCAAGAGATGAAGTTAATTCCCGTACTTCTGAATCTAGGCTGGCCTTGTGATTTGCTCTGCTGGTAGAATTTGGTGGCAGTGGCTGTTGCTGGTTTTGAACGTAGGCCTCGAGAAGTCTTGCACAGTCACCTGTCTCCCTTGGGATTCCATCCTCTACCAGTGTGATCCTGCCAGGCGAGGCTCCCGGAGGGTGAGGGGGAACGTGGATCAGGACCAAGTCGGTCCAAATGTTTCGGACAAGGCCTCCAGAGATGAACAAAGCTTTCCTCAGCAGCTGACAGCAGACCACGAGTAAGCACAGCTGAGACCAGCTAAGCTCGGTCAGCTCTGCAGAACCACTTATCCAACCTAGAAACTCAAGGGCAATAATAAACACTTAGTGTTTTAAACCACGGAGTGGTGGGGTGGTTTGTTATGCAGTGATAGCTAGCTGAGACAGATAGGATCATAAGAAAGGGAGCTTCTTGAGGGAAGGGTTTGTGTCTGAATCTCTGGTTGTTAGGAGTTCAAGCACATAATAGGCATTTATTATTATTTTTTAAATGTTTGTTTTGAGAGAGAGTGTGAGTGGGGGGGGGTGCAAAAAGAGAGAGAGAGAGAGAGGAGAGAGAGAGAGAGAGAGAGAGAGAGAGAGAATCCCAAGCAGGCTCCATGCTGTCAGCACAGAGCCCGACACGGGGCTCGATCTCATGAACAGTGAGATCATGACCGGAGCTGAAATCAAGAGTCAGACGCTTAACCAACCGAGCCACCCAGACACCCCAATGTTTATTCTTAAATTCATGAGTACGATGTGATTTGTTTGGCTTTCTGAGTTGGAGGCCTTTCTGCTGGCCCTGCTAGAAGGACAGTTATTACTTTCACAAACCATGGGATTTCTATAAGAGAGGGACGGATTCTGTAGCAGAGATGGTAATTGTCCCACAGTATACGCTCTTAATTCTTCCTCCTTAGTTCTAGACCCTTAGTTTTTAATTGGACATATGACTCCCAGAAATAAAGATTACATCTTCTGGCCTCTTCCATAGCTGTCAATATGACCACGTTCTGGTCAATGGGGTAGAAGTGAAGGGGAGAGGTTATGCTCTCCCCCCCACCCCACTTCCTCATTCTTGCTCATTGAGATGCAGACGTGATAGCTGATACAATGCAACCATGTTGGAAAGTGGGGTAGAAACCATATGCTGAGGGTGCCACTGCAGGGATATGGATCTCAGGTCCCTGATGCCTTTATGAAACTTCCTGTGGTCAATGCTCTTAATTATTCACTTCCCCTTACCTGTAGGAGAATCGTTTATTCTCACTCATTGACGTGTGATTAGCAACACCTGCCTATAGGCCTACCCACTCCATTTTAATTCTTTTTGTGTTTTCTTTTTTGAGAATGTTTATTTATGTATTTTTGAGGGAGAGAGTGTGTGCATGTGTGTGAACACGTGAGGGGCAGAGAGGGGGAGAGAGAGAATCCCCAGCAGGCTCCGCACTGTCAGAGCAGAGTCTCACATGGGCCTTGACCCCATGAGCCGGGGATCATGACCTCAGCGAAAATCAATAGTGAGATGCTCAACTGACCGAGCCACTCACGTGCCCCTCCCCACTTTATTTTTAGGCCTCAGTATGTGACTTGTTTTGGCCAATGAGACATGAGCAGAGGGATGTATGGCACATCCAATCAGAAGCTTTTTCTTTAAAGAAAAATTAAAAACAAAATTTTTAATGTTTATTTTATTTTTGAGAGAGAGAGAAAAGACAGAGAGAGAGAGAGAGAGAGAGAGAGAGAGAGAGACCGAGCATGAGTGGGGAGGGGCAGAGAGAGAGGGAGACACAGGATCCGAAGCAGGCTCCAGGCTCTGAGCTGTCAGCACAGAGCCCGATGTGGGGCTCGAACCCAGGAACCATGAGATCATGACCTGAGCCGAAGTTGGATGCTTAACTGACTGAGCCATCCAGGCACCCTAAGGAAAAAAATTTTAATGTTTACTTATTTATTTTGAGAGACAGAGAGAAAGAGAGCACATGAGGCAGGGAGGGGCAGGGAGAAAGGGAGAGAGAACCCAAGCAATGAGGGGCTAGATCCTACACCATGAGATCATGACCTGAGCTGAAATCAAGGGTCAGATGCTTAACTGACTGAGCCATCCAGGCACTCCCAATCAGAAGCTTTAAAAGCATTGCACATTTCCCCAGTTCTCTTGCTCTTTCTTTGTCATAAGACAGCATGTCCCAAACAGGGGTCTTGGCCAAAGAAAAGATACAGAGCAAAGTCAGAGCAGCCAATCTACTACTATGTGAGTGAGAAATATGTGTATGTGGCTGTAAGATTTGGAAAAGACTTCTCTTTGGGCTGCTTTCATATGAGAGCGAAATTAACATCTGTCTTGAGACATCATTTTGTGTTTTCTGTCCCTTATGACTAAATTGAACTAATTGTAACTAATTGTCACCAATTCTACCTTTTACCTTATCCCAGAGTAAGAATGATATGACCCATTCACTTAATTAACACATACATACTCAGCATGTAGGTTAACGTTGGCATTGTGCAAGGCATTGGGAGCGCAGTGGTGATCCAAAAGGGCCCAGTCCCTGTCCTCATGGTGCTAGTCGTCTACTAAGGAATACAGACATAGAACCCAAAAGACAATTAAAGAAAATTTGGGGAAGCTATAAAGGAGTATAGTAGCGTTACCTGTTTTACACTGGGAAGTTGGGGAAGATCCCTTTGTGGAAATGGTGTTTCAGCTGACATTCAAAGGAGGAAAAAGAATCAACTAAGCTAACAGTTGAGGAGGATGGAGAGAAGAGCATTCCAGGCAGAGGTAACAGCAGGTGTAAAGGCCCTGAGGTAGAAAAGAGCTTTGTGTATTTGAGGGATGGAAGAAGTCAGGCAATAAGGTGAATGAGCGAGGACGAAAACAGGCAGATGAGGCTGGAGAATGTGGCAGAGGCCAGATCGTACAGAGCTTTATAAGCCATTCTAAGTCTTTTAGTCTTTATTTCTAGAGCATTGGGGAACTGTTGTACATAGCCCAGTATAATTCAGTTTATGACATGCGGTCACTTGGTTGGCTGCATGGAAAGGAAACTGAAGGAGAACATCTAACTCATGGAGGCCAGTGTGGGGATCCTTTATGGAGAAGATATCAATGTACATTGTTTTACCTTTTACCTTTGCATCTCTAATCCACCTGAGATTTTCTCTATGATAATGGTCAAGGTTTATTTTGTTCCCCATATGGATATCCCTCTGACCCAGCACCATTTATTGAAATGGTTTTTCCCCACTGTTCTATCACACCTGTCATAGACCTGTTTCTAGACTATTTATTGTTGTTTGTTTCTAGTTCCATTGGTCTGTTTTCTATCCTTGTACAAATACCTCTCTGTCTTCATTATTGTAGCTTTATGATAAATCTTGATATCTAGTGTATACATTCTCTATCTTCGTTCTTCAAGACTAGCCTGGCAATTTTTGGTCCTTTGTTTTTTCACATAAATTTTAGAATCAGTTTGTCAGTTTTCATACACACACACACACACACACACACACACACACACACACACACACACTGAGATTCTGATAAGGATTGTATTGATCCATAGACCATTTTGGAGTAAATTGAGATTTTTATAATATTGAAGCTATTAATCCATGAGCATGGCATTTGCCCTCATTTCTTTAGGGCTTCTTTAATTTCTCTCAGTAATGTTTGTACTTTTCTGTTAAAGGTATCACAAATTTCTTTTGATTTGTTACTAGATATTTAGTATTTTTTGGTACTATTAAAATGGTATCTTTGAAAATTTTGTTTTTTAATTGTTAGCATAAATAAATAAATTGAATATTGACCTTTAACCTAGTAATCTGGCTAAATTCATTTAGTAATTCTAAAGTCCATAGATTATTTTTCAGGTATACAATCATAGCACTTGTGAACAATGCATATTAAATACGGTATTATTCATTCCATCTTAATATTTATGCCTTTTATTTTTCTCTCTTATACTTTTGAGCTAATTAAAATCCCCAGGACAATCTTGAATAGAAATGGAGTGGCAAGGATCTTTGCCTTGTTTCCAACCAGTGGGGAGAGCTCTGTGGCTCTGATTTCATTTTCTTAAGTGCTGAGGAATATGAAAAAGACAATGGGAGACAAGGGAAAAGGAGAGAGAGAAAAGTGGAGGAACAGGAAGTGAAGAAAAGCCTGGAGACCTGATATGGCAAGCCTCCAGTGCCGTGATGGCTGCGGAAGAGCAGGGCTTTGAAGAAAGTGAAATGACAGGCAAACTTCAGGCAAAGAGCCTGAAGTTGCCGCCAAGGCTCCAGGGGTTTCTGGCTGGCTCAGGAAGGCCCATGGATGCTTCCTGTTTGGTCAGTGCAGTGATCAACTTAATAATACTGGTCTGACTTCGAATGCCTCTGTGTGGGTCATGTGGGCTCCAGTGGGCTCTCAGGGGGCCCCTCCACACATTTGCCTTATTTACCTGGCCCCCTGTGGTATTTGAAATTTTACCCAAGGATACATCCTCAGCCTCCAAAGGGCTGCTAAAAAGAATCTGGATTGCCTACTCCACAGTTACGCCAGGTAGCTGTGTTTTCACTGGGATATGAGATTATATTGTATCTGTGTGTGGAATTGAGGACTTGGGTTTTTGACGGTTTGATCGTTGGATGAAGTGATTGCCCTCAAAAGGGCCAAGTGCACCGAAACCCCACCGGGAATAGAGTTACTTGCAGGTGTTGTCTCTGCCTTGGAAGGATATTCCTCCTCCCTCATTCACACATTCATTCTGTTTTCGAATCGTTCATTCAACACCCGTGCTGTGCCATATAGTGATGCTGGGCTGTCGACGTTGTGTTGGTAACTGTTTAACAACTGGCTTTCTGAATGAAATTGTCCTGATTTGGGGCATTTGCCGATTTCTGTTCTATAAATACTCCCACTGTGGCTGACTTCAAGCTCTCGGCCCTGTAACACTGAACAAGGAGTTAGGAAGAGACACAGCAAGCTCACATACTCTGGACGTAGGAGATTGGCCAAAATTGCCTTTTAGGATCCTTACCTACAACACATCTGACAGAGGTTCCCTTGACTACTGTTCTGTTTGCCTTTTGATGCGTTTGGTTCCCGATGACAACCCCTTTACCCTTGAGATGACACAGTGGTTGAAGAACAAAAGCACACCATCCTTCTTTCCAAAACATGCTTCGTTATCAACCCAGCACCTCCAGCAAAACACCTGAGAAATTGCCAGTCTGGACCAGATGCACGTGCGTTCGCAACCTTATTTCACATCCCTAAGTAAGAAAGACTAGGGGTCAGGGCAAGACTAGGAACGGACTGTTCTATTTTCATGTCATTTAATGTTGACCATCTGCTGTCCACATAGTCCTTTTGTTGGAGATGCTGATGCTGTGTTGAGAAACCCACGGGTTGCAGTCTGTCCAGAGAGATGAGACACGAGCATGTGGCCCGGTTAATTAAAAACATAAGACAGTGTAAGCCAAACGGCAAAATGAGTGACTTCAGGCATTAGATGTTCCCCGAGGTCATAAGGTAGGTTGACCGGGGAGGTACAGAGTGGATAGCAGGCCTCGTGGATGAGGTAGGAGTGGTGGGGGCTACGGTGGGCAGTGAGATAGGAGGGGCCCACATGTTGGAGTCACTTCAGTGCCAATCTGTGGACTGTGAACTTGAACCTACAGAAGACAGCCAGAAGGTTGAAACCTTACGCTTTAGGAGGATTAGTTGGGTGGCACCGTGCAGGGTCTGGATTGGACCAGGCGGAGAGAGGAGCACGGAGACCCGGGCACCCTCGATGGACGTGAAGGTGGCCTGGGCAGTGTGGTAGCCATGGATGGACAGACAGGGAGGGATGGACTTCCCCACATAAGGTACGAAAGAGACCTGGGGCTGGTGTCAGGGCCACCTATGAGAGTTCACTTCCTTCCTTTTTGTGCATGGGAATGGGAAGATTGGTACTGCTGCTTGGAGACATGGGCCAGACAGAAGGGCTGCCGTCTGATGGGAATGGGGGCTCCTGACTTCAGCGTGGAGTCTTGTCTGTGCGCTGAGACCTGACCACCCTCGGAGGGATCTGTTGGCAGGAGAGGGCTGAGATCTAGCTGAGAGTGGGACTGGAGGTAGCTGTGGGGCCGCGGTCAGCACAGGCACCTGCACTGTCACCTCCGTTGTCCGTCCCTGGACGCAGATTGCCAGGGGACAGTGTGCAATCGGAAAGGGCCGGAACAGCATTTATTTGCAGCTCTTTTATCCATTGCTTATCAATGGATAAGTACTTTGCAGGCACTATCCTGCTTCGTCTGCACCCAGACCACCACCCTGAAGTGCAGCACACCGGCAGAGGAGAGGCTGATGAGGGGGAAAGGGTCAACCCGGAGAGTGTGTGCCCAGGGACGGGGCTCCGCGAGAGGACGAGCTGGGTGACCTTGGGCCACTAATTTCGCCTCTCGGAGGCTCCGTTTTCTCAGCCAAAATAAGGATGATAACAGTAATCCCTGTGTTCTGTCATTCATCGCTGCATGACAAACTACTCAGCGCTTACGTCCCCAGAGGCTAATCCTCACTGGTTCTACTTGCGAATCTGCCATTTGGGCAGGACCAAGTGGGGACAGCTCGTCTGTGTTCCGGGAGGCCTGGGACCCATTGGGATAGCTGGATGGGCTGTGAGCGGTGGGGCATCCCTCTCTGCATGGCGTCTTGGGGCCCCTCCGTGTCGTCTCCCCAGACGTTCTTCTCCATTGTGCAGTTCATGCTTCCAAGAGCCAGCGTTCCAGGCGATGGAAAGTTGAGACTGCTGGGCTGTGACGGCCGAGGCCTGGAGGCTGGCACAGCTGCGCTTCCTCGGTTTTCTACTGCTCAAGGCGCTTCTAGATTCAGGGGAAGAACCCCCCACCTCTCAGTGCAGTGGGCCCCTTTAACTGCTAGTTCATGGAACTGTTGGAGATTAGATAAGATGATGAACACGAAAGCCTTAGCATACCACCTGGCACATCTTAAGAGTCCCATATATAGGACCTTAATATTGTCTTTATTACAGGCAGTGTCAGAGTTATCAGAGAGAGAGGGGCACCTGGGTGGCTCAGTCGGTGAGCGTCTGACTCTTGATCTCAGCTCAGGTCATGATCTCGTCGTTCGTGGCTTTGAACCCCCATGTCGGGCTCTGTGCTGACAGTTGGAAGCCTGCTTGGGATTCTCTCCGCCCCTCCTCCCCACCCCCCCAACTCTCTGCCCCTCTCCTGCTCATGCTCACACGCTCTCTCTCAAATAAATAAATAAACTTAAAAAAAAATAGGAATCATCAGAGAGAGATTAGGGATTGAACCAAGGTGATTTTGTAGAGACAGTGGGGGCCTCGATTTTGGGCGGGCAGGGGCGGTGGAGGCAGCCTGCGTGCGGGAGGTAAGGAGTGAGTGGGTGGTGACTCAAGGAGAGCATCACACGGCTTGAGAAGTTCAACCGCAGGAAGACAGAAATTGGACTAGTTGAGGGTGGGAGGGGAGAGGGCCAGCAAGGCCATCTGAGGACCGTTCTCCCAGGGGGATGGCTCAGGTGTGGAGGTGGCTCAGAATGGGGAGACGTGTGTGTGTGTGAAGGACAAAAAGAGGGAGAGAAAGGTGTTTGGAGGAGGAAGAGGGGGTGAGGCAGAGAGACCGAGAGAAAATGTGTGTGTGTGTGTGTGTGTGTGTGTGTGTGTGTGTGTATTTTAAAGGCCAAATTTATTCGAGGCAAGCTATTTATTTAAGATTTGCATGCAAATGAAAACAACCGGGATATAAGCTCCTTAGAAGAGGGACTTCGAGGGGGAGAAGGGCTTATAGTCCCCACCGCAGGCTGGAAAACACGCAGCCTCCCTGCCAGGCTAAGGACAAAGCTTAAGCTGGGAGGGGGTCTGGACGTGTGGAGACGGAAGTGTTATGTTTTCCATGTCAGCGGTTGGGGGTGCCAGCTGTATACTTCAGAGCAGAGGGTATCATGCAGCCAGGGCCATAGGAAGCCAAGGCCCCAGCCAGAGTAGTCTTGGAGGCCCTGAGAATGAAAATGTTTATGGCTCTTAACCCCATGTGGTTTATTAAAAAGAAAAAAAAATTAGGAGCACCTGGGTGGGTCAGTTGGTTAAGCGGTCGACTCTTGATTTCGGCTCAGGTCACGATCTCACAGTTGGTGGGTCTGATCCCGGTTGGATGCCATGCTGACGGCGTAGAGCCTGCTTGGGTTTCTCTCTCTGTCAAGATAAGTAAACATAAAAAAAAAGAAAAAAAATTAAATTATAAAATTAGTGTTAAGAGGTCAAGCAAGGGTCTGGTTTTTCCCATAATGCTTTGATCCTTCTTTTGATATAGAAATTGTGACTGTTTTCAGAAGTGAAGTCTTGGCACCCTTGCTTTGGGGGAGACTTAATATCTGGGCTTAGTTGGCCTGGAAAGGCGCCTGGCAGTGTGTGTGTGCAAGACCGGCTGCCCCCAAAACTAGCCCTGGTGGAAGCCACCGGCCCCGAGATTCCTCCCTTGCAGACACAGTCTTCTGGGTGAGGATTTCCACGAAGCCCCCAACCTCCTTGGCCGGATCTGGGTCTTGCCCAGCTGCCTGCTGACCATATTTGAATATGCCAGAGGACTTATCTCTGGGAAATTTCCTTAGTTTCTAACACAGATTCCATCAGGACTGGGAAGTTTCTGGTTGGTTTCTTCCCTGCTGCATCCCCAGAGCCTAGTCTGGGGGTTGGCAAATGGCACCTGCTCAATGTAAGAATGCAGCAGGCATCCTAAGGGCGACAGGTGCAGAAGGAGAACACGGAGAGCCAGCCTCAGGCATTTTACAAGTTTGTAAATGGCCCTGTGGGGTAAGATTGAAGGAGTTCAGAAAATCGATGGCCCATTCCTTAAAAAATGGTTTCCATGTCCCAAGGATGAAACACAGGGGAAAGGGAAGGTTAGCTCCATGGATCCTGGGTAGATGGTTGTGTTTTTTTTTTTTTTTTTTCCTCACAAAGAGTGACAAGTTTATATTTCTGTTTGAAATGCAGAGTGAAACCGTGTGCAGCCCTTTAAAGAAGTCGAATGCATTTACTTCCGCACAAGCCATATGGGACTTTGGAGTGGGTGTTTGTGGTGCCAGAATAAACCCATGGTTTCACAGCTCTGAGCAGCAAGGCTGGAGCAAAGTTTCTCTTTCACCTTAGAAAACCTGAATTTATTTTAAACAATTTAAAATAGAGTGGGCCTTTCCCATTATAAAACCGGTGTTGGCCTATTACAGAAAATTGGGAAAACACAAAAAAAGGCAAAGTCTTGTTGACTGAACTTTACAGAGCATCACTGGGGTGCTGGTTGGTGGCTATGGGGATGACCCGGGAGACGGTGGGAGACTGGAGCCTCGAGGACACTTTCTGGGGCAGCCCTGAGAGTGGGGCTGTCTTCTGATGGCTGCAGGTCCCATGTTGGGCTTGGGGCAGGGTCCGTGCTATCAGCCTGCCCCGGTAACTCTACATTGTAGTACCATAGTTTCTCTAATGCACCTGCACCCCCCCCCCCCCCTTGCAAAGACTTGGTTTCTCCTTGGGGGCAAAAAGGCAGACTTACGTTCTGCAAAGATCACCTATTTTCTCCAACACTAAGAGCTTCTGGAGGGAAGATAGGGGCCATAGGGGAGAACAGGGACATCATAATCAACCCTGAAGGCTTATTCTTTTCTCCAACAAGTCGTTATAGAGCTCCTACTCCACACTGGGCCCTGCGATGGGGATACCGTGGTGAGTGAATGAGTGTGATGCCTGTCCTCATGGGCAGTTGAGTTTATGGCCGCTTAGTTTACAGGTGTCCTCATGCTTGACTGCGGGGATGTGGGCCTGTGACAGTAGGATCCCAGGAAAGGCTGTGCTCCCCTCCCCCTGATCTAGTCCTGCCCTGCTCAATCCTTTGGGGAAGGGGTCCTTGTCACCTTCACTGACCCACTCCAGAATCACAAGAGGCTTTCTTAGTTGTCCTCTGTTTACTTTGCTCCTGATGTAGATGTTCCTCCAGGTTTGAAGGGAGCAGCACAGAGTCTTTGCGGAGGTGGGTGATGGAGCCCGGCTGTCCTTCCCCTGCTGGTGATGAGGGAAGGAGGTGGGTGATGGAACCCAGCAGCCTGGGCCTGACCCACCTGCCCCTCAGGAGGACCCTGTATCTGCCTCGTGATTCTCTCTTCACCATACTCTCAGGCCATCAGTGTCCACATTTTATCTCCTCTTCTCCTCTCACAAAGCTTGATTCTGGAAGCTTCTGGAGCACACACAACACAGGGGCTAGTGACAGCTTAAGCTAGTACCGTACCCAGTATTTACATCACAAGAAAGATCCAAGCCTGAGCCCCCATTATTTTTTCTTCTAGAGTTACTGCACTTTTGTCCCCGAAGGATGGGGGCTTTGGTGAGCCTGCCGTGCAGTAGTGGTTCCATTCAGATGCCGACTTAAGAAATGAAATAGGATTCCTGGATCAGCTGAGTTTGGATCAAATTTCTTTGGGAAGGAAGCTTCCTGTCTTGGTCAGTTTGCCAGCTCTCACTTGAGTGTGGGCTCTCTCATGGTGGTGGTGGCCTGTCCAGGCACCAGGGCTGACCTTGGTCTATCAGCACATCCATTCCTGATTTCTGCCATGTGTTCCTCTTTGGATGCCATTTTGGAAATTCTGTGACTCCGTCAGGACTTTTGGATATTCTCCGCATCTTGTTTGGTTTTCTCCTTTGCAAATTGATCATATAAATATTTTTACAACCAAAGTTTGAGAAAGATAATATAATTTTTTGCCAAAAAAGAAATAAAAATAATGATACAATTATTGTTATCAAACATCATCTTTTTTATATATATCCTTCTAGTCATTTTTTTTTAATTTTCTTTTTTTGAATGTTTATTTATTTTTGGGACAGAGAGAGACAGAGCATGAATGGGGGAGGGGCAGAGAGAGAGGGAAACACAGAATCGGAAACAGGCTCCAGGCTCCGAGCCATCAGCCCAGAGCCTGACGCGGGGCTCGAACTCACGGACTGCGAGATCGTGACCTGGCTGAAGTCAGACGCTTAACCGACTGCGCCACCCAGGCGCCCCCTTCTAGTCATTTTTTAAATGTTTATTTATTTTGAGAGAGAGAGAGAGAGACAGAGAGAGAGAGAGAGAATGAACCCCAAGCAGGCTCTGCAGTGTCAGCCCAGAGCCCGACACGGGGCTCAAACCCATGAACTGTGAGATCATGACCTGAGCCAAAATCAAGAATCTGATGCTTAAACAACTGAGCCATCAAGGTGCCCTCCTTCTAGTCATTTTTATGTGTGTGGCTTTTTGTCAGCTTTCAAGACACAATTATATTCCCTGAAGTAAGTGCAATTTTCATTGTAACTTTTTTACCAAACATTAGAACATAATTGCTAATCGATATTTGTTATTGACTCTTCTCGATTTACCAGTCATTATGTGGCAGTACTTTACTCTGTTAAGTGTTCCTCTACTGAAGGTCATTCACGTAGCTTCTGTTATTATAAAGAACCTGTAGTGGATATCTTTATGTCCGCTATTTTATGACATTTAGGATGATTTTTAGAAGGATATATCTCTAGAGCTAAAAATTTGATATTCTAGATGTTATAGGTGCTTTAGTGATGCTTTAAACATTTTTTTTTTTAAAGTCTATGTTTAAAAATTTGTAATTCCTGCTGGGAAAGCTTTTTTGAGACTAAGAATCACAGTGACGGGGAACTCCACGGCCAAATATATAAAGACCTTGATTGTCCATTCATCCTTGTGCCGGAAAAATTCCTTCCGCAGAGTACCTTTTCTTGGCCAGGTGGCTCTGCCCCTTGGAATCCCCAAGCCCTCCTGCATGTCGGTAGATGTCAATGCACAAGGGTCTGTCTAAACAGACAGCATTTTGCCCCCAGCTATTTGGCAGCGAATATAATCACAAATTCTGCAGCCCAACTCCTGTCAAAGGTCCGGTGTGGAGAATAAGGTTCAGAGGATTGCTTGAAGCATATTGTTATGGGCCGAATGTTTGTGTCCCTCCAAAAATCATATGTGGAAATCCTAACTCACAATGTGATGGTATTTGGAGGTGGGGCCTTCGGGAGGTTGTTATAATTAGATGAGGTTATGGGAGTGGAGTCCCCATGGTGGGTTCAGTGCCTGTATAAGAAGGGAAAGAGAAACCGGACCCCTTTCTCTCTGCCATGTGGGGACACAGTGAGAAGGCAGCCATCTGCAAGCCAGGAAGAGGGCCCTTCCCAAGAACCAAATGTGTCTGCACCTTGATCTCAGACTTTCCAGGTTCTAGGGCTGTGAGAAATAATGTTTGTTGTTTAAGTCACCCAGTCTTGGTATTTTGTTAAAGTAGCGTATATAGGCCTTCTGCTCCTTTAGACCTCCATTTTATCCTTGGATCTCGCTGGACCAGATCTACCAGTGCTTAGACCAACTTATTCTGGGCCTTTTAAAATGCCTTTTTATGAATTGGATTTGGAATACAACTCTCAGCCTCCCAGGGGAGGGGATGCTCTAGAAGGTGGCGGGACAGGAGTATGTTCTCCGTAGCTCTCCCATACCACCTCACACACAGCTCTTCATGAGGCTTCTTCTCTGGCACAGTCCCATGAGCAGCTCCACTTCTCAGGCGCCATCTTGTTTTTCATTGATTATGGACAGTGTTGCTTAACTAACCAGAGTTCTTCCCAAAGCCAACAGTCAGCTCATCTTCAGCAATGGTATAATATCTCTGCAGTCTGGATTACCCAACAGGCAGTTCAAATACACAATTAGGTGTCCCAAACTTTTATTGCTATACTTTTTCATTTTTAATATACCTATGGAGAGTTTTGCTTGGGGAAATCTAGGGAAAAAGATATTTTAATTCCAGTGCAGATGCATATTTTGTGATTGGTCTCATATTGCTTTTGTTAAATTGCTTACATGGGGATGGGTACCTTTAAAGGCCTTAATCTTGTTTGACCTATGGCCACTCTTTTGGACTCACCTTAGCTGTGTCTTTATTTTGCCACACGTTATTTATGTAGTTTGGTTTGCTGAATAGTAAGCAGTTTTCTAAGCCACCTCCAGTAATTTTGGGAATTAGATGAGATATAGGCACATCCTATAAATAAAAATATAATTTATTGGGTCAAAAATGTGAATGTTTTTGAGGCTATTAATAAATGCTGCCAAATTAACTTTCAGAGATCATGACCTGAGCCAAAGTCAGGCACTTAACCGACTGAGCCACCCAAGGCCAAATTTTTTTTTTTTTTTAAATCCAACTTCTTTCACTCTCTGTGGCAGGTTGGATTCCCTTGGAAGCCAACCCTGAGACTAAGCATGCAGCAGGCTTCTTAGGATGCGCTCTTGGGATCCATACCTATGGAAGGGAATGGAAGGGAATGAGGCAGGACTGGGGAGAGGGAAAAGCTGGGCCTGATGTATTCTTGATGGAATCCTCAAGATGGTTCCACAGGGAGCTCTGAAGCTGGGCTGACCCTTTCAAGTTGTCCCAAAGTGGGGTGAAAAGACCCTGGAGAATCAGTCAATGGAGCTAGCGGCTCACAGAAGCAGGCGTGACCTTGGGCAAGGCCATGGACAGAGGGGGTGACTGCTGAGGGTGGTCTGCCGAGATCACTCCAAGCGGGTGGAGAAATGCATTGGTTAGGCCTACAGGGGGATCTGGACGCTGTATTACGGTGTCCAGCACATTCTCTTCGACAGTGCAAGCCTTTAGGCGTCACCTGGTTTGGGGTGCTAGGCCTGTGGGGTTTTCTCTGCAAGCAAATTGAGCTTACGTTTGCGAGTATTTTCCCTGTTGTCGGTGCTTGGTACCATTGCCACCTGCGATTTAGGAAATCTGCTTCGTGGTTAGCCTTCTAATTTTATAATTACCTTTCCAGAATAATAACCCCATCCAGGTGTTTTGTAACACAAAACAGCAAGGGAAATTAATTTCAATTAGAAGGGGAAAAATACAAATTGGAGTTGTGGAAAGAAAAAAACCCTCCGACATGCGTTTCTTTGAGTGCACTTCATTTTAAATCCCTGCAACGTGACTCAACCATTGGCAGTAGCTCCCTTTAAAGGCTGACACTTTAAAAATACATGACTGTGGAATCTGGAGCTGTTCTAGCTGCCCAACACACATCTGGATATAAAAGGGGTGGGGAGGGGGGCGGAAAGCCTCAAAAGAGGCAAGAGAGGCACAAAGAAACATTCTTCTTTTATGTTTTCACACTTAACTTTTTTTTTTGGCATGAGAACATGAGCTGTGTAAAAATGATTTCAAGTTAGTTTCTGGCATTTTGAAGGGATATTGAGGGAATTGAAGGTAAAGGGGGACTCACGGGCTTTTATTGGAGAAGAACACGTAAGGGGTTTTCTTGTCCTCTCCTGGTCCTTTGGATCTTGGGTCTTGTTTTCGTTGGTTGGCTCGGCGATGTTTAAATGCAGGTGGCTCGCCACTGGCTGTGGGGAGCCCCTCTCTTGGGGAGCTGGCAAAGAAAAAGGGACCAGGGAAGAAGAATCCTCTCAGGTTTCTTAGCCAAGACCCATGTCACCAAGCAGCAGGTGGTCCTGGGGCTTCCGGAAAGGGCAGCGTACCGTGGGACGCCTGCAAAGGCTTTGGCCTTGGCTTAATATTCCAGAGGAGTTGACTCGTTTGCACCTGGAGCGCTCAGGAAAGCTCAGGAAAAAGGAAGCACTCAGGAAAGCTCAGGAAAGCTCAGCATGGCCAAGGCCTGTTGGAGATGTTCTTTTAAACGGTTAAGTCTCTGGGAGGCTTGCCACACTGTCTTCAACACAATTAGACCGCCTTCCCTCCCTGAGAGAATTTTTCTGACTTTCCGGTTTGGGCCTGAAACAGGAAACTAAGAACTGTTGCTCAGATTTATTCTTCTGGCCCTACCCCAAGTGTTCCATTATAATATTAGTTGGCTCGGAACGAGGGGACACGGGGAAAGTGACGTTCAGGGTACAAGGAGCTTGGCTTCTCTTACCCTCCACGGTGAGTACTGGCAGCTGGAGAGCGGTCCGCTCTGGAGAAGCACACGTGTGCAAGTCATGCTGGGTAAGGGCCCCATTAGCTGAAGAATTTCCGGCCGACTTGAGCCTCCTCGTGCTTTTGAAAGGGGCAGGAAGGCCAGCTTTGTGTCTGTGTAGGTGCCTACATTTTCGATTCTTGCTAACATTACGTTAGGAGTTCAGGGTTATAGATTTGCCTTTTTAGAGCTCTTTACCCTCCAGTGCACTGATCTGCGAAACGGGGGGCACCGGGTACCTTTAGGGCTATTAGTATGCTTTAGGTATTCTCTAGGGAGAGATGTCACAAGAAATTTGGGACTGCGTTGACCACACCTGTAATTTCTGTGGTTCCTTCCTGCCTTGTTACCCACAGGCACATGAGAAAGGATGGAGTCTATTTTTCTAGTTACTCAGAATATCCATCATTGTCAGTCATGATTTAATCGAATTTAAAGACTTAGGCTTCTATGTGCTTAGTTCACCTTTTTTTTTTTTTTAAATGAACTCAGTGATTAATTAAACCAGCATTATCCTAAAATCTAGATTAGTATTTCCTTTCACGCATCACGTTGCATTTTCATCTTAATTCACGTATTCAAAAAATAGTGTTGGATGCCTGCTATTTACTGCCCATGTCTTGACCTTGCCATACACTTGGGACTTCAGACTGGGAATTTTCCCTGCTCAGCTGGGAATTTTCTAGCATTTTCCTTGCCCAATCTCAGGTGGCACAAGAGAGGAACGGTCCTTAGAATGTGTCGCCTCACTTCCTGGCCATATTGTGAAGTTACTGCATCGAGACCAAAAACATTTCTCCTCCCAGCAACACCTTGGCTGTCACTTGCTTTACAATTCCATATACATTACTCGTGGTAAATGGTTTCTGAAAGAGGAGACACTGAGTCCTGGAACGGCGAGGTTTCTGAGCTGATCTGACTGACTGACTTTATAGATGAGCAAACTGCAGCCCAGAGAGGCTAGGAACCCTGCTGAAGATCACACAGTGGGGGACGAAGACAAAGTCTCCCAGCCCTGTGTATGACGTAGTCTGCACTCTTCTTTCTTAGAATTCATTTTACAGAAACTTCTAGAAACAACAACTTACTAGTTTTTCTATTTTTATTAGTTTTTCTTTATCATTTCCAGCCCACCCTCCCCCCACATTTTTTTCTTTTTGAGAGAATGTGAGAATGGGGCAGACACGAGTGGGAGAGTGGCACAGGGACAGAGAGAATCCCAAGCAGGCTCCACACCTGATGTGGGACTGGATCTCATGACCTTGAGATCATGACCCTAATGAAATCAAGAGTGGACGCTTAACTGACTGAGCCACGCACACGCCCCCTCTCTGTTCTTTATATCTTCTAGAGTCGTTCTTTTTCTGCCTGTAGTTGCAAAATGAAGCTTATTTATTTGGAATCTTCCTTCATTTCTAATAGACACATTTAAGAATATAAAATTCTCTTTTACATACTACTTGAACCAACTTCCATAATGGTGTTTTGACATGCAGTATTTTTGTCATCATTTTTTCTAAAGATTTAAAAAAATTTATTTATTTTTTTAAATGTTTATTCTTGACACAGAGAGAGAGAGAGAGAGAGAGAGCGAGAGCGAGTGAGCGAGCGTGAGCAGGGGGAGGGGCAGAGAGAGAGAGAGACAGAACCTGAAGCAGGCTCCAGGCTCCGAGCTGTCAGCACAGAGCTGGACGTCGGGCTCCAACTCACGAGCCATGAGATCATGACCGGAATCGAAGTCGGATGCTTAACCGACTGAGCCACCCAGGTGCCCCATCTAAAGATGTTATTATGTGCATTATGATTTGTCCTTGACCCTTCACATACTTAACGTGTGTTTTAAAAATCCAAGTGCGTGGGTTATTTGGGGTTATCTTTTTGTTATTGATTTCTAATTTAATTTCATTGCAGTCAGAGATCATGACCTCTATGCCTTTCATTCTCTGTGGTTTATAGCAAACTGCTTAACAACCTTTTATGTGATCTATTTTTATAAATGTTTCATGCTGCTTAAAAAGACTATGTATATTCTAATTGTTGGAAATAGCATTTTATATAGAGTCATTAGATCAAGTATTTTAATTGTGTTCTATATCTTCACCAATTTTTTATTTGCTTAATTTGATACTGAGGCATGCATATTAAAATTCCTATTATGATTGTGGATTTGCTAATTTTTCTTTGCAATTCTGTAAATGTGTGCTTCATATATTTTGGAGCTGTGTTGCTAGCAAAAAATACAGAGTTTAGACACCGGAGCTAGACTGCCTGGGTTTGAATCACGGCTTTGCCATTTACTAGCTCTGGACCTTTGGAACGTGATTTATGTCGTGTAGTTCAGTATTCTTATCTGTAAAATGGGCTATGCTGTGAAGATCACTCTGAGGATTAAATAAATTAATATGTATAAAAAGCACCTAGTACTGTTTCTGACACACACTGAGGGCTTCGTGAGTATGAGTTACTATTCTTACTGGTGAGTGGCTGCTTTTATTCTTATATAATGGTTATATATCTCTGTCCGCAAGGATGTATCTCTGTATCGGTATTTTTTGGTTTAGTCTTCCGTTTATGATATTCACACTGCTGCACCAGCCTCTTTCCCCCCTTCATTGGATATGCCCAGAATATCGTTTTTCATCCATGTGCTTCTAACGTTTATATGTCATCATGTTTCAGGTGAATCTTTGATAAATAACATATGGCTACATTTATAAATATGCGATCTGAGAATTTCTGTGTTTTTCTTTGAAGTAATACATTAAGTCCAATTAATTTACATGATTATGAATGGGTTTGAAGTTCTAGCTGCCATCTTATGTAATGGTTCCTATTTACCATGCTTTTTTGCGCTTGTTTTTTCTTTCCTACTTTCTCTTAGGTTAATAAAATATTCTTTATTGCCCTTTTTAGCTTCAGCTGCATTTGAAATTTATTCATTCTATTTCTATTCTTTTATTGGTTAGATTTTAATTTTTAAGATGCATGGTTAACCACAACAGTAGCCTTATCTTGAATAATTCAAGGTCTTTAGAACAGTTTAATTCTGATCTTTGCTATTCTCATACCTATGTTTCTTTTTTATAGTATTTTAGTTCTATGTTTTTTTTTAAATTTTGTTTCTGTGTATTTATTTTTGAGAGACAGAGAGAGACAGAGCACAAGTGGGGGAGGGGCAGAGAGAGAGGGAGATACAGAATGTGAAGCAGGCTCCAGGCTCTGAGCTGTCAGCACAGAGCTGGACGTGGGGCTCGAACCCACAAACCGTGAGAGCATGACCTGAGCTGAAGTCAGACGCCTAACCAACTGAACCACCCAGGTGCCCCTAAACCATACTTTTTTTTTTATTATTAAAAAAATTTTTTTTAATGTTTATTTTTGAGACAAAGACAGAGGGTGAGCAGGGGAGGGGCAGAGAGAGAGGGAGACACAGAGTCTGAAACAGGCTCCGGGCTCTGAGCTGTCGGCACAGAGCCTGATGCGGGGCTTGAACCCATGAACGGCAAGATGATGAAATGGGCCGAAGTCAGATACTCAACTGACTGAGCCGCCCAGGCGCCCCATTAGTTCTATGCGTCTTAAACACAAGCAAATAAGTCATTATTGCTGTCATTAATTTTATTTTTCATTCAATGTTTGCACAGCTTTGCCTATGTATTTACTAATTTCCTTGCTTCTTACGTCCCACTCCTGACCGGGGGTCCACTCTTTCCTTTTCCTGCATTGTTACCTTTAATAGACATTTCTGTCATGACAGTGAATTTTTACTTCCTCATCCTTTGCCTGATAATGACTATTTCCCCCTCCCCCTGAGTCACGTATGAGCTGCATATGGAACTCTGGGATGGTATGTATTTCCCCTGAGTCCTTTAAAGCTCTTGGTCTGTTGTGTTCTGTCTTCTGTTGTCACTGGTGAGAAGTTAGCTGTCAGTTTCATTGTGGTTGTTAGAGATAACCTATTTTTTCCACAACCCCCTTTTATGATGTTCCCTTTTGACTTTGATGCTCCAGAGTTTCACTGTAGGGCCTAGGGGTAGAGGTTTAAAATGTATAATTTTTAGAGCTCATGACACTTTAACTGAAGATTCACGTCTTTCATTAATTCTAGAAGAGTCTCATCCATTATCTCTTAAAATATTACTTTTCTTTTTTCCTTTTTAAAAGTTCTATTTGACATTTTCCACCTCTTTGTCTCCTTCATTTTATCTCTCTTCTCCAATTAATTACCTTTTCAGTTATGTTTAATGTTGTGTTGATCTTGCACAGTGAAATGCTAATTTCTGAAGTTTATTTGCCAATTCTTTCCCCACGTTTTTCTGTTGTTTTCCATACGATTTTGTTTATGTCTTCAATCATTTTAAGGATAATCATTTAGGAGTCCTCTAGGATTGTCTTTTTCACAAGCTCTATGATGCCCAGTTTTGGTATTCGTGAGGTCACTGTCCCAGTGAGTAGTGAGCGTGGTTTGTAATTTTGGATTGTGAGCTCATCTTCAGCAGATTTTTCTTGCTTTTCCTTTCCTTTTTCCTGTGGGAAATCCTTGAGTGCTGGGTTTTGAAAGAGTTATTACCGAGTGGAATTTCCCTTGATTGAGCTAGTCTTCTGTTTTATGAAGGTGATAGCTTTTCCAGGGGCTGGTATTAGGGAGTGATTTCTAGTTTTGCCCCATGCCTTCTTTGGATCCAGAGTGACATCTGCCATTCCTATGGAGCTATTAAGACACAGGTCTGTAGTGCCTGTGTTCATTCTGACATTCATCTGGAGTGCCAAGATATTGGCACATGATTTTATTCTGCCCCTTTGTTTTTTGTCTCCAAGGCATTTCTCTTTTCCTTTAATCTAAGTGAGGTATTTAATTTTTTTCTTTTGCTCTATCATTTCCATGTGGTTGTATTGGTTGGCGGTGGGAGGAGATGCTAGCTCAGTCTACCGTATTTCCAGAATCCAAGTAATGAAATTTATTTTTTAGTATGGAAATATTAAAAAAATAGAAATAATAAAAAAAATCAGAGGACAAATGGCAAATTAAATAGTTACAGTACACATGGGGTGCCTGGCTGACTCATCTGGTTAAGTGTCTGACTTTGGCTCAGGTCATGATCTCATGGTTTGGGAGTTTGAGCCCTGCATCGGGCTCTGTGCTGACAGCTTAGAACCTGGAACCTGCTTCGGATTCCGTGCCTCCCTCTCTCTGCACTTCCCTTGCTCATACTCTGTGTTTCTCTCTCTCAAAAATAAATAAACATTAAAAAAATATCATATACATAATGTAGAATATTAGTACCTTTTTAAACATTTAGTTTGAGAGGATGTGAGCAGAGGAGGGGCAGAGAGAGAGAGAGAGAGAGAGAGAGAGAGAGAGAGAAAATCTCAAGCAGACTCCATGTTGTCAGCATGGAACCTGATGTGGGACTCAATCCCATAAACTATGATATCATGACCTGAGTTGAAACCAAGAGTTGTATACTTAACTGACTGAGCCACCCAGGTGCCCCAGGATATGAATATCCTTAACAGAAAAAAGAAACCTATAAGTCAATGAGAAAAGGTGAACAATACAATAACAAATGGGATGAATTCAATAATAGAGGTATGAAAAAACTTAATCTTTATGGTAATCAAGCAAATGCAAATTCAGTAGTGAAATACTTTCTTTTGGCTATGAGATTGAAAAAGTTAAATATGTTATGTCAAGGGTTGTTTCAAATGTGGGATATGAGCATTCTTAAAAACTGTTGATGGTGGTTCTGAGAGTAATTTTTTGCAAGGAAAATTGGTCAGTATGAATGAACCAGTATAAAGTCTGCTTTGGCCCTATCACTTCTCAGAGTTCTTATTAATGAACTGATTGGGTATGTATATAAAGTTTTATGTATTAAGACAAAGCATTATTAATAATGGCTAGTCACTGACACGTTAACTGTCTAAGAAAATCATGGTATAGCCATATAGAGAAATATAATGATTAAAATAATAGCAGAAAGGTAGTCACCAACATTAAAAACGTTTGATGCAATTTTTCACCAAAGTTAGATGACAAAGTAAGAGATAAGGTAGGGTCCACGTTCATCTTTACTTATTTTTATTTATGTATTCTTAAAAACAAATTAGCGAGGCAAATGCCAATATGTTAACTTGGTGTTGACAAGGTGGGTGATTCTTATTTCTTTTTTTGAAGATCTGTACTCACATATTGTTTGTATAATTGAATGAAGTTAATTATTATGCTATATTCATAGAATGAGGTTTTTGTGGCTATTAAAATCTGTGATTCTGAAGAATATGTGATGCTTAGAAAATAATATTGACATAAAACAAAGTGGGATCCAAGTAGGTAATGGGGATTGAGGGCACAAATTTCTAGTTATACAGTAAGTAAGTCATGGAAATGACAAGTACAGCATAGGAAATATACTCAACAATGTGATAACATGGTGTGGTGACAGAGTATACTTAGAGTAGATTTTTTAAAAATGTTTATTTATTTTTGAAGACAGTGTGAACAGGGAAGGGGCAGAGAGAGAGAGAGCAGGACAGAGGATCCGAAGCAGGCCCTGCACTGACAGCAGAGAGCCTGATACAGGGCTTGAACTCATGAACCACGAGATCACGACCTCAGCCGAAGTTGGGTGCTTAACCAACTGAGCCACCCAGGTACCCCTACACTTAGAGTAAAACAGAAAAAAAACCCCCAAAACCCCCAAAACAACACAGTAGGTTATCTATATTATAGAGTATGTGAAAATGCAAATATGCACATGGAATGAAATATTACATATAGTAGGAATAGTTGTTGAATTAATCATTATTAATATTAATGACAGTTATTGTTAGACGGTAGGTATATGGGTGGCTTTTCTTTCTTTAGTTTTGAACAATTTCCATGCTTGCATAAATCATAAACTGAGAGAGGTGGGAGAGGCCAGGGTCCTGTGACAGCCAGCCTGGAGGGGCCGGGGGAGGGGGGGTGGGGGGGTGAGGTGGGGAGACAGGCCTGCCGCCCTTCCTTCCTAGGAGCCCCATCAATTTAAAGAGTTCAAGCTTTTCACAACTTCCACTTGCAAATGAACGCGATTCGTTTCCATAGAGAGTGTTTGGAAGGAGAGTGGCAAGGACATCTGAAAGTGTAAAGCACTTTTTTTTTTTCCCACCCCCGATGCCCTGGGAAATTCGCCTCACCCCCAAGGTTTGTGGAGGCGGTGGAGGAGGCAGTAACTCTGGTAAGTGGCCCAGGGCATTGCTGTCCCGGGATTTGTGTCAGTTGGCCCCGGAGGGCCCAGGGGAACAGGCAAGCTCTGAGCAGAACCCTGGGACTGAAATAAAACCCGTAGCTCGATTGCATAGTCAGCTCTTCTTCTTTCTGAGCTGGCGGCTTTCCTGAGGTCTGAGAATTCTTTGGGCTTAGCTGACATGAGCGTTCTACCACATTGGCAAGTGGAAGGCCGGACAGAGCGTCCGTGAGGGAGGCTGGGGAAGGCTGTCTGCCTGGACGCCTGGTAGATTCGTTCACGCTGGAGGCTCTCTGCCCCCAGAGGTGGTCGACTCGCCCAACTTTGGCGGCTGTGTGGTGGAAGGAGGGCTGGGGAGGGGCCCATCTTGGGGAACGCTTTGAACCATGAGACATGCTGCCAAAAGTTGAGCTTTCTTCTTTTTTAAGTGTATGTATTTATTTTGAGAGAGAGACAGAGAGGCAGGGAGAGCGAGCGAGCGAGCAGGGGAGGGGCAGAGAGAATCCCGAGCAGGCTCGACACCATCCGCACGGAGCCTGAGGCGGGGCTTGAACTCCTGAACTGTGGGATCATGACCTGAGCTGAAACCAAGAGACACTACACCGACTGAGCCACCCAGGCGCCCCGAGAGTTGGAATTTCTAGCTTGGGAGCTTTTCCCATAATTGGTCAAGAGCGGCCCAGCTTCCTTTCGTGATCGCGTAGAACTCATTCAACACAAGTACATTTACCTTTTGAATTCAAACGATGTTCTTCATCTGCTTACAGATGACTAAGTCCTTAAACATTTGTCTGGCAACTTTACGTGTTAGAACGCTCCTCATAAATTATCCTAAATCCCAGAAGAGAAGCCTTCTGCGCCCTAGTTGAACTATCAATAGCTGCAGAGGCTGGGAGGCTTCTGGGGAGATCAGAGAGCTGCCCCCAGCTGGGGACCCTTGTGCCTGTGCCGAGAGCTGGTGGGATCGTTTCGCTGCAGGGATGCTCGGGGAAGCGGACAGGGTGGGAGTCAGACCCGGCAGGACACAAGCAGAGGCTGTCAGTAAACAGAAGCGGGCCGGCCTGCTACCGTGGGCTTGAGGGACTCTCAGGGCCGGGTGGCCCGCGCTCTGCTCTGGGCCCCCTGGTGCTCTCTGGATGTCCACCTCTGGTCACAAAGCTTCTAACACATGGGGTCAGAGTATATTTTCTTCCTGACTGACACGCACTACACAGAAGTCAAAGTCTTCCCGTTCTAGGCAGCAGAAGGCATAAGAAATATTCACTACTAGTAAACTGATGAACGTTTACTGGATGTCCTTGAAGTTCTCATTTGTATTTTCTCCACGTTAGAAACTGTGTCTTAGACAAAATCACGTTGGTTACGCAGAACCAAGAAGTGGATACACCCACGTGTTTGGCACACATGGGGTTTTTTATTTTGCAATCTGTTTAATCTTTTTGCATATTCCAAGGGAGGCACACTGTAGGGAGTACATGTGTATCTTCGACTTGCAGACGAGTTATAAAAAAAAAAAATCTAGGTCCAGAGTTTGAAAATATAGGCATAAAAATACTTGAAAAAAAAATCAGGGTAGCAAACTCATGAGGAAAGAAAGTGTTGGTTTCCTTTTAATTTTCTCCTAAAGTTCGTAGAATTCTCAAGGCCTAACTCAAAGTATTCTTCAGGTTAAGTGAAAACTATAGGGACAGACATCATTCTATTTCACATGACGCTGAAAATTACATTTCTTTCTTTAAAAAAACCTTTTTTTTTTAAATGTTTATTTGCTTTTGAGAGACAGAGAGACAGAGTGTGAGTGGGGGAGGGGCAAAGAGAGAGGGAGATGCCGAATCCGAAGCAGGCTCCGGGCTGAGCTGTCAGAACAGAGCCCGATGCGGGGCTCGAACCCATGGACCGCCAGATCATGACCTGAGCCGAAGGTGGATGCTTAACCGGCAAAGCCATCCAGGCGCCCCTCTTTCTCTCTTTTTTAATGTTTACTTTTATTTTTGAGGGAGCACGAGTAAGTGGGGAAGGGGCAGAGAGAGAAGGAGAGAGACAATCCAAGCAGGCTGTGAGCTGTCAGCACAGAGCCTGACTCGGGGCTCGATCTCACGAGCCATGACGTCATGACCTGAACAGAAATCGAGCCAAACGCTTAACCGAATGAACCACCCAGGCACCCTTGAAAATTACATTTCAACGAAAGGTTTATGTTTTGTTATTTGGCGATGCCTCGCTCAGCACAGGCTCGTCATCCATGATGTAATGACTCAAAATAAAGACGTGAAATTTTTCCTGGGAAGTTATGAGTGGCCTGTGAAGTCACTTAACGGAAGGAAAGACAGCAAAATCCCAGATTATTTGGAGACATTCTCTCTCGTTCATTCACTTATTTATTTTATTCTCTTCAGCCTTTTCTAATTCTATTGGTCCATAAGAAACCATTCTAGGATTTTACAGTGTATCCTCTCGTGTGGTGCCGAGCCCTATATTCTCTGTATTATTGTTTCGTACGCTTGTATTTCAAGTTAATGTAAGTGGCATTTTGGAATACATCTCCTTCTGTCTTTCGCTTTCTTCCCACTAAGGCCATTTTTAAAAAACCCACCCATATTCGCCATTTTACATTCTACCTGTCGCTGCCACCGCTGTATTTTACTTTGTGGGATGTTTTCCTTTGCCTTCCTTACTGGCTTTTGCGATGACGCACATTCGGATGGCCTCCAGCTCCCCGAAGAATTTTGATATTAAGGACCTTTGTGAGAGAATGTACCCAGATTTCTGTTTTTTTCCCATCTCAGCTGAGGTAAAATGGTATTTTATCGTTGTTTTAACTGTATTCTCTGATGACTGAGTGTGAGCGTCACTTCAACAACGGTATTTTGAGTTTCCGTTCGTGTAAATCACTGAATTCATCTTTCTGTCCATTTCTCTGCTGGGATTGCTATCGTTTTCCTCCTTCCTTTGTTTCTTTTTGATGTTTAAAAAAATTGTTTTAATGTTTATTTATTCTTGAGAGAGGGAGAGAGACAGAGACAGAACGTGAGTGGGGGAGGGCCAGAGAGAGAGGGAGACACAGAATCGGAAGCAGGCTCCAGGCCCTGAGCTGTCAGCAGGGAGCCCGACGCGGGGCTCGAACTCACGGACCGCGAGATCGTGACCTGAGCCGAAGTCGGACGCTCAACCGACTGAGCCACCCGAGTGCCCCACTTTTTGATTTTCTTGCCAGTGTTCCCTGTATACTTTATGTATTAGTTTCTGATCAGTTTGGAGAGTACAGGTTTCTTCTCCCAATCTGCTGTCTACTTCATCCACAGTAGTCTTTGTTGACCAGAGAGAATTAATGTTTAAAGTAAGCAAATTCATGATTTTTTTTTTTCACCTTCTGGTTTGTACACTTGGGGTGTTATTTAAGAAGACCTTATCTTTTTTTTTTAAATATGAAATTTATTGTCAAATTGGTTTGCACACAACACCCAGCGCTCATCCAAAAGTGCTTATCTTTTAGGTGACAGAGACATTCTACTAATTGTCATCAATTCATTTCATAATTTTGTCTTAACAATTAGGTACTTATCCACATAGAATCTACCTTTGTGTGTGGTGTTACATAGAGTCCCAGTTTTCTTTTCTAAAATAGTAAGTCAATTTTACCAGTACCACCTCCTAAACAATCTCTTCTTTTCTCACTGATGTGTGATATCACCTTTATTAAGTGATACACACACACACACACACACACACACACACACACACATCCCTGAGATATACTTGTTCCATTTCTGTTTGTCTACTTTTTCTCTAACGTTAATCTGTATTTGGTCATTATAGCTTTGGTAAATTCTCAATATTTTTTTCTTTTTTCTTCTTTTTCAAAGTTGATTTAGTGTTCTCATGGACTTCTTTCATAGAGATAATCGAGGTGAGTAAGTATCTTAAAAAACCAAGTCAAGTTTTTATTGTGAGTATAGAGAGTTTAGAGATTGGTAGAGAATTGACACGCTTCTAATGTGAGCCTGTTCAAAACTATGGAATGCCACTCCTTTTCTGTAACTCTTTATTTTTCATGAAAACGTGAAAATTTCCTCTGTATTGAATTGTTAAACTCTCTAGATGTTTTATGCTTTTTGTTGCTATTGTGAAGGTTACCTTACGTTTTATTTTATTGTCTAGTTGATTGCTAGTTAGAAAGAAATGATTTTAGGGGCACCTGAGTGGCTCAGTCAGTGAAGCATCTGACTCTTGATTTCGCCTCAGGTCATGGTCTCACCGTCCGCACTGAGCATGGAGTCAGCTTGGGATTCTCTCTCTCCCCCTGCCCTTCCCCACTTGTTTTCTCTCTCTCTCTCTCTCTCTCTCTCTCTCTCTCTCTGTCTCTCTCTTTCTGTCTCTCTCTCTCTCTCTCTCACTTGTTCTCTCTCTCTCACAATAAATATATAAACATTTAAAAAAGAAATGATTTTGGCTTTGTAAACAATTTTTTAAACTTTTTTAAAAAAGTAAACCGTACCCCCAACATGGGGCTCGAACTCACAACTCAGAGATCAAGAGTTGTGTGCTGTATTGACTGAGACACCAATGCGCCCCTGATTTTTACATTTTTAGGTTGACCTTGTGTCCCGCAACCTTGGTCAAGTGTGTTACTGTTGCTTTTTCTATACGGGCGACCACATCATCCACAGAGAATTTAGCTTTTGTCTCTTTCATGCTGATCTTAACATCTTACTTCCTCCCTGCCTTGACTTCCAGTATTTCAAGACTTCCAGTATTATGTGAAGCATTAATAGAGATAGCGAGCATACTTGGGACTCTTCTTTGTCCCGTCTTCAGGGAAATGCATTTTGGTCTACTCTGAGGTCTCTCCTCTTTCTGGTTTGCTAAGAGACTTCGTTTTCCAGAAATAGTTGCTGAACTTTATCAAATTCTTTTCCTATGTCAACGGAGTCAATTGTATGTTATTCTGTCCCTTTCAGTCTATTAGGGAGGTCAGTTTCATTGCTGGTGTTTCTAGTGTTGAACTGTCCTCTTATGCCTGGAATAAACCCTACTTGAGCCTGGGGTAATAAAATCAAATAAATAAAAAATATAAATAAAATGAAAACTAAGGGTGCCTTTGGAGCCTCAGCTTCTGTATGACTTTTTTTGGTAATGCTTTCTAATCTACCTCTTCCTGCTCCCTCCCCCTTTTTCTCGGTGTCCCCAGAGCCATTGTTGTAGCACTGCCGTGGACTTATAGTGTTTGGCTCTTTACTGTTCCTGTCTGCACACCTCATGGGGAAATAGCTCGTGTCCCATTTTTTTTTTTAAAGTTTTTATTCTATTTGAGAGAGAGAGAGAGAGAGACAGCACGAGTCAGGAAGGGGCAGAGAGTAAGGGAGAGAGAGAAGCCCAAGCAGGCTCCACACTGCCAGCACAGAGACTGACATGGGGCTGGAACCCATGAACCGCGAGATCACGACCTGGGTCAAAACCAAGAGTCAGGTGCTTGACCGACTGAGCCACCCAGGGGCCCCTGGACATTTCATGTAAATGGAAACTTGTGATGAGATTTCTTCTGTGTCGGGCTGATTTCACTCAGCATAAGGATTTTGAGGTTTATCCATATATTAGGACAAGTCGATAGTTTGGTCCTTTTTATTTCTGAATACAATCCCATGGTACGGGTATGTCACAATTTATTTATTTACTAGTTGATGGATATTTGAAATGCTTCCAGTTTGTTAGCTGTTGAGAACATTTGTGTGTAAGTCTTTGTGTGGACACGTGTTTTTATTTTTCTCGGGTAGATTCCTAGGAGTAGGACTGCTGTACCGTTTTACATCACCACCAGCATCACCGGAGGGTGCTTGTCCCAGCACGTCCTCACTCACACTTGGTATTGTTTGTTTGGTTTTCAAAGATTTATTTATTTATTTTTGAGAGTGAGAAAGCGCGAGTGGAAGAGGGAGAGAGATCGGATCTGAAGCAGGCTCCGAACTATCCGTGCAGGGCCCGTCCGGGGCTTGAACCCGCAAACCGTGAGGTCGCGACCTGAGCAGAAGACGCTTAACTGACTGAGTCGCCCAGGCGCCTCTGTTTGTTTTTTCTGATTGTAGAAATTCTAGGGAGCGCGTAGTGGTATTTAACTGTGGTTTTCATTTCCATTTACTCCATGAGTAAAAATATCCAGCATTTTTTCATGTGATTATTAGCAATTTGCATATCTTTGGTGAAGTATTTTCAAATCTTTTTCCTGCTTTTTAAACTGGATTGTCTTCTTGTTATTGAGCTTTAAGAGTACGTTATGTATCTGGATGCATGCTTTGCAAACATTTTCTCCCGGCCCTGTCTTTTCATTCACTTAGGGGTGTTGTTTTTTTTTTTTTTTTTTGGGACAGAGAGAGACAGAGCATGAACGGGGGAGGGGCAGAGAGAGAGGGAGACACAGAATCGGAAACAGGCTCCAGGCTCTGAGCCATCAGCCCAGAGCCTGACGCGGGGCTCGAACTCCCGGACCGCGAGATCGTGACCTGGCTGAAGTCGGACGCTTAACCGACTGCGCCACCCAGGCGCCCCTACTTAGGGGTGTTTTTTGAAGTGACAAATTTTAAATTTTAATGAAGTCTAATTTATCATTTTTCCCCTTTTTTGAGAGTGTGTTTGATATCATAGCCAAGGACTCATTGCCTAACTGAAGGTCATGAAGAGTTTCTCCTAAATTTTTCTTAGATCTATGGGTTAATGCTCTTAATTACATTTGTGAAGTTTTGGACAGTATTTTGTCAAAAAAGTTTTCTACCCATTTCTCTGTTTTCTCCTGCTTTTCTTCCTTCTTCCTCTTCCTTTTTGTTTCTGTTTTATTTTATTGAGTTTAAGGAACTCCTTTTTAAAGGAACTCCTTTCACACCTGTGCTGTTGTCCTTGATGTTGTCCCATGGGTCTCTGAGACTTCATTTTTCTTTTGTCTTTCTTATCCATCTCTTTAGATTCTTTAGGTTGATTAATTGCTATCTCTCTCTCTTCAAATTTACCAATTCTTTCCTCTTCCGTCTCATAACTGCTGCTTACCCTTCTAGGGAATTTTTACTCTTATTTAGTGTGTGTGTGTGTGTGTGTGTGTGTGTGTGTGTGTGTGTGTTTACCTCCAGAACTTTTTTGGTTCTTTTAAATAATATTTTCTATCCACTTATTGAGATTCTCGATTTTTGGATTACTGTCATCAAGTTTTTCTTCAATTTTGAAAACACCATTTCCTTTCATTCTTTGATGTGCTTATAATAACTACTTTGCACTTTTTGCCTGCTACGTCCAGCATCTGGGGACGCTCAGAGACGACGTCTCTCATCTGCTTTTTTCCTGCACATGGGTCACACTTTTTCATTTTATTTTTTTATATCTCACAATTTTTGGTCCAAAACTTGAAATTGTAGGCATGCTATGGTAGCAAGCGTGGATTCTGATTTTTACGCCCAGAGGGTTTTTGTTTGCCTTCAGCAGCTTTCCCACGAAATAGGTCTTCCTTGTAGTGTGTGGCTGCTAATGTCTTTGTTCACTCAAAAAATATGTACATATATATATGCACACTTACATATATATGTATATATGCACCCTTTCCATAGGTGCCTTCTGGTCTCTCCTGCACATGCACATGCCCGCTCCAGGTCAGCCAGAGACGTAGGTGGAAAGATTGCCAGGTTCTTCCAGGAGTGTCTCACTTCTTGTGTGTCCCTATTCAATTTGTGGCTGGTTCTCTAGTCTGATGTTTGCTCCAAATAGGACCCCCACCTCAGACTATTGTGATGACTGATCTTCTTTGTTTGTTCATCACTGAGGTTGACACTTGTCACACACTGAGTACCAGATTTTCCGCTCTAGCTCCAAGTCAGGTCACCCCTTTTTGGCAGTGAGCTGCTGGTCACACACAGCCTGTTCCACTTATTAGAATTCCTGTCCTAACTGATCCTAGCGGGGACGGTGGGTTGATGGGATCAGCCACAGGCAGACAGAGCTGTGGATTCCTACCGTTCTTACCCAAAGTCATTCAAAAAAATATTTATTTATTTACTGAGAGAGAGAGAGAAAGAGAGAACGAGTGGGGCAGGGGCAGAAAGAGAGGGAGAGAGAGAATTACAAGCAGGCTCTACGCAGAGCCCGATGCGGGGCTTGAACTCACGAACCGCGAGATCATGACCCAAGCCGAAGTCAGGAGTCAGAAACTTAACTGACTGTGCCAGCCAGGTGCCCCCCGATTTTTTTTTTTAACGAATAAATCTTGCCAGTTTGTTGGATGTCTTTGGTTGCTTTCCAGAGTTCTGAAAGAGCTGTTTTGGTAATATTGTCCAGTATTTCATTTGCTTCCAGCGAGGGGATTTGGTGACCTCCTCCTTCTGTCACGCCAGAGGTCCCACCTTACCTTAATTGGTTTTTGTGTCTAGAAACTATTTTCTTATTCATTACACACTTTTCAATCTATGATAATTGACCTCTACATTTAAAATGTGATTTGCTTTAAAGGTCAATTCCAGGCAAACATCTTAGGTTGATAGTTTGCCTTCAGAGAAAAAATAGCAGTTAAACCTCTCTTAACCGACCCCTACTAAATCAATCCACTACGTTAACTAATGTAATTGTATAATTTAATTAAGTGCCATGTAAACCAATAAACGTTGAGCACGAAAAGAGGGCTGTTTCCATGAAAACAACATTGCATGCATTGCAAAGACTCAATAAATGTGAGTTGTTAAAAAATTGCTGTTGAATTAGGTATGGGCGAGATGGCCATCGATGATTGCAGAGAAATAGAAAGACATGGAAGGATTTTTGCATTCAGATCACCTCATAATTGTTTTTAAATTGTTACTTTGCTTTAAAGAAATAGAAGCTAGAAATTGTACATGATGAGTTATGAATGTGGCTTTTGAAGAAAGATGAGGCAGAACTTTTTTTTTTTTAAATGTTTATTTATTTTTGAGAGAGGGAGTGAGACAGAGTGTGAGCGGAGGAGGGCCAGAGAGAGGGAGACACAGAATCGGAAGCAGGCTCCAGGCTCTGAGCTGTCAGCACAGAGCCCGACGTGGGGCTCCAACTCATGGACCATGAGATCATGACCTGAGCTGAAGTCGGACGCCCAACCAACTGAGCCACCCAGGCGCCCCGAGGCAGAACTTTTATCAATGTTCTGATATTCAGAGGAAATATCTTGGCCCTACATAAAAAGTTAGCAGAATGAGCATATTTATATTTGAAGCTACAATAAACTATTTATGAGTATTATGCATCTCTTTTATTTTTTTTATGACTCCCTGCTGTAGCCACGTTTTTGATTAACCAAATTATTACCAGTCCCAATCAAAAAGGTGGTTTCTCTACTCTTCCATTACTCCAGGGACCTGGGGAGGCCTTGGATGACTGGCTGTTGGCTGCCTTCCCAGGATGATCCCCTGGACTCTGCAGTTAGCCTCTTGAGTTAGTTCAAGGCCCACCCCTCTATCTCCCACTCCACACTGGAGGGCAAGAAGTACAGGTTTGGGTGAGGACCATGGCTAGTCTGGAGCCATTGTGCACGTCAGGAAATATTCAGAGAGATGGGAGAAAGCCTTTAACCTCTTTCACCTGTTTGGCGACTCTTGGGACTTCCATGGTGATAATACCGTGAGGGGAGTCTGAGGCTGCTCCCGGTTAGAGACTATACCCATCTTGGAAAGACCATAGGGAGGAAGAGTATCATTTCCCCGACTTTGTCAAGGTCAAGATGAGTTGGTGGTTGAAGATTAAGGGACAGATCAGCCAAGAATCTACATCTAGGGCACTGAAGAAGACCTTTGAGTGACATGGGGACATGTGGTCTAGCTCAACTCATCAAGATGGGGGTCCAAGGCTGAAAACATTCACCCGGGATATTTTCTCCTCCTCTTTCCCTCAAGCACCTATGGTAATCCTCAAGTGTCTGGGGGTCATGTGATTGGGTCATGTTTTCAATAAGTCATGCATTTGGGTTCCACATCAAATATTTCCCATTATTAAGGAGACAGACATGACTGTCCTGCCCCCACTGCGTGTCAGTATGTATTGATCCCAAGTTTCACTTATTCAGCTAATCTGCAAACACATTCATACTGAGAAGTTAGGGAAGATTGTCCTCACATTTGGTTTTTGAATAGACAGATTTTTTGAATAGAGAAAGGGATAACACGAAGGCGGGATTTTAGGCATCGATGTTACTTGATGTGGGAGAAAATTCTAGACTGGCAAGACGTTTAGTGCTACCCAAACTGTATTAAAAAGAAGCTTTGCATAGACACCAGACCAGGCAGAGCTAGCGGTGGTGGCCGCCATATAAGATGTGAGGCTCAGAGGAAGCAGGTAAAATTGCAGTGGTTTTGAAAATCTGGTTATCTTGATAATGGACTGGGAGATCATGGGAAACTTTTTACGTGTTCTCCAGAAGCATTGTGTCCACTGAAATCTGTATACAGTAAAACCTTGGATTGCAAGTAACTTGCTCTGAGAGTGTTCGGCAAGACGAGCAAATATCTCTAAACAATTTTCGCTTGATAAACAAGGGATGTCCTGTGATACGAGTAGTACGTGACGCCAAATGTCACATGATCACAGCTGAGCCAACGGGTCTTCTCACCCCCCCTCCCCCTTTCTCTGGGGGATTGTGGGTGATCATCTCCCATACCCGGATGCTCGGTCTCAGGCCATGGTGTTTGGCAGGAATCAGTGATTTTTCAGGAGGTTGGAAGGTGCCCACTCATGTATTTTTGTCACTTCAAAGCACCTACGGACAGTCCTTTGCTTTTCCAGATACGAGTAACCTTAGGAATGCTTTGCTTCATTCTAGGTCAGGCTGCCTGCGGATATAGCCCCTTGCCTCGGCTGCCTTATTGCCAGTTACATTAAACACAGTCTATGACAAGAGTTTATTGATACTCTACGGCAGTCAACATCCGCTGATGATGGTGGACGTCATCCTACACAATAACCCTTCTCTCCCTGGTCTCTCTCACACCAGCCATGAAGGGTTTCGAAGGTAAGTGCAGGTGAATTTGTTTATTTTTCTTTATATTTTGTATTTTCTTTATTGCTTTGTATTATATTATGGTATTGTAATCATTTTTATATGGATATTTTGGGGTTGTGGAACGAATCATCTGAGTTTCCATTATTTCTTGCGGGTAAACTTGCTTTGATACACAATTGCTTTGGATTACAAGCATGTTTCCGGAACGAATTATGCTCACAAACCGAGGCTTTACTGTATATTCATCTATTGAAAAAAAAAAAAACAAGAATGGAAAAGACAGAATTTTAGAATTCTTTGCCCTATATCAAGTCTCATGGCTTGGTCAAAATAAGCTTGGTGCTTTTTATTTGCTTGTCGAGTCTGGATCAAGGTCTTGATTCCCAGATTCTTGTCAACAGGGAGGAAACCAACGTAGCTTTGAATGAAAAGTGACCTTAGGAAGACAATGTGGCCACTCTCCCTCCAGAGGCACTCTATTGGGAGAAAAATCTTTGTTTTTTTTTTTAATTTATTTTTGAGACAGAGAGAGACAGAGCATGAGCAGGGGAGGGGCAGAATCCAAAGCAGGCTCCAGGCTCTGAGCTGTCAGCACAGAGCCCGACGCAGGGCTCGAACTCACAGACTGTGAGATCATGACCTGAGCTGAAGTCGGACACTCAACAGACGGAGCCACCCAGGCGTCCCTATTGGGAGAAAAATCTTAAGGGTGCTGAGATCTTGGCGGGCTGGGTGGAAGCTGGGAGGAAGGGTGGAAACTTGGCATGGAACTTATTAGAGACCTAGGGACTGCCAGGCCTCAGGGTTTCTGCTGAGGGCAGAGAGGGAAAGAGAAATGGCTTGGCTCACCTCCCTCCCTTCTGCCTCCTGCTCCTTCCCCCCAGCCATTCGTCTGCAGGCCTTTTCCACCATTACCCAAGGAGGAGGGAGAGCATAAAGCCAGCAGAAGAGAGGACAGTACAGGAGGCTCACTTAGAATGGGCTTCCCTCCCTCTCCCCGAAAATGAAAGACTTCCCTTACAGAAAACAATGTCATTCCCCTATTCTTGTCCCACCCTGTCCGAAGCCTGCTTTCTCCCAAACAGCACCCCGTTGCTTTATTTGTTTCCTTTCGAGCTTGCTATTGACAGCAAGCATTTCTATTCTCTCTCTCTCTCTTTCTCACTCTCTCTCCAGCTCTGTCCCCCTCTTCCTTTTTCTCTCTCTAGCTTCTGGTTCTCTTCTGGTCCTGCTGAGAGAACATAATACCCCCTTATTTGTGACTCTGCAGTGATTTCCATGGCAACCGACCCATGGCCCAGGTACGAGTCTGTGCCTTCGCCATAGGGCTGTGCAAGAGAAAAGGCCATTATGAAAGCTGAGTGTCAGCGGGTTTCCTCCCACAGCCCTCGGCCAGAGAGGAACTTCTGCAGGAGCCGGAGGAGGGACACAGGAATCAAAAGCGGGGTTCCCAGTTTGCTCAAATTTCCCCAGTGTAAATGAAATACCTACAGCCCGGCACACGTGCGTGCATGTGCGCGCGCACACACACACACACACACACACACACACTCCACTTCTATTTCTGGCCCTTCAGCCACAGAGCAGTTTGATTCCTTTGAAGGGAATCAGCTTCGATGCTGTGGCCTGGAACAAAGGCTGGGGTTTGAAATGAGACAAGGGCTCAGCAGTTAAGCCTCCTGTGTATGGGACGGGGGGTGGGGGAGAGAGTGGGGACAAGAGCAAAGGCAGGGACAGTTCGGAGGTCATGAGGGTGGTGATGTGGGAACGAGGAAGAGATCTCAGAGCCCCTGACCCAACGATGAACAAGAGAGACATGGGGAACAGAGGTTTCTTTCAACCGGGGAGTTCCTGACACAGAAGCTCGTAAGTGCACATTATTGTGCAGTGAGACTTGTGTTGGATGAAATGATAGGCGATGGCCAGGGAGCCCGATCCCTCTCCTCGCTTGTCTCTCTTTCTGTCCTTTTCCTTGGATCTCTGCCTTCTGTTCTATTCCGCTGTTGTCTGGGTTGAGGGAATGCCCTTTGGGGTAGATGCTAGAAAAACCCAAGTCAGGTTCCCTCTTCCTTCCTCTCCCTTCCCTCCCACCAGAGCTCTCGAATCCCGATAGAGAGACAAGGGAAAGAGGTCTCTTGCCCGCTGCTCGTGAGAAGGGTCTGCTCACTGAAAACAAACGGACCCGCTGCAGTCTGGAGCCGCGAGGGTGTTCCTGTTTCTGCCGCAACCAGGATGAGTTCATCTTTATTAGGCAGATGTATGGAGGACCGGCTTGTCTCCATAACATCTCCGTGGCCATCCGCTCCCCATTTCTTTTATTGATCTGCCTGTCTAAATGAGCACTTCTAAACGCGGTGGGAGTTTTCCAATTAGATAAAAGGCAATTCATGTCGCCTGCTGCCTCCGCACTGCACTAACGGCCCCAGACCAAGAGAGCATATTCAAGACTTCTTGGCAGAACAACTTGCTTTAATCAAGACGGCCCCCTCCCGAGCACCCCCGTCCGCAGGACATTTCTCTTAATATGCGGAGGCTTCCTTTATTGGAGGTGGAGAAAAATGAGCTGTTTCTCCAGGAGTGGGGTTTCAAGGTGAGCCGTGCAGTGAACAGAGAACACACACGGCCCGCTCCCTGGGCTGGCGCTCTAGAAAAGGCAGTTTGGTAATTATTTTGGGGGTCAGGCGATGACTTGAGGATTTTCAGATCTCTGGGGGGGGGGCCTCCTGTCCCTGCATGAGTTGGAGCTTGCCTAGCACTGTGTTCTGAGGGCTCCAGCCACGGTCAGGAGGACCGGAGTGGGGCTGGAGGGGTGGTCCTCTCGCTCAAGGAACTTGGGTGAAGTTGCTCTGGGATGGGACCGGGGGACATTGACAAATACTGCCTTCAGGGCACCTTCAGGGGGGCTCAGTTGGTGGAGCATCCAACTCTTGATTTCGGCTCAGGTCACGATCTCATGGTTTGTGAGTTTGAGCCCATGTCGGGTTCCGTGCTGACTTGGGACTCTCTCTCTGTATTTGTCTCTTTCTCTATCTTTCTCTCTAAAATTATATATATATATTATATATATCATATATATAATATATATATATATATATATATAATATAAATAATATAAATATACAATATATATATATTTTAATGGGTGGTGGCCCAGAAGTGAACTTCTCCATCCCAGGACGTGTACCACCACCCACTGATGAATCCAGAGGGCCCAGAGTCTGGACATCAGCGGGGGCCTCCCGTGGCCTTTGTAGCTGATCCAATCCTGCCCGAAGTTCAAGGTTGTTTTTGCAAGGCAGCTCCATTTCTCCTGCCGCTTACCGCTTTCTATTCTAACCTGGCTCATCTTCCACGTAGCTGGGCTATCAGGCTTTCTGATTTGGGGTCCTCCTTTTCTTCTTACCTGCAAAAGCTGCCCTCAGCTGAGAAAAGGAAGATGTTTCAACCACCCCCTTTCTCCTTCTTCTAGATTCCTTTTATACCGTTAGTATTATCTTGCTTGCTGCTTAGTCACCAATTAGAGCTACTCGTCTGTATTGACTGCTCACCCTGTGCCAGGCACTATGCTGGGTGCTTTACCAGCCATGCACAAAGTCAGACCTCACCATGGTACCATGAAGTCGATGCAGTTGCCACCCCATTTTATTAATGAGGAAACTGAGGCTAATTACCTCGCTCAAGGCATATAGGTATTTGGGTCCACATGCGTGTGATTACAGAATTCTTAGGTTTTCGCACGCCTAGTCAAAGATGGATAGTAATCATAATGGTCACGAAAATGTGCTATTTGTTTTTGCAGCCACACGGCACAATCGAGGGAGCACGACACACAGCTTAGCGACCGTGATCTGTGAACCTCTCCTCGCTGGAACCTTCTCAGGTAGAATGACTTGGGCACCCATTTCCTCTGTCTCTAAAGCAGCAGCACGTGCATCGAAGGCCAGAACAGCTCTCTTGTAGCCACTGTGAACACAGATCTCCCGGACAGGGCCCGGGGACCTCATTTGGTGGGGACCATAGAAGGCCTGGGTGGGCTATGGGCGGCAAAGAATTTGCTCTCCTTCTGTGTTGTAGCTTTTAAAGGGAAAGCCTTGGATCACTAGATTTTCTCACAGTGTTCTCTTGCTCGAGGAACTTGGGTGAAGTTGCTCTGGGTTGGGATTGGGGGACATTTACAAATACTGCCTTCAGGGCACCCGGGGGGCTCAGTTGGTTGAGCATCCAACTCTTGATTTCGGCTTAGGTCATGATCTCACGGTTTGTGAGTTTGCTGACTTGGGATTCTCTCTCTGTATTTGTCTCTTTCTCTCAAAAATAAATAAATCAACTTAAAAATAAAAAACAACCCAACCAAATACTTCCCTCAAAAGTGGTCCTTTCTGCTAACCTTAAACCACTGATTTGGAAAGAGCCCAGGACCCTCAACTTGGATTTCTCTTCCCTCTAGACAAAGTCCCCTCTCTTATTTATATTAAAAAAAAATTTTTTTTTTAATGTGTATTTATTTTTGACAGAGAGAGAGAGAGAGAGAGCGAGCATGAGTGGAGGAGAGAGAGGCAGACACAGAATCTGAAACAGGCTCCAGGCTCTGAGCCGTCAGCACAGAGCCTGATGCGGGGCCTGAACTCACAGACGGCGAGATCACGACCTGAGCCGAAGTCGGACGCTCAACCGACTGAGCCACCCAGGAGCCCCTTATTTATATTTCTTCCAAAGACAGGAGACATTTTTATTCTTTCTCTTTTTTCAAGAGTCTTCATTCTGGAATTCTGGAGTTCATGCCCCAGTCCCCCAAATTGCCCTTTGCCATTCTTCCTGGGAGGGCATAGGTTTTATGCATATAAGATTTGTGGCAGCTAGTGCAGGCAGTCTAGACCTATCAAGTCTTAGAGTGATGGTTAGGTGCCTTCTGTCCTACCCTCACCTCAAGTTTATTGTCGTTTGGCTCGACAGAACCTTGAAAGTGGGGGTGGTAGCCGGGGTCTTTTGTAGCCACCACAGCCCCGAGCACCGGGCGGTCCACGGAGATGTCAGCGGCCCCGTGTCGTCCACGTTGGTGCACCGTGAACCCAGAGCAAAGCCAAAGGCTGAGCTATGCATTGTGGTAGGGGGTCATCGCTAGTGGGATGGCTACTTTGCCATTGGGCCTCACACCCTTCCTTCCATTCCCGCTCCTGGCCCAGCATTGGAATAATCCGGAACAGTCAGGCTGTCTACATCCAGCCAAGGAGGTGGGCCGTTTCCATTCGTTCCCTCCTCCCTTCTCTTTCGCCTCTCCCGAGCATGGTGCGGTCTCAGAGGAGAGGCATAGCTTGAGTCCTGCTTGCCTGTGATAATCACACTGTCAGCGTGAGGAGGGCAGAGCGGTGAGAAATGAGACACCTTTCAAATACTGAGATTTCTGGGTCTCGACTTCTCAGCGGTGGCATCTTCTCTCCCGCCAGGCAGTCACAGCATCACTGCCGCTGCACCTCAGGAGACAGAGCCAGAGGATGATGGAGCTGTGTTGCACAGGGGCCTCGGCCACCTGCTGCTCAGAGTCTCCATGAATCCCCTGCAGAAGGCTGTGGAGAGAGGCACTTGACCTTCCCTTAGATCGGAAGAGGGAAGAGCCAGGGACTAGTGTTGGAATGAGTGTCCATTCGAGCTGGGGTGGGGGTGGGGGGTTCACCTTTGCCCTTGGAAGAAAAGGAAGTTTTTGAAGCCTCAATAAAGCTTCTGTTCATGATCAAACCCCAGCAGGCCTTTATGATAATTTTTATAACTTCTTCACCCAAAACTCTGGGTGCTTTGAAGGTTAATAACTCGTGTTTATCAAAAACTCCCCTTCAAGGAACTTGGGGAGCCTTGTAGACATTATCTAATTCAGAAGCACCACAGCATGAGGGAACGGGAGATGGGGAGAGGACGAACAGCCAAGATTATTCCAATGTAGGAGGACTAATAATATTAATAGCTCCAACATGGAGTTTAAGTGAGTTTTAGAAAAATCACAAAGCAAGTCTTGAGCCATCCGGAAAGAGGTCTCTTTATGTCCCCTCAGACTACCTTCTGGCTCCACTGCTGTGAGCTGGAGGCAGCTGGAAACTCACTGGCTCATCATAAAAGGGGACAAGAAGTCCTACTTCTTGGCATTGTTGTGGTGTTTAGTAAGGTAAAGGGGTAAAGGCAATGGCGCACTGCTTGGCACATGGTTAATGCTCGGCGAGCATTGCCTCCTCTCGCACTCTCTGTAGGGAGTTGCAGGATACCATTATGGCGGACTAGGGGTGAGGAGGGGGCAATGGGCCGTGTACCTTGTACTCTGCTGAGCGTACTAAGAGTAGGGATACTGGAGGTTGTCTGCGGAGGAGGAGACGGTGGCCATTTCTCTTCTCCAGAAACTTTGACATCTGAAGTCCACAGCCTGGTTTTGTGAGAAGACTGACCCTACCTCCCCCATATCTGGAACAAAAGGAGAACATGTCCTCTGAGTGAGAGTGAAATGGAGATGTGAAGCAATTTTATGGTTCATTAGGGATGAAAAAAGTGTCTCTGCCTGAATTGTCTTTGGGGGGTTGAGTCATTCGTGGAGGCTTACAGTTCTCAGCTAGTTTTACCTATCTTCTATTTTGTTCCCACTGGAAGAGGAAGCCTCTATGAGAAGGCCCTTGGCCTGTGCCTGCTTTGGAGCACTCCAGAATGGCAACAGACTTCCAATTTTAGAGCAGGGCACGGCTTGAGAGAGTTCTCTCTCTCAAGACCCACAAATAAGGATGTGTTATGCGCAATGCTCTTAAGCAGCTGTGGCCTTTTGGGGACTTAAAGCCGTAGGAGAAGAGAAAAAGGAAGAACTCATAAAACCAAAGGATCTTGAGGAGTTCTACCGGGGTCCTCTCGACTGACCGATGTGGGGAGTCAGGAAATGCACTGCTCTTACCCAGGCTCCCCCATTGCCCATTCTGAACAAGACTCGGGTAAGGAAGAGAAGGAGGCTTCTGTAAGTTCCTCTGTTGGGTGGGTCCCTCCTCATTTTAGGCCCTGCCCATCCTTGAGAATCTATGGGAGAACGGTGAGAGGCAGAAGCTTTTGTATGGCAGCCAGAGGCCTTGAGGTCCCTTTCGGTCCCCCTCCGTGAGCTCATCTGTCTGTGGCACCCTTGAGCCGTGAGGGCTGTGTGCTAGGCATCTTGCCACCGATGGTGTGGCTCAGATTCACCTCCTCTTGTTCTGCAGCGTAGATCAAGTGACTTTTGGACTTGCATGGTTTGCACCCGTCAGCCGGTGGAAAAGATAAAGGCAGACAGTGCCAGGGCAGGAGAGGTGGTGGACCTCGCCAGGTGGTTCTGGTCATGAAGAAACGGTGACTCAGAAGCGGCTGTCAGGTCGCTTAAATCTCGGGACCAACTTGTCATCTAAAAAGAGTGCAGAATAGTTGTCCTCAGTCCCAATGGGAGCCGCCCTCAGCAGTGAGACCCATCAACACCAAGCTTGAAGCACAGGGTGGATGCAAAAGAAGTTAAGCTTGTTTCTGTTTCCTGATATAACAGAGCCTTCCTCTTCCCTATAGGCTAGAATTAATACTCAAAGTTTAGAAGAAGAAGCAAATTTCCCCTGCATTCTCTAGCCTCATACTGAAGCCACACAGATCGCTCTATCATCTCTTGGGACACATTTTTGCCCTGGGTATTACCTGGCAAGTGCTGAAAGCTCCTTCCCTTAGGGGCACCTGGGTGGCTCAGTTGGTTAAGTATCCCACTTTGGCTTAGGTCATAATCTCACATTGCATGGGTTTGAGCCCCATGCTGGACCTTGTGCTGAGAGCTCTCTCTCTCTCTCTCAAAAATAAATGTAAAAAAGAAAAGAAAAGAAAAGCCGCCTTTCCTGGCTCTGAGTTGGGGCACTGGAGCCAGGGTGAAAGGTGTCCTGGGACACTTGCCTCTGGCTATTTCAGCTCCAGCCATTTTAAATCTCAGCATAAATGTCTCAGCAGTGCGTTCTTGTTTTTCTGCACGGGATGGGTATGTTCAGTGATTTAACAACCCAGCCCATGACCCAGTATTGTTGTTGCCATTGAATGTGTAATTCTCCATGTACATATAGGCTTTGATTTTCATTGTCCTCCTTGGCTCTAATTGGGAGATGCTTCATGGGATAGCGTGAGATGCAGGTGTTCGGGACCCGTGCATCAGTTAGGAGGGAAATCCAAGTTACCCTCCAGCAAGGAAATGGTCTCTCGGGCTGAGAGATGAGAAGAGGCGGAGTGAGGAGAACTTGGTTCCTAGTTTAATGGGCGCCAACTTAGACTAAACTTAGTAGAGTGAGCTGGAGAATGTATGAAATGGGGGGAGGAAAGCCACGTGTAGTTCATGACCAGTGCTGAGAGGGCCCAACAAAGCTGCCGGCCAATGAGCGTGGCCACGTTTGGTCGTCAGGTCTCCTGTCCACAGGCGGACCGGGTGGGGAGAACGACCCGAGTCTTACCTGTGTGCCAAGTGCTTTGCTGGGCCCAGGGCTGCCGTTCCGGGACAGGTATGCTCTCCCTGGCCGCGAGGTCCCTGGATTGTCTAAGGCAGACACCCGCAAGGACGCCCCCCTTCCCCATGAGTTCTTCATTGCTCTCCAAAGAGCTGGACATTTTTGTTTTTCCTGAGAAGCTGCTGTGTACCCACCTGTTCATTTATTTATCAAACGCTGTTTGGAAGCCGGATATTGGACAGAGTGCTGGCCCCAGAGCCACGAACAAGCACAGTCCTGCCCCAGGGCTCTGGATGCCTGGTCGGGGAGACAGGCACACGTACCGGAGTTTCCCTCTTGAGGGTGCTAACTGCTGGAACAGATGTGTGCACAGGCGAAGGGAAGAGTTTCGTTTGGACTCCGTGTGTGTGTGTGTGTGTGTGTGTGTGTGTGTGTGTGTCTATGTGTTTTCCAGGAAAGCTTTCCCTGGAGAGTTAATGAGTCTCAAAGCACGAGATGGAGTTAAAAGGAAGATGGAAGGCTCTAGGTAGGGATGGAACGAAGAGCCAAAGCAAAGGGAACAGACCAAATGTGCACGGGGGAGTGCATGCACACATCGTTCAAATGAGCAAAGCCTTGAGCCTTTGAAGACAAGGCTGTGTGTTTCTGGGGGTAAAGAAGGAGCAGCGGGAGGCTGTAACCTTCACTGTTCTGCACAGATCACAGTTATAAAGAGGCTTTTCTTGGCCTGCTCCAAGGACAGAGGTAAGCCCACAGTGAAGTTGCCAGACCTAGCAAATAAAAATGCAAAGTTCCCAGTTAAATTTGAATTCTAGATGAACGACAAATAATTTTTCGAACATAAGTATGACCTATGCAATATTCGGGATATACTATACAAGAAGATAGGCTACTTACCTGAAATTCGAATTTAACCGAGTAGCCTGTATTTGATCCGGCAGTCTGGGCTACAGGCGTCTTGGGGCTGGAGAGTTCGAGGGGGTCCCAAGGCCTTGGGGGGTCCCGGTGGGGAGCTGCTCGGTAAGATAGGCACTGGAGGTTTTCTGAGGTTCTCATTTCCAATCCTGAGGGAAAATCTGCAATTTTTACTATCATAGCACAAATGAAACCATGTTATGTTACATAATTTATATGGCTAATTCATTCATATATTCGCTTTTAATTCAGTCAACAAATATTTAATATGCCTCTGGGCTCCTTGCCGGGCAATGCGTATACAACGTGAGCAAACACAGAATCGGGTCCAATTCTTGAGGTGTTATCACATACTTTGACAAATCTATCACATTTCTGGCGGTTGTCCTATTTTTCTGTGCCTGCACCTAGGAAGACACTTACTTTCTGTCGCCTCCACCTCCTCCGCTCTTACTGACCCCACATTGTTTTCCACGGCCCTGCTCCCGCCAGTGATCCTGCTTTGAATGGCTTGGATGTACCGACCTCAAAGCTTCGGGTAGATCAGAATCACCTGGAGGTCAAACCATGGGGTGGAGACCAAGAAGTTGCTTTTCTGATGTGTTCCCAGATGAGACCAACGTAGGTTGGGGTTCCTTTAAGGTCCCAGGAGAGCAGTCACTCTCTCTACCCCAGTGACATCTCTGACCTGTTCATTTCACGTTTCTCCCTCTGGATTCCCTAGAGCTGAGGGCGAAATGGGGTAATCTGATATCTGGCAGCTCCCAGGGCTATTTTGGGAGTAGGATTTCCTTGTTAACTCGTGGAAGTATTAGAAGGGAAGTCTTTTTGGGAAGAGAAATTTTAAAAATCTTATAAATAAACATTACGGTTATATCACGTAATCAAAGTTGATTGCAGAACATTTAGAAAAATCCTGAAAGAGATAGTTAAAGTGACATAAAAGTTATTTATAATTCTGGTATAGTTCCTCCAGATATTTCATATATTTATGTCCACATGTATTTCTATACTTCATTCATTTATTCATTCATACACCTGCTCAACCAACATTTAGTGAGTGCCTGCTGTGCTCCAGGCGCTGCCCTGGGCACTGGGGTGGTAGTAATGGGGGAAAAGCCCCCAAGATCTCCACCCTCATGGAGCCTACATTCTCTTGGGAGAAACCGACCATACGCAACGATATAAGTAAAATACGTAATATTTTAGGTAGAGATAAATACTAAGGATAAAAGAATTAATTCAGGAAAGGGAGATATGAAATGTGTAGAGAGTTTGGGATGATGAGGGAATTTGTTTCTGAGAAGGTGATTTTTAAGTTGAGGCCTGTAGGAGGTTAGGCCACTGGGTAAGAGAAGATTCTAGGCAGGGCAAAGGCCTGGAGTGGGGGGCTCCACCTGGAGTGTCTGAGGAAAGCAGGAGTGCAGGGTGGCTGGGGGGGGGCAGCAGGTGGGGAGCAGGCTGTGGGGTAAGGCATCAGATCACACAGGTCCTTAGGGGTCATAGTGAGGGCTTTGGCTTTCCTCTGCATGAGGTGGGGACGAGTGGAACAGAGGAGTGGTACCGTTCCATTATTCGATTTCCTGAACAGGAACCACTGTAGCAGCTGCGTTGAAGGTAGATCTTAGGGGGACAAAGGTTAGATCAAGGAGATCCAGGAAGCTGCTACAGTATTCCAGGCAAGACACGATAGTGGTTTGGACCAGGATGGCGGTGGTGGGAATGCTGAGAAGTAGTTCCGTTCTGGATTCTATTTTGAAGGTGGATCCAGAAGGATTTGCTGCTGGACTGGAGAATGAGGGAAAGAGAGAAATCGAGAGCAAGCAGCTGGAAGAGTAGAATCAGGCATTTGCGGACAAGGAGAGATGGCAAAGGGAGTTGGCTTTGTAGTGAATCCTGGGAGCTCAGTGTAGGACAGACGGGTTGTGCCACGCCAGTTAGACGTTGCTTGCAAATGTCCTTTGGGTGATTGGATGTACGAGTCTGGAGCTGGGGGGAGAGGCCTGGCTACAGATGTGAACTTGGGGTTGTCAGCACAGAGGGGGTAATTAACGTCGGCAGGCATGCCACGTGGATCCCCTCGCTGGACAGGTGCACACCTTCCCAGCTTCTGTGAGTGTTGCGGCGTCCCCTCTTCTGGAGAACTTCCCTCTGCTGATGTGGCCATCTCACCTGGTAGAGGAGGAACCCATCCACCCCAGCCCTGCCATGGCATGGTCTGCAGTGAATGGTTAACCAGCTGCACACGATTCATGCTCTAGAGCTTTCCATGCGGTCAGGCTGGACCTTGTCTCAAGCTGAGACCGCGACATCCTTTCTTCCCCCGACCCCTCTGCTCCTCACTCCCTACAGGTTTCTTCTGAGAGCACCCTCTCAATAAGCCACCCCCCCGCCCCCACTCTCTCCCCTGGGCTTTTCTAGGGCACTTCATCTAACGAGACAATTCCTTGAAGCTCCTGGAGTGTGGGGATGTGTGTGCTCCGTGCCTGTGCGAGCCATTCTTCTGGAAGCCTCTGGGCTTTTCAGGTTGCCTGTTATCTGATTGCGCGATGAGTCGGGATGGATTTGTGATGCCACCGGCCTCCCAACACCCTGTCGTTAGCAATGCAAGGCTTGTTGTGGGTACAGGCGGGAGGGCGGGCTGGTCCTTGGGGGAGGCGAGTCATTATTTCCGCCTCGGTGCATTCTAATCATATTTCCCTCTGTCAAACCTAGCAGCGCTTTCCATCTTGCTGTAGAGTCTCTGCTTCCCTTCCCCTCGGATCAGGGACAAATCAGCATGATGAAGCCTGGCAGTAGATCATTTAGAGATTTTCATCTCTATTAGTAGCCAAGGGCTGGCGGCATCTTTTGAACTGGCGTGTGACTACTCGTGTGCATTTTGCTTTTACATAGTAGACGGCGCGGCCTCCTCCTTTGAGATGCTGTCTGTCTCGCACGTTGATTTTCAAGAAGAATGGAGGTCATGGAGAAGGATGAATGGGCGGTGAGCAAAGTTCTGTGAATTCTGCCCAGCAGAGTGATTCAGGTATCTGTTGGATCTTTTCTACTTTTCTTTTAAATTGGAGTATTACAGACTAAAGTGCCCTGGTGTTAAGTATACAGTTGCAGCGATTCTCACATGCGTGGATGTCCCTGTGGCTGCTACCCGGATCAAGGCACAGGGCATTTTCGACGGCCTAGAACGTTCCCTGGTGCCACCTCCCTGTCAGTCCTCATCCCTACCCTAAGTAACCACTGTTCTTACTTCTATCGCCATCCATTCCTTTTCCTGGTCTTGAACTTTATGTAAATGGAATCGTACAATCTCCAGCCTTCTGTATTAGACTTCTTTGATCTCTTATTTTGTCAGGAAAATTCCTCCACGCAACTGTATGTCCCATCCTTTGTCCTTTAAAAATTTCTGGTCGGTATTCCATTGTGTGAATCGGTCGCGATTTGTCTATTCTACTCTTACCGGATTGCTTCTGATTTTTGGCTATTTTATATTATCAAAACTATCTCAGCGTCTGTAAACTGATTCAATACCCCTTTCCCACAAAAAGCCTGCACGCTCTATAGGATACGGTTTTGTATCCTCCTCTTCATTGCATAGATGGGGAACCTTCATAGGGAGTGCCAAGGACTTCCTTAAGGTCCCACAGCCATGGTGGGGACAGAGCTAGGACGGTAACTTTGGTCTCTCGACTGCTGGTCCAGTGACCTTTCCCAGATCCCTGCTAGCACTGCTGCTGAAATTCTTGACATCCCGAGCCCAGGTCAGGGGGCCTCTCCACCCCCTTGTGTTGGTAACCAAACTGCCTTCCTGATCGCTGAGACCCTGCACCTCATTTAGCTGGGACCCGTTCACGACTGAACAAGGGCAGTTTCCCCAGTGGCCCTCCAAGCACAGAGATGCACTCCACACTCAGGTGGCAGCCACAATTAAGTCTCTTTCAAAAGGAAGCGGCGGGAATCCCCACCTGACAGGGTCCGCAGAGCTGAGGGAGGCCTGGCCACGACGGGCCCTTCTGGCTGCCGGCGACCCCTCTGCTCTTCTCTGGTCCGCACTGTTCCTTTCTGCCCCCACAATCTCTATTGCCTTCCGGCTCATTTGGCTTTTCTTTCATGGTTCTTGATTTGCTTTTTCAAGCAAGGCCTCGTCTCTTGGAAGAGGTCGTAGGATTCACCGAGAGTGCTGTTGGCACCCACGAGGCCCCAGTCTTCACGGTCGACCTGAAGGTTCGGTGACCTCATTCCATGTTCACGGACGAGCAGACGGAAGCTCTGAGTTTAAGTACGGTGACTAACTCGTCCTGGTTTTCCGAGGACTCCTCCGGTTTTGGCCCCGAAAGTCCTACATCCCGGGAACCCCATCGGTCCCAGGCAAATGGGGACAGTCCGTCACCCAAAAGTGAAGTGATCTGCCTCAGGTTATAAGCCAGGGCTGAGATCTGAACTCAGGTCTCTCTGGTTCCCAGGTGGTGTCCTTCTGGTTCTCTGTTGTTGGCTTTTCCTAGGTGTTCCTTTAGAACAATTTAGAAGGTGTTTTGAGGGATAGGCTCGGAAGCCTAAGTCGTGGGTGCCAGAGTTGCCTCTGGGGCATGGCGGGAGAAGGTGGGCGGCAGCCTGGGGTCAGCTTGATTTGCAGACGGCCTCAGAGGGGCCCTCAGCCCCTAGCCTCCCTGCGCCGTCTGCCTGACTCATGCTGAGGACAGGAAAAGCCCATTTCTTTAGGTACTGCTGATGAAAAGGGAGGGATAGAAGATAGAGTGCTCTTCCTCATCTCCCGATCTTGAGTCAATCTGGGAGTGTCTGAGGTTTGAGAAAGCGGGGTAGCCAGCCACGCATGCGACACAGTGACCCTTTTGGACTACGGCCCGCAAGCTGCTAGGTTCCTAATTTTTGGCTAGTTTTGGGAAGAAGTTGTCTGGGTTCCAGTGGGTCTCAAAGCTTCCCCCGACGAGTTTGTTGTGTCCTTGAGCAGCGCCCCTGCCAGGGGGGTGCTCAGCCCTCTGGAGTGCACCCCAACGCTCCAGTTCGCCAGGGCCCAGCCAACATGCCGCCCCACCCCTCCCCACAGCTAGGGTACCTCTGTGGACAACTTCATCTTCTTTGATGCAGCTTATTTATATTACTTAAGCAGGATTTGACCAATTACTTAAATTAAACTTTCTCTATTAGATTTTACCGTTGGGTGCAAAGTTATGTGATTCATTTTCTATCAGAAGCCAAAGCGAGCTTATTGCCTGGTCGTGTGCTTTCGTGTGGCCCCAGGGACGCACAACAATTCTCGGCAAAGGAGGATTCTCCCTCCTGCCCACCCAGGCTGACACCTGCTTTTCCCTTCTGCCACCCAGCCAGTATTAGGCAGCTCAAAGAGAATTTAAGGGAACACCTTCTAGACACATTTAGGCACAGAGTGGAACAGAGGATTGAGCCAAGAGCCTAAATTCATGGACAAGCCGACAAATAGATATGTTGTCTTTGCTTTAAGGCCGCTGGCTCATGGAAGTGGTAATGTTTTCCAGGGAGGGCGAAGTTGTGTGGGAGGAAGGAGGAGGCCAGGACGGGATCGATGGATTTTCACCTATGTGCCAGGCACCATACTTATTAGACCATTGTATTTTTTTTTTAACATTTTAATTTCATTATTATTATTTTTAACATTTTTATTTATTTTTTGAAAGAGAGACAGAGCGTGAGCAGGGGAGGGGCAGAGAGAGAGGGAGACACAGACTCCGAAGCAGGCTCCAGGCTCCGAGATGTCGGTACAGAGCCCGACGTGGGGCTCCAACTCACGCACCGCGAGATCGTGACCTGGGCTGAAGTTGGATACTCAACCGACTGAGCCCCCCGGGCGCCTGTATTTCAATCTCATAGCAAACCTTCTGAAGTACTAGGTTTACATGTGGCCGGTGTGTGACTTGTGAGTCCATGTCTCAAGCACTTATCAAGCAGCAGAGCCAATACCTCCTCCAAGTCTGAGTCCAAAGCCCACACTTTTCTTAGGAGTTTAGAACAAATTCCTAGAGGATTCTACTACTGGGGGACTTTAGGAGATACCCTATCTAACTATATAGTTAGATACATATCTAACTATATCTCTCATCGGTTTTTCCTTTCAAAGGAGGGAATACCACTTGAGGGACTTAAAATTTATTTTCAGAAACAAAAGACTTTTTGAAATTGTAAATATCCACTAAACAATTAGCTGGTTTCCACAGGCCATTGTGTTTTATTTTATTTTTTTGATCTAATTCATTGTCAAATCGGCTAACATACAGTGTGTACAATGTGCTCTTGGTTTTGGGGGTAGATTCCCGTGGTTCATCACTTACATACAACACCCAGTGTCCATCCCAACGAGTGCCCTCCTCAATGCCCATCACCCACTTTCCCCCTTCCCCCCCACCCCATCAACCCTCAGTTTGTTCTCTGTATTTAAGAGTCTCTTATGGTTCACCTTCCTCCCTCTTGGTTTGTAACTATGTTTTTCCTCTTCCCCTCCCCCATGGTCTTCTGTTAAGTTTCTCAAGATCCACATATGAGTGAAAACATATGGTATCTGTCTTTCTCTGCCTGACTTATTTCACTTAGCATAATACCCTCCAGTTCCATCCAAGTTGTTGCAAATGGAATGATTTTATTCTTTATCACTGCCAAGTAGTATTCCATTGTATATATAAACCACATCTTCTTTATCCATTCATCAGTTGATGGGCATTTAGGCTCTTTCCATGATTTGGCTATTGTTGAAAGTGCTGCTATAAACACTGGGGTACAAGTGCCCCTGTGCACCAGCACTCCTGTGTCCCTTACACAAGCCATTTTCTTTATTTATTTTTTATGTTATATTTTAAGGTTTATCAAATGTCTTTACGTTGCCTTTTCCATTACTCCTTTTTTAAAAAAGTTTTTGTTATAATCACCCAGTGTTCATCACAACAAGTGCACTATTTACTCCCCATCACCTCTTTTCTCCACCTCCCCACCCCTGCCCCTCTGGGAACCATCTTCTTGTTCTCTGTAGTTGAGTCTGTTTCTGGTTTGCCCCTCTCTGTCTCTCTCTCTTTTCTTTTGAGTGCTTGTTTGGTTTCTTAAACTTCACATGAGTGAAATCAGACGATATTTGTCTTTCTGTGACTGACTTATTTCACTCAGCATAATACTCTTTAGCTCCGACCATGTCATTTCAAATGGCAAGACTTCACTCCTTTTTATGGCTGAATATTATTCCATTGTGTGTGTATGTACATATCTTAACTTCTTTATCCATTCATCTATTGTTGGGCACTTGGGCTGTTTCCATAGCTTCGTTACTGTAGATAATGCTGCTATAAACATAGGGGTGCATGTATCCCTTTGGATTAGTGTTTTTGTATTTTTTGGGTAAATGCCAAGTGGTGAAATTATTGGATCACAGGGTGGTTATATTTTTTTAAATTTTAATTTATTTTTCTAATTTATATCTAAGTTAGTTAGCATACAGTGCAATAATGAATTCAGGAGTAGATTCCTTAATGTCCCTTACCCATTTGGCCCATTCCCTCCCACAACCCCTCTAGTAACCCTCTTAAGAGTCTTATGTTTTTGTCCCCCTCCCTGTTTTTATACTATTTTTGCTTCCCTTCCCTTATGTTCATCTGTTTTGTATCTTAAAATCCTCATATGAGTGAAGTCATATGATATTTGTCTTTCTCTGACTACTTTCACTTAGCATAATATCCCCTAGTTCCATCCACATAGTTGCGAATGGCAAGATTTCATTCTTTTTGATTGCCGAGTAATGCTCCATTGTATGTATATGTGTGTGTGTGTATGTGTGTGTGTGTATATATATACACACACACATATGTGTATATGTACATGTATATACATGTATACACACACACACACACACACACACATACATACACCACATCTTCTTTCTCCATTCATCCATCGATGGACATTTGGGCTCTTTCCATACTTTGGCTATTGTCGATAGTGATACTATAAACATTGGGGTGCATGTGCCCCTTTGAAACAGCACACCTGTATCCCTTGGATAAATACCTAGTAGTGTAATTGCTGGGTCATAGGGTATTTTTATTTTAAATTTTTTGAGGAACCTCCATACTGTTTTCCAGAGTGACTGCCCCAGTTTGCATTCCCACCAGCAGTGCAAAAGAGATCCTCTTTCTCCGCATCCTCGCCAACATCTGTTGTTGCCTGAATTGTTATTGTTAGTCATTCTGACAGGTGTGAGGTGATATTTCTTTGTATTTTCTTGATGATGAGTGATGTTGAGCATTTTTTCATGTGTTGGCCATCTGGATGTCTTCTTTGGAGAAGTGTCTATTCATGTCTTTTGCCCATTTCTTCACTGGATTATTTGTTTTTTGGGTGTTGCATTTGATAAGTTCTTTATAGATTTTGGATACTAACCCTTTATCTGATATGTCATTTGCAAATATCTTCTCCCATTCTGACGGTTGCCTTTTAGTTTTGCTGATTGTTTCCATCGCTGTGCAGAAGCTTTTTATTTTGATGAGGTCCCAGTAGTTCATTTTTGCTTTTGTTTCCCTTGCCTCTGGAGACGTGTTGAGTAAGAAGTTGCTGAGGCCAAGATCAAAGAGGTTTTTGCCTCCTTTCTCCTTGAGGATTTTGATGGCTTCCTGTCTTATATTGAGGTCTTTCATCCATTCTGAGTTTATTTTTGTGTATGCTGTAACAAAGTGGTCCAGGTTCATTCTTCTGCATGTTGCTTTCCAATGTTCCCAGCACCACTTGCCGAAGGGACTGTCTTTATTCCATGGGATATTCTTTCCTGCTTTGTCAAAGATTAGTTGGCCATACGTTTGTGGGTCCATTTCTGGGTTCTCTGTTCTGTTCCATCGATCTGAGTGTCTGTTCTTGTGCCAGTACCATCCTGTCTTGATGATTACAGCTTTGTAGTATAGCTTGAAGTCTGGGATTGTGATGCCTCCTGCTTTGGTTTTCTTTTTCAAGATTGCTTTGGCTATTCGGGGTCTTTTCTGGTTCCATACAAATCTTAGGGTTATTTGTTCTAGCTCTGTGAAAAATGCTGGTGTTCCTTTGGTAGGGATTGCATTGAATATGTAGATTGCTTTGGGTAGTATCGACATTTTAACAATATTTGTTCTTCCTATCCAGGAGCGTGGAATCTTTTTCCATTTCTTTGTCTTCTTCAATTTCTTTCATAAGCTTTCTATAGTTTTCAGTGTATAGATATTTCACCTCTTTGGTTAGATTTATTCCTAGGTATTTTATGTTTTTTTTGTGCAACTGTAGATGGGATCAATTCCTTGATTTCTCTTTCTGTCACTTCATTGTTGGTGTATAGGAATGCAACAGATTTCTGTACATTGATTTTATATCCTGGAACTTTGCTGAACTCATGAATCAGTTCTAGCAGTTTTTTGGTGGAATCTTGTGGGTTTTCCATATAGAGTATCATGTCATCTGCGAAGAGTGAAAGTTTGACCTCCTCCTGGTCGATCTGGATGCCTTTTATTTCTTTGTGTTGTCTGACTGCAGAGGCTAAGACTTCGAATACTATGTTGAATAACTGTGGCGAGAGTGGACATCCCTGTCTTGTTCCTGACCTTAGGGGGGAAGCTCTCAGTTTTTCCCCATTGAGGACGATATTAGCATTGGGTCGTTCATATATGGCTTTTATGATCTTGAGGTATGCTCCTTCTATCCCTACTTTCTTGAGAGTGTTTATCAAGAAATGTTGTTGTATTTTGTCAAATGCTTTCTCTGCATCTATTGAGAGGATCATATGGTTCTTGTCCTTTCTTTTATTGATGTGATGAATCACATTAATTGTTTTGCGGATATTGAACCAGCCCTGCATCCCAGATATAAATCCCACTTGGTCATGGTGAATAATTTTTTTAAATGTATTGTTGGATCTGGTTGGCTAATATCTTGTTGAGGACTTTTGCATCCATGTTCATCAAGGAAATTGGTCTATAGTTCTCCTTTTTAGTGAGGTCTTTGGTTTTGGAATCAAGGTAATGCTAGCTTCATAGAAAGAGTTTGAAAGTTTTCCTTCCATTTCTATTTTTTGGAACAGTTTCAAGAGAATAGGTGTTAACTCTTCCTTAAATGTTTGGTAGAATTCCTCTGGAAAGCCATCTGGCTTTGGACTCTAGTTTTTTGGGGGAGATTTTTGATTACTAATTCAATTTCTTTACTGGTTATGGGTCTGTTCAAATTTTCTATTTCTTCCTGTTTCAGTTTTGGCAGTGTATATATTTCTAGGAATTTGTCCATTTCTTCCAGATTGCCCATTTTATTGGTGCATAATCACTCATAATAGTCTCTTATTATTGTTTGTATTTCTGCTGTGTTGGTTGGGATCTCTTCTCTTTCATTCTTGATTTTATTTATTTGGGTCTTTTCCTTTTCTTTTTGATCAAACTGGCTAGAGGTTTATCAATTTTGTTAATTCTTTCAAGGAACCAGCTTCTGGTTTCATTGGTCTGTTCTACTTTTTTTTTTTTTTTTTGGTTTTGATAACATTGATTTCTGCTCTAATCTTTATTATTTCCTGTCTTCTGCTGGTTTTGGGTTTTATTTGCTGTTCTTTTTCCAGCTCTTTAAGGTGTAAGGTTAGGTTGTGTATCTGAGACCTTTCTTCCTTCTTTAGAAAGGCCTGGATTGCTATATACTTCCCTCTTATGACTGCCTTTGCTGCTTCCCAGAGCTTTTGGGCTGTGGTGTTGTCATTTTCATTGGCTTCCATGTACTTTTTAATTTTCTCTTTAACTTCTTGGTTAACCCATTCATTATTTAGTAGGATGTTCTTTATTCTCCAAGTACTTGCTATCTTTCCAAATTTTTTCTTGTGGTTGATTTGGAGTTACATAGCATTGTAGTCTGAAAATATGCACGATATGATCTCAGTCTTCTTGTACTTGTTAAGGGCTTATTTGTGTCCCAGTATGTGATCTATTCTGGGGAACGTTCCATGTGCACTGGAGATGAATGTGTATTCCACTGCTTTAGGATGAAATGTTCTGAATAAGTCTGTTAAGTCCCGTTAAGTCCACCTGGTCCTGTGTGTCATTCAAAGCCATTGTTTCCTTGTTGATCTTCTGTTTAGATAATCTCTCCATTGCTGTAAGTGGGTGTTGAAGTCCCTTACTATGATGATATTCTTGTCAATGAGTTTCTTTATGTTTGTGATTAATTGATTTACATAGTTGGGTACAACCACATTTGGAGCATAAAATTTCACAACTGTTAGGTCTTCTTGGTGGATAGACCCCTTAATTGTGATATAGTGCCCTTCTTCATCTCTTGTTACAGTCTTTATTTTAAAGTCTAGATTGTCTGATATAAGTATGGCTATTCCGGCTTTCTTATGTCAACCATTAGCATGATAGATGGTTCTTCATCCCCTTACTTTCAATCTGAAGGTGTCTTTAGGTCTAAGACACCTAACACCTTTACAAGGGTCTCTTGTAAACAGCATATAGATGGATCTTGTTTTCTAATCCATTCTGTTACCCTATGTCTTTTGATTGGAACATTTAGTCCAGACGTTTAGAGTGAGTACTGAAAGATATGAGTTTATTGTCATTACGTTTCTTGTAGAGTTGGAGTTTCTGGTGGTGTTCTCTAGTCCTTTCTAGTCTTTGCTACCTTTGGACTTTTTGTTGTTGTTGTTTTTCATCTTTTCTCCCCTCAGAGAGTCCCCCTTAAAATTTCTTGCAGGGCTGGTTTAGTGGTCACAAACTCCTTTAATTTTTGTTTGTCTGGGAAACTTTTAATATCTCCTTCCATTTTGAATGAGAGCCTGGCTGCATATTTTTCCAATTCAGCACATTGACTATATCCTGCCATTCCTTTCTGGCCTGCCAAGTTTCTGTGGATACGTCTGTTGCAAACATGATCTGTCTTCCCTTGTAGGTTAATGACTTTTTTTCCCTTGCTGCTTTCAGGATTCTTTCCTTGCCTGAGTATTTTGTGAATATGACTATGATATGCCTTGCTGATTGTCTGTTCTTGTTGAATCTTGTGGGAGTCCTCTGTGCTTCCTGGATTCTGATGTCTGTGTCTTTCCCCAGGTTAGGAACGTTTTCTGCTATGATTTGCTCACATAACCCTTCTACTGCTTTTTCTCTCTCTTCATATTCTGGGACCTCTATGATTCTAATGTTGTTCCTTTTTAACGAGTCACTGATTTCTCTAATTCTTAAATTGTGCTCGTTTGCCTTAGTCTGCCTCTTTTTTTTCTGCTTCATTATTCTCCATAAGTTTGTCCCCTATATTGCTGATTCACTGTTCTGCCTCATCAATCCTTGCCACCGTGGCATCTATTCGAGATTGCGTCTCAGTTATAGCATTTTTTATTTCATCCTGACTAGTTTTTAACTTCTTTTATCTCTGCAGAGAGGGATTCTAATCTATTTTCAACCACAGCTGGTATTCTTATTGTGATTCTAAATTGTGGTTCAGACATCTTGCTTGTATCTGTGTTGGTTAAGTCCCTGGCTGTTGTTTCTTCCTGCTGAAAGAAAGTTTTGGGGCGAATTCCTCCATTTCATCATTTTGAAGGGAGAAAAGGAATTGATAAGGTAAAAAAATTAAAATTAAAAAATTAAAACCAACACACACACACACACACACACAAATGAAATAAATGATGCTAGATTCTAGGTGTGTTTTGGTCTGGTTATTGAAAGGAGCTTGATAGATTAGAGAAAAAAGGGGGAAAACAGATAACATTTGAAAATTTGAGAAAATGAATACAATGAAATAGAATAAAACCACATGATGGGGGTAAAATGGAATTTGAAAAAGTTACCAAAAAGTAAAAAATATAGTAGAAAAAACAAAGATAAATATTTTTAATAAAAATGGAAAATAAAAATAAAATTTTTCTCTTTCTGTATTCAAGAAAAAGAAAAGAAAGGAAAAAGAAAAAAAATTGAATAGATGGATCAGTGAATAGACTGAAATACGATTGAGATTACATTGTTTTCCTCTAGAAGTCCAACTACGAAGCGCTTTATAGTCCGCGCACCAAGCAGGTGGAGAGATTTGTGTTCCTTGAAGCGCAAAGTTGGCCCTGTTGGGCGGGGCTTAGTGTAACAGCTCTGTTCTCCACTAGATGGCGCTGCTTCACTTACTCCGGTGGGTTGTTGTGGCACTTGTAGGTGTGTACGCGCATGCGCGGGAGCGGTGAAAATGGTGTTGCCCAGCTACTCAAGCCTCTAGTAGCAGAACTCGGCTCTCTGCGACCTGCAATCGCGCACGCGTCATTTGTCTCCAGCTTCCCTCCACTCCCCACTTTTATACTGCCCGTGACCAAGCCGTCAGGTTGCCAGGCGGCACCTCCCTGCTGAGTTTGATCTCAGACGCGGCTGTGTCTCCCGACCCCTCACTTCTGAGGGATTGCGGCTTTGTCCCTCCCAGATCCTCTGCGGGAGGGTCTCGCCGAGCAATGGCCGGTGCCGGCCGCACCCAGGAATCCTCGCGGGACCCGGCTGCCGCCGCCGCCCAGAGACTGCAGCCGCCCCAGAAAAAGTCGACGCGATCGTGTAGCAGCAGCGCCTCAGGGATTCCGGGAAATCACAACACACATGTGGCGCCAGGCTTCACCCCCAGGGGCCTTGTTCCAGCACCAGCGGGTGCGGTTGTTCTCCGGGTCCGCTGACACCTTTGCCTGTGGCGGGGAGGGCACACAGCCTCTACCAGGTGTCCTCCCGGCAGGGGAACCGCCTCTCCCGCGTGGCCGAAGACCCCCGGACTCGACTCTGACTCTGCTCCTGGGGACTCGCCCTTCCCACCAGAGCACCACCAGGTATCCAGCCGCGGAGTTTCAGACTCTGCGATCCCGTTTTTAGAGTCTGAATGGAACTTAAACCCTCTCCTGTCTCCTTTCTCCCTTTTTAGTTCAGTCCCTGCAGCTGTTTCCACTTTTCCACGTTCCCTCCAGCTGCTTTTGGGGAGGGGTGCTTTCCCCATACTCTCCACCGCCCCCCCCCCCCCCCGCCCCCATCTCCACCCTCCCCCCCCCCCAAACAGCTCCCTGCCCTCCGGGGCTTCTCTCTCCCCCAGTTCACCTCTCTGTGCCGCGTATCTGCTGAGTTCTGTGGTTCAGGTTGTGCAGATTGTTGTGTTAATCCTCAGGTCAGTTTTCTGGGCGTGCAGGATGGTTTAGCGTTGGTCTGGCTGTATTTCATGGACGTGAGAGGTAAAAAAAAAAAAATCTTCCTGCTCTTCTGCCATCTTGGCTCCCCCTTACACCGGCCATTTTGAACAGGGTGGGAAAGACCGTCAAGAGCGTTCTAACCCCAGAGTAAGTCAAATATGGCCTTCTAGGTAAACAACAATATTGAATACTTGAATCAGCCAGGTGTGAGTGTGAATTCTGGCCGCCACTGGTCGAAAGCAAGTTCTTGAAATCTCTGGGACAGTTTCTTTATCTACGAGACCAAAGGAATGAGCCCCGTTTTGTAGAGCTGGCAACCGTGTGGGGCAGGGAGGTGTCGACAGATGCTAGTTCCTTCCTTCCTCAGAATTCCTTGCTTCTCAGAAGCAAACCTTCCAAGTCGGGTGAAAACATGAGGAGCCGTTTGCCAGAACACCAACGGAGGACAGACGATGAACCCATGGAGTTTCTTTCGGGGGATGCTCTCTGTACCCCGATCCCCCTGGCACCTAGCTTTCTCTTTGCTTTTCCCTTTCCTGGCCATCTCGGTCCGTTAGGTCACCTCCGTAGAAGGTGAGCAGAGGAATGATGGGAGACCAATCGATAAATCAGTGTTGCTCTATTTTAGCCACCCTGCGGGAGGGTTTGGCGGATAGGAGTTGTGTACGTTTGCTTGAACATTTTAAACTCTGTGGGTTTCCTCCTGGGAATGCTGCCCTCACCTCCATCGAGAGCTCTGGGAACTTCCCTGACATCCGTTGACAGCCGTATCCCCACAAACCGGGGGATGGAGTTGGCTCCACTGGCTAGGTGGGAGGTCTGATGTGGGGAGGGTTTGGCATCGCAGCCACCTACACACCTTCCCACGCACAGCCGGTGGCGTCTCCTAGGCCTCTCTGGGGGTCGGGCCTGTGGCTTCCTGCCTCTCACCCCTCACTCAGCCCTGCTTGTGCCCAGGTAGAGCCCAGGGCGGGTTTGGACTCAGATGAACAAGAACAGCCGGGGAGTGGGTTCTGTGGCACGTGCCTCCTGCCCTCGCCGGGGGCGCCCCACTCTTTGCTCTATGCCCCAACCATCCTGGCCGCTCGTGGATGCTCAGCAGTCAGGCCCACCTGGCCCCACATTCCTCCGACCCCTGCCTCCTGCAGGGATCTAGCTCATTCTTCGCAGCTCTTCTGGGAGTTACCGCCCCTAGGATGGTTGTGCTTCCTCCTTCCAGGCCCCCTCTATGCAAGGCAGCTTGCTCTGGGCCTCCTCGGTGCAGACCTTGCCTTCTCGGTTTCCGTCATCCTGCATTATGAAAGCGTGTTGACTTCTTTGAAGGAGAGGCTGTGACACGTCAACCCTAGCTCTTCTCTGTGTTCTGCACCTGACCCTTCCTTACTCTCCTCCCTGCCCTGGGTGCCCCCGGGCGGTCCTCCTCATCCCTAGGACGGGTTATTGTAGCGGCCTGTTACCTACCCTCCAAACCGGTCACCAGGGTGTCCTCCGAGAATGCACGTGGGACTGCCCTTCCTCCCAGAGGCCTTAGTGGGTTCCCTCGTGCCCACGGGGACTGCACCAGTCCGAGTCAGGGGTTTACTGGAGAGATGGAGGGGCTGTGGATGCGACATGGGGAAGGGCAGGCAGCTGATACGGGGTGTGCCAGTGAGCAGACGACCACCGTGGAGGACGGGAGCCCGATCCCGCAGGGGCCCCGAGACGCCGAGAACGGGCCTCAGAATTGCCACGAACGGGGTGACGAACCCAGCTCTTCTCCAAGGCTCCCACTGGTCCTTGGCTGAGTTTGCTCCCAGGAGTGTTAATTATCTGACGCCGTGGTCTGCCCTGCATAGGGGCCAGCGGGCTCCATCGGCCAGAGGCTGCCCCCAGGCAGAGTGCAGGTGTGTGCAAGAAGCCGCTGTCGGTGGAGCGCCGCGCGCCGAGGGCAGCGGGAGGGGCGCTGGCGGGATGCCCACAGCCTGGCTCGTGAGGCCTCGCGCCAGGCAGCCACCTCCCACCTCTTCCGCCTGCACCAGTTCTTGGGTCCAGCAGCCCCCGGGCTGCGTGCGGGGCCCTGCACACCCTGGCCGGGTTGTTGGCTTGTGTGTTGGTTGGTTGCCCCCATGCTCTTGCTTGCGCTATGCCATCTGTCTTGGGTGCCCTTTTCTCATTTCTCCATCTGGTTAACGCCTACACATTCTTCAAACTTCAGCCTGACCTCCTCCAGGAAGCCTTTCTTGACTAACCCCTTCCCCAGCCCGACTCAGATGCCCCTTTGCAACATCTTTCGCCGAGCTGTTTCCCTCCCCAGACCGTGGGATCCGTGGCACATACTCCCCATGTGATTCATCTTCAAGTCCCTAGTAATGAGTGAGCGTGTGGCCTGGCACATGGCAAATATGTGTTGGACTGAATTATGCATCTGTGTTTCATTGTGAAGCACATGCTTGGGACTCTATACTCGGGTCCTGACTTGAACTCGTCTTTGCCCCACTCTCTTCTCATTGGCAGAGGGAGGAAGGAAATAAAACTGAGACCCCTACCCTCCCACCCCCTGCCCCTCTACCAGGGGGAAAAGGCACTTCGTTCTTCCATCCGGAGAGACTGGAGCTGAAAGTGGTGACCACAGGGAGGCGGAGAAGCCGGAGGGGGTAGAAAGCACTAGGGAAACGCACACGTGCGTGCACGCACGCACAGACACACACGCACTTGTGCATGCACGTGCAGAGAAATGTGGACAGACAGGTCCACATGCAGATAGAGAAAAGATAGAGGAAGAATAACAGACAGACTGAGAGGGACTGGACCCACAAGAAAGGGAAAAGGGGATTGAGGGAAGCAGGAATGCACGACAAGGAAAAAGAAGAGAGAGAGAAAAGAATGGAAGGCGGGAGACGGGAAAGCGGAAAGTAAGGCTCTGGAATGTGCTAACGGGAAAGCAGGTGAGTAAGAAGCGCTGGAGGGTGGGAGCCTGCGTGGTTCAGTTGTTGAGCGGCTGAGCGTGGCGGGGACTCAGGACACGATCTCCCGGCCGGTGAGTTCGAGCCCCACATCAGCAGGGCAGGGCCCGCTTTGGATCTCTGGCTCCCTCTCTCTCTCTGACCCTCCTCCGCGGTCATTGTTGCACCATGGCACCTGCTCTGGTGGCCGGCCGTGTGTAGCGTTTGCGGGACCATCTCTAAACCTTCTTTCAGAGACTCCAATGCACTGGAGCAGACCCACCCATGCAGCGGCTCCCACGTGCATGCCTTTGGCCTTGTGCTGTTGGGCTGTGGTGGCTCATGAAAGAATAATGACCCACATCCATTTTTAAAGCTGCCCAGTGCTCCTCACAGCCCAACTGTCTAAACGTTTGCAAAGCTGGCAACGTGGCCCCGCGGGAGGAGGCCCCGAGACTCGCCCCAGGGTCGGCTTGGCTGCCCACCCCGGCTGGCTCCTGGGTGCCGTCACCGTGCCGGGGAGGGGACAGAAATGGCTCTGCCCGCCTCTTGGGTCACAGGGCAGGAGCCAAGAGAATAGGGCCCTGCAGGAATTCTCTTCCTCCCACGCGCCCAGGTGGACTTTGGAGCTTGGGAAGAATTCTGGTCTTAGAGGCAAGTCCTTCGACGAAATCTGTTACCACAGACATTCTCTTCCCCACCTTTGCTCGACAGCCGCTGTGCCAGGTACTAAGCCATCAACTCCCAGCTCTGAACCCCGTATGCCGCGCTCGGTGGGATGATGCTGGGCGTTGGAACCCCGGATCTGCCTTGCCCGCTGGCTCCCTGCCAGGATTTGCCAGCAGGGGCGCAAGAGGGAGGAAGGGTCTGCTCGCTGCCATTTCCCTGCCGATGGGCGGAGGGCAGCACCCCAGCAATGCCTCCCCCCACCGGCAGCACCCTCTCGGGCCGCGGCAGCAGCCGAATGCCCAGCGTGGCTGTGTCAGTGCTCAGGGCCAGCCTCGCTGCTCCCCTCGGAGACACCAGCGCCGGCCAGGGGACGTCCCCTCCCCCGGAAGCCTGGGCCCCGTCTCTGCGGGGGCCCTCCCCCCAACTTCGGCATCCTAACGGTCCCAGCATTCCTCCAACGTTGCCCCAACCCCGGGGGTTTCACCTCGCCCTGGTGTTCGGGGTTCTGGAGTACCCAAAACGCGATTGCCCGGCTCCCTGCGCAGCCCCGGGCCGATCGGGCAGGTGCGTCACCTGTTCCCTGCCCTCCCTCCCTGACCTCGGTTATCTCATTACCAATATTCTAGGAAGGTAACAGTCCTTTTGGTTCCCGAAACACGCAGGCCACCCCTTCTCGCCGGTCCCCACGGCGGCTCTGTGCGGCCTGTACTAGCCGCGCCTCGGCATCCAGAGAGGCAGAGGGACTTGCCCGCGGTCCTAGTGAGTCGCACACGGCTGGTTTCAAGTTCACGTTTGTCGCCCCGGTTCTTCCTCTTTCCCCTGCGGCCTGTCTCGAGTTGAATGCACCTGCCGGCCAGCTGTAGTTACCTACCGTTTTCCTGTTGGCTTGCCACCATGCCTGCCCTGCCCTTGGCCCTTGGGCTTTGAACTTTGTCTGTGGCTGTCTGGATCCTTCACCTTCTGCGGGGCATCTCCTTAACGCTGGTGTCCCTCCCCCTTCCCGTGAGTTTGCATTGAAACTAAAAGCTTTCTAGAACCTTGGACTTAGACCTCGTTCACTTAAAAGGCACTTCCCAGAACACTCAATTTTATTCATACCATGAAAACAATCCATGTTAAATAGCTGGGTCACTGCATATTCGCAGACATCTCAGCTCTGAACTGCTTTATTTGGATGGCTACTGAAGTATATTCCCAGAAAAGATGCTGCTGGGTGGCACGGGAGAGGCTTGCCCGGGTTGGGTACTTCCAGGGCAGCTCCAGGCATCATTCTGCCTTAGTGTCACCCCCCACGCCACCTGTGTGCTGCCACCGAGAACAGAAACATGCCCGAGGGAGTGCCCGCTCTCGGACTGCTTCCAGCGTAATTAATGAAAGCAGGGCTTTGCTTAAAGATCCTGCAGCAACAGTAAGTACCAGGCTGCAGCTATGTCGGAGGGGAAGGAGCACTGTATCCGGAGTTAGGGGACTGGCAGGAGTGAGAAACTTGAGCAAATACCAACCTGTGTGATCCTGAGTTTGCTTAACTTTAAAATGGGGATACTAATAATACTGTCCTAGACTGGGAGTGATTTTGAAAATATTAGGATCCATGCATGGCCAAATTCTCCCTTCCCTATCATCCCTCATATCCATCAGGGTATCCCTCATACCATTTTAAGGAAAGTATCCCCAAAATAATGCAATGGGAATCAAAATAGAGCTTTATTGATTTCTCAGCAGGTACCTCAAACCCTCAGTGTGGTTGCATTGATTTTATATTGCTTCGTGGCCTAATACAGCACCCGTTTATTATCTCACGGTGTCTATGGGTCAGGATTTGGGGCATGGTTTACCTGGGTCCCCTGTTTCACGGTCTTTCGTGAGGCTGCGATCAAAGGGCTGCAGTTCCCATCTGAAGGTTTGGCTGGCAAGGGTCTGCGTGGCTCATTCACGTGGCCGGTGGCCGAATTCAGCTACTCATATGAGGTTACACTGAGAGCCTCAGCTCCTTGCCGGCTGTTGGCCCGAGGTCACCCTCAGTTCCTCGTCACGGGGACCCCTGCAATAGGGCAGCTTACGTCATCAAAGCCAGCAAAGGGCACAGTCCGTTAGCAAGATGATGTGACACTTTTACGCAGCCTCATCAGGGGCATCTTATCACCTCTGCCATGTGCTGCTGGCTGGAACCAAGTCACCATTGGGGCAACCGTCCTCACTGGGAGGGGATCACATCGGAGTGCAAACGCCAAGGGGTGGAGATCACCGGGGACCTCTCAGAAGCTGCTTACCGCTATAGGGCTCTTGGATGCAAGCTGGATAAAGAATATGACTGGGACTTGGGTCTCCAGTGGGGACTCCCACATTTCTCTCCCTTACCCACACTATAAAATCTAAATCTTGGGATCCATTCGCCGAGGTGTACCTGGAGAGGGGGGTGTGAGCCTTCAAGTGGTCTGCTTATCCATCGCTGGCTTATTTGATGGAAGGAAAAGGTGGATGGGGCAGACTTACTCCAGGGGCCAGGCCTAAGGCAGGAGGAAAGGAATGAGCCTGGGATCCCGCACTGGCAACATGGCGACACGCTGAATGAATGATGTGGTCTCTGATGGGTTAGGTCAGCAACTCCCTTACACGGTAGGGTTCCCTGCAGTGGGAAGAGCAGAGGCGGCCCTGTAGGAAGAAGGGCTGAGCCCTGTGGCCCGGTGGCCGTGAAGGCTAAGTGGCAGCGTTATGCGACTGGACCAGGTGTGTTAAACAGTATTTTAACGTTGAATTTTTAAAGAAGTCTTACATAGCTTTGCGCAGTGACAGTATCGTAGCCAACGAGGTTTATCCGAGGCGCAATTGTTGCTAATTGAACACTTTTCCCAATACCCCCGCCGTGATGACTTGAAATAAATGAGTCTTACACACGTATAAAATAAGCTCCAGGATAAGAGGTCACTGTGGCAATAGGGTCCAGGAAAGCTCTCATGGAGGAAATTAAATGTAAGATGCTGATAAACAAAGGGAGGCCAGGTGAGGGAAAGGGTACAGAGGTGGGAAGCCCTGATTCATTCATTCAGCAATCATGACTGAGAACTGACTCTACACCAGCTCTTAAACTGAAAATGTGGAACTAAAAGTAACAGTGTGGACAAATGGAAGAGGCAGATGGGTGCACACAGAGCTTGACCATATACTGACCCAAGAAATAATTAAGAAAGCTACAGAGCTTAAAAGGAGCTTAAAGGAGGAGAGGGGTTAATCCCACTGGACAGAGGAGAGAGGGAGCAAAGGGGTAAACAACAACAACACAACGAAAACCACACGAGTGAGATCCAAGATGTATCTTGCAGGCTGAACAAAGCAGATTATGGAGGCAGTGGGTGAGTCTGGTTGGAGGGGAAAATTTTGTGCAAGGAATAAGTGGGGGCTGTACATGCTCTGCCCAGTAACAGTGATGATCAGGGATCTTGTTGCATCTTCCTTCCCTTAGCTGCTGTATCAGTTAGCTGTTGCTGTGTAACAAACCGCCCCCAAATGAAGTGGCTTAAAACACCACCTTTCCTTTCTTTCCTTTCCTTTCCTTTCCTTTCCTTTCCTTTCCTTTCCTTTCCTTTCCTTTCCTTCCCTTCCCTTCCCTTCCCTTCCCTTCTCCTTCCCCTTCCCCTTCCCCTTCCCCTTCCCCTTCCCCTTCCCCTTCCCCTTCCCCTTCCCCTTCCCCATCCCCATCCCCATCCCCATCCCCTTCCTCTTTCTTTCTTTCTTTCTTTCTTTCTTTCTTTCTTTCTTTCTTTCTTTCTTTCTTTCTTTCTTTCTTTCTTTCTCAGCTTTATTGAGGTATACTTGATACATCAAAAACTACACATATTGAATGATATGATTCAATGAGTTCCAGCATAAATACACCCGAGATACCATCACTACCACAATCAAGGTGATAAATATATCCAAAAGTTTAGTTTCCTTGTATCTCTTTGCTTTTTGTTGTTGTTGTGGAAACACTTAACATGGGTCTACCATGCTAACGATTTTTTAAGTGCACAACACTGTATTGTTACTCATAGGCCCTTTGTTGTATGGCAAGTCTCTAATTCATTTCTCTTGCCCAACTGTAACTTTATACCCATTGAACAAGTCCCCATATCCCCCTTCCCCCATCCTCTGGCAACCACCATTCTATTTAACAATTCTTTTGATTTTGTGGCCTGGCTGAGCTCAGCTGGGAGGTTTTCCTGCTCTACATGATGTTGGCGGGGGTCACTCCTATGTCTGCATTCAGCTGGGAGTTTGGCTGGGGCTAGGATGTCCAAAATAGCTTCCCTGACATGTTTCTTGCCTCAGTTCAGGTGTCTAGAATGACTGGCTGGGACTCCATCTCCAGATGGGCCCTCATCATATTTCTTCATGGCTGCTGGGTTCTACAAGAATAAAGGTGGAAACTGTCAGGTCTCCTAGGGCCTTGACATTCGAATTTGTACAACATCGTGTTTGCCGTATTCTATTAGTCGAGACAAGTCCCAGGGCCAGATGTAAGGGTAAGGGAAATCGATTCCTTGCAGGGAGGAGTAGCACATGTATACTGGCGGGTCATCACTGCAGATGGTCTACGACAGCTGCACCCTTGTCCTCATACTTGATGTAAGAAACAAGGTTCAGTTGAACCTTGTGGTAATTGCGATCATTCAAGCAAACGGAAGGGATCCCCTGGAGGGTTTGAAAGCTCTTAGGGGCTTATGTTCCCCCTGAAACCATGATGTTTTTGCCAGAGAATCTGCCAGTCCCAGCTCAAAGACGAAGGAGTAAAAGACAGCACATTTTAATTCTCTCTCAAAAGTAAGCCAGACACGGGATGCCATCAGGATTTGAAAACATTTCTTTAAATCTGATGCACTTACATCCAAAGGCAGGTCATGAATTTTGCTTCATCAGTAAAGCTTCAATCTCCTTGATGAGCATATGCAACAGAAACTGAACACAAAAGGCATAAAATTACCATGGTGATGGCTAATTGTGGTGAATCCGCATCTTAGTTCACAGTAACACAAATAACACTCCGGTGGGCTAAGGTGCTGGGATACAGAAAGTATTATTCTGTTTAAAAGGTTGTGAAAATCAGTCTGCACACATTTGCACGCTCTGATTAAAGTCACATGAGAAATATAGAAAATCAAACATTACTTAATGGTGAATGGGAAAAGGACATCCTCATTTCCCCCAAAGCTATTTGGGACTCTGGTTTAGTATTATGACTGCAATGTGGTTGGTATCCTCTGTAATCAAGAGATGTTGGGGAAACAAGGTATCGATTTTTAGGGTCCTCTTATCTCCCTCTCAGCAGCTTCTTATATGTTGGCATCTTCTTTCCCAGATGCCCAGAGCTCCTCAGGAACCGGTGCTGTGGGAGGCACCACGGGGAAGACAAAGTCAGGAGAAATACGAGGCTGAACTTTACTGTCATACCCAGGAGGCCTCAACACCTGCCAACTTTGGGCAGTTTAGCTCCATGAGACTTCATTTCCTTATGTATAAACTGGGAAATGTATGCATCTTGAATAAAAGCAGCCCGAACATAGTGGTTGTTTAATGTCCATGTTAGAAAAGACCAGTGCACATGAGATAATGGCCGTCAGGGAGGCTCCAGCGATGCACTAAAATGTGGTTTGGATTCTAGGTTCTGGAAAAATTCAGAAAAGGAGGTCAGGTTTCCTGAGTAAGGAGAGGCTTGGGCTGGCATAGTTGGGGCAGGCTAAGAGGCTGTTCTTGGGAGGCATCTAATGGGGGAAGGTGTGGAGGCAGAAATAGGCATGCTGGTGGACAGTGGGGAGACTTATGATGAGTGCAGGAAAGCAACGGTGACCCATGATGGGGTCACATCATGGAAGGCAGTGAAACCTAGGCATACGAGTGTCCTTAGCAAGGAGGCTCAAGCTCTGAATGCCTTTAGGCAACTGCACATATTCCCAATTAAGTTTGTGTGACATACTCCCTACTTCCCAGCCAAACCCACTTCAGTTTCTGTTTTTCTCTCTTTTTCCAAATCCCACTGTCCTCTTCCTTCTGTAATCTGCTGTTTACTTCCAAGCGCAATTAAAGGACTGGGCCAAAAGCAAATGGAGCACATCTTGCCAACTCTACCTGCAAAACGCATTGCATTTGCTTAACTGTGACTCAGATTTGGAACGACCCAAAAAGGAAAGGGCAATAGTGTTTGGGTGGTGACAGAACCATCCATTACACTGCTGGAAGCCAAGACAGGGAGCCAGTAGAACTATTTGAGAAAAGATGAGCCGTGAAGCAAGATTAATAATAACTCTTCGTGCCTGTGTTGTGATTTTGCAGAGCTTAGAACGTTCTCACAGCCAGTAACTCATGTAATTTTTAGGACAACCCGTGAGGTTGTTAAAGAAAATGTTGTTGTCCTTATTTTATACATGGGAGAGGTGAAACGGAAAGAAACAGAAGGCTTGCCCAAAGTCACACAGCAGGCAGCTGGTGGGGTAAATGGAGGCTCAGGTGGCTTGTTATGTTTCTACCCATCAAAGATAACGTTCCATGTCTACTGCTCCTGACGTTTGCTCTGATCACCCCTGCCGTGGTCCTGGCAGGGACACTGGGTCAGGGATTAAGTAGTTGGGAAATCAGTCGGAAGGCTATTTTGGTGACCCAGACACAAGGGGGGGGGGAGGGTTCATGACTATAGATCCTCCCTCTTTTCCAGGACCCCTCTGGGCATTGTTTCGCAGTCTCCCAAGGGGCCTCCTTTCTTTTGTCCACTCCTTAGACATGGACATCTCTCCGTGTTTGGCCGTGGTCTCTATTCTCTTCTTGTTCTTCGTGCTCCCATGGGTGACACCTGCCTCTGTCCACCATGCTTTTGCCGTCATTTCTAAATTCGCATCTGTAGCCACACTCACTCCCAGATCCAGATCCATTTAAGGACAGTATCTTGACTCACAAATCTCACCCTTTCTCTTTGTCTCTGGAGTCACACACTGGCCTTTGTCCCTTCCTGCTCCTGAACCCTAAATTCTCCCTCTCCTGTGAATCCTTCTTAGTAACATTGAAAATGCTCAAATGTCTCCCACTAAAAAATGAAAACAAGAAACAAGCTTCCTCAAATGATCTTCGAACCCACTTCTGTCTGCAACCACAGACCCATTTCTCCTCTCTCCTTCGTGTACGAACTTCTCTGGGGCATTTTGGGTGCTTGCTGTCTCCATTTTCCACCTCCCACCCACACTTCTCAGCCGACTAATCTGGTCCCCACCATAATAGGTCTGGTTGGGATCCCCAGGGACCTCCATCTCACTAAATCTAGTGATGCTTTCTGTGTCCACCCAGTCACTCCACTAGAAATCTGAGAATCATCCTTGATTGTTTCATTTCCCACCACACTTAGGCACTAAAGTCCTTTAGCTTCTATCTCAATATCGCACGTATGTGCACCCTTCTCTTGAACCCCACCTTCCCCATCTTAGTAAAGGAATTCTTTTGCTCAAAATACTGTAACAGCTTCGAATTTGTGCTTCTGACACCACCAACACTGCCTCCTAATTCCCTTTCACTATTGGAGTCGTTGCTCTAAAATACTTGTACGCGTATCGTTTCCTTCTCAAAGTTTCAACAGTCTCCTGTTTGGGCGAAAGGTAAAATCGTACACTCCTTTGCATTCTTTTCTTGCTGATTGTTGCTAACAGGTTCAGAGTCCTCTCTTCCTGTTTGTCCCGTCTCCTTCCTCTCTTTGTTCCCGACACAGCAAAGGCCCTTCCCATGGTGCTCATGTGTGGCCCGACTTGCTTGTGCCTTTGTTTTTGTTGATGTTCTTCATTCTTCCTGGGATGCTCTCCTTGCCCACCTAGCAAATGTTTTCCTGTCCTTCTGGCTCAGCAGCCTGACATCATGTCCTTCTTCTGGGAAGCCTTTCTTGCTCCCCTCCCTTAAGGCAGATTGCACACCGCTTCTCTTAGGTCCCCAGCACACATGGTATACACTTGTTCTAAAGTAAGGACCTATTTTTGATCTTGGATTCCCAGGAGAGGGGGCCCACTGCCTCACCTGGGGAGCTACAACGCTTAGCACGATCATGCCTGGCTGGCACTCAACCAACGGTTTTTAAACACATGGATATGTTTACATTGAGTGAGGTGATCGTTTGTCAGCCACAGGAACCCCCCCACTTGGGCTAATTTGTGTAAACAGGATTTATGTTGAGGCTTCTGGAAATGATACCCAAACCGTATGCAGTACAGGCAGGCTCTGCAGAATATCAGAGAGCTGTCAGGCAGTCGTTCTCTTTGTCTATCTCTGGGGCTTCATTCTTCCTTGTCTGCTCCTATCTGCACATCTTCTCCGTCCTCCTCTTCTATACCCGCTTTCTCTGCGAGGCCCTCACTCTCTGAAGCTCCATAGCTTTGGCTGGCATCCAGCTTTGCGTCACGCGTCTGCCCTCAGCACATGCTGCAGTGCCAACACCTGACTTGCAACAGTCCCTGTGTCTCAGTTCACATTATCTAGGAAATTTATCGGTTCGTGGCCAGCCAATGGGATGGCTACCTTTGAATTGATTCCATTCACTGTCGCTAAGGGGGAAAAGTGACTTGGCCTGAAGCTGTTGGTTAGAAAGGAGTATCTGACATGGGATGTTGAAAGGGCAGGTAAATTGATAGATTACCAAAGAAGGGACAGAATCACAGTTTTGTAAATTTGCTTATCAGAACCACTGCAGCTGGGAGTCATGTGAATAGCTGAAGCCACGGACAGTCATTTCTCCAAGCTTTCAGTGCCCCCGAGAGCCTTCTGTCCACCTCGGCCCTGTATCAACTCCAGATTCTTCATCCCGTCTCCAGCCTTGGTGTCTTTCAGTCCAGCAAAGCAGCCTCACACCTAGGGTATCAAACGGAAGCCAACTGATCACTCAGCGAGGGTGTGGCTCAGCCTTCGGGTGTTTAACACAGGCTGACTTTTATGGCAGCAATTCTGGGCCAATAAAGTGCTTTGTCCTGAACTGGCATTTCCGGAGGGAGTAGCTCTAGCCCCACGCATTAGAGATTGGGCTTTAGACCCTGGCTGGGTCTTCCGTTCTCCAATTCTTCCCCAGGGCGCTGCTTTCGTGGATTTGCAGGTATCCAAGAAGTAGCGTGAAGTAGAAAGACCACAATGGTGAAGTCAGACAGGCTTGTGTTTCATTTTCACCTTTAATCTTTGCATGCTTCTGTCTTTCCTTCTCCGATAACCCAGAGTAATTTCCCAGGGGGCACATGTACAGAGTTGAGTGTCCTAGGCTCGTTTTGGGCTTATGATGCAAACGAGCCCAGGGATACCTCGTTTATTGCTTCCCACCAGCGAACTAGTATATCTTCCAACTCAGGGCACCCTGAGTCTCTGGGCCATCCGATAAAAGAAATGATTTGTGTTTGAGGTTCAGAGGTGATGACAGCGATGTCGTCAAGACTGACGTTTCTATTTGGACATCTGGGTGTAGGGCTTTAAGGAATTGTCAAGGAATGGCATGTTTGACATTATTTGGGCATCTGGAGGCAGGAGAACCAGGCTTAAAAGAAGTTTTTTGGGGGAAAATGATCAAACCTCCAGGCTCAGCCTCCTTTTGTATGAATTATAGACTGTAAGGAATGTACTGTAGGAGGAGTAAGGCTTGTCAGAGTCTTGGATACGGTCGCTGGAATAAACAATCAGTTCGAAGAAGGTCAAGGCTGCTCTCTTCCTCTGTCACTGGTAATAAATATTGTGCAAGTTGTGCTACTTCCCAGGACACAAGAGGGCCGGTGAACAAACTGAGGAAGTTTGAAATTTGGTGGTCTCCAAACTGTAAGCAAAACTAAGCCTATTTGGGTGCTCTACCTGTGCTCACGATGTTCTGTGGCCAAGTAAACTCTGCCTAAAAGGAAGTTTAAAAGGTTTTATTTATAATTTAAAGAACTTATTGCAACATTGGTCAGAATGTTTAATATGCAGACACACACACACATATATATATATATGTGTGTATATATATATATATGAAATCTGGGGGTACATATGGTATGTAGCACCAAGGTTGTTTTAAGTTCTTTTAAATATTTATTTACTTTTGAGAGGCAGAGTGAGACAGAGCATGAGTGGGGGAGGGGCACAGAGAGAAGGAGGCCACGGAATCCAAGGTAGGCTCCAGGTTCTGAACCATCAGCACAGAGCCCGATGCGGGGCTCGAACTCACCGACCCTGAGATCATGACCTGAGCTGAAGTCGGACGCTTCACCCACTGAGCCACCCAGGCGCCCCTTACCGAGCTTGTTTTATGATACAATCCCTTTTCCCACTTTTCTTTTCGGTAGAACACCTTATGAGGCCATCATTATATGAAACCCCGTAAAGCCGTGCAGAAGTTAAATTCAACAAACATTGTTCCTCGCTGTGCATGTACGTAGGACTGTGTTAAGTATTGCAGATAATGAGACTAGTCAGGACTCCTTCAGTCATATGAGATTAAGACCCAGTTTTAGCCAGTTAAACTGAAACGTGGAGTATATTGACTCACGTATCTTGGAAGACCAAGAAGCGGGCTAGCTTTAGGTGTAGCACTATCGAGGTGTTCACTGCTGAATGCACATTCAACAATGCTGAGTGACGTTGGCGAATTTCTCTATTTCTTGTCTCTTCTTGGTACCATTATGGGACAGGCTCTGTTCAAGTGCCAAATGCCTTAGCTTGGGTTCCCGGGAAACAGACTCTTGAATGGGGAGTTTACTGGGGAGAGCCCTTGGGTATTACACCTGTGGGGAAGTGAGAAGGATGTGATTGGGCATGAACCCTGAAGTGGTTGCAACCGAAGCCTCAGCTAATCCTGAGCTAATTCTGTAATTAGCTAATTACAGCTAATTCTGTAAGAAGCTCTGGAACCCGTCAGAGTTGCGGCCACATGGAAGCAAAGAGTCTATGGCTTTCTATTCCTCCATCAGAGGTCACAGCACTAACTCCATGGTAGTGGCTAGGGTCACTCTCTGGGAGGGAGCGTAACTTGATGATGTATTTCCTTGTGGCAGAAAGCAAGTCCCAGTGAAAGACCCAGTTCTGAGTCACCGGCCACCAACACTTCTGGCAGCTGGGGAGAGGAGTGTGTTGACCCTGGAAGGGGTAGCTGGACAGAGTAGTACAGGCCCATTGAAGTCAGCCGACATGGTCCTGCCAGTTCAAGGCCGAACCCTAGAACCTTCTCACTCAGTATTTCAGGAGAGAGACTTTCTTTTCAGGAGATGTTTGCGAAGAGGGAATTTCGCTGTTCAGCTTGGGTGCCTACTGCCCCTGTGATGGAGGAGGTGGATGTCATGTGGTTGACAGATCCCCCCATATGTGGGAGGGGCAGTCCCCCAAGGGAATACATGCTGCACAGACAGAGAAGGACCAGTGTCACGTATGGCCTTCAGGATCTTACTGCACCAGAGAACGAGAAAGCACATCCACAGGTGATGATTCCGAGTACTTTTACGGCCCGGGACCACTTTGTCTTCTTGTTTTACAGGTTAAGATAGAGAAGGAAACCTTGTTTCTAGCTTACATTTGCGCTCACTCCCAAATCTGTATTCTACATTTTAATTTTGGAGATAACTCTACATATAGCCTAGTGTGGGCTGGTCCGTTTTGATTAAGAATGTGTTTAGAAAAGACAAGAGAAAAAAAATGAGGTCGGAATAATTTCCAACCTAATGTATATAGAAGTACCCTCCTGTGAATATTCTTGTCTAACTTTAGTCGTTGTTTAAAGATTTATGCTGGTTCATTAATAATGATGTACTCGCTCAGATTTGTTGAATGCTTACTATTTGCCAGAGACTCAAAGAGGCATTTGATATTCATCATCTCAAGCAATCTTTATGACAGCCTTGCCGTAAATACCATTACTGTCCCCATTTGACAGGTAAGGGAACTGAGGTTAAATGAGGTAAAGTAATTTTTCCAACGTCTTATAGCTAATAAATGGGGTTTGACTCTAAAACCTGGTGCTCTCCTATGTTGCCTTATTACTAATGCTGACATCTTTTCACCAGGGTTTTTCAAAACAAATTCTTACCTTAGTTGAACACTTAATACCTCAATTCTTGTACAGCAAATTAAAGAATTTGAAATGGAAGATATATTGGAATGATGTCTTTTAACTTATTTCCGGAGATATCTCCATCTGTATTGGAATCGTGTCTTTAATGTTTTAACATTAAAATTGATTTTTCAAATAATATTACCACAGCATGAAAACCAACAGAGGCTAAAACGTTTGTCCTTGAAAACTACCATCCCTTCACCTGTTTTTCTTTTTGTGTTTCCTCATAGCTCCGGTCTCTAGAAAGCACTATGTTTACCTATCTGTACCCATGACAGAACTATTAGGTTGAACCATGTGGAGTTTTCAATATTTTACAGTTTTCCAATGAAAATGGTAATTGATGCGATTCAACCTAATATTTTTTTCACCTTTAATTCAGTACTTTGCATTAGCCTTTTTTTCCCCATATTGCTACATAGCCTTCTTGTCATCCAATGTCTGATGTTCCATAAAGTGTAAGTTCTCTTAACTATTTGAGTTATCCTTTGTTCTTTACCGGAGTAAACAAATGCCTTCCTACACAAATATTTCCCTCTCTGGATTATTTCCTCAGCATAAATTCCTAGTGATGGAAATTACTGGATTCAAGAAAATTAGTATTTTATCCTTTGGTATATATATAGCTAAATTTACAGACAGAATCTATTTAAATTGCAATCAACAGTGTATAAGTGTACTAACTTCATCAGGACCTGCTTAGCCTTGGGTATTATCATTTTTGATAATATAATAGGTATAAAATGGTACTTGATGAATATTTTAATTTGTTTGTCTTTGATCACAGCAAGGTAGAGCATTTTCAAATGTTTGTTTACTAATTTCAATTCCTCCTGCATAGATGATCAGATCATATTCTTTGCTCATTCATCTATCGGGCATCTTACTTGATGATCGTGTGCATCTGATATAACATAGATAGTAACCGTTTATCTTCCTTTAAACACGTTTTAATCCTTTTTCTCTTAAGTTTTATTATATTATTTTAGAAGTTATAATCTTTTATTGCATTATATCTGAATTTTTCCCATCGATGAAAGCTTAGAAAGTTTTAATTCCTGTATATATGTAAATTTTATATTTTATTTTATTTTTTGCCATATTTTATAGGATTTTAAAATATTTACTTTTTTAGTGATGCAGAATTTATTTTGACTTATGGTATAAGTTGCGGATATAAACTAATTTTTTTTTAAATTTGCTGATCAGATATCTCTAAGCTATTTCTTAAATTTGTTTTCCTTTCTCCATTGTATAGAAATGCGTCCTTTGGGTGTATAAAAATATTTAATGTGATAGAGTCTATATCTGGAGCATTTATTTGGTTTTCACTTTTATTTTTTGTGGTGCCAGATGTATTTCAATACCTGACAGGATGGTCTCCTCCACTCACTTTCAATTTTTATAATTTGAGAACATTTAAAATTCCCCCCCCATTTTTGCCCCTATATTTTTCTTTTTTCTTTTTTAATTTTTTTTAATGTTTATTTATTTTCAAGAGACAGAGAGACACAGTGTGAACAGGGGAGGGGCAGAGAGAGAGGGAGAGACAGAATCTGAAGCAGGCCCCAGGCTCTGAGCTGTCAGCACAGAGCCTGACACGGGGCTCAAACTCACGAACTGTGAAATCATGACCTGAGCCAAAGTCGGACACCCAACCGACTGAGCCACCCAGGCGCCCCTATATTTTGCAACTTAGGCCAATTTAATAATATTTTACAATTTCATAATTTGGTTAGATTTAAAAATAGTATATCAGTTTTCTTTTGCTGCTATAAAATAGCACCCCAAACTTAATCGCTTACCTCCATGCAGATTAGTTACCTTATAGTTCTGCAGGGTAGAAGTTTGATGCTGGGCTCACCTGACCAAAATCAGAGTGCAGTAGGGCTGTGATTCCTTTGTGGAGGGTCTCAGGAGAGAATTCACTTCCTTGTCCTTTCCAGCTTCTAGGGGCTACCTGTATTCCTTGGCTCATGGGTCCCTCTTCCATTGCCAAAGGTAACAAATGTTGTTTCCCTCTGTTTTTCCCTCTGAGGAGCCAGAAAATATTCTCCAATTTTAACGACCCTGGTGAATAGATCAAGCTCTGGATAATCCAGGATAGTTTCCCCCCATTGCAGGGTATTCACCCTTGGTCACCTCCGCAAAGTCTCTTTTACCACGTAAGGCAACATATTCATAGGTACTGAGATGTAAAATGTAGACACGTTCGTGGGGTATGAAATTTGCCCACGGGGGCACCTGCGTGGCTCCGTCGGTTAATCGTCTTGACTCTTGATTTCCGCTCAGGTCACGATCTCATGGTTTGTGAGTTCAAGCCCCACGTCAGGCTCTGCACTGACAGTGTGGTGCCTGTTTGGGATTTTCTCTCTCTCCTTCTCTCTCTGCCCTTCCCCTGCTCGCTCCCTCTATCTCTAAAAACATAATTTGCCCACAAAAAGTAGCGTCAGAATTTTTAAGGGGATTATGTTAAATATATGTTAAATGAATTTGGTATTTATGCAGTATTTCACTTTCCCATCCATCAGTAAGTGATCACCTGGTGACATTTTCAGGATTCCTTTAGTGGTTTTTGAAGACCCTTTCTCCTTAATTGCACTCCTTAAACTTCTATGCTCTTGTGCTAGCAGGACAGGTGCTCCTTACACTTCTAGTTTGTGTGGTGCTATTGTGAGCAGGACCTCTGCCCATACTCCTCCCTAGTACATTTTTCTAACAAGCTACTGCTTGGCGTCCTTAATTCTTTGTGAAAATTGATTCCCAAATGTAATCTTAATTTGGCATCCACTCTACAAGGAGAAACATACGCTGGCAATACATGGGGCTGTGCGGACGCGGCTCCCAGGGAATCAGCCCAGGATGCCATATTGAAAAATCTCCATTTTCACCACTTACTTGAAAAGATGAGAAAATGCTGAGCATTGAGATGACCTTCAAAGCTTAAGAAAGGTTGCTGGGTACTCGACCTAGTTTGCTCAGTGTCCCGAGCAGAAGGACACCCAGCAGTCCAGGAGCTGCCCTGGCAAAAGGAAGTGGCATATGAGCCTGGGGTGGAGAGGTGAGGCCTTGCCTAGGGACCCTGCACAGCCCCTGTCTCCAAATGATTGATTAATTTCTACCTCAGCAGGTTGCAGCTTGTGACCACCTCCTTCTGAGTTTGATATTCATGTTGGAAGGAGACTTGTGATGTGGAAGAAGGGTCTTTGAATTGGGAAATAGGCCTGGTTCCAGCCTCAGTGGAGAGCTGGGCTGAGCCATAGGGTGGCGAAGAGGTGATGTGATTCCTCAGGGGATCAGTTCTCTTATTTGTAATATGGGGAGTTGGACTCGATCTTTCAACTTATAAACTCATGGAAATTTGAAAGAAGGCCAATTCCATTTGAAGAAGGAACAAAGCACCAATTATTTCAATTCCCACATTTTTCCCCCTCTACGTTGACTCTGGAGTAACACTTAGGATGTCAAAGTTCTTTTTGACCCTTCACTCTAGAAACGTCTCTGACCTTGTGAGCCAATTCTCATCTCAGCCCCCGAGCTCATAAACAGCCTCAGAATTCTCTAAGTAGTGACGATGGGCCCTGACACCCCTTCTAAATGGTAGGCGTACAGGATTCAAAACGCATTGGTCTCCTGACACTGGATCTCCCGGGGTGTGTTCCACAGGAAGGCTTGCTGTGGAGGCCAGAAGGAGCAACCTCACAGGCTTGTCTTCAAGATTCAGATAAAGTCCGATGCTTTGGCTTCTTCAGGAAATACTCCCTTGTGGATCCTGTTGAAATGATCCCCTCCCCCTCTGTTTTATGCACTGACAAGTCTTGATATTTTGCCTCTTCACCAGCTACTGTTCCCTCCCTTGTAGATCAGGGACTCCGATGGCCAACAAGATCCAGAGGATGGCTTGGAGAAGCCATGGTTTCAGCTCCAAACTCAACAGATCACAGTACTTTTCCCTGAAATTCTGCCTGTGGCCCGTCTTCTACTTAGTGTCAGTGCTCTCTGTGTAAAGCCTGGTGGCTGAGGCCCAGTCCCACCTGGAGGGCCGGCAAAGCGTTGGTGTCACTGGGCCTTCTTTGAACTCGAGATTTCCTTCCTCCCTCATGCCTGAGATGGTCGTCGTCTGTTGTAAGTTTCCACACAGCTGCGGGAGGTGAAAGCTGACTTCCCTTATCAAGGTTGTAACTTGCTGTCGGCAGAGGCATCCTGCTCATCCCCAACCCTTTCCTGGGTTGAGCAAGGGAGTGGACCATGAACCTTAAAGTCCTGGGAACCATGTCATAGCACAGATAGCATGGCAGAACCTGCTGTTATGGCAATTTTATAGACCTTATCGAGGGCCTTTATAAACCAGACCCTGTGGGTGTGGAGGCTCATCTTGAAGAGCCCAGAGTCTCGTTTGGAATCCAGACATAGGAACAGTTAATTCTAGTATGGTGATATAAATGATAACAATAGGGCACACACCTTGCTGTTGACTTGCTGGGCTGAGAAATGAATTTCTGGGAGGCTAGTGATTAAGAGAAGCCCCAAAGATTGGGAAAACCACAACTTGTGTGGTATTCTCTTTTGAAGGTTTAATGGAGGATTTAATGGGGGAAAAGGTTTTCCTCCTTTCTTTCTTTTTTAACATTATATACCTATACTATTTTATTACTCGTATTTAAAAATTGGGGGCCAGGCTGAGTGCCTGCGTGGCTCAGTTGGTTAAGCGTGCGACTTCAGCTCAGGCCATGATCTCACACTTCCATGAGTTTGAGCCCCGCGTCAGACTCTGTGCTGACAGCTCAGAGCTTGCTTGGATTCTCGGTCTTTCTCTGTCTCTGCCCCACCCACACTCGCACTCTGTCTCTCTCTGTCTCTCTGTCTCAAAAATAAATAAACATTAAAAAAAAATTGGGGGCCAGGCAGATTTAATTTAGGATTCTAGCTCTCTTCCTCTCTTACTACCTTTGTGGTCCTGGAGAAGTTTCTTAATGTCTCTGAACTTCATTTTCTCAGTGAAGATTCACTGAGCTAACGCACATGTGATCCTAGCTACTTGTCTGGCACTTACACATCAGCTCTCATTAATGCTATTATTATTATTGTTACTGTTGGAAAATCAGAGTGATGTAACAAAGGGAACTGTTATTATGAACCTGAGACTGACAATCCGGTTGGACATTATTCAGTGGCGGGAACTGTTACAGAGAGCCATCCCGAGGGTTATGGAAAGTCCAGAAACCCAAAGCTGGCATGGTCACAGAGAAACCCTCAACTTCAGAGGGAGGACTGAGGCCCTAGGCCGGTGGGTACCCTGGCCTGCAGCCCGGAGCGCAGTGAGGCCTGGAGGAAAGGGAAGCCCTCAGGACTGCACTTCAGAGGAGGGAATCCCCAGAGTCGGTGCAGAAGAAACGGGAAGGCTTCGTGCTGTTGTACAACGTTGGCTTTTGAAGAAAGACTGCCTTGTAGCCTGCGGGCGCGGAACGTGAACTCAATCTGAGGACCAGAGGGCCGGAGAGAGGGGCCTCAGCTGCCAGGCCAGATCGGAATTCAGAGGCACTGGATGTAGCAGGTGGTGGTGCCAGCAGGCTGCCTGCCTTCCTCCCAAGCTGTGGACACGGGCGGATCGGGCTTTCTGCTTCCTTATGTAGCGGCGTGAGACTGCAGGTAGGAATACGGGCGTGAGCAAAGGGCTCCCGTAAAAGCATTTTTTTTTTTTTTTAAAGAAGATGGTGGGGGCACCTGGGTGGCTCAGTCGGTTGAGCGTCCGACTTCAGCCCAGGTCATGATCCCACACTCCGTGAGTTCAAGCCCCGCGTCCGGCTCTGTGCCGACAGCTCAGAGCCTGGAGCCTGCTTCGGAATCTGTGTCTCCCTCTCTCTCTGCCCCTCCCCTGCTCACGCTCTGTCTCTCTCTGTCTCAAAAATAAATAAAAACATTAAAAAAAATAAAAAAAAATAGGGGCGCCTGGGTGGCTCAGTGGGTTAAGCGGCCGACTTCGGCTCAGGTCACGATCTCGTGGTCCGTGAGTTCTAGCCCCGCGTCGGGCTCTGTGCTGACAGCTCAGAGCCTGGAGCCCGCTTCCGATTCTGTGTCTCCCCCTCTCTCTGCCCCTCCCCTGTTCATGCTCTGTCTCTCCCTGTCTCAAAAATACATAAAAACATTAAAAAAAAAATAAAGAAGATAGTGGTGGTAGAAATGAGGGTCTAAAGATCTGCGTGTGACAACAACTTACCTAAGTGGAAGTTGGAGGAAACTAATTGCCTCTGAGGACGAGAATTGGGAATAGGTCTCTTTCCTTATAAAGTCACTCTGGCGTTTGTCTCAATTCCCTGACGTCTTGCAGATGACTCTGTCTTTTCTCGGGAATTGGCTTGCTTAGTCTTCCTCTGTTTTGGAATAACCCTTCCATGTAGGGAGGAGCATGCCCACTTTTGTCCTAGAGTTTGTTCCCCACCTGTCCCAGACCTTGCCTGTGACCAGGAACACAGCTTATACTCTGTTCCTGGAGATGCAGACACTTAAGTAGACGGCTGCCTTAGCTCTGGCCGCTGTAACAAAATACCATAGACTGGGTGGTTGACCCAACAGGCGTTTTTCTCTCGCAGTTCTGGAGGCTGGGAAGTCTGAGAGCAAGGCGTCAGCACGGCCGGGTCCTCGTGAGAGCTCACTTCCCGGCTTGTAGGCAGCTGCCTTGCACCGTATCCACACGTGGCCAGGAGAGATGGAGCTATAATCTCTTCCTTTTCTTATGACGCCGTTCCCATCATGGGGACTCCGCCCTCATGACTTCTCAGTCTAAACACCTTCCCAAAGCCCCAGCTCCGAGGACCATCCCATTGCGGGGTAGGATTCCAACAGGAATTTTCAGGGGACACATTTACATGGCTCATAACAGCACCTAACCTTGTTTTAGGGGATAGGGACTCAGACTCCAACAGACGACTACGGTGCCCAAGGCCTGGAATTGAAGAGCTGGGCTCTGTGGTCAACAGAAGGCAAGCTTTGCTGCCCACTGCGCAACAACTAACTGCGCATATTATATAGCTTCTCTGAGCCTCAGTTTCCCCATGTGTACTTGCCGGGATGAAATTTCTCATAGTCTCTAGGGTTAGCGGGAGGAGTCGCTGGGACGACTTATGTAGAGCACCTAAGGTATAGTAGGTGATCACTAAACGTTCATTGCTCTTGTCGTTCATGTCCCAGATACAATGTCCTTATCCATCCATATTTCTATCCCTTCGCAAACAGACCAAGAAACTGTAAAAGGAGATAATTGGCTTTTGCAGATAGTGAGCATTTGAGTAACCTCTAGTTTGTCGGGTAAAATTTTCTGCTTGTGTTTATTTGCCAAGGCTATCACCCAAGCTGCATGGCTAACCATCAGACAGGCTTCTTGAGATGGAAGTTTGCAAGGGCAGATGGAGATAATAACACCTCGTGGAGTTGGGCTGGTAAAAAGCACAAAAAGATGGTGGGGGGGGGAGATTTAATGATGAGAGACTCCCAGGAGAGAGCCCCCCCCACCCCCCATATTCTGTGGTCTTTCAGAGGTGCATCCATGTAGTCATGAGAGGCCCTGGTCACACACATTAAATGAACAAAGAAAGGTTTCAGGGTTTCCTGGACCAAAGTGCCCTAGAAAGGGGTGTGTGTGTGTGTGTGTGTGTGTGTGTGTATGTGCATGTATGTGAAGCCTCTGTTGGTAGCATGCGCCGTCTGGGCTGTGATATAAACCACGGAGGGGCAGAGGAGACTTGCCATTTCATCACTTCTCATCCTTCTCTGATGCCAACGGGCATTATTATGACCCGAGAGGACGTGGGTTCATGTCCTGCGTCTAGCAGGAGGGCTCCCGGGGCAAGATTTGAGGGGAATGGTAATGACGAAGCAGCCACCACTCGCTGACCAGGTGCCACTCGTCAGGTGCTGTAGCAGATACTTGACGCTCATTATCTTCAACCTTGACAGCGGCCCTGCTAAGTACCCCCGTCTTATGACATGTCTCTTTGCCTGGTGACTTCTGAAACTGAAGTCCAGAGAGGCCGTGGCACTTACTCAAGCTCCCAAAGCTTGTAAGTGACCGAGCTGTGGTTTAAACACTGTGGTCCAAATCCAAAATCTGTCGTCTACCCCCGTAACTGCTTCCCTCATCAAAGACGAGCAAGGAGGGGCTCCTGAACGGCTCAGTCGGGAGAGCGTCTGACTTTGGCTCAGGTCGTGATCTCCCAGTTCGTGGGTTTGAACCCCGCGTTGGGCTCTGCTGCGGATTCCGTGTCTCCCTCTCTCTCTGCCCCTCCCCGCTTGCACTCTGCCTCTGTCTGTCTCTCTCTCAAAAATAAATAATAAACATAAAAAAAAGCCAGAAGCAAACAAACAAAAAAAAGCAAGGAAAGGGGCGCCTAGGTGGCTCAGTCCATTAAGTGTCAGACTCTTGATTTCAGCTCAGGTCATGATCTCCCGGTTCGTGAGTTTGAGTCCTGCGTCAGGCTCTGTGCTGACAGTGTGGAGCCTGACTCTTTGTCTCCCTGTCTCTCTCTGCCCCTCCCCTGCTTGCTCTCTCTCTCTCTCTCAAAATGAATAAATGTTTTTAAAAAAAAGACCAGCAAGGAAACAAACAAACAAACTGACTATGGAATCCTGTCTGGCTCTGACCTGAATCCGTACGGGTGCTAGGGTGTGGTGTCTACAGCAGGTTGAACCATTCTGGGGGGAAGGGCTGTGGTGTACCCACTAACTTGGGCACTGTCTGGAGTGGCCGGGGCTATGGGTGAACTGGTAGCATCTGTGGGGTCAAGAGGCTACTCGGGCCAGACGGAATAGCAGCAGGTGAAGGGTGGAGGCGGGCACATGTCCCGGGAGGTGCTTCTCCCACTCTATTCCTCTTTGCCGAGGGACCCACAAGTGGGATTCAGATATCTGCTGCCAGCATCTTCCAGACCTAATTCCTTAGTCTGTTCCGAGGCTGCAAAGATCAGTCGTTCGCAAAGCTTTTGGTTTGAGCCCATCAAATGCCTGCAAAGGTTGTGCATTTTTGTCTCTTAAAGTATAGAGTTTAGCCTATCGATTCGTCCTATGTGATTGATTTGTCTTTAGGGTTTTTAAATATGTTGCCTATATCTTTTTCGCTTCAAGTCACGGGTTGACAGACGTGGAATAAGGTCTCCTGTTAATGTGCTTCTGTTTATTTTTCCTTGTTTTTGATGCCTCCTCCTATGGCCTGAGAGTGAGTTTCAGAGCCTCCGCTGTCTTGTGGTTTGCATTTGCCTGCAAAGCTCTGGCAGCCTTGCATTCTCAACCTTTCTCAGTTAGGCTGTCGCAGATGCGTCTCTGGCATTATTGTGGTTGTTTTTTTTATTTCATGACCCAATACACGAATATGGTCTTTTAATAGATTTTTAGATGCTTTACATTCATTGTTAAAAAGAAGTTGCATGCTACTTCTGTTATCATATTTGGCATTAGGCCTTCGAATTTTGTTTGCTTTTTCATAGTATTTGACTGTATGATCAGTTTTGCTTGTATGTGTGTGGTGGGGGGGTGGTGGTCCGTGTGTACCTTCTGATGATTTGGAAAGGTTGTGGTCCGTTTGAATTTCTTCTATGTTTCGTTGGTAATTTCACACTTGTCTTCATTCAGAGAAACTGCTGGCTTTGAGCTGCAATCGCTTTTGCTTCCATCTCTCTTCTCTCTCTCCACCCTTCCCCCATCCCGTACCCAGTTTCTCTTGCTTGTGAAATTTCCAGGGCTCACATTCATACCCTTCAGTATACGTATCTTACTCCCAATTGCTTTATCAGACTGAAACGTTGTATTTTGACCCCAGCCTAGAAAAGATGACAAAGTCAGCTTCCCTACATGACCTTCCACCTTTGTCTTCCCCCAACTCCTCCCAATTTTTGCTAGTAGTATGATTTCTACAGTATCGTATAACACGTACATTCCATTCTAGTCCCCATCGTTCTCAGAGCTTCGCGAAACGGATCAATGTCTGTTGTCAGCCCTTTTACAGTAGTTTCCCTTGTCATCTCTTGGCTGGTTGAACTCTGACCTCTTGTAGTTTCTCCAGGAGGTTCATGGGAATTCATTCCTTGAGTTCTTGTGCGTTTGAGAAATACTTGTGGTTGCCTCTATCCTTACACAGCAGTAAGGCTGGATATAGCATTCCTGGGTCGGACTTTCTCTGAGGACTTGATCAAATTCATTTTGCCATGGTCTGCCTTTATTTTGTGTTGGTAGTTTGAAGCATCAGAATTTTTCTTCACTTTAAGGTGGCTGGCACTTTGGCCTAGCTGCTCAAAATATCTTTTATTTTTTTTCAAGTGTAGTAGCTATACCAGGAGATGTCTTGGTGTGGGCCGTTCTGTAACAATTTTCTCATGGACATAGTGGGTACTTTCTTTGGTTTTTAATTTTTTTTAATGTTTATTTGTTTTTGAGAGAGACAGAGACAGAATGCAAGGGGTTGGGGCAGAAAGAGAGGGAGGCACAGAATCTGAAACAGGCTCCAGTCTCTGAGCTGTCAGCACAGAGCCCGACGCGGGGCCCGAACTCACGCGAGATCACGCGAGATCATGACCTGAGCCGAAGTCGGACGCTCAACCAACTCAGCCACCCAGGAGCCCCAGTAGTGGCACTTTCAATACGTAAGTTCATTCTTCTTTTATTGGTGTTAAATTTTCTAAAAATAGATCTTTAATTTTTTTGAATTCCAGTTACTTGGCTCTCTGCATCAGAGTAAATATTGGAATTACACATGCGTGGGGTTACCATTATGTCTTCCATATCACCTTTCTCTTGAATCCTTTAAAATTTTGTTTGTTTTGGTCATTTTTGTCATCTCGTCCTGCTTGTTGCTTTCTGCGTTGCATATCATTTCTCCTTTGTGGCCCTTTCAATATAGACTTCATATTTGTGATCACTTTCCACGTATTCCCTGGGCTCTCTTACCACATGCTTTGTTTCCTGCTCTCTGCTATTACATATCATGGCAGAAACATTGTAACTCAGCTTTGAGCTTTAAGATTATAAAAAGATTTTTCTAATTGAATTATTTTTAGTTGTGGTAAAATACATGTAACAAAAAAATTAACATTTTAATAATTTTTAAATATACAGTTCAGTAGTGCTAAGTACATTCACACTGTGGTCCTACCAATCTCCAAAACTCTTTTTATCTCATAAAATTGAATCTCTATATCCATTAAACAACTCCCCATCCTCCCTCCCCCCCCCCCCCCCCAGCTCCTGGCGGCTACCATTCTACATTCTGTCCCTAACTTTTATTACTTTTGGTACTTTATTTAAGTGGAATCATACGGTATTTGTCCTTTTGCGACTGGCTTATTTCACAGAACATAATGTCCTGAAGGTTCACGCATGTTGTAGCACGTGTCAGAATTTCCTTCCGTTTAAAGGATGAATATTCCGCATGTCCAGACCACATTTCGCTTGCCCGCTCATCCACTGCTGGACCCTTTAGCGGCTTCCACTTTGTGGCTCTTGTGAATGACGTTGCTGTGAACACGGGTGTGCTGTGCAAACATGTCTCTGGGGCCTTGCTTCCGTTTCTTTTGGGTACATACCCGGAAACTGAATTGATGGATCATATAGTAATTCTGTTTTTAAATTTTTGAGGCCCTGCCATATCGTTTTCCAAAGCTGCTGCACCATTTTACATTCCTACCAACAAGGTTCCAATTTCTCCACACCCTTGTCAACACTTTTTTTTTTTTAACTGCAGCTATCCCAATGGGTACAAAATGTTATCTCATTGTCATCTCATGGGTGCGAATGTTGTCTCTCTTGAGGTATTTTTCCCTGTGATTAGTGATGTTGATCCTTCGTGTGTCTCTTGCCTGTTTGTGTATCCTCTTTGTAGAAATGTCTATTCAAGTCCTTTGCCCATTTTTTAATCAGGTTGTTTTGTTGTTGTTGAATTATAGGGGTTGTCTCTCCCTCTCTCTCTCTTTCTCTCTCTTTAATAGTTTGGAGACTATTTACTTGACACCTGTCATGCCATGAATTCATACGGGATGGGTTCCAATAGCTCAGGCTCCTTTCCATTTGTTCCTGCAAACTGCTTCTCTGGGTGGAGCAGGCTGGCACCTCAGTCGAACCCAAGTACCTTTCTCTTTGACTTCCTTCTTTTTTGGACCATTTCCCCTCACACTTCAGGGAGCTATCTTGGCTCTCAGAGTGCTTAATATGCTTAATACATACATTAATTCTCTTGGCAAGAATCTTGCCCTTCATTTTTCTGTTTACAACAATGCCAACAACATGCTGGGTGACATTGTAGACATTTCCAATTTTGCTATGATGACATTTATGGGACGTTCCTTTTTGAACGGTGCTTATTCCGTGGATGTCTGCAATATCACCTTTATTGTAGATTCACACGTATGTGGCCAATGGAACAACGCCGTATTTCCTAAAGGGCCTGGAGAACATAGAGAAGGTGTCTCTCCTCTTTCCCTTTGTGTTGGTCATCTCCGCAAATTACGGTAAGATGGCAGGTCCTGCCGAAAGCCTGTAGAAGTTCTTTATATATTCTGGATATTAACACATCATCAGATGGATGATTTGCAAATATTTTCTCCCATTTCATGGATTGTCTTTTGCAGGTTGTTTTCTTTGATGCACCTAAGTTTTAAATTTTGACGTAGTCCCATTTATCTACTTTTCTTTTGTTGCCTGTGCTATTCAGTGTCATGCTGAAGAAATCCTTGCCAAATTCAATGTCATGAAGATTTCCCCCTATCTTTTCTCCTCCTGCTTTTTGTTGTTTCTAATGTTTAAACGCTTAGTGATATTAGTAATTTTTTCCCTGTTATTTGTCAACAGTTTTTGTATTTTTTTTTCTGGTCAGTGTTTCATTTCATTTTTAAAAAATTTGTATCTTTTATTTTCGTATGGTCTTTTTTTATACACATCTGTGTTGATTCTTTTTTATTAGGTCATCTTTGAATAAAACAAATTAATCGCGGACCTATTTTTTTCCATTAGGTTTGGATGAGGAAGGACATTATGATACAGGGTTGTAGGCACCTGAGAGCGGATGAGTTATTTTAGCCTTTCGTTATCTCCAGAAAAAAGAAGCGATGCATGGCCGTTTGCAATTGCGAGTCTATCTGTACCGGTCACAGTCTGCCTGCTGCCGAGTCTGTGTGTTTCTTCACTGAGCTCCTTTCCCGTGCAACACTTGGTGCTAAATGGGTCCTAGAAAATGTCCTCTGACAGCTCACTGGTCCTTTTGTGTAGCTCCAGATGAGAGATTGTTTTTCTGTCTGGAGGAGCCATCTTGTGTGGACAACTGCGCTCTGCCAGTTCCGTCTGAGATCTGCACCTGCTTCCGTCCTCGTGAACTCCTTCGCTGGATTTGACAGCTCCTTCTCTCAGCACGATTCAGAGTTTCGAAAGTCTATTCTAGCTCGTTGAAGGTAGACTTTGGGCTTCTGTTTTCCATTCTCGGTGATGTCGGGTGACTTCCTCGGGAAAATGAGGCAGGGCCTTACAGTGGGAGTCGGGGTGGTCGTATTTACCTCAGTTCTCTTCTCCTTCTCTTTTTTGAGCAGTTGATGGCCTCCCACTTTCCCAAAACAGAGCACCGAGAGAGCAAAAGCGATATGGAAGTTATGGAACAGAATGGTTATACAGCGGACTTTGGACTCTGTCCCTGACTAGCTGTGTGACTCTGGGCAAGGAACTCAACCCTTCTGTCTTCATCTGTAAAGTGGCAGTAATAGCGATCATCGAAGGTGTCGTAGGGCGCCCACTCTTACGTACTAGCCCACGTAAGTCTCACCTGTTACCGTCATCCCATTTTTCAGAGGAGGAAACGGAAACAAAGATTGTTAAATAAATGGCAGAGCTGTGAATCAAACCTAGGCCAGAACCTGTGCTTGTCCACCTCACGATAATCCTTCTGGAGTTCGGTACTTACCTCATGAGGCCGCTGAGAGGATTAAAATGGTAACACAGCTCAAGTATCAAGAACAGTGCATGTGGAGAGTGAGAAGTTTTTCCTTTTCCTCCCTACGCCATAGCTTCCTGTTTCTTGTCTTTTTTTTTTTAAGTTTGTTTATTTTTTAGAGACAGAGAAAGCGCATGCGTGTGCACAAGCAGGGGAGGGGCAGAGAGAGAGAGAGAGAGAGAATCCCAAGCCGGCTCTGTCTGTCAGATGGAGTGAGACACGAGGCTGAATCCCCTGAACCGTGGGGTCATGACCTGAGTCAAAATCAAAAGCTGGACGCTTAACTTGCTAAGCCACCCAGTTGCCCCCATATCATCCTACTTCTCGTCCGTCTCCTCCTCCTTCCTGTATTCATACTTTTTAGTGATACGTAGGAGAAAGTGAGGGTTTGGCATTTTGTTCGACAAAAATGTCCAGCATAGGCCGAGCGTTTGAAAACGCTTCTTTCTTCTGAAGAAAAGCCTAAAATATGGACCTTTGTATTCGAGATACATGAGGAAATGATAAGGAAGCTTTATCTTTTAGTCTTTGGGCCAGTTTTCAAAAACACATCAGTGTTTTCAAGAGCTATGGACGAAGTAGAAGGGAAGGAACCGATGACTGATGACTTTTGGAAGCGGCCACCGAACCTCTCTGAGGCACTGGGCCATGATGCCCGGGCCAGTTCGTATGTGAAAGGGGAAAGGTGGAGCGGTGTTGGGTGTCCTTTTCTTGTGTGGAGAGGATCCTGGCTATCGTCCGCCGCGGCGAGCACTGTCTCCTTACCTCGTCGTGGTTTCTACCTCTGGCTTTCAGATATTAGAATCGGTCAGAAACTGGAGACTTAGTGACCCGTGTTTGCAAGTCACCTTTCCCATCCTTCACGTTTTTCTCCCTGTGTTTACTTCGCTCTCATTCTGCAGATTTTTTCGTGGAGCAGGGGCACAGACTATAAAATGGACTCGTTGGTCTGCGTCTGGACTGACTTCTCCTTTAAACACTGAGAAAGAGAAGAGAAGGGGAGAAAGGGATAGATAGATAGATAGATAGATAGATAGATAGAAAGAAAGGTAGGTAGGTAGACAGAGGGAGGGAGGGAGGGACACCGATTAGTCTCTGAACCCTAATTCCACATTTCCTGCTGGAGAGACTGATAGGTTTGGCTTTGGTCAGGTGTCCACATGGGTACAACTAAAGGTTGCCACGTTGATGACGTACTTGCTGAGGGTACCACCTTTCCGAGGAGGACTTGGACAAAGGAGAAAATAATTGGTGGAGAGAATGATTGGGATCTCTTAGCCGCTAAATTGCCATGTCAGGCCCCAGTCTGGTAACTGGTACCTGATGTGGCAATGAACTCTGAACGCCAGGGTCTCCGTGCCGGAGGAAACCAGCATCCATCGTCCTGCCCCCAGTTCCCCAGTTCCCCAGTTCCCAGAGCCTGCTCACCTGCTGGCCTGAATTCCCAGGGTTTAGTCCATTGACTGCCAGGCCCTTGGTTCCTCTTACTTGTCTCATGTGGACTGTTTGCCTACTGTGTTGCTTTCTCTCGTTGGTTCCTGTGTCTTCTTTAAAGTAGAGGCTGGCCTGGCGTGTCGACTTTGTCTCATCTCTGCCAGTTGATTTCTCCCTGAGTGCCTTGCCCTAGCCGCAGGGCATCCTGCACGAAACTTCATCCAAAGTCACTCAAAACCCCTGTTCTGGAAGCAGAGAAGGGGCAATAGTCCTCCTGGCCACTTCCATCCACCTCTTTCCAAACAATGCCAATCTATTTTAAAAAGGGAACCGAGCAATCTCCAGGGACATCTCACCCCTAAAAAGTTCTCCAAGGAAAGTTTAAAGACTAGCTGAGCTGTTGTTTAGAGATCAATGAAAATGAGATGGAATTTAAATATTAAGAAGAAAGCTCTTGCCTTCAGGTAAAGCTGACATTTGCATAATAATGAGAACGACTCGCCAGATGGAATTGAGAATCTGACTGGAATCTGAAATCCTGGTGAGGGAAGATTCATTTACCTGCACTGGCAATGGTAAATATGCTAATCAGAGGTTCGCTGTTGTCCATCACGTTCAAGGGATTCTGAGACAAAGAAATAGAGAGTTCACAAGTAGGAGGTGATGCAACTTGACATTAAACTTAATTTGGTTTGTTTTCCCATCAGCCCCTGACAGATGTGTGATTGTGGAAGTCTTGAGGGGGGGGGGGGAGCGATTCCCTTCTGTCAGAACTGTCTGACCCTGTCACTACCACTGCTGTCATTGTCATTATTGTTATTGTGTTGGAGACAACAGGGGGGAGGGAAAGGAAATCTGGAGTATGACCCAAATCATTATTGAGAAATAATGGGAACATCTAAAAAGAAAAGTTAAAGAAAAGAACGTAAGGACTCCAAATACACATTTTTGTGTCTCGATGGTTAACATAGGGGAGAATTAGTATGTGGGTGATAGAGTCAATCATTTAGAAGGCACCTTAACTTGGAAGTTGAATTTCCTGAGGGAAATAAGGTTATATTGGCCTGTCTCAAACTTGAGCCTGAATTCTTTAATTCTGAGGCAACAGAAGTTATTCTGGGGGAAGATGGAGGTTAAGTCGCGGTAGGCAAAATTCCAAGATAGCCCTTATGATTTCCTGGTGTTATGCCCTATATGATTTCTTCCTTTTGAGTGTGGGCGGAACTTGTGTCTCACTTCCAACGGAATCCCTCCCATAATTGTGCGACTACAAAGTAGCCGTATAAATGGCAAGGGTGAAGGAATTTTGCAGAGGTGATTGAGGTCCTGTCAGCCGACTGAGTTTATCGTGGGAAAGATTATTACGGGTGAGCCTGACCTCACTGCGTGGGCCTCTCAAAACAGGGCTTAGGCCTTCTTTGAAGTCAGAGGCTCCAAGCAAGAGAGTCTCTCTCTCCACTGTTGGCTTTGAACAAACTGCCACGAAAGCCTCAAGGAAACGGCTTCCGTCAACAACCCAAAGGGAATCTGGAAGCAGATTCGTATCTTGTTGAGCTCCCAGATGAAATCACAGCCCTGGTCCACATCTTGATTTCAACCTTGAGACCTTGATCAGAGAAGCCAGCTAAGCCATGCGTGGACTCCTGACCCACAGAAACTGAGATAATAAAATGACTGTTGTTTAAAGTTTATGTGATTTATTCCATAGCAACAGAAAACAGATGTAGAAATTTATTCTTAAATACGGCAGCTGGAGATCTGCTGTGCACGGCAGCCTTTCTGGTGGGAGAGCGGGACAACGGAACCGATGCCAATGGTGTCACAGACACTTTTCTGCAGCCAGTTAGATGCCATTCTAGGCTTTTCTTATCTGTTTGAGGATGTCTCCTCAGGGTGTGTGGCTAGTATGTCTCATTTCTGATCCTGGAATTACCACCTGTTTAGCCAGCAGGCTTCTTTTCCTTTTCAGTGGAATGACAAACGATGTGACTCACCCAAGACCACACTTTCAAAGTAATGACTAAACTTATGTTAGGATTGCGTCCATCACTTTATCTGCATCCTGCCTCTTGTTGCTCAACTAGTTTAATTTTTTTTAATGTTTATTTATTTTTGACAGAGACAGAGCATGAGCAGGGGAGGGGCAGAGAGAGAGGGAGACACAGAATCAGAAGCAGGCTCCAGGCTCTGAGCTGTTAGCACAGAGCCCGACACGGGGCTCGAACTCACAGACTGCGAGATCATGACCTGAGCCGAAGTCGGACGCTCAACCGACTGAGCCACCTAGGTGCCCCTTAACTAGTTTAGTTCAAGTCAAAACCATACTTGTTGAGCATTTACTGTATTACAGGCTTCCCTTGGGGTAAGGACAGGAAGTGGGGGTGTTATTAATTGGATAATAGAATGGGGGGCAGAATCAAAGTCGAGGGCATAGAGTCCTATAGAAATTTCAATAACCATCTACTCAAGTAGCTATTACAGATGGCAGATGGTCAAGTGTTATAATGGATAGCAAAGGGTTGTGGCTCCATAATTCTCAGATTGTGTGACCTTACAAAAATTATCTTCATAGGATTCATCTGAAAAATGAGTTTAATAATAATGGCAACAAAAATAATACATAAGGATAATGATAAAGATAATAATATTGATAATATGTTTTTGAGAATTGTATGGGGAAAAATACACACAATCCTGGCATTAGAATAAACACTCAATATATGTTACTATTATATTATTGTTAATGAAGAAAATAAATAAGGGAAGGCTTCCTGTACAAAACAACCTTTTAGCTAAGCCTAAAGTTATTGCTAGGTATTTAATGGGGGAAGATATGGGAAGGTTCCAAGCAGAAGGTCTTTGTCAATGATGAGTTGGAAAGTCAATGGCGAGTTGGATGGACAGTGGCTTCTTGTATCTTTCTTTCATATCTTCCTTACTTTCTTTGAAAGAACTCAACAGTTTCTTTCTTTCAGAATAGCACTTGGATTTCAGAATGGCATAGATGCTGGTTTCCAAGTCCCCCATTAAGTTTACTTTTTTTTCTGACTGTATCTGGGAGTTGAACCCTGACACTCAGGAGAATAAGGACAGTATATGGCTGGTCCACACTTTTCAGAGCATTCTGGGAAGAGCCTGCTTAGAAAGGTATTATGCTGAGTGAAATAAGTCAGAGAAGGACAGATATCATGTTTTCACTCATATGTGGATCTTAAGAAGCTTAACAGAAGACCATGGGGGAAGGGAAGGGGGAAAATAGTTACAAACAGAGAGGGAGAGAGGCAAACCATAAGAGACTCTTAAATACAGAGAATAAACTGAGGGTAGATGGGGGGTGGGGGAGAGGGGGAAATGGGTGGGGTCATTGAGGAGGGCACTTGTTGGGATGAGCACTGCGTATTGTATGTAAGTGATGAACCATGGGAATCTATCCCCAAAACCAAGAGCACACTTTACACACTGTATGTTAGCCAATTTGACATAAATTATATTAAAAAAAAAAAAAAGAAGAGGAATCAAATTCCTGCTCTCAAGGTAGCTTAAAATTTAGTGGCAGTAACTGGGGTATAATATTTCTGGGCTAAAAATGTTTCCCCTGCTAATCTATCAAAGACTTCCTCATTCTAGATACTCTGGAATCATCTTCATGTAAATACGCATATTCAAAAGCGTATTTCTAGACCTAAAACAAAACTGAGTATTAAATCTCTAATCTTGAACCATAATGAGAAAACAAAAAAAGGAAGCAAACTTAAGAATATGTGGGCCCCAGCCTTTGGGGAATGGGAAGGTGCACAGTCTTAGGTGTGGAAGCACCCATTAGTGATGAATTTCATTAAAAAAAATCGTAGATAGTTCTGCAGAATCAAGTGTGGCAGGGTAAGTTTCCTCTCCCCTCGCCCCGTTCTTGGCAAAGAGGCAGTGACTCCTAGGAGTACATACAAGCTCTGTCGAAGGAGAGGGTCAACAGTATCATGAGAAGGAGCTTGTAGCTTTTCCAGTTTGAAGACTGGAAGCTTTAAGCCTCCTCTTACAAATGACACTATGCATTGCCCTGTGGTCTACAAGGGTAAACCCAAGACCCTGGGGGTGAGAATAGAGGGCTGGAGGGTAGAAACGGAAACAGGAAGGAGAAGGGACATTAGAGAGAGGACATCTTGGGTGTTCATATAAGGTGAATTATGTGGGGGATGAAGAGCAAATTGGAGGGAAAATAGAGCCATGCTTTGCCCATCTCCTGAATCCCAGGAATGTTGATGGCTGCCTACTTATTCCCCATTATGGCCTCTACCTGTGCATCTCTTCTACACTGTTAACAAAGCTCTGGGGTTAATTTGAGGTTAAAATTGCACAAGACTGCTGCATGTGGCACAGTTTTGGCCTCCTCATCAGCATAAGAAGATTCTGGGAGGAGTGAGAGCTGTGACAGCTCCCTGTTTCTTCAAACCAGTTCTGCTAGAGAGCACCGGCAAAGTCCCCACAAAGTCCAAAGTGTTAGAGTCAGCTTGGTGCTCACTTTGGCTGATACTGATGCTGGTTTTGTACACTGAGCATCACTTGATGTTTGCTGCAAACGTTGTACTTAAGAGTCTTGCTATTTGGGAACAACACAAACAGGACTCAAATGTCTGTCATGATGCCCGATGGACCTGAACCAGTTAAACTCTTAACACCCGGATCGCTTGTTGTTCTATATGGTTGAGTCTCAACCCCCTTCCCTCAGAGGGCTGACCACAGTTTATAACTTGTTTATTTATTGCCTGTCTTGTCTAGGCTGTGAGCTTCTTGGGGACTGCGCTGTGTGTTTCGTCTACTGCTTTATATTCACAGTCTAGCCCACAGCCTGGTACTTTCAATGCATATTTGCTGAAGGGATGAATGAATGAATGAATTTCAATGGCATCTTTCTGAGTCCATGAATACGTATGGTTTCATGTCTGTATACCTCCAGGATTTGTAAGGTCACTGTGTTCTGTTTAGTATGTTTGGACCACAGGAATAAGGGCCTCTCTGGGTGTTTGTGTTGACACTCCTCCTCTTGTGGACGTGGCTGCCATTCTCTCTCTCTCTCTCTCTCTCTCCACCCTCTGCTGCCCTCTCCTGTCATAGATGGTCTTACTGTCCTTCTCTGTAGCCTGCTTTTTGGTGACCATGTCATTGGAGAGCTAGAGGCTAGCGATTATTTTAATGTTCACACTTGTTCTGTCTTTTTGGTGGGAGGTGTGGGGTGGGGGTAGCTGTTCAGCAAAGGGAGAGAGAATGGCTTCCAGCAGCACAAGTGGGGCAGCTGTAGAGGAGGGCAGGAATAAGAAGGGATGCCCATCTTTCATAAGTGATACGCGCTAGGGAATTCTTCAGCTAGAGCACCGTGGCCTTGGTGTTGCCCAAGGTGGACAATGCACGTAGCATCTGCCAGTGAAAGAAGCACCGTGTTTCTCTTTGGGAGTGTGCTTTCCGTTGTGGGGTTCAGGTAGAACTCGGCAAATATACCCAAGCCTTACCTAGTATTTTCCGGGATCTGACATATTTGGACACATCTCAGGCATAGGTGGATTGAACCTGAAGCATCTCTTCCTTTGGGTGTCCAAGGTATGCTAGGTATATTAGCCAGCATTCTCCAGAGGAACAGAACGAATGATATACATATGTATGTGTGTGTGTGTGTGTGTATGTGTGTGTGTGTGTGTGTGTGTGTGTGTGCGTGTGTATATATATATATATATATATATATATATATACAGCTACTGTCCAGGCATCCCTTAGCCCTGTCAAGTTCACACTTGAGTGTCTAAACTAAAAATTTATCCACCAAACTGGGTCCTACTGCAAGTCTGGATGAAAACAGAATAGTACCTTCTTCGTGGTCCCAGGAACCAGACCCACTGGGCAAGCGGGGACACAGCCCTTCCTGCCATATAGCTTCTTGATGGAGGAACCTTGGTGCCAGCTTAGAGGTTGGGTTGGGGTTTATGGCTGAGTACGTGTTTGCTGACCTTGGTCAGCCGGAGAAGAGGGAGGTGCCATCCCAGTGTTGTGATGGTGGCCCAAGTTGCCTTTTCTTCCTTCTGTAAAAGTAATGCTGCTTGTCATTTATAATTAAACATAACTAAAAAAGTCATTCTGACCGGCAAGAGACTGTTGGAGGAGTACTGTTCTCTGAGAACACCGAGCCGGCACTGAACCGTTCGTCGGCATTGTTGTTATTGTCTTCCTGTGGTTATGATCGTTATTAATAATGATGATCATGATCATTAGGCATAGGAAGAAAATAATGATAAAATGGCTCTAATTAGACATTATAAATACATCACGTTCTTATCATTAGTTTGTCTCGTATTAATTATAATCACTCTAATCACTATAACAATATGAACTTCTGCTTGAGTTTGTCTTCTATATGATCAAAGCACTGAAAGACATGATCTTGTTAGCTTTTATGACATTCTGGCAAAGGGAGTGAACTTTTCAAATTATGGCCCTGTGTGGAGTACGTATGGACTGAAAAACTCCAGAAACCAAAAATAAAATGCAGCAAACTTAACAGTGGGGAGGCGTGTCTGATGAGGCATGAAGTCTAAGGTGAAATGGATTTCAGCAAGTTGACTTCTACTTTCCATGTGAATTTTGCCTCTGCCGTTTCCTAGCTGTGTGACCTTGAGAAATTTGCTTTGCTTCTCTTGACACAGTGATTAATAGTGGTTTATCTCCTATTGCAATGAGAGGCAGCACACATTTCCCTGTTTTACTCCTTCTTTAGTGAAATGACATGACTCAGTGCAGCCTGCAATAAGGTCCCAGGCTGTGAACTCTTGGAAGAAACCAGGGGAATATTTACTTGGCACCTGTCACAGAGTGAGACACATGGTTGGTTTGTGCTTAATGAATGTTGGTTGAATGTATAAAGACATTAAAGGAAATCACTTTATATAATTTACATATGACTTACATAATTTATATCTAGAAGAGATTTTAAATAGATTTTTAAAAGTTTATTTATTTTGAGAGAGAGAGAGAGAGAGAGAGAGAGAGAGAGAGAATATGAATGTGAGTGGGGAAGAGAGAGAGAATCCCAAGCAGGGTGCAGAACCCAGTCCAGGGCCTGAACTCATGAACCATGAGATCATGACCTGAGTCCAAACCAAGAGTTGGATGCTTAACCAACTGAGCCACCCAGGTGCCCCAAGATTTTAAGTAGATTTATTAATTTCTGGTATATAGATAAGCTTCTGAGATGGCGGAAGTCAGATCTAATCTGCCCTTTGCCCCAGTCAGTTGCCAGCCTTGGCCTCTGACTCTTTACTTCCCTCAGCAACTCCAAGTGCTGGGTAGAGACCCTTGGAGGCAGCTTGTGGGAGAGAATGAGGTCCCTGGGCTGTGGTCACTCAAATCGGTGGACACGTGAGTGAAGATGGCCCACTGATGCTTGCCATGGCAGTTGTCAGCCCAGCGGGCCACGCCTCTGCCCATCCTCCTTCCTCCCTTCCGCTGTGGCTGAGCTCTCCCTTCCGGGGCTTGCTGCCCCTTTAAGGCCATTCTTGAGCCCAGGCTCGACCTCACTTAACTCTCCCCACGTGCAAACATCGTACACCAAGACTTGGACCTGGGCTCAGAGGATCTCCTGTTGGGGGGGAATCCTGAGGTTGGCTAAAAATGGCACAGCCTCTTAGATATGCCAGCACCCCCATTCTGCATAATTTACACCCTAATTGCATCTGTGAGACGTGCTGACAAAAGTAAGTTCAGTTTTGCTTCAATTATCGGAAATTCCTCGTTAGTAGGGACACATTAATGAAGTCTTAGTTGTCTTTTTAGAGCACTAATCACGGAGACTAAGCACACTTCTATCTGGCTTCTCATGCTCGACCTCACTTACCCTCACCAAGGTCAGCAAATTCCCAGTGTCCTCACATTCAAAGGACGCTTCCGGGCCTGGCGCGAATCCTTCTGTGCAGTTGTCCGTGCTCTTGGTTTCCCTCCCAGGCTGTTCTCAGAGGCCGTGTGTTTGAGAGAAGGAGGCGGGATCCTCTCTGAAAAGAGGCACCCAGGGCAGCGGGGACTGAAATAAACCCAGGGGAGCGAAATGGGCCCCTATTACCAGAGGCCACCGGGGTTTGGGGCTGTTTGTCACAGCAGCTAATGTGTTACCCTGGCGGCTGTAGACAGAAATTCCTGGAAAGTGGTTGTTGCCCAGATGCAAAGTCAAGAGGGAGAGTCATCTCTCCCTGGCGGGGCCACACTGCCTTCCGGCCCCCCTTCTCCTTTGCTAATGACCCCGGCACCTGTCTGGCAGTCAGCAGCTCGCACTGACTTCCTGCCATGGCTCCCGCAGACGAAAAAGTGGCTCCGCCAGGGCCAGAGTCAGGCCCGGCACACTCTTCACCCACTTCTCCTCGGCGTCCCCTCCCGCCGTACGCTTCCTCTTGAGCTTGTCCATACGGTGCGGGGCCATCGATCACGTCCCCGATCTCTGCCTGCGGGCCGGGCCCCGGGATGGGGGCGCGGCCCCCAGAGCACGGGTGTGAGCTGGCCATCGTTTCAGGCTCACGAACGCTCCGCAGGCTCCTTTGCCGGTTGCCAGCTCCGGGCTTCGCGTGCTGGAAACATCTTGAGCAAAATGTCACGGAGAGCATCTCGGCAGTGTCCCGCTGGCCGAGGACACGGGGCTGCCGAGCGCGCCATCTGCCCGCAGCCTCTTGGAGGTAATTGTATCAGAATCTCTCGCGTCCTGGAACAAGGGGGATGTCAAATGCACTTTCCTTCCTCTAGGAAGGTAATTTTCATTTTCTCCGTTCATCGGGGCCGCATATGGTTACTGTCTCCAGGTGAGAGAGAGAGAGAGAGAGAGAGAGAGAGAGAGAGAGAGAAGGTGGGGCAGCGCGTGGGGCGAAGGAAGGAGAGAGGCGCAGTGGGAGCTGGAGGACAGTGAGGGAGGAGGGGCACATATGCTAATTTTGGCAACTTTTAATTAGACGATAGGCTGGAAAAATTTCATTATTATTCTTGCTCAGCTTTCCGACTGCAGAGGCTTGATGTCTTCTTTATTAGTGTAATAGTCTGAAAGCATTTTCTTTTTTTCTCCATTGCTAATTTGCATTAGGGAAAGGCAAAGTGTCTGATACTCTTGCAAGGAAAATATTTTCAAAAGTTGCTGAAAACAGAGCTTTCCTACTTTCCCTCCCCCCCCTTCCTCTCCAGCTATTGCTTTTTCGTTTGGGGTGGGCGGAAAGGGAGATTCAGTTCTAATAATAAAAGGATGGCTAATGAGACTCTTATCTGGCAAGAGAAATGCACAGTAAGTCCTCACTGGAAACATTTTTTAGATACAGGGCTCCTCCAACTCACCTTTTCTGGGTCACCTTTCCTGAGATACAGGGGTCTTCTAGATTCCTCTGCCTTTCGGTGGACATACAGAGCCCTTTTGGAAAAGAAGGGAGAACAACATCGCTCACGGAATTATTTATGGAATTTTTATAACAAAGGCTATTGACCAAGACCGAGGGCCGGGCAGCTGTCTGGATGCCCTTGGGTCAGGTAACAAAAGGCCTGTAGACATGAAACAGTGTGCTTTGAAACATTATTTCCATTGTTCTCACAGCAAGTATACAAATCAGGTTTTTTAAAAAAAAAAATTGTTTTAAATCATTTTGCAGCTGAAGAAATTGCATTTTATAAAGGAGAAATGATTCACCCAAGGTTGACTAGTCAGTGGGTGATGAACGGGCTCTATTTTCTTGGGATTGAGGGAGGTCATGGGACTTTCAGTTTTAAAATGAAGACAGTTGTTGGGGCCCCTGGGTGGCTCAGTTGGTTGGGCATCCGACTTGGCTCAGGTCATGATCTCATGGTTCGTGGGTTCCAGCCCCGCGTCGGGCTGTGTGCTGACAGCTCAGAGCCTGGAGCCTGTTTCAGATTCTGTGTCTCCTTCTCTCTCTGCCCCTCCCCTGTTCACTCTCTCTCTCTCTCTCTCAAAAATAAATAAACATTAAAAAAATTAAAAAACCCCTCAAATATGATGTAAAATTGGTAAGGATCCAGAATTTTGTTAATAAAAAGGTAAGTATCAATTATAATACCATAGATGAAACCCTGAGAAGGTTTTAGAAAAGATAGTTACCAGGATGTATTAGAGTAGAACCATATTCACAGGACATATACTCTGGTAATGGACTAGGCATTAATTTTTAAGAATTTTTTTAACGTTTATTTATTTTTGAGACAGAGAGAGACAGAGCATGAACGGGGGAGGGACGGAGAGAGAGGGAGACACAGAATCCGAAACAGGCTCCAGGCTCCGAGCCATCAGCCCAGAGCCTGACGCGGGGCTTGAACTCACGGACCGTGAGATCGTGACCTGAGCCGAAGTCGGACGCTTAACCGACTGAGCCACCCAGGCGCCCCTAGGCATTAATTTTTAATAAAAAAAATAAGCCTGCAAAGGGGCGCCTGGGTGGCTCAGTTGGTTATTCACCCAACCTTGGCTCAGGTCATGATCTCATGGTTTGTGAGTTTGAGCCCCACGTCAGGCTCCTTGCTGTCATCACAGAGCCTGTTTTGGATCCTCTGTCCCCCTCTCTCTCTGCCCCTCCCCCACTTATTTTCTCTCCCTCACTGTCTTTCTCTCTGTCTCTCAAAAACAAATGCACATTAAAAAAACAACATTAAGAAATATGCCAGCAGGGGATATCAATTTCTTTTTAAATTTAGTAGAAATATTACGAAATCCTGTGCAAGAAAGCTAAACAAATAAGCATGAAATAGTTCTCCTTCAGGAGCATTTCATATCTTATCATGGTTTGGTCTTACATTTCAATGTAGCATTAGATCAAGCATCAGGCAGAACCGATTGAAATGTCTTTTAGGTCAGAAATAGTTGAGTGTAGGTGATTTTATATGGCTCACCCTAACCCTACTATTCCCATCTTGCTGAGGGACAAATGGAATTTCTTACTGAGATGCTGAGTCATTGGAGAGACAGGGCAGGGAGGTACCTAGCCCTTCTGATTCCCAGTATAGCGCTGTGTCTACTTTTCCTATTTCCAGCTCCAGTTCCAGTGGCTGTTACAGAGCAGAGGCGTGATTAATCCACGTGTGGGTTTTGAAAAACGGCCACAAATTTGTTGACCCTCTTCCCATCAAGAGGTGGCATCCATGTCCTTCCGCCTTGAATCTAGATAGTCTAGCCATTATTTGACCAATAGTATGATGGAAATGACACCACGTGAGCCCCAAGACTAGGTCATAAAAGGCCATGCGGATTTTGCTGGCTCTCTGGGGAGGCTCATTCTTGTGACACTCCTCTGTGCAGCCCGGTCACCCTGCTGCAAGAAGCCCAAGTCGTACGGAGAGGCCACATGTGGGTGCTTCCACGTGTGGGTGTGCACGTGGAGCCCAGACTTTGAGCCATTCTGGTTCAGGTACCAGACGTGTAAGTGAAGGAAACTCCGGATGAGTTGGTCCCCGGCCATTTGAGTCTTCTCAGCCGAGACTCTGGACACGGCGCAGCAGAGACAAACCATCCCTGCTCTATTCTGCTCAAACTCCTGACCCACAGCATCCATGAGCCTAATAACATGCCTGCTGTTTAAGTCACTAAATTTGCAGGATGTTTGCTATTCGGCACTAGGTACCCGAATACTGCGGAAAGGATGTGTACTTCTTCTTGTCCCGGAAGTCAAGCTTCATTCTGGTGACAAAACTGCCATGGGAGCCCCTAAGATAATGTGAGTTCCAGCCCGCTGCTCCCCTGCCCGTTGGAGCTCATGCTTGTCATTGGCTGTGCAGGAGCATAAGCCATGCGTGTCGAGGTGACACTGCCCCTAATGGGCTTGATCTGACAACCCTGAGGAGGGCTTCTACCTACTGTGGGGATCTCAGTCCGCAGACACTTGGGTTTGCCAGAAACATCTCTTGTTATATTTAAAAATTTTTCATCATCCACGATGTTATTTAAATTCATTAGTTAGCTTATAGTGCAGCACGTATTGGTTTCCGGAGCAGAATTTAGTGATTCACCACTTATATAGAACACCCAGTGCTCCTCACAAGTCCACTCCTCACTACCCATCACCCATTTAGCCTATCCCCCTACCTCCCTTCCAGCAACACAATATATATTTTTAAAGGAACAATGCATATTCATTACAGTAGGAACTGAAAATACAGATGAGCCAACGGAAGAAACCAAGACATCTGTAGTCCCAGACATCAGAGACAATTGCTGCTAACACCTCCCAAACCTCCTTTATTGAGCATGAATCACATGACCCAGTTATAAATGTTTAATTATAATAAAACTCGTAGACATATGTATCATGCTGTCACATCATATATGTATTTTTCTTTTTACCAAATATCGTTGACATTGTTCCATGCCTATATATAGCTCTAATTTATTTGTACTGATTGCACAAGATTCACTGTGTGATTGCACTGTAATTTATTGCTTCCCTTGTTGATGGGTGTTTATACTTTTACATACTTTTATTGTACAAATCATACTGTATCACCTGAGGATAGTGCTTAAGTGATTTAAGCTGGCTGTTGGTTGATGTTTTTCTTGTTTTGTACATCCCAGGGACTTTGCTAACAGGTTGTCCCTTATTCTTTAGGTCTGTTCTGCCTGCCCCCAACAGATCCATAAACACACACACACACACACACACACGGGAAAATATGCATAACACACAGGGAAATTCCACAGAAAATGGGATCTTGAGATTTGATGCTTTCAAAAGGAAGTTAGGGTTTTTCTTTCTCAGACATTGTGCAGGGTTAAAGCAAACATCTCCTCCAGGAAAGAAACGTTTAAAGATGCTTTGGAAAGTAGATTATGCCAGACATGAAAGGTTTTGCCTTCCCTTACTGTTGTATTTGTAAATATATCCCCTATGGTTTTTGCAATTAGGAAATGTCAGCATAAATGTGAAATAAAAATGGTCGGGGCAGCTAGTCGGTTAGATTTTCTTTTTTTTCTTAAAAAAATTTTTTTTAAACATTTATTTATTATTGAGAGACAGAGAGAGACAGACCGTGAGCAGGGGAGGCGCAGAGAGAGAGGGAGACACAGAATTTGAAGCAGGCTGCAGGCTCTGAGCTGTCAGCACAGAGCCCGACGTGGGGCTTGAACTCACGAAGTGCGAGATCATGACCTGAGCCGAGATCATGACCTGAGCCGAAGTCGGATGCTTAACCAACTGAGCCACCTAGGCGCCCCAGTTAGATTTTCTAAAATGGAGGACATAAAAGGGACATAAAAGGGTATTTACATAGATAAAGCTCTCTTCCTTCTTCCTCTCTTTCTTCTTCCCTCCCCCTTCTCTTTTGTCCTGCATCGACTCCTCCCCCTCCTCTCCATCTTCCCCTCCTCCTCCCCTCCTCCCTCTCTCCCCTTCCTGTTCTCCCCCCTCCAGCCTCCTTCTCCTTCTTCTCGTTTTCCTCCTCCTCCTTCTCTTCCTCATTCTTCCTCTTCCTCCTCCCCTTCCTCTACTTCTCCTTTTTCTCTAAGCAGAAGATCCAAAAAGACTCCCTTGCTTTTTGTTAACTGCAGATCAGTAAAATATGGGCTTTTCTTTTCTTGACATTGCTTGCTGGAGTCACCTGGAAACTTTTCACAGGACAGTAGCAATGTTGCTCAGAGGAAGCACTTTGGAAGATGAGGTTTCTTTACTGGGAAAGAAAAGAAGAGTGAATGGAGCTATCTCTTGATATGGGTTGGACCTCCCCTGCTACCTTTCCTACTCCTTGGTGTATTTCCACAACTTGAGGTGTTAATCTGGAACTGGTTGAGTGGATGGTTTTTGATAGGAGATTAGGTATGAAGGCAGTTGGACTTTAGGGGCAAGTTGGGTTTTGCCATCAGTCTGAGTTGAGTTAGACTCCAGTTCCATCACTTGCTTATGTTGAGAACTGGAGTGTGATGGAAACTCTTTGAACCTAAGTTTCCTATTTTGTATGATGCAGACTGCACAGGGTTGGCTTTGTGAGGAGTGTAGAAGATAAACACAAAGTGATTGGCACACAATAAACGCTCACAAATGTTAGTTTCCAACTCTGTCCAAGACTGCCATTTTGAATGTCATAGTGTAATGAACTGGGGAAATAAAATTCACTGGAATTCTCTGGAGAAAATGAAAGGTATCTTTAAGGGAAAGCATTTTTACAAGAGCTTAGGGCAGAACTAGTTACCCCTTCTTCCTCTACCCCAAGGGGCCAGGGTGTGTTCTAAATCTGTTTCGTGTGCTTAATGGGAGACATTGTTTCATTGGTTGTTCTAGACGTGCTTGGGAGTGAAACCAGGAATCTGTGAGCTCTGGGAGGTAATGTGTCTCCATGTGTAGCCCAAGTCTACCACCAGGCTTTCCTTTGGAAACTGGTAAAGGAGGTCACGGTGCTATGGATTTCAAAACAGCGAGGGATTCAGAGGCAACAGAAACAGGAGAAAATGGACTTTTGAGTTTCCAGACGTTGTGGAGAGGCATATTTATCGTTATGGACAATGGAACTGGGAGTCTGGACAAGTTCAGCTGAGTCTCTTGTGCATTATTTGTGATTGTTTCTATTTACAATCTGTTTCAGATATTGGAACAAGATTGATTTAACCAAATTACTGTGAAATATAATCTTTAGGTCTGACTTTTCCGCCCCCCCCCCCCAGATTTCTAAAAGAATACTTTGGACTTCTAACATTGTTATTGCCTTATAAAATATTTAGTGGCCTTCTGCACAAATCCTGGTGCTTTGCTCAGAAATAACATAGCTGGCAGCAGGGATAGGTCAAAGCTGGATGAAATCTAAAATTAATGCAAGAAATGTGCTTGTTTTCCCAGAATATAATTTCTTTCCATTCTGTCCCAGTTTTTCTCCAGATCTTAGACTTGTGTGCTTATCTGCAAGTCTGCATTATTATGCATTTTACAGTCTGCGATCTTTTCTGTTCAAGGACACAGGCTATAAGTCAAGAGCGAGAGTTGGATTCCAAAGCCTGGGCATAGACCATCCAGGATTGGAGCTAGAGAACAGATTTCAGGTGGAGCAGCCACTAGGGGAAGTATTCTAATACATATAGATGGATGGTCAAATTTGCTGCTTCCTCTTGGACCTCACCATGTATATATATATAACACAAATTACAACTGTTCTTGATATTAACAACCTTATTATAAGTAATTATTGGAAAGAAGGAAAATTAGCTTTATGCTAGGCCCTGTATTAGATGTGTAAATATAGGCTATGCATGTAATAAATTTAAGTGCTCTTAAAGGAATGTAGAAGAAAGCTTTAGTTATAAATAAAAATAGGGGCACCTAGGTGGCTTAGTCGGTTAAGTGTCCGACTTCAGCTCAGGTCATGATCTCGCGATCCGTGGGTTAGAGCCCTGCGTCGGGCTCTGTGCTGTCAGTTCAGAGCCTGGAGCTTGCTTCGGATTCTGTGTCTCCCTCTCTTTCTGCCCCTCCCCCACGCATGCTCTGTCTCTCTCTATCAAAAAATGAATAAACGATAAAAAAAAATAAAACCCATGTTTTTGGAGTGCCAGCTGATAATAAGGATATCATTAAGGTTAGACACCAGACAATCAACTTATGGCTTGCAGTTCCAGGAAAAACTGCTAGAATAATAATTCTAGAACAGAATTTTAGAATGGAACTCCTTTCAGTAAGATGTTACAGGTTCTGCAGATGCTACTGGCTACTGAAGCCATCAGCCAGAGAAGGTTGCTTGAGGAAACGGAAATGAATAATAACCATTATGTTCCAGGTACTTAAATAGAAGTTCTCTCCTTGAATACTTATCATAATTTTATGATGTAAGTATTATTATTTTTACAGATTAAGACATTGAGGAAAGGAGAGATTAAGGATTCGTCTAATCTCATATAGCAAGTGAATGCAAATGGGTCTAGAATTCAAACCATGTCTGTTTAGCCCCAGAATGTATTCACTTTCCATCAGGCAGGTGCCTGTAGGGCTTATGCATTTGATTCAGAAGATGTTTTGCTTCAAAGTCAAATGGAGAGTTATTTGAATGTAGAACAGTTATCCCCAAAATAAGACATGAGGAGTTTCAGCATTGTATTTATTGGCAGTTGGCAAATGGCCATCTTTCATTGCTTTTCTAGCGTCTTGGACAGACAAGAAAATATTTGCAAGTGTGGTGAAAAGAATGGGACTTTCCAAGGTGTTTTCGGATAGAATGTTGAGAACAGAGATGGTGAGTTGAAGATACTCAAGAGGGGCTGGCTGACTTCCTACAGAGGGTTTGCAGAGTCAGAACAGTAGTGGGCGATCCCAGAAACCAAACTTGCCACTCCCTCAGATTTGATGAGGTTCAGGGAACTGACTCTATACTATTTATTAATTTACAAAGTAAGATTTCATTTCCTGTGACCGTAGAATGGTGCCTGATGCCCAAGAACGTTTTTCTTGGCGCTGAGATAATGGCTATATATCTTTGTAACTGGGGGGTGTAATAATGAGTAGACTCAGAAGGAATGAAATTGAATGACCATAGGGGAGTATTTTCTCTAGGCTACAAATGAGATTATTCTATGTTTAGTGACCAGAACTTTCTCATCTGCTAGATTCTTGTTCATTAGTGCCACTTTTCCTAGACTCCATATAGATCTTATTCCTTTTTTTAGATTCACTAATTAAGTTGTTTAAATAAGAGTTAAAAATTATGTACTCTAGTTACCTTAATTGGATCCCCATGAAGCCCTGAACTTGACTGCTCTGAATGTGGGAAACCCAAGGCCAATCTCTTCCATCAATGTAAATCTCCGATGTCACACTTATTCCAAGGTTTGAAGTTAATTTCCTATAGCCACCTTATAGACCAGCTACAGGCACATATAACCCTTCTCAATAGAGCTGACTTAGTCTGACCTGACATTCAGCAATGAAGTGGAATTAGGAAAATCATTAGCTAGCGATTGGATTATAGGGAGAGAAAATTAATATTAGATGAATTTGGGAAAAGATTTCTGTAAATAAGAATTAATCAAAGAAGAAATGAAGTATATAGGAAGGGATGGCTATTGAGGTTTATTTTGAGCAAGAGAACTCACTAAAAGAAATATTTCCTGGGAGAGAAGCTACGGTTCTGAAATATTTTCATTTAAGGATGACAATAATTTGAAGGGCTCATGTAAATTAAGCATCACTATTTTTAAACATATTTAAAAATTTGTTTTTTCAAATGATTCAAGGGTAATGTGGCATGGTTGGAGTTCCATATATCCCAATTATGGTGTGTTTATCTTTATATAACTGACAGATACCTAATGAGCACTAACTATGTATGAGGTGACTGCTAGGCATTATGAATAAACATAATAAGATGGTTTCTTGCTTTAAGGGACATTTGCTTTAAATCCCATGATGAAATACTCTAACACAGAGTGATGACAACCGAGAGCCATATGTGCTCTGTGCCCAGGGGGCGGCACATCTACTATTCAGAAGTATTGTGGTAACATCTTGGAGGTCAAGAGCTGTGTAGGGTAGCATTAACTTAGGTCAGGGAAGTTCATCAGTGTTATTTACCCTCTAGGAGAGGTAAGATGTTCCCTTTAGGCATGAGTCCTTGGAAGAGTCCTCAAGATTCCCAAGAAGGTATTGTTCTTATTTTTAATTTGGCTGCCTTTGCAGGGTTACAGCTCTACACTTATATGGAAGCATAGACGCCTGTGTTCAAGTACTTTCCAGGAGAACATTCTAGAATCTACAGCTGTCCAATAGTTATTAAAATCATAGCTGAGAAATAAAGATATAATGCATAAAGGATTGCAGTTAATTTCTTCTTTTGAAATCCAAATCTTTCTTTCTTTTTTTAAAAAAAATTTTAATGTTTTGATTTATTTTTGAGAGAGAGAGAGAGAGAAAGACAGAGCGTGAGCAGGGGAGGGGTAGAGAGAGAAGGAGACACAGAATCTGAAGCAGGCTTCAGGCTCCGAGCTGTCAGCACAGAGCCTGATGTGGGGCTCGAACTCATGAACCACGAGATCATGACCTGAGCTGAAATCGGATGTTTAACCAACTAAGCCACCCAGGTGACCCCCAAATATTTCTTTCTAGACCCCAAAACCTATGAACTTGGGTGGGATAATAATGCCTCCCTCAAGATTTGTATTCTGGGGTGAGTCATGAGCCTATGCTGAGGAACGGTATGAGAGACAGCCTGGGACATCCCCTGTTGGGGCTGTGGAGAGAATGTGCCTGAGAATATCTTCTATCATATGGTACAAAGCATGGAGAGGAGTTTAAATTTATTGGGCAAGTTGCTCAGTCAATAGTCTAGACTTGCTTATTGACAATAACTCCCTCTTTGGACATTTGAGTGTATTTATCCCCCTATGGTAGTAAGTGCAGGAGCAGAGAGAGTAATGGAAAATGAGATCTTCCACCATTACAACCTGGTCACTATCAGAAGGAGAATCACCATTAATGAGAAGAGACTTGTTAAGATGAAGAAAATGGGTCTATTTTTTTTTTAAGTAGGTTCCATGCCCAGCGTGGGGGTTGAACTCATGACCCTGAGATTCTTAATCACTTGCTCTACTGACTGAGCCAGCCAGGTGCCCCCCAAATAAGTCTAAATGAAATTATTTCCACTTACCAGATTATATGACTTAATTAGCCCAGATCTACCCTTTCAATATGGTAGCCACTAGCCCCATGAGGCTATTTACATTTGTGTCTGCATTAATCAAAATTAAATGAAATTTTAAAAACCCAGTTCCTTAGTTATACTAGTAACCTTTCTGGTGCTCAGTAACCATATGTGGTTATTGGGCCACCATAATGGACAACCCAGATATAGAACATTTCCTTCCTTGCAGAATCAGTAGGATTTCCTAGATTGCAAGATAGTCCTGGTCTAGAGCATAACAAAGAAGGAATGACCCAAACAATGAAGTCAAGAGTCCATTTTCCAGAGCGATGTATCAGGATGTTTTCTATTCCATTCTTGGCTTTACTTATCCCATTATATTATTAGTTTTGATTGAGCCAGTACAAACATATCATGTTTGCCCAATTATTTTAGAATAAGGGAGATTTTCCCCATTAGCCAAATGTATGGGCTTACATTTGTATATTATATACTTTCTTTGCTTCCTTCTCTTATTGGCTTTGTAGAATATCTGAATTTGGTACATTAGTCTAGATTCTATTATGAACTGTGGAAAAATTCTGGTTGGGAAAGTTGATTGAAATGAATGGTTCAGGGAATCTTTTGAATAATTTGTAGATTTCAATTTTTCTTATTCATCTTCTTCTCATTATCACAGGTAACCAAGAGTTCGGTATATATTTTTATGAGCAACAAAGAAAAAAAATGAGAGTCTGACAGACAGATGGAGAGGGACAAAGGAAGGGACCAACAGAGATGAACAGAGGAATACAAGGAGGGACATTTATTGAGTGCGCCCTGTGAGCCTATTACTAGGCTAGGTTATTGTTTCTTAATTCGTATAATAACCCAGTGAAGTAGATTTTGTTTTTATTTTATATCCAGGAAACAGGTCAGAGAGGGATTTCACTTTGCTCGGGGTTCACACAACTAGTAGATGGTAGTACTGAGAGTCAATGAAACTACCTTACTGGAAGGATCATGAATGTTCCATTCTATCAAGTGCTAAGCCATTATCTCTTTCTTTCCTGAGACCTGACAGCTCTCTCTTTTTGTTCTTATATTTTCTTCTCTCTTCAATTTTTTTTATTTGAGGAGTTTTTGTTCTCTTTATTTAGAAATAAAGAGCAATGTGTTTGAAAGGTTTTCTAAAGTGATTCTTGTTCTGAATTGTATTATACCAGTTTTCTGCTCTTCAAATTTTTATTGGAATATTAAGCAATGGCCAATGCTGTTTCATGTCTAATGATTTCTCATTTTTCAGTGGGGATGATTTTATTTGGGTCTTTAATTTGCTTTTTTAAAAAATTTTTTTTACATTGATTTATTTTTGAGAAACAGAGTGAGACAAAGCATGAGCGGGGGAGGGGCAGAGAGAGAAGGAGACACAGAATCTGAAGCAGACTCCAGGCTCTGAGCAAGCAGTCAGCACAGAGCCTGATGCAGGGCTTGAACTCACAAACTGTGAGATCATGACCTGAGCCGAAGTCGGACGCTCAGCTGACTGAGCCACCCAGGCGCCCCTTTAATTTGCTTTTTTAACATGTGGGGGAAGGGGTGAGAGGAGTGAACTAGGACAGCAAGTTACTTCAGTGTGGTTATATTATCTCCAACTCCTCATTAAAGCTGCTGCATTTTCTGTTCTCTCCTTTCAAATTTTGGTATTCTGCTCTTTTAAGTGGGCAGAAGTTTAGGGTGAACCTCAACAAAGCTGCATATGTCACTACTCTCTAGTGATTTAATGTGAACCATATATACCTGTATGGTTAAACAAATAGAATGCAAACAAAATGCCCATTACCCAGTTTAAGTAACGCAGTTGTTCAGACAGCAATTACTTGGGGGGGGGGGGAGCTATACCGGAGGTTCACTTTTCAGATGGTGTTAACACAAAGAAGAATAAGCTGCAGGGGTAGATGTCACTATATTTCTGGGTAGATTATTTAGGGACGGGTACTTTCTAGGTGTTGGCATGACATGTCATTTACTTCTCACTCCCGGGAGCAGATATTGCTACAAGGTTTTTACAGTTGAGTAAACAGGTTCAGAGAGATGAAATGACTTGTTCAAGGTCACTTAGCCAGTAAGTGGCAGAACTAGAACTTGATTCTGGCTCTTCATCTGTGTTAGTGAGAGGTTTGGGGAGAGACTTTACCCACGAGAATCTCACTCTTTTATTACACCGGGCACGTTTGATAATATCTGGTGACATTTTTTGTTATCCCAACTGGAGATGTAGTGAGTAGAAGCCAGGGATTCTGCTAAACATCGTACAGTGCACAGGCCAGCTCCCTCAATAATGAATGATCAGACTCAAAATATCGGTAGTGACAAGGTGGAGACATCTTGCTTTGAGGTAAACAAGCCAATGGACAGCACACCTCTTGTCCCCTAGGTCTTGAGGACAATAGCATGTGCGAGGGTGAGGTTTGGCTTGGGAGGAGAGGCAATAAAGACTCTAGGAAGCTGCAATAGCTCAATTCACTTAGGCTGTTGGCTCTGAAAGGAAAGTTAAGAATTTATATTGAGATTCAAGCCCATATTTTCTGATTCCAAGTCTAGTGATTTCCATAATTTCACCCTCTTAACTTGGCAAGTATTCTGTACAATTTCAGATTTCTTTTGCAGAGAACTCTCGTTAGACAATTCAGAGTTTAAAAATATAAACAAGCATTAGTGACAAACACTTTAAAAAATGAAAAGTTTTTAATGAAGATATATCAAGGTTAAAGTACCAAATCGCAAATTTCTATGATTTTTGAAAAAACATTGCCTTTGAGAAAATGATGTAAATGTGTGAATGCCTACATAACTGTCTCAAATATAATTTACTTCCGTAGCTTGGTTGGAAAATTGCTCTTTGTTTTAGAACAAATTTTGGTCTATGATGGGATACTATAAAGAAAACCCAGATTTACACAATATTAGGAAAATTATTTTATTGGAGTGATTTGTTATAAGGATCTGGGGCTTCAAGTATACAATCCAATTTTACTAAATGAACCAAATTTATTTTTTTGTTTAAAATATTTTTTGTTTATTAAAAATAATAAAGACAAACAGTGAAATTTATTCCCTATTTTCCCTTTTCAGTTACTCATGCGTTATGACTGTTATTAGTTTCTCCTGTTCTCTTTAAGAATTTTCTTATCCATATGCAAGGAAACAAAAACACACCTTACCTTTTTACACGTAGATTTTTACTACTTCTCTTTATCTTATTTTCTTATTGAGCAACATATCTAAGTAATGTTTCCATATCAATACATAGAGAACTTTCTATTTTTTTTTTTTTACCACTATAGGACATTCCATCCTTAGGATGAACTACCCAGTCAATCTCTATTGAAGGACATTTGTTGTCTCCAAACCTTCATTATTAACCTTATGCATATTTCAATTCAAACATTGTGTAGGTATATCTGTGAGGTAATTTTTGAGAAAAGGAATATGAGGGTCAAAGTGTGTATGTATTTTTATTTTTGAAATATGTTGTAATGTTGTCTAACACCAGGGTTACAGTCCCACCAGTAATGTCCAACAGTGTTTGAGGATGTTATTAAACTTCTGGATTTTTGACCATAGAGTGAGTTCAATTTTTCTTTTTTTAAAAAAATTTTTTGGGGCGCCTGGGTGGCGCAGTCAGTTGAGCGTCCGACTTCAGCCAGGTCACGATCTTGCGGTCCGTGAGTTCGAGCCCCGTGTCAGGCTCTGGGCTGATGGCTCGGAGCTTGGAGCCTCTTTCCGATTCTGTGTCTCCCTCTCTCTCTGCCCCTTCCCCATTCATGCTCTGTCTCTCTCTGTCCCAAAAATGAATAAACGTTGAAAAAAAAATTTAAAAAAAAATTTTTTTTAATATTTATTTTTGACAGAGAGAGCGAGCGAGCATGCACGAGCGGGGGGGGGGGGGAGGGGGGCAGGGGGGGCAGAGAGAGGGAAACAGACAGAGGTTCCAAAGCAGAATCCATGCTCACAGGAGAGAGCCTGATGTAGGCCTCAAACTCAAGAACCTTGAGATCATGACCCGAGCCAAAGTTGGCGCTTAACCACCTGAGCCACCCAAGTGCCCCTGAGTTCAACTTTTCTATTTCCTTTATGGAAATAAATATGTTTAAATTTTTGATTTTTTTCTGGGGTCAGTTTTGGTAAATTCTATTTCCCTAGAAAATTATTTTATGTAGATTTTCAAGTTTGTTTGTATGGAATTTAATAAGGCACTCTCTGTGATTCTTTAATTTTCTATGCATCTTGTTGTTTTTCCTTTTTATATTTATACCTCCTTAAAAAAATAAAATAGAGAATTATTTATATGTTTTTACTATCCTCCCCTCCCTGCCAAAGAATCATCTTTTACTTTATTGGTTCAAAATTTTTCCTAGTTTTTAATTCATTGATTTCTGTTATTAGCTTTCTTATTTTTTCCTTGGTTTATTTTACTATCATTTCCTTTTCTTTTTTTTTTTTTTTAATGTTTATTTGGGGAGAGAGACAGAGACAGAGACAGAGAGAGAGAGACAGAGAGCAAGCAGGGGAGGGGCAGAGAAAGAGGGAGAGAATCCCAAGCAGACTTCATGCTGTCAGCACAGAGCTGACGTGGGGCTCAGTCCCATAAACTTCAAGATCATGACCGGAGCCGAAACCAAGACTCTGATGCCTAAATGACTGAGCCACCCAGGCTACCCTTTTTTACTATCATATAAAAATGGAATATATGATTAATGATTTTATTCTATTTTTGGTTGAATAGATGGTTAAGGTTATTAATTTATTGTCTGAAACTGTTTTAGCTGATTTTTATTAATTTTTGATGACTATAGTTTTCCTCATCAATGCATCAATGCATCAATGCATCTGGAATCTTTGATTCCAGAACAGTTTAAGAAAAGAAATAATATTTAGGGGTGGAATGACCATTTTGTCTTCTTTTGTAATCAGATTCTAGTTTAATTCCATTGTGATGGGAAAAAGCTATCTGTTCCATTTTTATCTTTGGAATCTAGTGAGGTTTTATTTGTGGCCTAATACAGGGCCAATTTTTATGACTATTTCATGGGAACTGAAATAAAATGCGCTTTTATGTCAGAGGAATAAAGCTGATACATGTCAATCAGGACCAGGACGATTTCCACTTCATCAGCTTTGGGCCAATGTTATTTAGATCTTCTGTACCCTTGCCCTTGTTCTGTATTTTGTTTGTTTGTTTTGTCTAATGACTGATGTCAAGGGCTAAGAAAAATGACTTTGTCTCTAATCACTAAAGTATCTCTATTTCTTTTCATGGCTGATGAGATTTCTGCTTTGGCTGATGAGATTTCTGCTTTATGAATATTGCTGATAAATTATCGGGTCTGTAGATGTTCATAAATTGAAAATTTTCCATTTGAACAGGAAATTTAGCCTTACCAAGCACCCTTCTTTGTTTCATTAAATGCTTTGGAGCCTTAGTTCTAACGTACCTAGTATTAATATGGTGACCCCTGGTTTATTTATGTCTTAGCAATTAGTCTTTTGGTCCTCTTGTCGTTAGCAAGAATTCCCGGGAACAGCAATGTTCCTGGTGCTTCACCATCTTTCCCTTGAACTTCTGCATTTCTGCATTGAGGTCCTCATTCCAGGAGGTATTTATGTCATTCATATTGAAGATAATTTCTGGCAAAACACTTGGTTTGGATTTCAATCTGCCCCCCTGGCACCCTTTTTCTGGTAAGAATTTCTGTTTTTCTTCTATTAAATTTGCACCGATATTTTCCTATATCTCTTTATTGCTCGTACTTTAATCGGTTTCATTCTCCTGGATGAGCTCCTTAAGGGGTTGTTCTTTGGTGACGGTGGGAGGGGGAGCAGTATGCCCAGAGAAGCCTTCCAGATTTCACCCTCGAAGGGGCTTGCTGGCTTTGACTCCCAGAGACCGACTACTTCCGGAAAGTAGAGCTCGTCTCTGCGTTGCTTCGTTTTTTGGAGTCTCACCTTATTTCCTCTTTCCAAATCAAACCGAGTCCTGGAAAACTTTTCCCTGCTGCCCGCTTTACCCGGTTCCTATACTCATTTTATGAACAAGAGAGCTGGCCTGCTTCAGGATGAGCGCCCCATCTTCAGGAAGTCTATCCTTGGCTGGCGTTTCCTGCGATCCGGTGGCTGGGCCTTTATAGGGCCCCGCACGCTTCTCCCTGTTACCCCTGGCACAGCCGCGGCCTCGTCCCGACTGCTTTGGGAGCCCTTTCGTAGATTTTTGAGTCTATAGATTATATGTGTCCTGATCGCACTGACGATGGGATTTGTGCAGCCTCATTAATTCTCACTTTTGTAAGATTTGCACAAGAGGTATGTATACCAGAATTCTGACTTAATTTTGAGATTAGGGTAGGCACACCAGTCCTTCAGAAGCGTAGGTCAGGGGCAAAGGGAAACAGAGCTGCAAGTTTTAAAATACACCGTTTCACCCACACACTTAGGAGCAATTGAAAATGTGAGGAGGTGTGAGAAAGCTTACGCAATCTTCACCTTAAATTCTGGCTGCTGCTTCTGACACCCGAAGGTAGGGCTATGTTTCTAAGTCTGCGTTGCTCAGACGATACAGTTGCCGTGAGGGACAGTGAGGCAGGTGCTGTGACATTCTGTGTGGCCTGGTATATGTGGGGACGGCCTTGCCCCCGCCGTTTCACGCCATCTTGATGTCTCCACTTGCTTCTCCGTGGACATAGCCATGGAGTGCTGGTGAATAACTGTGGGTAGTAGGCTGGCCCTTTTTAAAACCGGAAGCCATCGGGGCGCCTGGGTGGCTCAGTCGGTTACGTGTCCGACTTCAGCCCAGGTCATGATCTCGCGTGATCTCGCGTGAGTTCGGGCCCCGCGTCGGGCTCTGTGCTGACCGCTCAGAGCCTGGAGCCTGCTTCCGATTCCGTGTCTCCCTCTCTTTCTGCCCCTCCCCTACTCATGCCCTGTCTCTCTCTGTCTCAGAAATAAATAAACATTAAAAAAATTAAAAAAAAAAAAAACTGCAAGTCATGATACAGGGTCAGTGAGGATTGCAGAGAACGGCTAAGCCACGACATGGAGAATAGTCTTTATTTGGGGGTAGCCTGGGAGGTATAAGCATTCCACGAGATTTGATATTTTTCACTCACATGACATTATACCATCACTTTCACCATCTTTGAATGTCAAGGACAAGGTTATTTATGTATTCCTTTTATTATTATCTTCCAGTGTCACCTAGCTGCTTAGCAGCACTCTAGTACATTTTCTGGGTTATTGTCTGCCATGCTGAAGGCAGAAATGGTTGGGGGATGGGTTGAGTAGTGATGGGAATAAATAGGAAGAAAATTAAAAAAAATTTTTAACGTTTATTATTTATTGAGAGAGAGAAAGAGCACATGACAGAGAGCAGGGGAGGGGCAGAGAGAGAGGGAGACCCAGAATCGGAAACAAGCTCCAGGCTCTGAGCTGTCAACACAGGGCCGGACATGGGGCTCAAACTCACAAACCTGAGATCATGACCCAAGCTGAAGTTGGATGCTTAACCAACTGAGCCCCCCGGGCGCCCCATATGAAGATAATTTCTTAAAATTAAGAGCACTTTCCAGTATATACATGTCGGTATTGTGGATACAAAGATGATAATGGAGGGCAGTAGGCCAGCATTTGTTAAATACCTATTATGTGGCAAATATTGGGCCAGGCATTTTATTTTTTTATTCTTTTCTTTTTATTATTAATTTCTTTAATTAAACAACTCTAGTATGTGGGTGTTATTAGCCCCGTCTTACAGAGGAGATATCTGAGGCTCAGTGAAGGGATAGAGCCCAGACTTGGATTGATGACTTCTTCTACTGCTCCGCACTGATTACATTTCAGGAGAGAGAACAGGCATGACTACAATTCTCTGACAGGGAGGAGATGGGAAGGGACTGGCAATCAAACAAGGTAGCCTCAGGGTTCCCAATTTAAGTCCCAATTTAAGGCCAAGGTGCCATCTAAACCTAGGTCCCAAGATTATGGCTATTCATTGAATTTCTTTCTGAATCAAGAGCCTGGAGAGTAGGCTGGAAGGGAATTAGGGTTTAAGGGATTAAGCACTTTCCGTGTGCTTACTGCCAGGAAGATTAAAAACTAATAACCAGCCACAACTGTTATAGAGAATGCATTGTTTCTCATTCAGAAAAATATGTAAGCCAGCAGGTCTCCTAAACATCTCAAGGGAAAGATTATAAAAGTGTGTTCTGTGCTTCTTATTCCCAGTGGCTGGTGTCACACTTCCTGGCTTGGTCCAGTGTGGGAAATCAGAAGCTTTTCTGTGCTACTTTGGCAGGGAATTCAACACTTGTCACTGGGTTCGCTCTTTCCTACCACCTCTGTTCTCAAGGACTTACCAAGTCAATTATCTCACCATTTTACCGTCATGGGCTTTTGCGTTGAGTTCACTGCTACTATCTTCCTTACATGCGTTTGCTTTCAGCACAGGCTGTTTGAAGTAGAACTTTGCAGCGTGTCATTTCCTATGTCACAGGAAGATAATATGGCTGTGTAATTAAAAAGGTTAGCAACACTGACATTTCTGTATTTGTGCTAGAATTATCTTGATATTACCAGGGATTAAAGAATTCTGCCACCTGCTAGGAACATATGCATATGTTTGAGCAAAGGTTAATGAGTCTGTTCAGAAAAATGATTCAGGTAGGGGCTCAAGAGCAAGTTGACACGTTCTAAAGTAATAGAGCTATATGTTCTGACCTTAGGTCAGTTGGGTAAGACCATTTGAAGGCTCCTTTTTTAGGGAGGTGGCAGGTAGTACGGTGGTTTGATTGATTATTTCAATCTTGAACATAAGACACATTTTCTCTGGCTTACCTAGATGCTCTACCTTGCGCGTCTATCTGCGGTGTCAATTCTGTGTCAAAGTAGTTGGACGTACTGTAGGGGCGCCAATGCCCCTTTGTCTTAATCTCTGTGTATTTGTCTTTGTATAGTGTGATGGCGTGTACCTGGATGGTAGCCATTGTGGAGGAATATACACAATGACTTGGATAGATAGATATATTGCGTACTAATATAGATTGACACATTGGATCCGATTTCATTACACTCACACCACAGTTCAGTTCTCTGTTCTCTGAAGGTCTTCTTTAGTTAAATTTTATGGCCAAGCTTTTGAGAATCTTCTGAATCTCTGAGCCTTTGTCAAAAATGTTATTTTCAGATACGCAGGTGTTGGGTGGTATTTTCTCTTTGATTTACTTACAAAGGGAGGTGGCACTTTGTTTTTTGAAAATTGCTCTCCAGACAAACAAGACATCCCTCTCAAATCAAGACGGTGGCCCGACCTGAAGAAGCCCTTTCCCCTCCCAGAAAAGTGGAGTAGTGAAACTTGTCTGCCTCTTACTCAACTGCCTTACTTTAAGAAAGGACTTGTTAGTTTAAAAATAGTCATCTTTTATTCCCTGCCTGTCAGGGCCTCTCTGCCTTCTCTCAAAAGCCAGCATTTACTGATGTTCTTTGATTGACACCCTCCTCAGCACTAAAATGGAAGAGAGAATGGGAGAATATTCCGTTTTATTGACAGGCACTGAGACCCTGTCAGGGACGATTGCTTAGCAACCTCTATGGTGCCACTTTTGGGAAAGGGAAAGAAAGGACACAGTTACATATAAATGAAAAGAAAGCATATGTGACTCTCATAAAACACTGAGTATTTTTTTGTAACTAGCTCTTGAAGTTAGCAATGTAGCTTGTAAGATCTGCGCAAATTATCTTTTTCTTCCCTCGGGTTATCGGGTTACTGAAGGGTTGAGAGGGCATCAGGGGTGGAGTGAAAAGTAGCTTGTTCCGGGAAGGAGGGCCTGAGTTCCTCCCTCGACTCTCATCCTGGCTGTTTGGCTCAGCACAGGCCTCTCCACATTCCTAAGCTTCGTGGGTAAAACTGGGAGAACCACCTTTATAAAAATGAAAGAGGTTTATAATGCAGGTGGAAGGGGTTTGAAAATTATCTAGAACTTGTAAAATAAAGGGTTCTTAATCATTGTGCTACATTGGGACACAATCTATGAATTAATACGATGCACACATAAGTTGGACATAAATATAATTTTAGTAGTGTAGAAACAACACTGGCTTATGTTTGAAAATGTTTTAAAAATGCCTCTGATCCTTGTGGTTCTGTGATACAGAATATCTACTCTCTCCGTATTCTACTTAGTAATTATTAACCCCCTTTCTAGGTATGGAATTTTTCCACAGCTACACTGGGGGTAGGTGGGGGCTTGATCAAATCGGTTGGTTTCAAGCCTGTGGCATTTCCACTCTTTTTGGCATTTTCTGTTGCTACCTTTAATTATTTTTGTAAAAGGTTATGTAAACAAGCTTCCTCCAAATTATCTGTGGTGAATAGCCAGTTTTTTTTTTTTTTTAAACATTCTAATGTGTCAAACGTGGGTATTTGTAGAATATAATACAAATGAAACAGTAGAGTTGATTTCCTGGTTTGGACAACGTACTATGGTTAAATAAGATGCTATAATTGGGGGACACAGGACACAGGGTACATGGAAACACTGACTTTTTGGTAAGTTTTTGTGAGTCAACTTATTTCAACAAGGTCATTAAGGATCAAGTATTAGAAAATGAAAATAAATGCAAAATACACAGTTCTTACATTTTAAGTTATTAAAGTCAAAGATATCCAATGACTGTCAAATTCTTACAAAAGTTTTTAAATGCGTAATCTCAATTTCTGTACTCACTTTGTGGTGGACTGGTGACAAACAGGTCCACTGACCACACTGGTGTGAACGTGAATGAAAAGAAATTCCTCTTTTGTTTAAACAAGCAATTCCTGGAGGAACTGTAATGTCTCAGCCTCAATTTTTAGTCCAAGGAAGAACATCTGATTCTCCCAACTTTGTCCATGTCTGGTCCACTATGGTGGGGTGGAGAAGGCAGAATCATGCCAGGGCCCAATCCAAGAGTGAACATTAGTTCTTAGAGCAGCAGGGATGGAGATAAATCCAGGAAGTGGCCAACAAATGACTCGATGTGTGGCCATTGCTAGGGATGCAAAGGTGAGTCTCTGATGGAAAGAACTGTAGATTGCTGCCCCAAATGACCAACTATTAAAATAACATCAGGTGAAGAGGAGCAACTATGGGAATTCAGAGAAGAGGAAACTTCTACTTGGGGGGATTACAGAGTCTTTCTTGCAGTGGGGTGGCATCTGAGCAGCTGAAATGCTCCTTGTAGCACCTGTGATGTTTGAGAAGCGATAAATGGGGAAAGCCCCTGTTGGGTTTTGAACAGATTGTTATTTTAGGAAATTCATCCTTAGTGGTGAGGAAGTTGGAGTAGGGGCAGGGGATGGTGCAGCCAGAGTCAGGGAGGCCAACTTTAAGTTGGTGCACGGAAGGGATACCACCACCTGAAATGGTGGCTGTAGGATAGTGAAGGAAGTGATTGCGAGAGAAATTGAACGTGTAAAGTGGAGGATAGCAACCGATTCAATGAGATTCAGGGAGCTAAACACATTGGGGGAGGAAGAAGAATGAGTTTAGTTTCAGTGGTACTGCTTTTGAGGGGCTGGTGTGGGTTTGGGTGATGATTTCCTCATGCAGTCAGAAATACGGACGTCAAAGCATCAGGAGTATGCGTTCACCCACCTGGTACCTTGAGTAGTGTCCCTTAAAAAGGTATATCCAAGTCCAAAGCCCTGGTACTTGTGGTGTGACCTTATCTGAAAAAGGATCTTTGAAGATGGAATTGAGTTAAAGACCTTCAGATGAAACCATCCTGGAATTAGAGTGATTATGTCTCACAAGTATTCTTACAAGAGAAAAGACAGGGAGATTTGACACAGAGAGATACACAGTGAAGGCCGTGTGAGGACACATAGAGAGATTGGGGTTAGGCTGCCACAGGCCAAGGAACTCTAGGAGCCACCAGGAGCTGGAGGGCCCTGAAGGATTCCTCCCTGCAGGTGAGCCCCACTGACACCTTGATTTCAGACTTCAGGCTTCCCGAAGCGTGAGAAGAAACTTCTGTTGTTTTAAGTCACCCAGTTTGGGATAATTTATTGTGGCAGCTCCAGGAAACTAATGCAGCACCTCCTCCGAGAGCTCAGTATATATATATATATTTCAAATGATGTTGTTCTTGTGTTGTGAAGTAGAGGGAAAATGAAGCTATTTATTCATCTTTATTAGCATCTCGTTTCTGGGTATTTTCAAGGTGGCTTTTCTTGCAAGTCAGGAGAGGTGAGAATGAAGTAGTTCAGAAGAATGAAGTTTAGGACACCTGAGCAAGTGTACAAGTGATTGATTTATAGGTTGATATACCACCCTGTCCCATGTAATTCCTTCCTTCCTTCCTTCCTTCCTTCCTTCCTTCCTTCCTTCCTTCCTTCCTCCCTCCCTCCCTCCCTCCCTCCCTCCTTTCCTTCCTTCCCTCCTTCCCCCCTCCCTCCCTTCCTTCCTTCCTCCCTCCCTTCCTTCCTTCCTCCCTTCCTTCCTTCCTTCCTCCCTTCCTTTCTCCCTTCCTCCCTCCCTCCCTTCCTTCCTTCCTTCCTTCCTTCCTTCCTTCCTTCCTTCCTTCCCTCCCTCCCTCCCTTCCTTCCTCCCTTCCCTCCCTCCCTCCCTCCCTCCCTCCCTTCCTTCCTTCCTCCTCCTCCCCCTCTTTCTCCTTATCCTTTTTTTTCACTACAAAATCTCTCTCTATTGGAGGATTTCCCACCATAAAAACACAATTAATTAGCTTTAAATTTATTTTTCCATTTCTTTTTTTCAATATTTAAAGAATATATATGTATATATATATAGATGTATACATATGTATATATCTCTATCATCTATCTATTTATTATCTATCTGTCCTTGATGTATAATGTTCCATTAGTTTCAGAAGGTATGCAGCATAGTGAATCGACAGTTCTGTATATTATGCTGTGCTCACCACATTTTTCCGTTTCTAACTTTCAGTCAGAATTTATCATTTTGGAATAACCAGTGTTACCCCATTCACAAGTAATCAGAGCCCCCCACAGAGTTAAGTCTTATTCTGGTTAAAGGTGTGATTATTTTTTTCTCTTGGACCTTTTGAGGTATTGAAAAATAACTCGCAGACCCCTCTAACTTCATTGCTGCTGTCGATATTTGGTAAGAGGTGACTTCCTAGAGAGCAGACATTCTGTTTAGCCCGCTGCCTCACACAGGCCATGGCACAGAGTAGGTGGATCCCTTTGTGGCTCTAGGAAGGCAGACAGGATGAGAGGCAACTAATGCTTGTCGGGTAATATCCCCGGGAAAGACTCTCTGTACCTAAACTGTCAAGCAAAATGTTCTTCAGGAGAACATTCCTCTAATTGGGCCAATTAGGGCACATGCCTACCATTGAACCAATCACTCCGGCCATGAGGTATAATTACACTGCAAGAATATAACTGGTTTAATGGCGAGTAGGCCTGACTCCTAAGGATAGGGTTACTGAGCCCCGTTTTGATTTGCCAGTCCTTGGTTCAGACATCCAGCAGATGGGGTTACGTTAGCCTGGGAAGACTGAGAATTACTAATAGAGTTATATTTGCGTCCAAGTGCATTGCTCTGGGTCATACCCTTCAGTTATATAATCTTGAAAGTCATGGTGTGTAACTGATCCAGATGAAGAAGTCCCAAAACTTCTTCAGACTAGGTGAACTGCAGAACAGTTCCAGTCTTATTTATGGAGGGGGAAGTTGGCTGTCTAGATGTCTGATGCGACCTTACTCTCAAATTTATGATCTGTAACTCTTGGGGCTATTGTTTAGAATTATCGTAACCTGGAAGCTTACAAGTTCTTTGGAGAATATTGTCGACCTCTCTGCTATATTGTTTAATTTTTTTTTACTGGAGCGTGGTTGACATACAATGTTATATTAATTTCAGGTGTACAACACAGTGATTCAACAGTTCTATACATTATGTAATGCTCAGCCCAATAAGTATAGTTACCATCTGTCTCCACACAGTGTTTTTACCACATTATTGACTGTATTTCCTCTGCTGTACTTTTCATCTCCGTGACTTATTTATTTTATAACTGGAAATTGGTACTTCTTAATTCCCTTCATCTATTTCACCCCCCACCCCCACCCTCTCCTCTGGCAACCACCCGTTTGTTTTTGCCACCGTGACTTCCTTTTGTATCCTTCAATTTGTAAACTTTGTTTGCTTTGCCCAAGTCAAAGTCAGTGTTTGTTCTTACTCAGTGGATCTGAGTCAACTGTTGACGTTTACCAGTTCAGTGGTTACCCACAGCTAATTGGTTTAAGGCCAGTCCCGAACGGTTCCTGGGGTTGGGGCTGGGGCTGAGGCTAGTTCCTCCAAAACCACACAGCATCTACAGTGGACCATGGCTAGCATTGATGCTGGGAGCGGTTATTACAGTGTCTACTCATTTTCATTGTCTGTTCAACTTCTGATGGATATTTCCCTTGCTGTTGCAGATATCATTAATGTCTTCCTTTTGCAAATGAGACTATGAGATCACACTTTTACAATGTAAATTATTTATCCGTCTAACACAGATTATTTGTTTATATAAAGAATATTTGGAGGTGCAAGAAATGTTCCTGGAGCCAGAATGCTAAGGGAAGGTGGTTTTAATTTATGCTTCCTGGAGATTCAGGGCTTTCCAAGACATCTCATAACTGAGATGGCAAAGGAAGGGCAAAGCTTTGGATGCCAACCTGTTTCAGTCATGGTGCTGCTCTCTTAGATGTTTCATGCATGTTGTAGTTATACATGCAGTATTCCATTTACGATCTGATGCTACTAACATGCAGGTGGAAAGCCACTGCTCCCTGCTAGCTCTGTGACCTTGCAAAAAAAAAAAAAAAATCCCTCCTCCTCTTTGATCCCTGGTTTCCTTTACTCGTAAAATGAGGGTGCTGGATGAGAAGTTCTTGAAGTTCCGTTTTTTGCTCGACAGTCCGTGATTTTGTGACTTTCGCCCTGGGCCCAAGTGGTGCTTACTAGTTGCATGGAAACTGACTACATCGCTACCTCGGAAGTCATTAATTCGGCGCGGCTTCCCCCTCTTAGTGAGTTTTCAGCTGGATGATAATCATAAAATGCCAGCATTGCCGATGTGAGATGGAGTTAACAGTCTGAGATTTGCTAAGTGTTTCTGTGTGATCAGTGTGAAAGCAATCACATATCCAGAGTGAGAAAGGTCAGTGCCCTGTGGCTGCCAGCCCTCGCCGCACTAAGGGGACGCCAAGGGGACTGCCACCCGCCGAACACAAATCAGGCCACGGAGTGAATACCCTCTACTGATGCAGTCTAACAGCTCCGGATGTCAAATGATATTACTTTGGGAGACCGTTAAGCCCCTTTCTCAGTGCTCAGCAGTGTGCAAATCCCCTCATCTCATTTGATTAATCTGAGCGACTACAGAATATTTTATTAGGCGCAGAAAACATGACTGCAGTGCGATAGTCTGTGGCATTGCTGAGCCCGGAAATTCTTTGAAGTCTTGTGTTTTCTTGTTTGTTTTCCTTGGTTCTAGTTTGCTTGCAAAAGGAGGGGGGGGGGGCTCTCGTCTCAGTGAATTCGTGTCCTGTATGAATTAACGTTAGTGACTATATACATAAATAATAAAGAGGGATTATACAGTGAATCGCAACCCCTGTGTGATCACATTCTTCCCATCCTCAAGAAAGGACTCCTTTCTGTCTCTCACTGCCTCCACGCTAAGCCCTGAACACGCACCAGCACTTGGCAGGAAGGAGACCATGATATTCGATATTCACGGCGGCTATATCTACCTAGCTGGCAAGGTTACGTGTGATTTTTTAATTCTCTGTGTTTTTAATTCTCTACATTTTTATGGCTGGCCCATATTATATTATAGTATAATCGACAATATATTTGAAATAACGTGCGATTTCAAACCGCGTTTTCCTTTTGTTCCTTTAAAGGTGATTCTTTCCCCCAGGAGGCTCGGGGAATGCTGGGAGTTTTTTGCCATCCTGCCGAAAGGGAAGAAGGGACCCGAAATGCCGCGTGAAATGGATTCACCGAGCCCGTGCCTGGGAAGCAGCCCCGCCCGTTCCTTTTCAAGACCCAGCGCCGCCGTGGCCTGACAAGCGGTAAGAAATGTGATAATAAAGGCGACGAGCCACTCCGGGGCTGGATTTCATTTCCAGCTTAATTAAATCCTAGAAACACACCTGGCCTCCAGCTTTGAAGCGCTGCCACAAAAGCCAGGTGCCCTCCTCGGCTCGGGCTCGCCCCGCAGCGATGGTGGGAAGCCAGGCTGAAAGGAGAAGGTGGAGGGAGGCCGCAGCCGGGGCAGATGAAACGGTGGAGTCAGGAAGCAATAGTTCAGAGAAAGCCGTTTCATCCGGTGCGCAATCCACTTGCCCTTGTGCTTCAAAGGTGAACGGCACAGCTGACCTGCAGACGTGCTGAATTGGGACTCCTCCAGGGGCACCCTGCCGCCCCTGCCACCTGCTCCCCCCACGCCGGGTCCTCGACGGTTCCCTGCCCGCCCACCCCCCCACTGTGGTGAACTGGGGACAAAATGCACTTTGCTGGTGCAAGTTCCTGACCGGTCCCGGCACTCTGGGCGGTCCGGCTTCTCCCACATTTACAAACTTCTGGTTACTTCTGGTTCTTCAGTCCCTGTGGCCAGCCGATGCTGCCCGGGGCCTCTTTGTCCCGTTATCCCAGAGACCCGAGATTCTCCTAAATGTGACTAAAGAGGAAAAATCCTTGTTGTGATTTACGGAGCCCAGGAATTTGCAAGGCACGTGCGTGACATCACCTCCCCAGTTTTCGCCACCACTTGTGATGAATTGCCAGGGTTTCACAGGTGAAGAAATGGGGCTCCAAAAGAGCAGGTAAGTGTCTTAGATCTAAGAAGCAGAACCCGAGACCGTGACTTGGATACCTGGGATTTATGAAAGGGAGGCTATCAGGAGAAGCCTGGAGGAGGCAGGGGGGCAGGCGGGAAAAGGGAAGGGCGAGTAAGTTTGTGGTCTCAGGAAACTCAGCCTTGGCCTGATCCACGGGGGAGTCTGGAGCATAAACCACGCCACTGAGCGGTCCCCACCTTGAGGCCAAGAAGCCGACTGAACCCTTCCGAGTCATCTGTTGTGGGCCGTCCCTGGGGGTGATGACATGGCTCCTCAGGCCAGGAGGCTCTCATCTGCCGAGGGCAATTTTCTGACGCGAGGGGCCAGCTGGAGCTCACTGACAGCCGACACTCCCGGTGGCTGGGGGATGATGGTACCGCCGGGTGAAGAGGCTCCGGTAGGGTGCCCCCTGCACCCACTAATCTGTGATCGATCCACACTCCTTGCCTTTGGAACCTAAAGATGCCTCTGAGGGTTGTGGCGACCCAGGGCGGGGGTCACTTCTGTTCTTGTAGAATTGCGAAGGTTGTCGCAAACGTGGGGGGTACTCGATAGCCATGGAGAAGAGGAGGAGTCCCTTGGCAACAAGCTGTGAATATTTCCCTCTCCCCTTTGACATTTTAGCGTGTCGTACCTTCGCGAGAGCCGCCATTATATTTAGAAAGTACCGTTCCTGTCTTTTCGAGCGCCAGAGTCCCTAGGGCAGAAATCTTGCTTTATTTCGTGTGCAACATACCTGAATGCGCACATGCCTCGTCTGTAGTCGACTACTAATGAACCCTGGTTGAGTTGACTGCTCCTTCAGTTTGGGGGGTGGGGGTTACCCCTCCTGGTGTTATTATTTCAGTCAACCAATCACTCACCAGTAATTCAGCGTCTGTTATTTGTGACTAGCTCAAGGGGCATCGTGCCGGTGGTGGCGCCCGTTTTGTTTCCTACCCATCTGTCTGAGAGTCTCAGAGGCCAAGAAACAGCAATGGGAGGGTGAGGCCTGAGGTAGTTCTAGCGAAGGTTTACTTACTGGGCCAGGAAGAAAGGCAGTCGCACAGGGAGGCGTGTGGGAGAAAGAACGGGTGTCTTGGGATTAGGAGACTTGAAACACCACCGGCTTTGCGTCTGTAAAACGGGGCAAAGACGCTGCCTGGCTAAACGTGCAGGGCTGCTGTGGAGGGGACCAAGGGAGACCATGCAGGCGAAGCCTACAGACCGTGCAGACCAAATGGATACATGTTTAAGGACCGTCGGCGGCTCCAAGGCAAGAATGATAGGCAAAAGGGCTAGGAATCCCTCCCTGAAGTTCAAGTGGCACATTCTGCCTTTACTGTGTGTGTGCTTAGAATTCAGTGCCTTGGGGAAAAGAAGAAGCGAAAGGAAAATCAGAGTTCTTCTCTCTCCACTTCCTGACTTCAGGTATCTGCATATGCTATAATCAGGGGCCCCAGCTTACACCAATTTCTGAAAGTTTCTCATTTAATTTTACAAGGACGTATACACTTTACAATGCCTGACACCTGCTCAAGCAGGCAAATAATTGTTTTGACACTGTGACAGTTGTAGAGAGTATTATTTTAAAAATTTCTAAAACCTGCCAATGGGATAATTAGACTCTAATTCTCATTTGCCAGGGCAGTGAGCTCTCTGGGCCAAATTACTCCTTGATGGCATGCCAGCCCCCTTTTCCTGGTCCTCGTTGGCTGGTGGAGATTTAGTTCCACACGGGTCGTTCCTTTCCTCACCGAGAACTGATTTTTGACCTTTAAAGATGATACAGATTATGCATTGAGCACATCACTTGTGGGTTTCTTTCGATGGGTGTTTTATTACAGTTCTCATGGCTTGAAAAATACCTTTAATTTAATTTAATTTAATTTAATTTAATTTAATTTAATTTAATTTAATTTAATTTAATTTAGGGGTGACCCTGTTACTGGCCCATGGCATGGGACAAAAGTGCATTGGCACCCGCGTCTTGTTACATAGTGGCCGGGGAAGGAGGGACAGCCTGGGGAACAGAGTCCTAGGAAGCAGGTAAAGAGAAAATCTGGACATGAGGTGAGGATCAGGAGAGAACTGGCCAGAGGCGTCATCATGTGTTTTGGGTCAGATTTAGGAAGAATCCCGGACCTGCCAGGGGTGGAGGAAGCGGGGTGGTTTCCTTCCTGGATTTCTAGGGCTGCACTGCTGGACCATGAGCTTGGGGGCTGTTAGGATGTGGAGCTGGGCCAGGCAGCCTTCTAGAATCCCAGCCTTGGTTGGAGACTCCAAACCTTGGAGACTCCAAAACCTGGTTGACTTTCAGAATTTGGGCCTTAGATGCATTCATTTCACAGATGAGAAAATGGAGACCGCGCGAGGTCAAGTGGCCTGCTTAAGGTCACATGGCTAGTGAGTGGCTCAGGGCACTCAAAAAATCTGCATTGACCCGTGCATGTTCAATGCTGCTGGAATTTCTAGGTACACGGAGGAAGTTAGTCAAGCCAGCTGGGGAGATAAGACTTTACCACCTGTCCCCCTCCCATCAGGCAGAGGCCAGTGCCCAGAAAACGGAACGATGGAGGGCTGAGCCACCTTATTCCTGAGTCCGAGGGTTCTGCTGTGTGGAACAGGTAGACGTAAAGAGGAAACTGTGTTTCGAAGGTGAAGGAAACCTGAGTTCAGGTAGACAGTCATGAATCGGGAGGGGCTGACGGAGGGGGCAGAGGGAGAGCAGAAGCCAGGTGAAATATTTCTGCATGTGGAGAGTCAAATTCAAACGGTGCAGAAAGGCATACAGTGAAAAGCACCCGTTCCTTAACCCGTCCCTGCGTTCCTCTGACTCACGTCCGCAGGTAGGTTCTTCTTGCTTTTGATTCTTCCAACAGTTATCTTCAAAATTCTCAATAGAATGTGACACTTTTATTTCTCCAATGATTAATTTTAAACATTAGCTGCAGACTCTCTGTTCTGCATGATCAAAAAGAAAAAAAAGACCTGTGTCACTGCCCCCCTCCCCGCCACATTCCCTCCTCTCATCCCACTCTTTTGTTATTGGGTGGGCTCTTCTGTGGGCACGTGAATAATTTTTAAAAGTATACTTCAAGTGCTTCATCTTGATCCATCACATTTACACAAATTGGACTCACCGTTCTGAGAGATAGAAGATGAAATTAGAAGCCCTGAACTTCCTTTCACTTTTCCTCCTTGCAATTCTCATGATCTCCCAACTACATCGTTAAATATCGTCAAGGCTTATTACTTTTTCATTCTATTTTATAAATATGCTTAAGCCTTCCTTGCTTTGCCCGTAGATTGAATTGAAAATTCAAGCATCTCTACGGGTCATTAGCAATGTTATGATTACATATTATTCACCCCAAGATCAAGCAGAGTGGCCTTCTGGGAGGAGGAAATGACATGAATCCTGTGTCGTGTAGATTTGGGCTTTTCAAAATAAGCTTTCAAAGTGTTAAGAACTTTTCACTTACTTCAGCTTCTCAAAACAATGACATTTTAAATGGGCTTTATGTATGTATTTTATTCATACAGATGTTGTGTCTAAAGTTTCTAATTTTCTTTTCTTTTTCTTATTGAAACACAATCCCATCACCACTTTACAAAGTTTTTTCTCACTTGATCGCATTACCTGTCGAATATGAATCTACCTTTTTGTGAAGAGTTTTCTCCTGATACTCTAGCTTAATGTTCTGGTTGGGACCTTTTACTTTTCACGGCCTGTTGCACAGTTGTATCTCTGGTCTGGTTTTCCTGTTTAATGTGTTTGTGGCTTTGGACCTACTGTTTTCATGGTTTCCATTTTCTTGGCCTTTTTTTTTTTTTTTTTTTTTTTGTCTCCTCAAGCATATTTTCTTCTAATTTTTCTTTCCCAGAAAGGGGACATGAGGAGGTAACTCTATGAATCTTGCATGATTCAATACTCAGCCTTCACGTTTGAGTGACAATTTGGCTGGACATAAAATTGCTATTTAAGCGTATTTTCTTGCAGAGCTTTGAAAGCTACTTGTGGTAGGTTGGGTCCTTGAGAAGTGGAGATGGAGTTTGGAGAGCAAGATATTTATTAAAGATCAACACCGCGGAGGGCAGGATTAGGCTGACTGAGAGCTGAAGCTGCTTTGCATGATTTGCAGGCCTGACAAGCCTCAGCCAACATGGCAGGCTGGATGCTCTGGATTGAGTGCTACTCACAAATACCCCGTGTTGGGCTGAAATGGCTGGGCCTTTACACCTCCCTCTCTCAGTCACCAGATACAGGCTGTCCCGAGAAGGGCATGACTTTATGGCACTAGTGTCCTTGTAAGAAAATAAAGAGACACAAGGGGCACATGAATTCACAGGAAGAAGCCATGTGAAGATAGTGAGAAGGTGGCTACCTGCAAATCAAGGAGGAAGGCCTCATGAGAAACCAAACCTGCCAATACCTTGATCTTGGACTTCTAGTCTCCAGAACTGTAAGAAAATACATTTAAGTCGCCCAGTGTGCAGTATTTTGTTATGGCGGCCCCAGCAAACTAATATAGCTCCCTAAGTTTTTCTGGGGGAAATTTTTGTGACACCCTTATTTAGAGCCTACCGCAGTCAAAATGATTTTCTAATATTTCTGAACTTTATTAAGGTACAAGGTTAAGTATTGTGGAAAAAAAAATGTTTTAACTGTTTTCATGCTGGTCATGTTCTGAGCTTCACAGCAGATTCTTTATTTGATAGTATCTACTCACCTCATCTGCCTTCCACTTCTCCGAAGAGATTTGCTCCTGTCGTAGTTCCGAAATGTTCTTTAACCTTCGTGACTTTGCATCAGCTTAATGGCCTCTGCTCATCCCTACTCCTCATGACTCCTACTCATCATGACTCCTTAGTGCTAGGAACCAACGAATAAATGGGGGTAAGAATAAAGAAAATCAATTTAATTAGTGGTTGGATTTAAATCCGACTTGGGAGGTAGAATTTTGGTTTTATCACTAGGGTACTTTTTGGAAAAGAGCAAATTATCTAAAATCAAAACCTAACTCTTCTACATCCTAATTCTATGCATTGAACTTAATATCTGGTTATCTTCATTTGGCTAGGTAATGTTTCCAAGTGATCTTTCCTTGGAAGTCAGATATGGTGTTAAATCCCAGCAGCAAAGTATTGGCCAAAAAGTTCATCAATTAAGTAGCATGTATTGAGTGTGTTATGTTTCCATCTCTGGGCTTAGTACTCAGGGGACACAAAATATCCATAAAACACTGTGTCTCTTCTTAAGGATTGTTTCCTGGAGGCTGGCTTCCATAAAATGATATGGATATGTCTACTCTGGGGTTACCAGGCTGTTGGAAGGTCTGAGAAAAACCACAGGAATGGGAAATATCAGCTCAGTTGAATCACAGGTACATTGCACGGTTTCGAAAGGGCTGAAAGGTTTGCTGAATTTTTACTCCTGACTTTCAAGGGAACAGGACTCCTAAGATGTTCAGCACTGCTTGCCAGTTGACCGTGCTCTTCGGTGCTCTGCTTCTTCTTGGTTGCTGTTTGCTGCTTGGCCTGGACAACGCTCCTCATCCCTGCTTTTACCTACATCCACACTGTGAGGTCTTTCGTGGACTCTAGCGACTGTCGGTGTCACTCCATACTAGACGTGACCTAAAAACAAATCGCTCTAAGTGAGGGTAATTATGCTTCTTTCCCAAAACACACGAAGTGCTTCCCCAGTTTAGGACACGCAGTAAATACTCATTGAACATCAGCTATGTGTGGAAGGCACCTCCTCATCTTCAAGGAGGAATTCAAGTGTCTTCGTCTCCAAGAAGCTTTTCCACCCCCTGCTCAGCTCTATTTGACCTTTCATATAGGCTGTAATCTCAGCCTATTATTAAAGGACCTGGCACATAGTTGGCATCCAAAGACTGTTGTTGATTAAAATATTTAGGACCAACTGCTCTTTCATTGGGGATGAGGTATATAAGGAAAGGAGAGAGAGGGGAAAGATGGAGTTAAATTATAGGACACAAGCAAGGGAGATATTTAAACATTTCATGATATTCAGTAGGTTGGCTGGCTGGGAGTTGATGAGTAGAAAATAGGTGATGTGATCTGACCCAGTGGAAATTGGGCAGGTTAATGAAGTTCTATTTGGGGAGACTGGCCTTCTCGAGAATTCACCAAGCTGTCTCTGTCATCAGCTGTAGCATTATTTTAGCTCTGCCTGTAAAGGGCTGTTAATGCCTGACTCTAACTACCGCTGAACCCAGGATCCTCCCAGATGCCATCCTCTGCAAACAGCAAAAGTATTTTCTGACGCTGAATCGCTGAATTTGTCTCACTCTGCTGTGGTGAATTTGCAATTACTTTTCTTGGCCCAGAGAACATCCTGGTAAGATACAATTTTGACAAAATTCCAAAGCACCGTTATTACGTGCAGAAGAAATCTTTATTTTGGAAATTGTTCACCTGTGATGTGAATCTTTCAAATCTTCGTTTATGTGAAGCTCATGATATGTGTTGGGTATTTTTCTCCTTCATGAAGGAGACGGCTCAGCCACGTACTGAAGGTGTTTGATTTAAATGTCAGTATTAAGAAGCTGAATTGGTTCAGGAAACCCCGAGACCTCAACGCAGTTGTTCTGCTCTGAACGCCAAGGGGAAAGCAAGGGAACGGAACCTAGTTCCAGGATCCTGGGAAGGTGTCCACTTGGATGACGGACTGGAGGTAGTGACACATTTTAAAACCGTGTTTAAATGAGGATCATTTTTAAGGAACTGTAGTGTAATCACACCAATTATAATCACTCACAGCCTCAGGGGAGGTGACCAACTCACGTGCACTATCAGTGAGCTAGATAGGTAGGGGGCAGTTTTGTTCCTGTTCACTGAGAAACGGTTCTGGAGCTTTACTCAAGCAACCTGGATGGGCCTGGTTCAACCAGCGGAACGGCCTTAAGAGCAGGACTGAGTCTTCCAGAAGAAGAAATTCTGCCTGTAGGCTTCTTCAGCTCATGCCTGAGGGTGCTGCCTGCCTCTCCTCTGGCCCCATCTGTGGCTGTTCCCCATAATTTCATGAGGTGATTTCTTGCAGTAAATCTCTTAGTATATATTTCCCACTGGTTCTGTTTCTCTGGTTGAATCCTGGCTGATACTGTGACCCAGAAGTCACTTCTTCTCAAGCCATGAAAGCAATACCTTACATTTATATCGAGCTTTATAGTTTTCAAATGCACTCACATAAATGATCTTTAGTAAATCCTGGGGCTGTAAGTAGGTGAGTGACTCATCACCCTTGCCGTCACCGCCAGTATCATCAACTTCATTGTCAGCCGTCACCGTCATTACCACCGCTGTTGCTGTCCTATAGCTGAGGAAAAGGGGTAAGCAGCCGAAAGGCAGAGCTGGAGCCACGAGCTGGTTCTTCTAACCCCAAATATTATGTGTAACGTCAGCAACCCTCTGTGCAAAACTTCCAACACCTTATCCTCTGGCTTTCTGGAGATCTTCCGATTGTCATTTCCTCGGTTGCAGCTTACGGTCCTTACTCACCTTTCCAGCCACCGCACCCGTGGAAAACTCTGGACCTTGTCAGCGTCAGTAACCGCATCGTTTCTAAAATCTGTATTTTAAATCGCTTTAAAAATGTCCCTTTAAAAACCAATAAAACAAAAACAAAAAGCCTCCAGGCGTGACCTCTTCCTGTGGGCTTTTCTCTGTCACAGTTCTGGTCATTTTGAAACCCTAATTTAAGTGGTAAATAGTTTGTGGTTAAGTGTATCCTAACTATGGTTCTTTATAAAGCAATTTTTTTTTTTATTTAGTAAAACCCAAATTCATTTTTACTCAGTGAATGTCAGTCTCACAACCAAGAGTCCAATGTGGATATTTCCTGTCTGTAACATAATGCTTGATACCTTGAATGATTGAAATGAGGCCACATAAAGCATTTCCACGTGATCATATATACGTGCACACGTGTGTTTGTATGCAAACTATATGTCGTAATGTGTTAAGCAGCAAACATGTTTGAATGTAACTCCTTGGAAAAATTTATCAAACCACAGAAGAATAATCTGAGCCTCAATCTCTTGATATTTCTTTTAAGGATGATGAGGAAAATAACCAACTAACACAGGCAAGTTACAGAATATTGACAAGGCAACACGGTCCATATTCATTTGTTGAATAAATGCATCGGACTGTCTGAACAGCCTCATCTCCAGGCAGTTATAAATCAGGGAAGGATGCGCTGCAGTATCATGATGGAAGATTTTTAGTTTCCTGTAGAGGAGCGACACCATCAAGATGGCAACATAGGTCATTCCTGACCTTTGTCCCTTCCATGAGAAGCCTCCGTAGCCATCATCCATAGGCGAGCCACCATTGTGAAAATCCCAGAACCCCCGGATCTCAGAGACTGGGAGTGGGAATGACTGCATTCGGAGGACAAGAGGAGCGTCTGCACTCTGACTGCATTGCCCGTCCCCCAGGACAGCACAGCCACATACCAAGAGGGCCTCTCCAGGCCTATAGCTTTTGCGGGAACGAGACCCCCAGTGGACATCCAGCCACCCCAGCATTGTGGGACACTTCTGGAGAGGCCCACTTGGATCTCGCCTCATGGGGATCCCTGGGAGATTCTGCAGGATCACTGGGGGAATCTTGACCACCGGGGGTCAGATAGTGATGGAGGAGGAGGCTGGGACTTACAGCAACCAATGCCCAGATGTTGGCAGACTGCATTCCTGCTTGCCACGGCACCTGAACAGAGATCCCATCTAGTGCCTCTGCCCATCTACAGAGCTGAGCTGGTGCCCCCATCTGGTCAGGGAACTTGCTTGACAGTTCTGCCTGACTTGGATCCCCAGTCAATGAGCCTGACCATCTAAGGAATCCGCTCTGCAGTCCTACTTGGGCAAGGAACCAGATTCTTAACCCCATCCAAATACTGAGTATAGACGCAAGTCCCAACCGACCAGGAATGCTGGACAGGGAACCTGGGTAGCCACAGAGCTCATCCCATAATCCCACTTGGGTGGAGAGCCAAGCCAGCAGCCCTGCCCAGCTGATGAACGTAGCCTCTGGCCACACATGTGAACATGGCCTATGGTACCACCTGGCCACGGAGCCCAGCCTTCAGCTCTGCCTCACAATAGAGCCTAGCCCATGGCCTTGCCTGATTGCTGAACACAGCCTGAGGCCTCCCCTGGGTGGATAGCCCAGACAGTGACCACTCAGTTACGTAGCAAAGTCTCTAGTCCCACCTAATAGCAGGCTTAGCTAGAGGCACCTCTCGACCGGGGCACCCTGACAGCAACCTTGCTCAAAAGCAGAGCGCGGATATGGGTCTGTCTGATCACAAAGCCTGGCCTGTGGCCCCCACCAACTTCAGGACACAGTCTATCGTCCCACCTGATTGCAGAGCACAGCTAGTTGGAAGGGGCGTCGAACTGTGAAGCCCTGCCTTTAGCTCTGCCTGAATGTGGAGTCCAGCCAACAGTACCATCCAGTTGGGGAGCACACCCTGAGACCACACCTGACCCGGAGTGATGTGGAGCCCAGCCCGTAGACTTCCCAAACACATAGTCCAACTGTGGCATCACTCTGCTAGGGAACACAGCCTGTGACCTCGTCTGACCAGAGGCGATTGCAGAGCCCAGCTGGTGGCCCCACCTGACTGGGGAGCCCAGCCAGCGGAACCCCCAGCTAACCTCAGAGCACAGGCAGTGGCCTCACCCAACTAGAAACCCTGACAGCAAGCCCAGCCCTCACACAGACACTACCAGCCGACCCGTCCAAGACCCCAAGTTGAGCTATGGTGAAGGACTGTCCCTGCCAAAGTGAACTTGTAAAGGCTGGACGAGGAGACTGCTCACTCAAGTGCACAGAGGCCAACGCAAGGAATCAGGAATCATCACGACAACCAAACATGACACAACCAAAGGAAACTAATAAAGATCTACACACAGACCCTAAGAAATGGAGATCTGTGAACTGTCTGGCGAAGAATTCAGAATAGTCAGAATTCAGAATGCAAATGGGTGCAGTCACTATGGAAAACAATATGGGGGTTCCTCAAAAAATTAAAAATTGAACTACCCTATGATCCAGCAGACCCACTTCTGGGTATGATCTGAAGGCAATGAAATCGGTATCTGGAAGAGAGAGCTGCACCCCTAGGTTCATTGCCCCATTATTTACAATAGTCTAGACATGGAAACAAGCTAAGTGCCCATTGTCAGACAGATAGGTAAGGACAACGTGATGTGTCATTTTTAATCACAAATAGTTTTATTGGGACATTTGTCTTTTCCTTATTGATTTGTATTTTTCAAATGGAACTAGTCAAATGTTAAAAAATAGAAACTATACAGCACATTTTTTGTTTTTATTTTTTTCATCTTGATTTTTGTGAGGTTCAGTTGCTGGTTCTTCCAGGTAATGACAGAATAAGCTTGGGATTGTCATTTAACCTCTCTGACACTCAGTATTCCCATCAGTGGAAGGGGAACAAGAAAACCTATCTGCATCATTTTGGGGTTTAAGTGGAATAACATACTTAAAATACTTTGGCAACCTTTTGTGACTGTGTATACTTTTGGTGCTCTCATAAAGCCCTAATGGACTTCTCAGGACAATCACTTTAAATTCGTAAAACGAAATACATAGAACTATAAAGGAAGCCAATTATATTACAGTTACCAAAAAACTTTTAAAGCAAGTTTGTGATAGAATACCATACGTATTTCTTTGTTAATGTTAAAAATGAAAATATCAAGCCGATCTATAAGTACTATAACTAGTAGTGAAACACATAAATAGTATTTTAATGTATCTGCCAAACGAATACATGAAAATATCTGTCGGGGTGCCTGGGTGGCTCAGTCGGTTGAGCGTCCAACTTCGGCTCAGGTCATGATCTCACGGTTCACAAGTTCGAGCCCCGCGTCAGGCTCTGTGATGACAGCTCAGAGCCTGGAACCTGTTTTGGATTCTGTGTCTCCTTCTTTCTCTCTGCTTCTCCCTTGCTCGCACTCTGTCTCTGTCTGTCTCAAAAATAAATAAATGTTAAAAACATAAAATTATTTAAAAAAGAAAATATCTGTGACCTCTGTTGTTGACAAAGCCATATTGTGGGTTTGCAGCCTACATTTGGAAATGAAGAAAATGCTAGATATTAGTTAAGGAATAGTTTAAAAAAAAAGGTGAATTTTATTCCTTCCAAGTTCAGGGACCTCTGAACCTCTTATCTAGCAAAAAGCAGACACCTGATAGAGGTTAGTTCCCTTCCTTCTACTTTCTTCTTTCTGATGCCTGTCCCAGGAAGCACTGTCCTCAGGTTTTCTTCCCTTTTCACTTCCTAACAAAATGTGACTCCAGGACATCAGGCATTTGGCCCAGTGGCGTAGATAAGTTTATGTTCTTAAATTCTTCCTCCCTCCCTCCCTCCCTCCCTTCCTCCCTTCCTCTCTCTCTTCTTCCCTCCCTCCCCATCTCTTTCTTTCTTTCTTTCTTTCTTTCTTTCTTTCTTTCTTTCTTTCTTTCTTTCTTTCTTTCAGAGAGCAGGAGTAGGGGAGAAGGGCAGAGGGAGAGAGAGAATCTTAAGCAGGCTGTATGGTTAGTGTGGAGCCTGATGTGGGGCTTGATCCTATGACCCTGGGATCATGACTTGAGCCAACCTCAAGAGTCAGATGCCCAACCAACCGAGCCACCAGGTGCCCCTCCTTGATTTATCTCTTAAGAGCATATCTTTGGTAGAAGTTGAAGGAATTTCAGCAGAAGGACAAGGTGAAATGAGATTCCTAGGAAGAAATGGCATCACAAAGAGAGCAGAATACATACTTTCTGAAACTTCAGACTGGTACCAAGGATCAGCTGCGGACTTCACTCCAAATCACCCCTCTAAGTGGCTCGGTCTTTCCCCTCAGGGGTCAGGGTATAGAAGCTCAGAGATCTGGGACTGGGTCCTACCCAGTTCCTGGCATGCTACACTGAAAGCCCATTGCATGTCTCCTCCCAAGTCTGCATTGAGTAATGGCACGTTGGTAACGTGAAATCAGCATGGTGGGAGTATTCACATTGTAAAAATCAGCAAGTGCTACATGGCAGGGCTTCTTTCCTCCTCTTCCACGTTTCCTGGAAAGCCAGTTGTTAGATATTTGTCAGTCTGTACCTATCCCTTCCTACCTGGTGATTCTGCCTTAACAAAATTAGTCATTCTTTCTGTTTGACCACCATTTAGTGGACATTTTTGTATCCTCAGAAAGGGATTTATACACTTACATCATTCCCTGATTCTGTAACTCTGTCTTTGGGATTCACAAATCTATTAGGTTGTCAAAAGCTCTGGGAAATCCTGTAGTTAAGTGAAGCTATCTTTGTTCAGGCCAGCATTTCCCCAAGTTGTTTACTGAGTCCTTTATTCATGGACCACCTACTGACGCCCCCAGTGAAATCATGGAAGGTACTAGATTTCACCAATTTGATCTGTAGCTGCATTGCAGAATGCAGTGCCTCACCAGGAAGAGAGGAGCCAACCATACTAGTTATTTCAACAGAGATCATTTAACTTAGGGAACTGAACTGCTGAACTGGCATTTGGAGGACTGTAACTGAAGAAAGATGAAGCGACTGCGGAAACCATCTACCACCCTTAGGGCTGGCGGAGCAAAGAGAAGAGGTGGGGTTATTAAAACCCAGAAGCTTGGATCAGATGTGCAGGAATATGGAAAACAGGGATCTGGAACCAGCTACTGCTCCTGGGCTGGAGAGCCATTGCTGAGGTGACTGGCGGCACAGGAAGCAAGCGGCAAGGAGCAAATCCCTTCTTCTTCCTCCAGGCTTGCAGTCTCCCTTTCATGCCCTTTATTGGCAGATCCTCACAGGAAGCCAGATGGCAAAGGAGGATTTTGTCTGTGGAGTCAAGCCTCAGAATGATAAACCAGGAAACAGAAGGGTGGGTGGCACTGAGAGACAGTAGCTTAATAACCAGCCCAGATCCCAACCTACGTGCATGGTCAGTTTCCAAACAATCTGGGTCTGGATGGCGCCAGAGGCCCTTCCCTCCTCCCAAGGGCTAGAATAGCCACAGGCATCTTATTGAGGCTCTCCTCTTTTCTTAGACAGCAGAAGCTGTTCATTAGAACAGAGAAAGTCATGGTTTTAATTACATTTCTCTTAGAACTCAGAAGGGTTTAAATAGAGAGAAAAGAGATTTCAACAAAGTAAAATGATTTGGCAACTTCTTCTAAAGGGTTTTTCAGCAGCCCTACCTAGATTCAACTGTTTTTGAATTCATTCGGTCTTCCATTTTAAGTACCCGGGGTGATGATGTACCTCATTTATTGCTGGTGGTGGGTGCTTAGTGGACAGCTTAGGGATGGCAGGGCCATGTGCGGAAACAAGATGCACAAGGAACAGAAGGAAAGAGGCACCCTGTTCCCCCAAAGTGCCCCTTTTCTGAGAGGTGCAGAGTGAGGCACCTTTCTGGAGGAAAGCGGAAGCTGAGGCTAAAGCATCTGGAGTCTTCTCTATAGATGTGCCGGTGATCCCTGTGGAATGATTTCTTACAGATGAAAGTGCTCGGGTGTGGATGTCCGACTTAGGGCAATGTGCATAGTTTGAGGAAAGGAGATAGTTGGCTTTGAAGCCATGCCAGTCACCAGTTGGGTGCTCTGAGAGAGTCAATTCATTGTATTACTCACTTTATTATTGATAATAATTGCACCCATCCAGCTCTCATTTTTGGCTCACCCCAAGGATCAAAAGAAATGGTGGCTCAATATGAAAACATGTTGCAAGGAGGGAAGTGAAATGAGAACACAAGGATTCAATAATAAGGAGCTTTGGGCTTCTTCAGTTCACTTCGTTCTTGGCTCTAGAAGAGATAGATAGAAGAGAGAGGCATCTCCATCATCATAGAGGAATTGCAGTGTGCACCTTTCTGGGCTTAGGTTGCACATGGATTTCCACACAAATATTTGTCTCTCATGCTGTTATCAGAAAAGCTCCCAATGTGCAACTGAAAACAATCCCAGGAGAAATATCTCTGTGTTTCCAGGCCAAGTCAGTTTTCTATGTTTATTGTTTTCAGTGTTTCTTGGGGTCAAAATGGAGTAGATGTTTCTGAAATTTTAGTTTGAATCTAGGAGTCAGCTGCTACTGCTACTACTAATTACTACTGCTGCTGCTGCTGCTGCTGCTGCTTCTTCTTCTTCTAGTTGTAACACTTGTAGTAGTATTTATTGAGTGCTTAGTGTATGCCGGACACTTTTTCAAGCATCCATACTGTGTTCCCTCCTTCAAATAACCCTGTGAGGTGGACATTGTTTCTATTTTAATTTAATGTTAGGAAACTAGGCATAAAGAAGTTACCTGAGATTGTAGATAGTAGCTTATGGAGCTGGGATTTAAAGCCATATAAAGTAGTTACAAAGTGTGAAATTTGAGCTCTTCTCCCACATTCAAGAAACACTTCCATACATTGTGTAAATCAGAGTTGCTTCTCAATGGCTTCTATTTGTTCACCTGGGAATATCATTTATTGGACATTTTCAAAGCGCTGGATCAGATTCTAAGCATTTTCTGTGTGCAACCTTATTTAATCCTTACAGTATTTTACTATCATCACCCTATTTATCAGGTGAAGAAACTAAGGTTCAGAAAATTTAAGCAATCTGCTGAATCAGGTTCACACTCTGAGTAATTGTTAAAGTTGGTATTTGAACTCCGGTCTCCGTGACTCATGGAGTCTCCATGACTTTTAGTGTGATGCATCGCATAACTCTTTGCTTCCTAACCATAAATACATATTTTTCCTGTCTCTCATGGAGCCATCAAACTTCCCTGAACATGAGTGTAAAGCTTATAAAAATGGGAAAGCTGAAATAAAGCTAAATGAAGATCAGAAATCATGTTCTGTCAGCAGGGACTGGGTAATTATGCCAGGACACTGGGATGAGAGGTAATGAAATAGAGTTTAATGCTCAGGCTTTGAACTTCTTAAAAGACAAGGTGAACAAACAAGAGGCAAACAGACAAAAGAAAACCAAACCCAAATGGAATCCAGTTCATCTAGTTTGTATAGTTCTCACTGTCAGACAAAATGTCAGACCAGTTAGGTAGAAGACACACACCTTCCCTAGCACTCAAAGTCCAGAGAAATTTTACTTAAGTCTTGTATTTGGACACCAGTCATGGTTTGTAAGGAGCTTCCATGATACACAGAATGGCGTGAATGAAGGCTTGGTGAAGGATACAGATTAGGATTTTATCGTATGTGAAATCGATGAAGTATTTCCAGAGTATCTTGGAAGGACAGTGTACCATATTCATTTCTGACGTCCTTATTAGAACTCACAGTTTAGCACAACATGTCAATTAATGCCCTTTGAGCTGTCATAATAACTACATGGGTAAATGTGTTCACCAATTTCATAGAAGGAAATGACTTTATTTATGTACAAAGAGCTAACTGTCTTCTTCTTGAAGTATTGAAATAAAAACGTGAAAACCAACATAAAACTTGTTCAACTTCATCTCAACAATTTCTAACCATCTCTATTTTCTCCTTGCAAGACGTGGCAGGACCTCAGCTTGCTCAATCATTTATTCATTTGGCTCTTAATTTGGTCCCATATTAGTTAAGGAGGGCCTTAGGCTTGACCAGCATCAAGACAAAAGAAACAAGGGAAGAAACCTTGGTCAGGAATCTGGTGGGTCCCAATGATCTGTATGCATTTATGGCAGGGGTGGGGGGAGTGGGTCTATGCATGATTATGTCAGCTGAGCCCTACCTGTTAGTGTTAGGCTGGAACACACAGGCTGAAGCTACCTATAAATCATCCAGGAAGGTAGAAAATAAAGACAAGAGATACAATCAGGAGACAAGTCAGAATTACTGAGTCAGAGTGATAACCTTTCAAGGTCAGGGAGATAAAGATGCCCAGAACTGGGCTTATATTTGTGACAACAGCACAACATTCTTGAGCTTGAGATAGCGGTGCTTTTAGCAAAGCATAATCTCACCTCCTTAGGTTGGCAATTCACACTCCTCAGTCTGCATCACTTGATGGATAAAATTGCAAATAGGTCGAGGGTAAACTGAGAAGCTCACTGGATCGTGGTCATGTGCACAGTTGTATCATCATGCCTAGGTTCCAGGGTTTTGCTCAAATCTGACATCTGTATATCTAAGTCTGTTGGTCCATCTATCCATCCAACCAGCCATCCAGCCAGCCAGCCACTCATCATCTAAATAGAGCTATATCTACTGCCTCAGGAATTAAACCTAGTTCAGTATTAAAGGAAATACAAGTTAAATTAAACGTCTTTACTTCCTAATAATTAAAGGAGTGCACTAGACACGACACAGAGCGTAAGTAAACTGTGCATTCATTTATAACCACAACTAACATTTATTAAAACACTCTTACATGCCAGTAGCTGCAGGAAGAGCTAGGGAGGGTCTAAAGATGAACAAGACATGTCCTTGATTTTTAGAATTCACAGTCTATAGAAGGTACTGTGTTTGCATACACATCTACGACTCCATGTTCTATCCTCTTCTCTTCACTCCTTCCTTTTTCGGAAACATACAAGCAGCTCTTGCGTCAGGGCCTTCGCACTTGCTGTTGCCTCTGCCCAGGAGGTTCTTTACCCAGATACATGTAGGGTCGACTTCCACACTTCCTTCAGATGCCCTCCAGCTGTCACAATTTCAGCGAGGTCTTCCTTGAATACCCTATATGAGGTAGCAACTCCCTCTTACTCGGGGAACTTTGTATGTCCATACTTCTGAATTATTTTTCTCCCTAATCATAAACGTTTACTTCTTTTGTTGTTGTTTGTTTCTTCTTTCTTCTTCTGGATGCCAACTAGAATATATGTTCTGTGAAAATAAGGGACTTTGCTTTTCCTCACTCCTCTACCTTCATGTCCGGAAAAAGAGCTTGACAAATAGTAGGTGCTCAATAAATATTGTAAATGAATAATACGAAGGAGAAAAAGGATGCCTATATATATATATATATATATATATATATATATATATATATATGGTTTGACAACAACAGGAAAGGAGTAATTACTCTGGAAATGGAGATAATGGCTTATGAATCCTCTAATAGAAAGGGATCACTTTCCTTTCAAAAAATAAAGTCCACTTCTATGGGACAGCCAGCTTCCATGACAGATACATCCAACATGTTGGGAATCAAGGTGCTGGTTAGCAATGATGAATGGCCATATGATGCCTGAAAATTTTCCATTACCCTTTGAATTTTTTTTTTTTTTTTTGTAGTCTGGGACCATCTGGAAACAAATGGGTTTGACCTCATTTCCAAAACTACTTGTGAAGCCTGTTCCTGTTAACCAGGAGCTAAATCTTCACTTGTGGGCTCTCTGTGCTTGATTCTGTGCTCCAGTCCTTACAGTTCGGGCTGCCGATGGGACTCAAGAGAACACTGAGCATTTTCCTTGTCACAAAAGCCATCATTCACTAGAGACTGGGAACAGAGAAGAACTTTAATATCCACTGGCATGGCTCAGTGCAGCCCGGACTGCCAAAGAAGCAGGTGTTCAGTGATTACTGGAATAAGTTCGAGGCAAGAATCCAAGCTGTGCATGAGCCCATGTGACCACTTTCCTCATAGTGCTGTGGATGTCAGACAGGTAAATGAGAACTCTCAGGTAGCTGGAGAAGACCCTCTGGGGCAGCTCTTCACTCCTACAGTCATTCAGCTAACAATTATTTATTGAGCACGTGCCTTGTGCAAGGCTCAGAGCCTGACCCAGCCTTGATACAACTGAAGGGTTTCTCCGGTAAGTTTCTGCAGTCCTCTAAGGGTTTCGGGAAACCTCCTCTTGGAGATCATTTTAATCAAAGAGCATCTTTTGTAGGAAGGAGAAACACATTCAGACAAGCTTTTTAAAAACAGAGGACAACAGGGGAGACATTTTCCAGAATCCAAATTCAGGAGATGGCAACATAGCAGCTCACTGTGTAGTTCTCTACAAGGTGCCATGCTCTCTGGGCACGACTGCTCTCTTCCCCTGGGCCTGATTCCTCTAACACCCAGTGCCTCGGGCCAAAAAAGGCCATTTCAGACCCTGCTGGATAGTGCCATCCACGAGTAGTCAAAGGAGACTGCTCACAGCCTGCGTGTTCTATTCTAGACTCCTGGAAGGGAGAACCTGATTGGCTCAGCTTGTCTCTAGGGTCCTTTCCCATCCATCAGACATAACCGGGGGTGAGGCTTTGTAGCCCACCATGCTCTCAGCAGGACTGTGAGGAGTGACTCTCACAGAAGGTAGAATGAGGGTACAGGGAAGGCGTGCCTGGAAGCTCTAGAGTAGACTCAAAGGGATGTTCAGAGTTAGGGATGAGGGATTTTAAATGGGACCTGAGGGAACAGAGCTGTCATTGACAGGAGCCACTAGTTACATATATGGGACACGGGGGAGGGGAGATTTGGATATGAAGAAGGAAGCCTGGATACTCAAGCTGCAATCATGGGATGGGCAGGGGTACTGGTGGTCACCAGGTCACTTGCAAGGAGGTAAATGCTCCTTCACCCGTCAAGGCCTTCAGTCCTACACTGGATGGTGACGTCCTCGAGGGGAGGAGCCATGAGCTTGTTCGTCTTTGTATTTCAACATCCAGCACAGTTCCTGGGACATCGTTGATGTTCGAAACATAGTTGTTGGTCAAACAAATGAAGGAGCGAGTGAAGATACTTGAAGGAGTATCCGTCCTCTGTGAAGCTTTTCTAATACTTCCCCCAGCAAGTCGGAATTCCCTCATGTGTGCTCCCACCATGCTAACCACACCTTACGGTCATTGTCAGATGACAAATCAACCTCTGGTGCACAGAGTGTACTTTATTAAGTAGAGAGTGGGTTCTATTAAGCAAAAACAAATAAGTGGGAATACGTCAAACTAAAAAGCTTCTGAATAGCAAAGGAAATAATTCTCAAAATGAAAAGGCAACCTTTTCATCCTTGCAGAGTGGAAGAAGATATTTGCAAACCATATATCTGATAAGGGGCTAATATCTAAAATTTGTAAGTAACTCATACAACTCAATAGCAACTTATCATCACGGAAGTGCAAATCAAAAACACAATGAGATACCACCTCAGACCTGTTAGGATGGCTATTATCAAAAAGGCTGGAATGTATTATTCTAAGTGAAATAAGTCAGACAAAGACAAATATCACATGATTTCACTCAAATGTGGACTTTAAGAAACAAAACAAATGAACATAGGGGGAAGGAAGGAAAAGTATGATAAAACAGAGAGGGAGGCGAACCATAAGAGACTCTTTTTTTTTTGTAAATGTCTTTTCTCAACGTTTTTATTTATTTTTGGGACAGAGAATGAACGGGGGAGGGGCAGAGAGAGAGGGAGACACAGAATCAGAAACAGGCTCCAGGCTCCGAGCCATCAGCCCAGAGCCTGACTTGGGGCTCGAACTCACAGACCGCGAGATCGTGACCTGGCTGAAGTCGGATGCTTAACCGACTGCGCCACCCAGGCGCCCCTAAGAGACTCTTAAATACAAGAACAAACTGAGGGTTGATGGAGGTGGGGGGAGGGCTAAATGGGTGATGGGCATTAAGAAGGACACGTGTTGGGATGAACACTGGATGTTACATGTTAGTCATGAATCACTGGGCTCTACTCCTGAAACCATTATTACAGTATATGTTAACTAACTTCTATTAAAAAAAAAAGGTAAAACATAAGTGTTGGTGAGGCTGTGGATAATTCTAAAAATAGAACTATCATATGATCCAGCCACTCTACTTCTGGGTGTGTATGTCAAGGAAAACCAAATCTCAAAGAGACATCTGCCCTCGCACATTCATTGCCACATTGTTCACACTAACCAAGACATAGAAACAACCTGTGTCCATCAAAGGATGAATGAATAAAGAAAATGTGAGATATATATATCTCACAATGGAATAACTATAAAAAAGAAGGGAATTCTGTCATTTGTGACACTCTGGATGAAACTTGAGCACATTATGCTAAGTGAAATAAGCCAAAGACAAATACTGTATGGCATCACTTATATGTGGCATCTAAAAATTTTAACTCACGGAAGCAGAGAGTAGAATGATGGTTACCAGGGTCTTGTGAGTGGGGTGGGAGGAAGGAGCGCAGGTATTGGTCAAAGGATACAACCTTTCAGTTGGAAGGTGAGTAAATTCTGGGAGTCTGATGGGAGGGGTAGTGACCATAGTTGGTAACACTGTGTCTTACACTTGAAATTCGCTGAGAGAGTAATCTTAAGTGTTCTCAACACACACACACACGCACACACACACACACACACACACACGCACGCACGCACAGTTCACTATGTGAGGTGATTGGTGTAGTAATTAGCTTAAATGTGGTAATCATTTCACATGTGTATCAAATCATCACATTGTACACTTAAAATATATACATTTTTTATTTGTCAGTTATACCTCAGTAAAGCTGGGGGGAAAAAAGAAAGGGAGCTCTATTAATTGTAGAGTTTCCAGCTTCTAGCTAGCACACTGCCTGACCAAGTAGGACCTTCTCAGTAATTGGCATCAAGTAAATACTATATCCGCCTTTTGATGACCTTGACCCAAAGGCTTACTTTTTTGATACAAAAATGCATAATATTTATTTTTTCTAATTACGAAACAATAAAAAAGTTCACAGTGTCATGTCTTGGTATCTTTATAAATTTGTGTCATTTTGGAGAAATAAAATTATAATTATTACATGTATACAAATATATTAATATTTACATATATACATGAACATTTTCCTACACTAATAATTATTCTTTTTTTAAAAATATAATTCATTGTCAAATTGGCTAACATACAGTGTATACATTGTGCTCTTGGTTTTGGGGTAGATTCCCGTGGTTCATCGCTTCCATACAATGCCCAGTGCTCATCCCCACAGGTGCCCTCCTCAATGCCCATCACCCACTTTCCCCTCTCCCCCACCCCCCCATCCACCCTCAGTTTGTTCTCTGTATTTAAGAGTCTCTTGTGGTTTGCCTCTCTCCCTCTCCGTTTGTAACTATTTTTTTTTCCCCTTCCCTTCCCCCATGGTCTTCTGTTAAGTTTCTCAAGATCCACATCTGTCCTTCTCTGACTGACTTGTTTCACTTAGCGTAATACCTTCCAGTTCCATCCACATTGCTGCCAATGGCAGGATTTCATTCTTTCTCATAATAATTATTCTTTAAACATTGGTTCATAATGTCTATAAAATATTTCATTTGTACATAATACAACTTATTTATCTATCATTGGACTTGGAGGCTATTTCCAGGTTTCACTATCATAAATATTTCCTATGAGAATTTCCTCGTGCATGAAACTTTGCGCTTTCCTGTAGGGGCATTTCCCACAGTGGAATGATGAGATCAAAGGGCATGCACACTAGGGCTCTTGATAATTATTGCCAAGTACCTCTAGAGAAGGTGAATTAATGTACTTGATACGAGTTGTGTATGATCGTGCCCGTTTCCCCACATTCTCACCAGCAGGTGGAATTATAATTTAAGAAGATGTCAGTTTGATCCATGAGCCCACTTGCTCAGAACGGGGCAGAGACCATGGCTTGCCCTGGGAGCAGTGCCACTGGCTGATGGCATGAGGGCTGTGGCAGGGCAGAGATGAAAACAATACAGTTCATGCTTTCAATTACCTAGAGTTTTGGGGATTAGAAACATTTTATAAACACCTCTTTTGAAAGCAAAGGCAGAGCAGAAAATAAATATCAGTAGTAGAGCAGGAAGACAGGGACAGGATGCTTGTCTTTAGGAGGGCTTGGACATGGGTCATTTCTCAAGGTACTGTTGCAAGGAAGACAAGACAGGCCTCTACAGATGTGTGATGTGAATGGCAAGAGGCAGGTGCCCTGTTTATCATCAGGTGTCCAGAGTGACAAACAAGACTAGTAGCCCGCTTGACTGTGCGGGGCCATGGACGGTGGGGTTCCTGATGTTGCTTAGAAGCCATGGGCAGCTTGGGCCCTGGCCAGGCAGGATGGGCTCAGATTGCTGTAATGGGAATGCATCGGACACAGGAGGCTGTGGCTGCAGGTGGGGCAGGGCAGGAGTGTCTTGGGAGGGGTCATGCTTACAGGCTTCGGGGCAAGACCATCCCAGTGAGAGGAGCCTGAAGGTTAAGAGACGGAAAGGACTGACATTAGTCCTGGAGAGGAGTAGACTCAGCTTTGTGTCTTATCCCCTCTCTCTCTTTTCCAAATCCTTCCCATCTCTTCTCTCCAAACGCTTAACTTCCCAGGTAGAATGACTGAATGATTTCTTAATTTCCTTGCCTTCTTATGGACCAAGCTCTTCGTGTCTTAACCTCCCCTGACAATGTAGTCCTATCAAAATATTTTCCTAACAAAAATTGTTCTCTTGTAAGATGTTTGGTTACGGCTACTAACATGAGTTTTCAAACCCCAAGCAATAGAGATCCTGGCCCAATCTGGACTCTCAGTAGACCTCGGTTCTCCTCAGGCCCCTTTGGTGAAGCCTGATCTGTGTCGACCCCTCCCTCCCTTCCTTGTTTAGGACACAGGGCTCCTTTGAACTAACTATATGCCATCATTCCTTTGGGTACCAACCCCTCCCAAGTTATGAGAGGTCTGGCCTCGCTTTGGGGAAGCAGTTACCCCTACGAGAAGTAGATGGGGCCAGCCAGTGGCTCTGGACGGAGTGGGAGATAAAGGGCACCTGGCCGTGTGGAAGCCCAGCCACTGCAGGATGTGGTACCCAAACCAGTGCCTCTCCCTGGGGCAGGGAACCCATGAGTGCCTGGGTTGTGCCCACGCTGCCTCCCCTCTCTCCTCATTAGCTACTTTCTGTCCTGCAGGCAAAACAGCCATGGGAGAGACTCTTTGGTTCAACTAGCGAATTTCCAGAGAAGAAACTGAGGGATTGAAGGGCAAGAGCCCACGAGAGTGTGTCACTGATTCACGCTCCCTTTCTCTCCTTGGACCTGGGTGGATTTGCCTGCAAAATCCCCTGGAAATCTCCATTTATTGCCGTAAAACATGATTCTGAGTTGCAAATAAGAGAAAGCCATGGACTTACCTTGACTGCAATGTGCAAAAAGTGGAGATGGTTCCCCCTCACTTCAGGGAAAAAGGGAAAGGGCCGTTTACTGAATAACTATTGTGTCTGGAAGAACAGACTGAAGTGGATGTTACTGGCTCTGCACCCGGGCTCCTTGGGTACCTTCCGCCATGTTTGTGTGTCTATCCCCCAGCTTCAGTGGGGGTTTTCTTCCCAACAGGGGGCCTCTCAGACTGTTCTTTGGAAGACTGTGCCCCGTGTGGGACTTGCTTGGCTCAAGTGTGCAGAGTTGGAAGTGCCTGAAAGTGTAGGGTTCCCTTCCAGCCCTGTGGCGGCTCTTAGCTGGTGACTGACAGAACCAGGAACAGGAATGTCCCGCTCCCTTGCCTCCAGTGGGGACAAACTCTGGCACATAACTCATATTCCAGATCTTCTCTGTGGAGTCAGGCTGAGGTAACCTTTGGCAGGTCTCTCCCCAAGATGGCATCTCACTTGACTTCTTCCTCCTCCTGTCCTGCTTCCTCCTCCACTCCCTTGCTGGACTCCCTGGGACCATTTTCTTCATAAGTCACTTGTCCATGAATCCTAGGCTTGAATTCTGCTTCTGAGGAACCTGATATAAATTGTCCTGCCCTTGACAAAAAACTTGTGAAGTAAATGGCATTATCCCCACTTTACAGGGGAGGAAGCCAAGTCTCAAAAAGTGGTAATATGACCAAAGCTAGTGATTTGAATCCAGTTCTGACACCATGAACTCAATGCCGTGGGAAATAATCAGCATTTAGATAAAGCTAGCCAATGGGCCCCCTCACAGACTCAGACTCCAAGGTCACATGGAGAGTCAGGGTCCTGAATTGAATCAAGGGAATTGCGTATGTCTGAGAGGTCTCTGGCCTAGTGCAGAATTGGCCTTGTAACTCTATGATGGTTTTGCCGACTGCCCCCTTCCTCCCTTTTCTCTTCACATGTGGCATCTGTCAGCTGTCTGCCTGGAGAGTCGCTTTCACCTGTGGCTCTTGTGGGGGGGGGGGCAGTGAGCCCGTCGAGGACCAGGAACATGTGCTACTTATTGTGAAATCCCCAACACCGTGGTGCTTGGCAAATAAGAGGCACTTAAATGAATATACCTTCAATTAAAGGCTCCAGCCACAGGGCAGTTTCCTTTATGAGAACTCTACTCTGGAGAAATCAATTAAATCAGAATGAAGGGAGATTTTGATTCCTTAAAAAGAACTTGCCGTATCTTGAGTTAATTTCTTACTCTCTAGTACCTATATTGTGGCTTAATGCAAAGACTTCGAGCCAATGCTTTCTCTTTTGAGAGTCTTCCCTCTGAGGTTTCCTTTCCAACAGTGTTAACTAATTTTGTCAAAAGGTTTTTACCCTAGATACATTTTCTAATGATATACGTATTTTAAGGGCCCCGTGACATCAACCCTAATTCTGGAGAATTATGAATTCCTCTTCTTAATATTCTATACAGAAATCTTCCACTAAAATCAGGCCTAATCAGTATTTTGGACGTTAAACATAAGGCAGAGGATATGGCTTCGCCAATTTGAGAGGTCAAATAAAGGCATTATTATTTTTTAAACCATGAATCAATATGAGAAGGTCTTGTGTTTTCCCGTCCATGCTGCTAGCACTTTTTCTCACGGTTTTTTTTTATCAACCTTCCCCTCAGTGAACCAACCCGGGTAATAATTCAGCTGGATATTATGGCCCACAGTTCCTGGAATTTTTCTTTTGAAAGGTATGTAGGTGGACTTTGTGATTACGTAAGCACAAAACTAATGGGATTGGCAGGAGCCCCAGCTGAGAACAGGCGGGTGCCAGGCAATCTTCTCTCAGCCTTGCTCTGCTAATGCCTCGCGGGGTGTGGGCTGGTGCTGGCTTGCTTCCGCTATGCCTCACAACAGGATCACTGCCCACTGTGCCCTGTCACATCTGAGTTCACAGCTGTAACCGGAAAATGGGGGTTCCAGCAGCCTTCGAAGTTACAGCTACAGGCGGAGCTTGGATCTAGAATCAGAGCTTGAAAGATTGGGTTGGGGGGAATCCATGGTAATAAGTGGACTGAACCAGGTGCTTATGTTGACCCCTAAACTTTATGGAAGAGAATGCTTTGGAATGTGTTTCGGTTATCTGTTGCCGCGTAACAAACCAGCCCAGAACTTAGAAAGTAGCGTTACTTTCTCATGGTTACGAGGGTGTGTGGAATTTGGACAGGGCACAGTGGAGACTGAATATCACCATTTCACTTGAGTCTGCCGGGGCTGGAATGCCTTCTTCACTCACATATCTGTCACCTGGCCAAGGATTGTTCAAACAGCTGGGGCCTGCATGGAATGGCTTCACGAGGACCACATGTTTAGCTTTGGTTCTTGCTATCCTTGGTTTTCCTTCATGTAGTTTGGGGGCCCCTCTCTCTCCATGATACGGCCTCTCCATGCTGTCTCTCCAGCAGGGTGGGAAGAATTCTTCCATGAGAGCCTAGAGCCTGCAAGGGTGCAAACCCAGAAACTTCTGAAGGCTTGGGCTTCAGAATCAGTCACTATGTTCTTGCTAAAGTCATAGGGTGGTCCAGATTCAAGAAAAGGGAACTCTACAAAGATGTGAATACTGGAGGCCTGGCCCCCTAAAATCTGATGTGACAGACCCTCGCAGTGTGGTTGAGGGAGAGTGTTGACAGACATTGGGCACACAGGATAGCCAGAGTCTCCTGTGGTATGGGAGGTGCCTAGGTGTGCCGGATAAAACACAGGACACCCAGTTAAGTTGGAATTTCAGATAAGCAGTCGAAAATTTTTCTTTTTTTTAAGTATAAACGGGTCCCGTGCAAGTCAGCCGGCATTCCATATTTGGGACATACTTATATCAAAATAGTTTGTTGCTTTTCTGAAATTCAAACCCAACAGGGTGTTCTGAATTTTTATCTGCTAAATCTGACGGCCCCTTGATGAGAGCCCTGAGAACAGGACCGGGGCCCAGGTCCTGGAAGCTGTTTGGTGGTCTAGTTACACGGTGGTTCATGACAAGTGAGGACCAGGGCGCGCGAGCAGAGAGGGGAGGGCAGATCTCTGAGGCCAGCAGAGGGGACTGTGCTCAGTAGGAGACCTGCGTGTGCAGGCAGTGTACCTTTGGGGCTGAGACTGGGACAGTAGAGTCGCACAGGCCAGAGAGGGACCCTCCACCCTCGAGACGGCTCTGAGAATTGGTCTTTTTTCCGGGCTTCCTGATGAGGTAGATAATAGTGCTACTTCATAGGGTTGTGGTGAGGGTTAAATAGAGGGGCGTCTGGAATGCACTTGGCGTGGCGCCGGGTACGTAGTGGGCACGTCGCTGCCGTCAGAGCGACCATTCTGGTGGAGATACCAGTGCAGGTCCTGAAGCTGGCACAGACAGAGGGAAGAGGTGCAACGGGAGTTAACATTTCCAGAACGCGTGGCCGGCTCCGTGCCTGGTGCCTGCAGTGTTCCATCTCCCTGAATCATAATAGCCTTTGCAGGGACAATAAATCAATTTTAGAGATTAGTGAATTGACTTGGAGGAATTCATAAGTTTGCCTGAGGGGCAAAGTCAGGTCCATCTGACATCAGAGTTCTTTTTCTTCATAATGAAAGATAAGGCAATATAGTCTGTTCAGATGGACCTCCATTCAGGGACCTCCAGTTAGTATCCTGCTGCCAGCCTTTCCCACTGACCTTGGCCACTGTGCTGCCTTAACTGTGAGCCTTCTCTACTCGCTTATAAGATGGGAGAGTGATACCCACTTTGCTTCTCCCAGAGTCTTGTTGAAAGCACTCACTGTGGTGAGGGGTGTGAAGGTATCTGTAAACTCTAGAGTGCTCCACAGATGTCAAAATTGTTTTCTAAAGCCTAGCACACAGAGTGTCAATGGAATCGAATATGTTCATCCTGTATTCTGCTAACTGGGACCTTGGTAGGGTGAGGAGATGCTTCTCTTCTGGTGTCATTGAAGAAGGGCCTCGGTGAGGCAGAAGGGGAAGAGCAGTCTTTTTTCTTCTGGAACACTCTAGGACATGATTTTGGGGGGCGGGGGGTAGGGGTGGGTACAGCTTTCCCCAGGGGACTTACAGCAGGCTTTCAAGGCAAAATAAGCGGGCAGGACGAGAGCAGGACCAGTGGCTGTGTGGGCTCCACAGCTGTCCCTGTGGCTCATTGCTTCTAGGTAGCCTTACAGGTGCTCCCTTGCTGGAGGCACAGGGAGGCTGATCTAGTGATTGGGGAAATGCCAGTTTCATGTTTCTTTCATTGTCTGCTCAAGATCTGGAACTTATTTACAAGGCCACTATGAACGTTTAGACTTCCCCAGAGAGCAGCAGCTTAGAAATATGTGGAAATATTGTCATTATCTCTTTTATGGGCGAGCGTGATGTAAACAGTGACTGACAAAGCTTGAGTGAGCTGGGTCGTGCCTCTGTCTTGGGTTTCCAACGTCTCTAATTCACTCTGGGTCCGAATCTCTATCCACCCAACACACTGGACGTGCAGATGCATTCATTATTCTCACCGGCTCTGCCCAAATCTGCCACATAAGGAGCAAAATGGTCTGCAACCACAGACAAATTTTCTGGGCGGTAAATTATAACAACCTGACAAGAGAACATTCTAGTTCTGACACAAATTTTCCAAGTTTACCAGAGGTAACAGCATAACTGGTGGTGTGTGTGTGTGTGTGTGTGTGTGTGTGTGTGTGTGTGTGTTTATGTGTGATGGGGGTGGAGTGAATGTGCAGGCTTCTGAAAGGCATCTTGTGAACACCACAGTGGAAGGGAGAGTGAGAGCGTTCGCTGCTTGGTAATGAGATTCAGTGTTATGGGGCTGTTATTTTTAGAGTTGAAGCTATGAAAATTTCATTCTCTCCCTGGAGGCCTCCTCTCTGCCATTCTTTAGCACATTAGGTGAGAAATCAAGTGTCATCTTTAAAAAATGATAACAGATCCCAAGTTAGCTTGTAAAAAACACTGCTCTCCCCCAATTCTAAGTGTTTGGTCTGGTAAGAGTCATCTTAGAAATTGGAATTTTGATTTGAGATGAGCAGGGAAGGGACGGAAAAAGAGAGTGATTTGAAAATCTTGAGTTAGATGGGGAAGATTGGATAGAGAATTTAAAAAAAAGATGGAACTGGATTTTACTCTTTTTGGATAATTATGTGTAAATGCCTATGGCAAGTTGTGTGTGTGCATGTGTATGTGTATATGTATGTATATGTGTGTGTGCATATATGTGTGTATATATGACTTAACATCTCCCATATGTGTGTTTCAGATGTCCTTTTGATATATTCTATGACTGCTTTTTGGTGACATTGGTCTAAATTCTCTCCTTGGGTCATACTCCTACATTATGCTCACCTTAATGCCCATCAAATTCCTTTAGCAAGGCTAGTAAACTGATTGCGATCTCAAAGTTTCTACTTTGACCATATAAGCTCCAGAGACAGATTTCTATTGTCCTATTTGTATCCTGTTTACCACTGCATAAATCCAGTCAATTAATAAAGTTCAAGAGGCTTAAACAAGAAGGTGCTCATGGCTTCAAATACCGGCTATATGGGCAATGATCTCCAAATGCAGCTCGCGCATTAACCCTTTTTGGGAGTTCCAGACATGTAAATCAACCTGCCTCCTTGCCAGATCCACCAGGATGTTAACGTGTACCTGGAACTTAATATATCCCCAGTCAAGCTCTTAATTCAGTTCATGCCTACTCCTGATTTAATTCTTTTGCAGCTTTCTACTTGCCAGTAAGTCCTCTCAGTTTTGTGGGTCAAAAGTCATGAAGTTGGACTTGATTTCTGTTTTCCTCTCTCACCCTGTGTCTCAACCCACAAACAAATTCTGTCAGCCCTACTTTCAAAAGATATTCAGAATCTGACCGTTTCTACCTCTACTCCTCCCACCCTGACCAAGCCAACACTGTCTTTTGCCTTTATTGTTGCAATATCCTCCTAACTTGTTCTGCTCCCTCTACAGCCTATTCTCCAACAAGAGTCCTCATGATTCTTTCACAACCTTGGCCAGATCGTGCCACTCTTAAGTTCAAATCCGGCCCATGGCATTTGAGTAAAAGCCATTGTGATAGTGAAAAGCAAAGTGAAAGCCACATCCTTGCAAGGCCATGTGCTGCCTCCTGTTCCCACCTCCTGCTCACCCTTCGGCACACTCTACCCATGCTCGTCTCCCTGCTTCCTGTGAATGTGCACTGTTAAAAGATAAGTTGAAACATATTAACAGGTTTAAGAGTTTATTTGCAACAGGAAAGAGGCACCCTGTTCTCCCAAAGACCCCCTCTCCTGACAGGTGCCACGTGAGAGAATGGAGCATACAGGGATATTACTATGATTACTGTAAGCAGGATAATTCCCGGTGTCTAGAGTGCACTTTAGAGCGATGGTTCCCGATACCCCAACAGATCAGAATCCAGTAAGTCAAAGAAAGACTCCACTGAAGAAGTCACCTTCTTAAGCCAACTGGCTTGTTCAGTGATCTTACGTAGCTATGTCTCAGCTTCCTCAGGAGTGTCGAGTGTAGGAAGTGGTGTTGGCCATAGCGTGCACACCTCCTTGCTCAGCTAAATTATAATCAAGGGCTCTCCTATTACCGAGAACAGTTTTCTTGGCAGGGAGTGTAGATATTTTTGTTGGGCAGCTATTACTTCAGCAGTAAGTTTAGAGAAAATTACAAGAGTTGAGGAGCATTGTCCTCCCAAGCATTAAAAGAGAGAAACACAAGCTGCAAAAAGACAAAAGAAACAAACCTTTCATGTTGGATTTGATGATCTTGAACCACGATCTTGGGGGAGGTGTGCACCTCAAGATGCCATCTGCTTCTAGGGAGGAACCTCCTTAGTCAGTATGAATTTTAGATCTCCAGCTGGTATGCAGTTCCCAGAGTCTGGAGGAGTCCTTTTTAACTGGGACATGTAGACCCAGGGTTCAAGTCCCTGAGGTTTGACTGCTGGCTGAGTAGTAAGGAACACCTTGTATAGTCCCTTCCAAGGAAGTTCAAGGGTTATTCTTGGTGATTCCAGATCAGAAGGGTGGGAGAAAATTTGAAACATTACCTTGGGGAGTTGTAGCCAGCTATTTGAGGGAACTAGAAGAATTCGGGGTCCTGTCCAGTGCATAGGTACAAAACAAAACCCAAAGACAAGAAGCACGACTGTAATTTGATATCCACAAAATTGTGTTATAATTTTCTACTGAAATGTATTTTTTTCTCTACAATTATCATGATTTATATCAAGGATAATCACAGTAAGACTAATTTGTTTGCAAAAATAAGTCTAGCTCTATTAAACTTGCCTTGATAATTTACATAGTGCAGCCAAGAATAGTGATTGGCCATATAGGCCCTTTTAAAATCAGGTTTGCTGGGACTTTTCATAAGGAATTTTAGACTGGACTTTTAAAAGCCTCACAGGTTGAGAAACCAATCCAAGGACTCACAATCAGACTGCACCCAAAATACCTACAGATTTGGGTAAATTCTTCTCTTCATGAAGTCCCCAAGATATCTTGAGTTTCCTGGGCATGCTAGAAATTAACCTTCCTTACTCACCTGGTTAGGCTGCCAGGAACCCCGTAAGCAAGGTACTAGGCTGATTTTCCCAAGGGAATTTTATTGGCTTTATAAAATAAATTTTAGTTTTTTAAAACTGTCTGGTCATATCAGATTCTCTGCACATTCTCAAATATGACATTCCAATCAAGGTACTGGTAATATAACCAATGTTTCCATCAAACTTATGCAGATAACTATATTGCCATGAAAATAAGAATACTCAAGTTTCCAAATTCTGGAAGGATCAGGAAGAGAGAAGAAGTAAATGTTTAAATTCTGTTTACAGTTGTGTACTTTGCACAATTATTTTTCAGTAATAGATAACTTAAGAGGAAAACATTTTTCTTAAATCTGAAAAAATTAAACATTAAGAAACTAGCAATGTTTCAGAGAAAAAGTAAATACATATATACATAAATATATATATACATGAATATATTTACATGAATTTATGAATGAATACATAAATATACATATATATATAACATCCTCATAAGGATGTTACACTAATAATATGAAATTGAATGAACTTATGAGGATGTTGTATATGTATATATATATATATATATATATATATATATACACACGCATATATTACATATATGTACCTACATATATATACATATATTTGCATATATATACATATATATACATATATTATATATATAACATCCTCATAAGTTCATTCAATTTCATGACATATATACATACATATATACATATATATATATAACATCCTCATAAGTTCATTCAATTTCATATTATTAGTGTTCTGCTTGAATCCAGGTTTTCTATCAGTTCTGACAATTCTTACTAAGTCCAGTTTTATGATCTTAAAAGTTATCCAAAACTCATATTCTAGAGTACTTGTCAGAGTCCTTTTCATGAATCTTTCCCAAGATGAAGCACTTTTGTAAAAACATCAGAGTAAAATAGTAACTATCTGTAAATGACAAAAGACTTAAAAGTGCCCATGGTTAAAGATCTGATGAAAGTTCATTATAATAAAACTGGCAAGGAATTTGTTTATTTCTGTGACATACAACATTTTAAGATAACTGAATTATGACTGATAACATTATACCAGGACATATCACATTTCCAGGAATTTTGAACAATCTCTAGAACACTTATATCAATAACATGAATTGTTACAACCTAAAGAGGTTTATCATCCCTTATCTGACAATGTTTCCTGTGTAATTTAACACACCACACAAACCTAATTGGTTTACATCTCTCTTTCACAAGGTGAAAGACAAATCCTTTGAGATTGTCCAGGGACCCTCAAGGAAATCTCAAAGTTCGTTTGAGGCAAAAAAAAAAAAAATTTAGAATTTGATTTTGAGAAAATGTCAAAAGGTTTGGACACTTGATTAAATACGATCACAGACCATTATGAAATAATTCTTAATTATCTATTTAATCATAGCAACAATAGAAGATGTTAAAGGCAAATACATGAGGTTCTACAGTTATGAACAAAACTTAGCTCTCTTAATAATGAGAAAACTGGGTTTTCTTAAGTAGTCAAAGACCTGTTAAAGATAACATGATGCATAGTAAATTGTTTTGGTGAAACACAAAATCTTTTCTTTCCAAGCAGATTACTTAAAAGATAAAGAAAAATCTTTCATAATCTTTTATCAAGAGCAGACCAATAGTCCAAGAGGAACTATTGTCCTTTTAGCAGATGAGAAAAAATTAAGCCTGAGTTTTAGTTTTACATAAGCACACCAATGATACCATAGCTTGTTTTTAATACCCTTATTATTTCTAGTAGTTTTAATTACATATATTAATTAGAATTCTTAACCCTTAGAATCCTTAATTCCTAGTGAAAACTAAGAAGTAAGTAATTGGGATTAGCAAATTTATAAACACATTTCATAATTCCCACACACATTCTTCTCCCCTGAGTAAATTTTCCAATGTGGCACAAAATATGTTTGCTAATAGTCCCAAATGTCTTTAGTTCCTCTGTAAAAGGAAGCCAAGAATGGATAAATCTGTGTTCAGTAATTAATGCTTTAGTATTTTATCTTACTTGGAAATGATCTAGATATTCCACAAATATTCATCATTTAACTTATCTCAGTATAACGTTAAAGTTTCAAGTTACCAAAAAGATGTTGAAAACTATTTTTAAGTAGATGTACTATACATTTATAACTTTATTTTACTTACATCTATTTAATTCATTTGTTTTTATCAATTATGTTTAGATTAGTCATGAAAATTTTATAAGACATTAAATGACTAACCATTACCTTAAGTTATTTTTCCCACCGGCAAATTCTGTAACAGAGATAACATGAGCTTATTTGACTTTTGGTAAACTAGGTAGAATAAAAGTATCATGTTTAATGATGATAACTCTAAAGATATGCCTGCCTTAGCCAACAAACTTTAACTGGCTTTTGTTTACTGAAGATCATCTTAAATCACATGAACTTGAAAACAGTTGAGTTTGTTTCTATGTTTCTGAGAGTATACTTAATTTGTATAAATGATTATCTTTAATTAAATAGAGCTCTTTACAAATAAATTTTGGCAATACTGTCCGGAGGTAGAAAAATATCACATGTCTGTAAACACACATACAGAGAGACATTTTAGCTAGGGGAGAAGGCTTAAAAAAATTTCCTATCAGGCTCTGCATACAAGCTTCCAATTTGGCCAAGTTCTGACCACAGGGTTGCTTACAAAAATCCTCTCAAATATCTTTCTTGGTTTCAGGTGGCACAAACAGTAAGTATTCCTGGCAGTAGTGAACTACACTTTGGGTATAAGTGGTATCCCCAGAGATGGTGCACAAAGTACTGCCATCCAAAGATCCAGAGACCTTCCCAGTTGGACCCAGTATGTTGTGGGACACAACGTGATTTTTTCAGTTGGGCCCAATGCAACTCTGCTGGTTTCCAGATCCAGTCCAGAACAAGAAATGTTCAAATAAAGTCTGAGAGCTCCAAACACAAGAACTGCAGAGGTTGGATCCCATGGGCACTTGTTTGCCACTCTAGAGGCCGCTGAGAAAGCAGCATGCTCTGGGGTGCCACAGGTACCTATGTCTGGTTGCTCATAGTTCCTGGGGGCTTTTGGGTGGTCTCATTCACTTCCCTCTTCTGCCCCCAGAACTGTTAAAAGATAATCTGAGGCATGTTAGAAATTTTCGGAGTTTATTTGCACCACAATCAATTTGAATTTGGCGACATTCAATGTAGCAGATAGAAAGGTTCCTCAAGGAGCTGTACGAAATGAAAGGTTTTTATGACCAGAAGAGAGCAGGAACAAGGAAGTTTTTCCAGGCAGAAAAGCAGGTTGGTTATTGTGAGGTCGATTTCCTTTAGGGGATGTAGGTTTTATGAGGCAGATGACCTAACTAGTGCTGATCATGCGATACCTGATTGGTTTAAGCTTCTGTTTCTCGGACAGCCAAAATTATAGTAAGTGAGGTCTTGGTTCACTGATGTGGGGCTTAGCATAAGCATCTCCATTTTGGTCCTGTTGTCTTATTTTCTTAACAGTATATTCCCATTCATGTTTGTTTCACTCTGCCTGGATGCTTTTCTTTCACACATGTACATACACTCTCCTGTTCAGTTTCATCCCTACTTAAACGCCACCTCCTTAGAGAGGTTATCTCTGAGTACTTAAAATGGTGTCCCTATTCCTTATCTTCCTGACTCTGCCTCTCTTAGCCTATTTTATTTTTCTTCACAGTGCTCATCGCCATCTGACACTACATGCTTGTCTGTTTCCTCTCACCCCAATCTAAGCTTCCTAAGGCAGAGATTTATTTTTTTATTTACTTAATCTTTATTTTTTTATTAATTAAAAAAAAATTTTTTTAATGTTTATTTATTTTTGAGACAGAGAGAGACAGAGCATGAATGGGGGAGGGTCAGAGAGAGAGGGAGACACAGAATCCGAAGCAGGCTCCAGGCTCTGAGCTGTCAGCACAGAGCCCAACGTGGGGCTCGAACTCACGGACTGCGAGATCATAACCTGAGCCGAAGTCGGACACCCAACTGACTGAGCCACCCAGGCGCCCCTACTTAATCTTTAAGTTAAATTACTTTTTTTTTTTTTTTTTGTGCTGCTGTGTCTCCAGCGCCTAGAACAATGTCTGGCATATAGAAGTTGCTCAGTACTTACTTGTTAAATGAACAAATGAATGAGTGCTCTGCTAATGCATTCTACAACATTCCGGTAAATTCTCGCTAGCGTTAGTGCAGTTATTTCATTCTGATGCTCTGGGGTGTGGTGCAAGGACATGCACCATAAATGACACCTTGTAAGTGGAATTTGTTCCTTACTTCTTCCTGGTCACCCCCTGAAAGCACCTTATTCTGGGGAAAGAGCTGACTGGGGCAGAGGGATCACAAATCCAGGAAAACTGTGGGGGTGCTGGCTTCCTTCCCTCCTTTTGTAAATGACCTGAGAGTGACTTCTTGCAAGGTCACTCCCAGGAAGTGCTTGTTGCAGGAAGCCAAGCCCTGACAGCTCCCTGGTGACCTCCTCCTGGGGCAACTTGTGCTCTTTGCAGAGATAAGGGAGGGAAATCTGCTAGTTAGAATGCTACTTTGCAAAACTAGAAATAGGATTTGCAACGAAGCTCTTGTAAAAGTTTACTCTCTTGACTCATAAATTTAGCCTGGTTTTGCACTTTTCCCTGACTGCAGCTCTGTTCAGGTATAGGATTTTGCTTCCATATTGAAAAATATTTCTCTGCTTCCTCATCAGCTTAAAACAAGTTTCTGGAAGAGTATAAATAGGTGAAAGATAAACTTCTTAAAAATAAGACACCTGAGGGGCGCCTGGGTGGCACAGTCAGTTAAATGGCCCACTGTTGATTTTGGCTCAGGTCATGACAGCACGGAGCCTGCTTGGGATTCTCTCTCTCCCTCTCTCTGTGTCCCTACCCCACCTCTAAATAGATAGATAGATGATAGATAGATAGATAGATAGATAGATACGTAGATAGGTAGGTAGGTAGGTAGATAGATAGATAGATAGATAGATAGATAGATATCTGAAAAATACCCTGAAAAATATGATGGTTGCAAACCTCTGTGGGATGCTGTGCTCTAAACAAAGTCAGGGATGGTATGGAATCCTGTGTCCCTGTCACATGCAGTGTGGCAGATCAAACCCTCACCTGATTTTGTCCCCAGTGGCCAGGACATGTACTATCTGCAGCTATGTATTCCAGGAGGCCCTTAGTTATGTCCTCACAGACTTGGTTTGTATCTGGCAGTCCTTGCCTATATCTGACAGCAAAGCAAATGGTTTCAGGAAAAATGCCTTTATTTTTTTCCTTTTGGTCTTTTTTTCCATTGTTTCCTACAAAACTAATCCAACTGGCATGAGGTCCTCTTGTTTCGGTGTATTTCCCTTTCTGGTGCCTCCTAGCTGTGTGGCAGCTCTGGGTGGGGGAGGGTTCTCAGGCCCACTGGGGAAAGAAAGTGTCCCCCAGATCCTTATTATCAGTGGGGTTTCTGATTGACCCCACTGGCTGGGCTCACCTGGTATTGGCCTCCTGTTCCATCGAGGGTGAAATGAACCTACCTGGGCTGCCTTCTGTGGCCAGGCTGTGGATGAGGAAACATCTGGCCTGGATTGCGTCCTTCCTAGGTTGGGAGGTCATACAATGCCCTGCCTCTGGGTTATTCCTCCAGTCCTGGGGTCTCAAACCAGCTCACTTTCCTCTTCCACCTTTCCGAGTTCCCCTTTGGTTGTCTCTTGAGTTATTTGCAGTGTTTATTATTGTACTTACTGAGGGAGAAAGGACAGGGCAAGATTATGCCATCTTGTTCAGGCCAGAAGTTGACAAGTTCTGTTTTTAAAAATAATTTTTAGTCCAATACCTCTGTGATATGGAGGAGAAGGCAAAGACTGCTTTAGAATGAGGTGAACTTGACTTTGACCCACAGCTTCATCTGTTATCAGCCATGTGACTTTGGGTGAGTTCAGTCTTCATGTGGGTAAAGAACAGCCAGATGGGTCACATAGGTTTCCTAGGGTTGAATGGACAACACCAGATCTCCTTAACTTGAGAAAAAGAAACAGGAAATGTGCTGGAAGATGAATCATTCAGGAAAAGAGAAGATACTCCAGTCATTTTCACAGAGGGGGTTTAATAAGGAGTTTGGATTAATGGGTACTGGAGGCCAGAAAAGGCGAATACAGAACAATAGAGTTAATCTAAAATTAGTGTCGGCCAGAGTCTGGTGCATTCCTAGGGCTGAGGAAGCAAAGGGAGGCGGTTGGAGAAGTGAGAACCTAGAGACTTATAGGCAGGGCCCCAATGAGCTGGGTCCCAGGCCTCTGAAGAAAAAGCCCTGCCTGGTTGGGGCTGGTAATTTGTGGGCAGAGGAGAAGCAATAAGGCTGGTCCAGAGCATGTGGAAATACAAGCTAAGCAGTAGAAACAATGCTATGAGAACCAACTGTTTCCGGAATCAGTTGCTACTGGGGTGAATCAGATGCTGCCAGGTGGAAAAAAGCAACGTGTTTGCAGGAGGAGCAAGCTCTTTCTCCCTCCTGTCTTCCAGGCTCCCTCTCATTCCCCATTTTGGCAGAGTCAAATATGGATCCAGCCTAACAAGAAAAAGAAAAAGAAGATTTGCACAGGCTCCACCCTATGTAAAGAAGGGTGTGTTTTGAGGTGAGAACCAATCCCTCACTAACTAAGAAGGATATGAAATAGTTCATAGAATCAAAGGAATAGATGAACATCCGGTCTTAGAACGGGCAGAAACCAGGCCCGATGAGGGCAGCTCGAAGGAATACTCACTGAACTCTTTAGAGTACTGACATTGTCTAGGGATTCTTTAGAATGTTGCTGAAACCACTTTTGGCCCCTTTGTGCCCTCAGTCAAGAGCACAGTATCTGGGATAGAGAGACAACTTGGCCGAGGTTAACTTATATATCCATTCTAATGGTCCAAAAGATCAAAAGCTGGGGATCCCATAAATCTGGCAGCCTCTTAGGATCACATGGAGTAGGGAAAGGGCTGTCTCCAAAGGAAATAATTCTGGGAGGAAAAAGAGATTAGAAGATGTATATTACATTCCAGTTACCTATTGTTCTTTGGCCTTGTAGTAAGGGAATCTTGACGTGGCCAGGTGGTCTCATTTTCCAATTTAGTGGGGGAAAAAGTGGTATCTTCTAGAGGAAACAATCTTTCCGTGGGCCTGGAACTTCTAGACTCCACCATTCAGAGTCTCGGCAATAGAGGGCGATATTTTTGCCAGAGATTGAGAGGCTCCACCCATGTACCGATGCATCTTAGATCCTGGACTTTCACATTCTGATTATGAGAAAGAACAATTCATGTTTATCTGGAGTTCAGAGTACATAGTAGATTCTGAAAGAAAGACTCCTATAGCCTCAAGATTTACCTCCCTTGTAACTGCGTTGGGTCTTCAGTAAAATATTTCAGGTTCTCTGTGGCCAGTTACTTCTGGGTAATGGGGTAATGGTAAGCCTCTTAGATTCCATTGGTAATAGCCATTACTTGTGTTCTCTTACTCTGAAATGAGTTCCTTTGTTAGCAATGTTGTTTTTGTTTTTTTGTTTTTTTTTTTGTTTTTTTTTTTCAACGTTTATTTATTTTTGGGACAGAGAGAGACAGAGCATGAACGGGGGAGGGGCAGAGAGAGAGGGAGACACAGAATCAGAAACAGGCTCCAGGCTCTGAGCCATCAGCCCAGAGCCCGACGCGGGGCTCAAACTCACAGACCGCGAGATCGTGACCTGGCTGAAGTCGGACGCTTAACCGACTGCGCCACCCAGGCGCCCCCTTTTTTTTTTTTTTTTTTAGCAATGTTGTTTTGACATAACCTTATTGAACATCATGGATATGCTAGAATAAGCATGATGTCAGGGAAAGAAAGCTTAAAGCTAGACATATTTTATCCATTAAGGACTAGTTGCTACCCTATACATGATGATAAGGGCAATGTGCAATTGACTTGCTATAGGTATCTGACTGGTCTCAGGATATGACATCATATCAGCTTAAGGTGGGTGGTGTTTTTACCTTACTGACTTAAATTTAGATTTCCATATATTGCTTCTTTTACTCTCTTACCATAGTTTGAGGTACCTTTAAAAATATATCTTGTTTGGGACACTTGGGTGGCTCAGTCGGTTGAGCATCCGACTTCACCTCAGATCATGATCTCACAGTTTGTGGGTTTGAGCCCCGGGTTGGGCTCTGTGATGATGGTGCAGAGCCTGTTTGGTTGGGATTAATTCTCTCTCTCTCTCTCTCTCTCTCTCTCTCTCTCTCTCTCTCTTCCTTCCCCCCTCCCTCTCCCAACCCCCACTTGCACTCCCAAAATAAATAAATGAACTTAAAAGAAAAAAAATATGTGTATATCTTGTTTAAGCATGAGTTTTAATTGTTTGAAACTAATTATGAAGTGATTTTGATGTAACTGGCTTAGTCTTTCCTCTCTTGTTGTTTCTGTTTGATTTTTGTTTGTTTGTTTTTGCTTTTATAAGCAATTCTGTGATGAATGCCTTTATATGCAAATATTGTGCTATGCTCTTTAACTCCTTTGAATAGAGACCCCCTAGAAATTTTGGGGAGTCCTCCTGGGCTTGGATCCTATTGCGTAGGGCTGAGCAAGCTGCACGGCAGCTGATATGAATGCTTCCTTTCGGTGGAGTGTGCTGCACAACCTGTACAGCTGTACGTGGAAGCCCTGAATCCAGACTCTGCCACAAACTTACTGTGTGAGCTTATGCAAGTCCTTTGGAACTCTGTTGCCCCAGTGTCTACATCTATAAAGCAGAGGAAATAATACCTCATTGGGTTGTGAAAATTAAACGAGTTAATATATGTAAAACCCTGAAATAGGCCTGGCACATAGCAATTCCTGTGCATATTATTATTATTATTTATTACTACTACTATTATTGTTGATGGGAATGAACATTATAGGGCATTAGTTGCAGACTGCCAGATGGAAGCTCATCTTTAAATAACTGAAGACCATTTAAAGGATTAATTCTCTAAATATGAAAGCCCAGCATCTCTGGTTGATGTCATGACTCGGATTCAAGAATCTTCAAGAACTATGGAATTCTAGTCTTGATACCTTGTTGAGGTGAGGTTGGAACACTAACCCACATTCCCCAGAGGGAGACACAGAACTGAAGTTCAGATGGCTCTGGACGGGAATGGGAGCCCAAGAGGAAGTGTGTGGTCATTCGTCATAACTACAGAAATGGGAAAACCAGTGAAGAAAACAAGTGGTCAGGAGTTTGGTGGAAAGGAGGCCTTGCCCCCACGGGGAGGAGATGATGGCAAGCTCTCCATGATCAGGTGGAACAGAAGCCTGGTTCCCACCAGAGGCTGATGCGTAAGAGCCATCTGTCACAGTTAATTCTGAGTCTGGGTGTTCTGTTTAGCTCTGGCTTCGTGTGGCATTATGGTCCAGACGAGAGTCACATGCTGGCATCTGTTCTTCCTGTCTGAAAAGCACCTTGTTAACCAGCACCAACAATTTTCAAAGGAGTGCTTTCAAAAAGATGCAAAGGGCAGCAGAATGCTTGACCGAGACCATCTGGTTTCGGAAGGTCTCCTTTTCTCCAATGTGTCTACTCTCATTAAAACAAAGCACGAAGATTCCCATGCTGGGGAATGTGGGCAGAAAAGCTCTATTGCAGGCAGTTTCAGAGGCCTCTCCAGAGAGAATAAACAGACTGAAGGCTTGGGATTGTCTCTCATTGCATTGAAGGGGCTGTGGAATGCTTTCTGCTCTCTGACCTCACACATTTGCATGTTAAGGGAGAAGCTATTAAGACTGTTTGGAGCCTAGGGTATTCTTTGGGGCTACATATGACCCACAGGCAGGGCTACTGTGCCATCTTAGTTTATGGAAAGCAGACCCCAAGACAAGGTTTTGAGTCTACATAATTTGTTTGGGAGGTGTGAGAGGAACTCAGGAAGAGGATGGAGAAGTAGGACAGGGGAGGGCAGTCAGCCAGTAAAGGGTGTGTTAACAAGCCAGTCATCACTGTGGGTAACCGGAGTCCAATCCCATAGGGACGCTCTGGGAAACAGTAGAGCACTGGACTCAGAAGTCTCCAACCCTGCGGTGAGGGAGCAGGGGTATTTGTACACCGACTCCCTTCAGTCATTGGTGGAGGGCTGCTCTAGGAAATGTTAACTTCCTTGTATTCCCAAGACTCAATGTCTTGCTGGGAGCTTTAGAAAAAGCCCTCAGGCAAAGAGGTGCAGATACTGGAAGTAGGAAGGCTGCCTGCACGTACCAAAATGGCAAGGTCTGAGTATTATGGAGGAGCGCCTGTTATGTGTAGCTTCGCTATCAACACTCAAACCCAGGTCTTCCTCTGGCCCTGCCTCCTGCAGGGAATCTCGGCAGATCAGTGTGGCTGATGAGGGTAATGCTGGTTGAAAGAGTAATTAATCACATTAAAACAGGAAAAGTTTGTTAGGTTAAGTTTATATTTAAGGAAAATACATCTTTTGTATGCAATCATGCATCTGGTCTTTGGGATTATTTTGTATGATATATTTTGTTGGTAGAAAAAGAACGTGGTGGACAAATTGGTCTGGAAGTAAAACATGTTTTGGGAAATAAGACATTTGGATTCACAGACATGTTTCAGAGGCAGCGACAGCAAAGTTTGGATATTTTTGTAGCTATGAGGTAGGTTTCAGTAGGGAAAACACAGAGATTTTATTGAGAAGGGGGTTGAGTTGGGGTGACAAAGGATGTGTTCATCTGAACTTCACAATATCTTGGGAATGGCCCACTCCTGACCTTCCTAACCACGTGGTTATAGCCAACCTGCAGCCGCCAAGTCTCTGCGAGGCCCTGCTGCTTTTCAGCTCCTTCCGGACAGTTCAAGTACATGGAAGACACTTTGGGCTGTAGGATGTGGGAACACCTTCTGGTGGATTTGGTGAGTTGGCGTGGACTGCTTTTGTCAGCGGGTTCAAGAGAGTATAAAATAGGAATCATTCTTGCCCCGCAAATATTTTTGTAAAAAAGTCTACCTTACTTCTTGGATGATCTTGAAGGAAGATTCCATTGTTCTTTTTCCCCCAGTCATTTTGAGATATTACAACAGTTTCAATTATAAGACTAAAAAGTCCAGCCTAATCTGACATCAAGACTTCAGCCTCCCCAATTCAAAGCCAGACGTAGGTCACGGCGTGAAGATAGACGGGGGCCAGGGGAGATTGGATTTTGTTCTTTGTCTCCTTGCCCTGTCTCCTTCTCAACTAACTCTGCTAAGCTTGGCTTCTTCAGAGCCACAGAACATAGAGTGGAAAACTTACAGGAGAAGAAAATAGTGTTGTTTGGTTGTTGCTTTTGCAACCTGCAGTGATCGTGTCTTTCTGGTGGCTGTCAAAAGCCCTGTGTCAAGGCAGGCATCTAGTTGCTGACTCTTCTGTGCGTTCTCAGAGACACCCAGTGATCTGGGGCTGCTATGGCTCGCTGTTTTCTGGGGAATGGACACAGTCTCTGATGACTTCTTACAATTCCTCCTCACATCCAGCTTGCCAAGGCACATCGCTGGGAATGCTTTGTCCTCATAGGCAGTCCTCTGGGGTGGACCCCTCCAGGTAGTCTGAAGCATGGGCTGAACTTCGCAGAATCCACATGGGAACTAAACTCCCTCGATCTACCAAACTCTCAAGGTGAAGTTCGTTTATAGTCGACCCTCAGCTGATGCTCCAGCTAACCTCTCACCTTCACACCTCCCCAGGTTCTAGGGGCCCCATGGCAATTCTTCCGACAACTCTCTCTCTCTCTCAAGTTTCTTGGGCCAGAGAGGGCATTTCTGCTTGTTCTTCCCATCAGATAATACCTTTGATAAAAATGAGTTTTGGGGAACTCCCTCTTGTTGTGGGTTAGAAAGGGGGATAAAAATCCTCTCTGATGATTCTATCCTTAATAAACTCAACTTTTTTTATGGAGGCTGGATGTCAAAGATGGACTGTGTAAGAATCCTCTCTAATGATTCTATCTTTAACAAACCCAACCTAAAAATGAGTTTTTGGGAACTCCCACTTGTCCCCACTTGTTGAAGAGGCGATAAGAATCCTCTCTGATGATTCTACCCTTAATAAACCCAACTTCTTTTATGGAGGCTGGATGCCAAAGATGGACTGAATGAGTTTGGTCATGTGGTGGTCTCGCCTGCATAGATGTTGTTTAAGCATAGATGTATTGTCTAAGCCAGCACAGGCTAAATGCAGTAAACAACAATCACTGAATCTCAGGGGCTCCAAACAACAGGATTTTACTTTTTGATCATGTCCTTGACCAAAGTGGTCGCTGGGCGTTGGGGTAGCTCTGCTCTGTGCAGTGGCTCAGCATCTAAGCTGCTTTTACCAGTGTCTTTGCTGTCTTCTGTGTGGAGAGGACTTGTTCCACAATATGGCTTCCTTTTTGAAGGAAGGTGAAGAGTATGGGCCCTTTCTCAAAATGATGTTTTTAAGTGAATAGAAAAGGATGATCAAAATATTAATAACATGTGTTGAGGGTCGTATACATGCTTTTTTATCAACACATTCACTAATGAGACTGAGGGGACAGGTCTAATATCTTATGTGATTTTGAGGTAGTTTTGAACAAAACAATATTTCTGAGACGTCGCTAACATACTACAAAAACACGTGTGGCTTCTGTTGGTGATAAGGTCACAAGTGCTGATAACAGTATGTAATGTTTGGTCTACATTGATAGGTTGAGGGAAAGGTAATATCAGTCCTAGGTTAATGAACATAACAGTGTAACTTATTCCCATCTAAGTTCATTCCTGAAACGGACCCTTGGAAATCTATGAACTCTGGTTTAGGAATCTTGGGGTGCATGGGTGGCTCAGTTGATTAAACCTCTGACTCTTGATTTTGGCTCAGGTCCTGATCTCATGGTTTGTGAGATTGAGCCCCATGTTGGGCTCTGTGCTGACAGCATGAAGCCTGCTTGGGATTCTCTGCCTCCCTGTCTCTCTGCTCCTCCCCCATGCTCACTGTCACGCTGTCTCTCTCTCTCTCCCTCTCTCTCAAAAATAAATAAATAAACATAAAAAAAAAAGAATCCTAAGTCCTCTACGAGATTTTGCCAATAGCGAGAGAAGGAATGGGGAAGTGTGGCAGATTACAAAAAATGCCCACAGTTCTCTACCCCTCCCTGAATATACACTCTTGGCAATTTGGCTTTGTGTCTTTTCTTATCAAAAGGTGGTGTTTACCTTCCTGCTCTTTCAACCTGGGCTGCCTTTGTGACTCTCTCTGGCCAATAGAGTATGGTAGAAATGACATCATGTCAGTTTTGATCCTGGCCTCAGGAAACGGCACACGTCTGCTCTTTTTCTTAAATCCGGTCACTTCCATAGAACACCTCTGGATCTGTCTGCTGGCTAACGAGAGACATGTGGTCAGCTGCCCTGTCACTTTAGCTGCCTGCCAGACAAATTCCACAAAAAGAGAGGCCGGCTGCCCTCCACCTGACTGTGGGCATAACGGGGGTCAGAAGGAGACTAGGAAAACCACCTATGGAGCCCAGCTTAGATTCCTGTTGACCTCTGGATTGTGATCTAAATAAATGGTTGTTTTAAACCACTGAGCTTGAGGTGGTTTGTTTCACAGAAATCACTGACATAGCCCTGCTAGTCATTGACTTGACCAGGTGCTGACAATTGCTTTCATGTACATGGCATTGTTGAAATCTGGTTGCAGGGTCCCACCTACATACAGGAGGAGGCCCTACAATGTGGTCTACTAGTATGCCCGGGGCAGGAGGACACAGAAATCAGTGGCTCTCTGTCTTAAGCACTTACTCATTTTATTTTGCTTTGGAGCTTCAGTTGAAACCCTGGTATAAAGACAGAAATACCACGTACACCCCTCTCTGCCTCGTGCTAGACGCCGTGACTGTCTGTTGTTCCAGTGACTCTCCCGCCCACATCTGCCTCCAAAGAGGACAGGATTCTGGTTCAGTAGACTCAGGGCAGCTAGAGGAGGGGGGAGAAGCGTGCAGGCCTCAGCCATAATCTCCAACTGCATTTTTAAACACCTCTAGTTTCTTGTGTAGAGTTCCTTTGGGGGCCCAGAGGGCGGAGCCATCCTGGCAGGATGCGTGCATTCTTGGGCTGCCGTGTGGCGGTCGATACCATCGCAGCAGCATCTACCGTGCCTGGTAACATGATTTATAATCCATGAGTCTGAATAATGTTTCAAGCTCCCAAACCCCACACACAGAAACTATGGAGTGCGTTAGAAGGATTGCAGTGCTTCAGATAGACGTGTGTCTCAAGCCTTTCTCTCTAACTTACTAACTTGGTGACCTTGGGCAAACTCTTTAGAAGCAGGAACGGTTTCCTTTTACAAAATGTAGGCAATCACATCTCCGTGTTTCTGGTGAGCATTACGGGAAAGAATGAGCACGAACGTACTCGACACTAGAAGGTCCGTTGCAAATACTAACTGAATCCAAATTAAGGGATAAGCAAGCAGCCTAGCATTTTAAATCATACTTTCCAAGCAGATACAGGTAGGAAAGTTGAATTGATTAGCACATTGTAATCATAAGTCCATGTAAGGGCCCTCCCTTGTATTACCCATTTATTTAATTTCATCTCTATTCCTGTTCCACTGAGTCATTCATTTTTTTCTATAGGTATCCATTCTAATATTCTTTACATGTATCCTTAAACAATTTTTTTCTTTTTAATGTTTATTTATTCTTGAGAGAGAGACACAGAGCGCAAGCTGGGGAGGGGCAGAGAGAGGAGGAGACACAGAATCCGAAGCAGGCTCCAGGCTCCGAGCTGTCAGCACAGAGCCCGACGTGGGGCTCGAACTCATGAACCACAAGATCATGACCTGAGCCGAAGTCGGATGCTTCACTGACTGAGCCACCCAGGTGGCCCTCTTTAGCTGCTTTTAAGGATGAATAGTGTTATGTCCAAATATTTTCTACCTTTGACTTGCCCATTCCCCAATTACTGGCTAACCAGGTTGTTTTGAATTCCTACAGCATGCACCAAAAACATCTTCTCAAATGTCCCTTTACTAACCTGCTGGAAAATGTCTCCTAGGTGTAGTCTCCAGAGAGGATGGATACATCACAGGGTGTGTGCATGCTTGATTTGACTAAGGAGGGTTACGGGGCTTTCCAGAACAGTGCCTGTTTATGTGCCCGCCATTACTGCATGAAGAGCCTATCTCCCGACATCCTCACCCTCTTTTTAATTTTTGTATTTTAATGGATAGAAAATGACATCTTGTCGCCATTTAAATTTCTATTTCCCTTCCTTCTGGTGAGTGTGAGTATCTTTGTGGGTATGTTGGTCTTCGGGGATTCCTTCCCTGTACCAACACTTCATGCCCTAGAGAATCGGTTTTCTCAGGACTGCGTACCAACCACACCATCCTTTCCCCACTGCTTGGAAGAGTCACCTTTACTCTGCAGAGGCCCCTACAAAGGAGGATCGATGGCTGAGGTCTCCGTTCTACTCCATGTTTGTTCTGTTCACATCTTTCTACACCAGACCAGCGGCCTTCCCTGCCTCTCAAGATCATGTAGAGTATCCTTGCCCCATTCTACCTCATCTGTTTTGAAACACTTAGCGCCCCATAGCCCTCGTTCTTCCTTTACCACCAGGGCCCATTTATTAGCCTGCTGTCCCAACACAATGTATTGAAAGCGCTAGCTTTTAATAACGAATTCACAAGTCAACTTAATCCTAGATCTGTATTTCTAAGATATGGTATGTGGTGTTCCTGTATTTGTTCAATTTCTTAGGGGCCATTTTCTTTTCCCTTCGGCTGAAGAGTTATTTTGGAGAGTGGCTTTTAACAATTCCAAGTGGCTTTATTTTTAAGGTTAAAATGTTCTCATTAGTTTCTAGTGTATTGCACTTTGATTAGAGAACGTGGCCTGCAGAATACTTTTTAGAGCTCTGGATTGTCCTTGTGGTCTCATATAAGTTGGATTTATGCAAACAGGCCATGGGCACTGGCAATGTATTCTCCACAGAGTTAAAGTTTGGTAATTATTAAAACAACCTTATTAATAATTTAATTAAAGCCCTTTTATCTAGTATGGTTAACCCATAGGGGGCCGCAGAGAAGTTTATGAAGGGGCTTCAGGGTATCCATAAGTCCCCTGACATGCCGGCGATGTGTGCACGCTTCTGAGCAAGGGTAGAGTGTTCTTGACATTCTCATAGGGATCCACGAGTCTAAAAAGACGGACAACCTCAAAATCTTGATTTGTGTTTCATGTTCGTTGGCTTCCGTCTGTTTGATCTGCTGATAGTACTGTAACTCCGCTTTTATAATTTTGTCTGGTTTTTTGGCCACTTTTCATTTTTAATATTGGAACGATGTTGATTGATACATAAAGATTCGTGGAAGTTTATACCATCACTGTGAATTTAATTCCTTGTTATTATAACGTGATAATTATAAAATCATTAAAAATCCCTTTTGATATGTTTGCCTTGAATTCAGCTTTATCTGATTTTATTTTCCCAATTGTAGCTTTCTGTTTATTTGTATATGTCTGACATATTTTTTTCAACTTTGGGTTTCTTGCTTAATTGGAGCCTTTTTATCAACCATGTTTAATATGGGATTTTATTCCTTTTATGCTTACTGCAATAGTTGATATATTTGCCCCTGCTTCTGCCATTTTGTTTTTATTTGGTCCTTAATGTTCATGTTTTTCTTTTTGGTGTTTCTATTTAAAAAAATTTTTTTTAACATTTATTCATCTTTGAGAGACAGAGACAGAGCATGAGCAGGGGCAGGGGCAGAGAGAGAGGGAGACACAGAATCCAAAGCAGGCTCCAGGCTCTGAGCTGTCAGCGCAGAGCCCAAAGCACGGCTCAAACCCACAAATTGTGAGATCATGACTAGGCACCCCGAGTCTCCTTTATATTTTAAAATAAGAGTTTGAGGGGGACCTGGGTGGCTCAGTCGGTTGAGTTTGACTTTGGCTTAGGTGATGATCTGACAGTTTGTGAGTTCGAGCCCCACGTCAGACTCTGTGCTGACAGCTTGGAACCTGGAACCTGCTTTGGATTCTGTGTCTCCTTCTCTCTCTGCCCCTCTCCCACTTGTGCTCTGTCTCTCTCTGTCAAAAATAAATAAATGTAAATAAACAAATAAATAAGAGTTTGAACATACTTTTACTTACTATCTTTTCCTCTTCCATTTATTTAGACAAACTTACATTTTAATTCTGTTTTTTGCAATTCCATAATAATTTTTATATTATGAATCTTCATGAGCATATTGTTATTTTTTACATTGTTGTTAGTGATATTTCAAGAATTTAGCCAAATTATGCTAATTGCTAGCAGTAGTCTGTAACAATTTCACACTGTGACATCTCCTTTCTTGGCCTCCTAATTTTGCTTTATCCTTTCCATGGTTTCATGTCTATCTTCAAATAATTTTTTATTTTTTATTTATTTTTTAATTTTTTTTTCAACGTTTATTTATTTTTGGGACAGAGAGAGACAGAGCATGAACGGGGGAGGGGCAGAGAGAGAGGGAGACACAGAATCGGAAACAGGCTCCAGGCTCTGAGCCATCAGCCCAGAGCCTGACGCGGGGCTCGAACTCCCGGACCGTGAGATCGTGACCTGGCTGAAGTCGGACGCTTTAACCGACTGCGCCACCCAGGCGCCCCTCAAATAATTTTTTAAAGAGAATATATTTTCAGGCCTCTTTTATTCCTGACATCATATTTTTTTACCTTCCCACATAAAGGAGGTTCAGGGTGAATGTGAATGTATCAGTCAGCAATTGTTGCCTTAAAGGCCATGCCAAAAATGAATGACTTAAACCAATAATCTTTTATTTAGCTCACAATTGTGCAGATTGGCAATTTGGGCTGCGTTCTGCCGGGAAGTTCTTTTGGTCTAGAATGGTCACAGGCATCTGTGGTCAGCTGCTAGTTTGGCTAGGGACTGTCCTCATCTGGAATGGCTCTGTCCTACATAGACCCTCATCTTACAGCAGGCCAGCTCAGGCTTGTTGATATGGCGGCTGTGCAGGTTTCCAAGAGAGAACACAGGAGCATTCAAGGCCCCTTAAGAGGTAGGCTTGGAACTGGCTCAGCACGACTTCTAACATATTCTATTGCCCAAAGCAAATGACTGAGCCCATCAGCTCGTATTGGAGGGGTAGGGAAATGTGCAAAGTCACACTGCAAAGAGGGATTCAGAAATGATGGGATTCTTATTGGCATTTTGGCAAGTGTCTACTCTAATATATACATTTCAGACACAGTCCCTCAAAAACTCAGACCTTACTTCTCTGCTGGCATTTAGTGAGTTATCATATTCGATTTCACTTATATTTACATATATTTGATATTTATTTATCTTTTTTCCCCCTATATTCCAGAATTGTTTCTCAGCTTCTCAGATTTGTCCTTAATAGCATCGATTAATTACATTTCTATGGCATCGGTTTTGCCCCTTCAATAGTTTATTGTTTTATTGAGCGATCCTCACAATAAGCCCTTTTCTGGACATCTCTCTCTCTCCACTTCATCTTGGCTGTATATATTACTAATATTATGTGTGTGTGTGTGTGTGTGTGTGTATATATATATATATATATATATATATATATATATATATATATATATAATTTAATTATATATGTATAATCTGCCCTCTTTTATGGTTGGGAAATTTTATTCTGGAGTATCCGATTATTTCTAGGGACATTGTAAAAACTCTGACTGTTCTCTTTTCCTTTTCTTTTTTCTCTTGTTTGGTTCTTTTAAAAGTTAAATGTGGAACATTACATTACTAATGTGATATAGTCACATGCTAAAACATCAAGGAGCAGATAATGGTACAAATAAAAAGTAATCTCTTGCCCTGCAACCTAACCCCTTGCTGGGGGTAAACACTGTCAATAGTTTCATGGTATCCACCAGAAATATTTTTTTGCACACATCCAGCATATATACATATTTTATTCAAATGAGATAAGGTAATCACATTGTTTAATACCTTTTTGTTTTTCCACTTGATACTATATTTTGAAAATGTTCCTATGTCAGTACACATAGAATTATCACACTTGCTCATAAGAGCTCCATAGAATTCTGTTATATGGATTAATCAAAATTTATCTACATATCCCCCTACTGTCAAATATGTAAGTATTGTTAAGTGTTCTTAGGAAGATTTTTTCTTTTCTTTCCTCCATCTCCTCTTCCCTCTCCTTCTTTTTTTTGAGTAGTCTTCACGCCTGGCACAGAGCCCAGCTCAGGGCTTAAACTCATGACCCTGAGGTCAAGACCTGAGCTGAGAACGAGTCAGATGCTTAATTGACTGAACCACCCAGGTAACTCAGCATGATTTTTTTCTGTTACATAAGTCCTGTAGATATGATACCATCATATCTTCCTGTGTATGTGTATGTATGTGTCTAATACATTTCTAAGAAAGCAGTTTCTAGGGAAAACCACATATATTTCATGTTTTGGTAGATATTGGCCAACTAAGTTTGAAAAAGTGGCACCAAGTCCCAATCTCACCACAATGAATCACCATACCTCTCTCCCCACTTGTTTTTTTAAATATTTGGTTTTATCATTTGTTTAAGATTGCCAATCTGGTAGGTATTGATATCTCAGTGTTGTTTCCTTGGCATCTATATAGGATTATAGGCCATTTATATTTATTGTTTTGAGAATTGCTTTGCATATTCTCCATTGTCTCCTTTATTTAAACTGGGCTATCCTTTTTTACTGATTTTTAAGAACTTGTTCATAAGCAGCATAAAATGGTGGTTTGAAGCAGGGCCTTTTGTGTTAATCTTCATGGTTTCATATCCTGATTTCATTATTTATTAGCTGCTTGACCTGGTGCAAGTTTCATAGTCTTTCAGTACCTCGGTTCTATAATCTATAAAATGTGGACAATAAGAGTATATGTCATTTGGTTTTGCTTGATAATTAAAATAGACAATTCATATAAAGTACTTAGCATAATGTTTGATATATAGTTGGTGCTAAATAGGTGTTACAGTAATAAAATGGCATTTAAAATATTGGCCCGGAAACTATCATATGCCTTGCAAAAGTGCTTTTGTAGCTTTTTAATTTGTCTTTAACTTTAAAGGTATTTTTAGTTCAAGATTATTTTTAAAAATCCAATGATAAATTTTTCTAATAATTTTAGGGCTCTGTATTTTACTTTTAATCATCAATTTATTTGAAATATATTTTGGTATGAAATTTGGAGTGTTGATCCAACTCCATTTTATTTCCCAAATAGTAAGTCAATTTTCCTAATACTTTTCATTTCTGATAAAATGATAAAACTCTGATAAAATTTCTGATAATTTCTTTATCATATTCTGTATTCCAACATAAATTTAAAGTCATTTATGGACTTTCTAGATTCTTCCATTGATTTTTCTATTTCTTCTCCTGAGCCAGATTACTTTCAATCGCTTATATTATAGCTTATATTATCAATAAACACAGTAAGTTTGTCCCCTTTCATTATCCATACTTTTCACTATTTCCCAGGTTAAATATACACAGGTATTTATTAGTGAATTTTCATATCATTATAAATGATTTTCATTAAAGATAAAATAATGTAAATGAATATTCTACCATAAGCAATAAATGGTTGTGTTAAATGAACACTTGTGACCTCACTAGCCTGAGAGAGAGCACATTACTTAGAGGGAGCACTTGGAGGGCTTCTGTAGGCCTCTTCCCCATCTAATCCTCAGATGGAACACTATTCTGACCATGTGTTTGCGTGTTTATGTATATTACAATGGATTGCTTAGCGTTAGTTGTTTTTGAACTGTGTATAAATTAAGTGATATTGGATGATCTCTTCTTCACTTGATGTTTTTGTTCTTGCTCATGATTAAATTCTTGGTATTCATCTATATTAACTCTTTACTGTGTATTTGGTACTCCATTACATAAATACACCACAATTTCATTCCATTCATGGGCATTTGGGTTGCTTCCAAGTCTTTAAACATATGGTTTTATTACTCATATCACTTCTATGAAATTGTCTAGTCTCTTGCTAGACTTACTAGTTTCTTCAAATTAAAAAAAAATTATTTATTTATTTAGAGAGAGATAGAGAGTGCATGCACATGAGCATGAGCCACAGAGGGGCAGAGAGAAGGAGAGAGAATCCTAGCACCACACTGTCAGTCCAGATTCTGACATGGGACTCAATTCCTTGGACCGTGAAGTCATGACCTGAGCCAAAATCAAGAGTCTGATGCCTAACTGACTGTGCCACCCAGGCACCCCTCAAGTTTTTATTATGAACGTGTTTAGCTATATAAAAAAGGGTGACACATGATATGTTTGCTGAACTATTTGAAATTGGACTATGTATTCATGACATTTCACCCCTAAATACTTTGATTTAATTTCCCTAAGAATAGAAATAGTCTCTTACAGAAACTCAAGTCATTATCTTACTTAAAAGAAATAAACATAATTGCCTACTATGAGTTAGTTCATCCTCATGTTTTCCTAGTTATACCCAAACTTTTAGAGATTTTTTTTTCAAAAAAGGATTGAATCAAGGTTTGTGCATGGCATGTTACACTTTCTTATATGTTTATAATCTTCTTTTTCAAAATAATACCTCTCATGTTCAATGACATTTTACATGACTTTTTATTACAGACATTTTCATACCACAAAAGTACACGGATTAAGAAGTGAACCTGCATGTACCCGCTACCTAGTTTTAACAATTATCAGTATTTTTCCAGTCTTGTTTGCTCTGCTCATCCCTCTCCACACCTTAAACACTGGTTTTTCCTTGCTGATAGCTTTCACAACAATTCCCAGATATCATATCAATATATCGATTCTCCCTTACATAATTTATTATGTATCTCTAATTGATAATTAGATATCTAATTGATATCTCCCCGTGCAACCACCATGCCATTGCCATGTTTAGGAAAAATAACAAATTCTTAGCATTTCCATTCCATATTCAGATTCACCCGACTGTCTCAAATTTCTTCCGAGTGAGTTTGCCTGGATTAGGACCCTAACAAAGGTCCACATCCTGCATTTGGTTTTATTATTCTACAAGAGGTACAGTCTGAATACTGATTTCAAATGTCAGTTGAAGTGTTTATTTTCTCTATTTTCCATTTTAGAGTATCCTTTTTTCCCCCTTTGGATTAAATTTTACTATTATTTTCTGAGTCTGTGGTTCAAGAGTCTAAGGTATGGTTGAAGGTTGAAGGTTGAAGACTCAGAAAATTCTTGCTTGCACCCTCCTCCCTACATTCTGTTACTGTTCCCCTTAACTCAGATTTCCATAGGTAACCATTTTGGTACTAGTTGTGGCTTCTTCTTCTCGTATTTCTTTTGATAAAAATAATCGTGTGTGTGTATGTGTGTGTATATTTCCTGGTTTTTCTTACACAAGAAGTATACTCAATAGACTTTTGAATTCTGAAGTTGTCACTTAACAGCATGTCTTGGAGAGCACTCTCCATCGGTACATAAAGTCTCCTCATTCTTTGCGTATGGCAGTGGGATATTCCATACAAAGGAGTTACCTTGATTTGTTCAGCCAATCCTCTGAATAATCTTGAACACCTATTGTCTAGTACTTGTGGAGGGGTGTCTTTCGGACAGAGTCTGGGATGCGGGCTTGGTGGGTCAAAGGGAAAATGCTTACGTAATTTTCTCAGATATTTCTGTCATAACATAGAATTTATTTCTTTCCGCTATACTTTCTGCCAGGCCAGACTTCAGCATTTTTCAACAGCCAGATTTTGGGTTACATTTACTGTCTACTTGTGCTGCAGTTCAATTTATCACAGGCATTCAGTTAAAGGGCAAATACATCCGTGCAGTCGACAGTGTAAGTTCTTCTTTCTGGCAGGTTTTCCTTTTCTTTGTTGGGGTGGTATCTTTCTCTCTCACCCACACTATTGGGCTCTGACTGTCGTCTGTGGAAATCTACAATTCCTGTGATGCACTCCTACGACGGGTCTCTTTGCCTCTGCTCGTGCCAATGGCACTTTTATCGTGGAACTCCTACTGCCCTACGTACGCAGTGTATCCCAACATGTATTGCCTTAACTCTTGTTCAGGTAATTTCTGTGTATTATAGTCTTACTCTGGATGTAAAAACAATGCACTTGGTTATGGAACATTTGGGGAGTGGGCAGAGGTTACTGTTCTGCTTTGATGACAGAATATCTGGGCATGGGGACAGGCAGTAGACAGGGATTGCTTTTCAATTTTCAGTTTTGTTGTTATTGATTTTTAGATGGAGTTTTCTCTGGATTGTATCTGTTCTTTCCAGATTCACAAATTGCCTTTTAGACTGAGTTTTTGTGAGAGTGTGATTTTGTTCACCTTTTTCTATATTTTCATTGACCTTTCAGTGAGAAGATAAACAGGAAAGCATGCGTTGAGACTGCTAGTCAAATCTAATTTTAAACCAGGAAATTCATTTTTTGTTCAGTACTGTATCTGTCAGCTATTGCCGTGTAACAAACCACCTCCGAACTCAGTGGCTAACAATAGTAATAATAAATATTATGAACAATTAATATTCACATTAGCAATAATAGTAATAATAGTAACAACAATACATTCTTGCTCATTTGTGGTTTGTCTGAGCACGGACTAGTAGGGCTGGGTTTGGCTGGGGAACTGCTTGGCTTGTCAATCTTAACTGGGTTTAGTTTCACGCCGCAGATTGGGTTCAGGTCTGCTCCAAATATGTCCAGAGATATCTAGGAAAGCTCTTTTGTGGTGATGAAAAAAGGGTAAGAGAGAATGGAAACACCTGTTTCCAGGTTAATGCCCAGGTTTGGAACTGGCACACTATCACCTGGACCCAATTTCATTGGCCAAAGCAAGTGAGATGACTGAGCCCAAATTCAAGGGACAAAGACATCTATTCCACTTCCAGTGGAAATGACTACAGAATCACTTGGCCGGTACTATACCGAGCCCTTCCCACCGATTGTTCATACCTCCCATTTCCCCCAACACTCCTACAAGATAAATTTCCTTCTCTTATTTCAAAATGATGAAACTGAGGTTGGGGGGTTTTCAGTAACTTCCTTACCACCAAACACCTTTTAAAGAATTTCATTGAGAGTTCAAACTAGGCCTCTCTGTCCAGCAAGTCTATGCTTTGCCAGATCTATTCCTTCAGATTCAATTTCTTCCCAACCCCCTTCATTGTTTAGCACTCTGTAAACACATAGCGCTCAGAAAAGAAAACTGGAGACAGAAGCAGAAGTTATAAGCCATTTGACATTTGAAAAGCTAACAGCCCCTGCTCCCTGATATAGGAAGAGGTGAAAGGTGAGGCACTCTGGGGAAGAGTTGTGATTTTGTTAATGGGAGTGGATTTTATGCCAGATATCAATTAAAGCCTCCAGGTAACCTTGTAACTTGGTGTTGGCTGGATCACCCGGGCTTGGAAGCGTGATGTCGAAAAGACCCCGAGAAAAACAACTCCAGCCACACCTGCCGTCCCCTGGTTGACATTCGACATCTGCTGCACAGAGCACGTTAGCCAAGGGAGAACCTCAGCTTTGGAGGCACATAGAATAATGAGTCATACAGTCATTAATGTGCGAACCCCAGGCAGGGAGCTCACATTTGTGTGAGAGAAGGGTTTTTGTTCAGTCATAAGCGCTCCCCTACTGGGTCTGGAATTGCTCTCTGCACCAAAAATGCCTGACTTCATTTTCTTTGAATTTAAAAGGACCTTCACAAACATTTTGGCTTAAATATAAAGGAAAACTTTTTTTATATAAAGGAAAAGAAATTAGATTAGAAAGAAAGATTAGGAGAATGCTATCGAAGGTGGCTCCATTGAAAATACCTCCAATGAAAATAGAATTAACAATATTAAGAATACGCTGTGCCCCCAGCCCACCCCCCCATACCTCTTTCGCAAGTGCAATATTGTTTCCATAGGAGAACAAAGAAAAGGAAGCCCGACAGATACAGATCACTTACATTTTGCAAGAGAAGCTAAAATGGAAGTTTCTTTTAAAATGATGTGACTAAAAGAAACCTCAACAATTAATTCATGTTCTTCAATAGCGTGAGGTATTATGAGCACCTCTGCAAAAGGAAGATGCCCAATTTGGATTCTAAATATTGACCCTGACAGTACGTTAGGGATAATCTGTCTACTGCTGTCTTCCCTCAGTATCACCGAAGCTTCACATTAGTTGTAACTGGGCTGTACAGATATCTAGAGTTTGGTAACCTTGTCCTTTTAAGAGGATCCACTTTGCCATTTTTCCCTACTGGGCATAGCAGAAGCAAGCAAGGGCTGCTTTGTACATACGGGTACCTAACTGAGGCTTTCTCGCTGTTCCAGCCAGAAGACATCGTAAAAGCATTAGAAGTTGGGGAGCGAGTTCCCTGGTTAACAGTGAACCCTTTCTTTCCTGCCTGGGTGTTGGAACTTCAGATTTTAGGTTGGGGAGGATAATCTTTACTGGGTTATTACCCGGGGGGCAATAAGGTTCTAAATAAAATCCTCTTGAAAGAAGGTGAAGCCATCTTGGGACCTCTATACATCTTTTCTGACTTGTGTTCTCAAGTCCATGAGCATTCAAGAAACCTTCGTCTAGTGACTATCTATGTTGGCCATTCCTTTGGTTGCATGATGAGGTGACGATGTCTTAGGCAGGGAAGGCCCTCAATCTTAATGTTATATGTACCCTGCTAAGCCGCAGAACACAGACCCATATATATTTTTTGATGTATGCATATCAGCTTTTCTCTTGAAGGATTTTTTGGTAACGGACAAGGAGTCAGAGTAGCATGTTTGGTTATGGCTGCTCTTTGGATGAGCATCAACAACTCCTCCAAGCAGCGGTATCTGAAACCTTCACTAGGTTCTTTTCGGAACCAGCCAGGGGCAAAGTGAACTCTGTAGAATGCATTTTTGCTTGGATTACATTGCTACTTCTTTGTCTTGTTTCCCACCACGAGACCTTTGAGACTGCTGCTGTGGTCTCTCTTGCCTCATCAAAGTTGGCTCTCAGGTAAGAACCGTAAATTGAGTCCCACCAAGGTATAAGCAACGGGTAGGAGGAAGAAACGCTTTTTACGAGGATGAATGTATATTATCAGGGATAATATCACAGATAGTGGTGGCTTCCAACTGAGGGTGCCTGGACCCCAAGATTCCATGTAGATCATAAAGGAGATAGCTCTGAGCTATTTTCAATATTTAAAAGACACTTACCCATGAGACAGTCATCTAGCAGATAAATCAAGTTTCTCTGAACTTTAATTTTATCAACTCAATGTGATAATTTCAGTTAACATGTGCTGAAGAATAATTTATAAATACCAAATATTTGTTATTCAAAAATCCATCAAAGATGTGATTCACAGAGGAGATTAAAAACCAGTCTGAACACTGAAAAGTTTGGACTCCTGAATTAAAGAAAGAAAGATTTAATGGCAATGTTTCCGATATCAGCCTGGGACTGTGATAAAGGAGAGAGGGATGCGCAGAAAAAGAACTATCAGAGAATGAGCATGTGCTGAATGTCTAGCTAGGCACGGTCATGCACAGCCATTCACAGGGCTGTGGGGACCTTCATGTTGGGACGGTGTTTTATTCCAGTCTCTCCTTAGCGTCAGTGCAGTAGTTACTCAGTTTGTGGAAGGGGCTTCATGAACATTTAGGGAGTGGGATGGAACGAATATTAGAATCCAGATCTGTCTCGCCAGCCTCACCACGAATTTGCATCGGGGAGGTGGAGAAGAAACGTCTTAGGCGCTCTGAAGTCATTTACACAGAAAACAGCGTACCGTATCTTGTAGGTTAACCGTCTATGCATCTGCCCATGTTGGAGTTCTTGTTCCTCGTGATGTGGTTACCTGTCCCGACGAGGACAGCTATCTGCTGTGCACAGTACCAACCCTATCACTCCAAACGAAAAGAAGTGTCAGAAATGAGTGGCCGAGGCTTATGTTTGTAACCCCTATGGCGTCTTGGGCACGGAAGCCTCATGGGCAGGTTGTGCCGAGACCTCTAAGGCCTGGCTTTGAGCTGTCTGTCCCACTCGGCTGGATTATGTTCTACCTCAGGTCTGGCGTGTGCTGCCCTCCAGGGCTTGCATACCAAGCTGGATCTGCCCTGATGTGACAGGTTCGAGGCTGGGCCCAGCAGGTCTAGATGCAGGGGGGAAAAAATCAGAAGCCCGCTGACAGCACGAACCTGGAGGAAAGATTCCTTTCACCAGCATTGTCTGGTTCCGCCAGTCAGCCTCAGAATTTCTCTGCAGGGCTGGGATCCCGCAGCTCAGAGGAAAAGGTGAGGCTGGGGGTGGGCACACTAATGTACAGGCACAGGTCACACTCAGACAGACACGCAGGGAGGGAGCGGGGGACACACACAGAGCGAGAGGTGTGGTAATCAAATCTTGTGAGTCAATGAGGAGAGAACTCACCTTCCGCAGGCGTTGTTATTTGAACTTCAGTAAACATTTCCTGAGAAGCCCTCTAGCAGGCACTCTGCGGGCACCGACAGAGGTCCCCAGGACAAATCGTCGCCCTCCCGGTCTGGAGGGAGAGGCAAAAACCCCAACCAAACAACAGCCAGACAAAAATAAAAGCCGGAACCCTCCACCCCAGGCTCCGGTCTCGAGAGTTTCCAGCCTCTTGCGCAAACATCTCATTTAGCCCTGCTCTCAAGGCGAGGGAGGCAGGCGTTATCTGCGTTTCACAGATGAGAACGGAGGGCCCGCTGAAGATCGTGGAGCCAGCAAGTGGCGGCCCCAGAATTCAGGTCCTCAAACTCCCCGTTCAAAGCTTTCCCCACCATGTGACACTGCTTCTCTGTGAACACTTGCTTAGAATACAGCACTGTGTTAGGAGAGCACAAAGGAAAAAAAAAAATGATGGATTCTTTCCGGGCCGAGGGAGTTAGGGGATCAGGTTTCTCAAAAGAGGTCATTTTCCACAGGTAGGTAGAGGAAACACAGATGGTTGTGGGCAGAAAGACGCGACGGCCTGGGCAGTTAGGCAGCCTTCCCACGCAGGCCAGTGGGGGAAGAGGCCGGTCTTCCAGTAGTCTACTACTGGGGGAAGAGGCCGGTCTTCCGGTAGTCATTTAATCCAGACTACTAAATGATCAGATCTAGGTCCAAGAGAAAACCACCAGAGACGCGAGAGCTCCCGTCTGCCTCCAGCTTGCCTCTGGGGCTTCTGTTTCCTGTGTGAGGGCCCATCTGTATCTCAGAAAAGGGACACGGGGAGTGATGGCCTTTCTTCATTACCCCTAATCCTCCTCTAATCGCAGGCCTCAGTGTGCAGATCCTGTCACTACACTACAGAATTTATGTGTATTGATCATCTCAGAGATGCATGCATGGGATTCAGGATGTTGTTTTGCTTCACAAAAATGCTCCTGACTTCCTGCGTGACTTAGAGGGTGCCATTTGCCCCCCCCCAAACCTATTTCTTCCTCTATAAAACTAAGGGAATCATATCAACCATGCAGGGTTGCTGTGGGGACTGAATGAACTAACTGACTTATTTAACATTTGAATTCATTATACGTAACACACAGTGTTATAGGAGTTTCAGGTGGACAATATAGTGATTCAACAATTCTATATATTACTCAGTGCTCATCGCGACAGGTGCACTCCTTAATCCCCATCCCTTATTTCACCACCACCCCCCCCCACCTCCCCTCTGGTGGCCATCAGTTTGTTCTCTAGAGTTGCATCTGTTTTTCAGTGTGTGTCTTATGTCCTTTGTCGAGAAAACTGGTTTTTGTGAAGCACACAGCACAGTGCCCGACACAAGCTGTTCATAAACAGGAGTACTTGCCACCACTATGCACAGCACGAGGGAGGGAAATGGGTGAAGATCTGCCATGAGCTGCTGACCCCACATCGCCCCCATTGCAGCCAGATGGGGCCCCTGTAAGGCCAACGAGACCAGAGGCCGAATGGCCGTCACGGTCAGGCGGGTCCTTCAAAATAGCTGCTGAGACCTCTGTCTCGTGGGTTCGTGGAGAAGAGGGAGAGGGAGACGTCAGGGCTTAGTATCCGATGTGGCTGCAGAAGCAGGTCTTAGGGTGTTAAGAAGCAGACCAAAGGAGTGGCCTTGGTTCGGGTGGTTCAACTTGTCGGACACGGTGACAGGCGGGCGATCCTCCGAATGTGATGAGGGGTTAACGTGTGGCACTCCCGACCAGCCGGTTATGAGAAGACCCCAGACGGCGGCCGAGGGTGAGCGGGGACTGGGGTTACAGCCAAGCCAGAAGAGCGGGGCTCTAACAGGAGTGGCCAAGTGGACTAAGACATCTATACTCACCTTCAGGGCAAAGATGGCCCCGTCAGAGGTAACTGTGGCTCCGGGCTCCCTTGGATATCCATGGCTCACTTCTGGCTCACGTCTCTGGCAGCACAGTTAAATCCAGATCGCCATCGGCGGTGTGGCTGAGGCTGCACGGGCACATCTGCACAGGTGGACTTAGGCAAGACAGGCAAGGAGGCCTGGGACTGAGCAGGGCTGGAGAAGACAGGAGCCGAGACCCACGAGAGGCCCCTGTAACTGATTGCTCCTTGTGCAAACTCCTCACTTCCTCTGGCATTTGCTGCTTCCACGGGGATCATCCATGGCTTGCCGAAACAGATATCCGACACTCTATCCATACCGTACTTACATTTCACAGTCGTATCAGCTAAGTCCTCCGCATTTGTAGGAACTAAGGTCTTTTCCCTCGGCTAGGAATGCTTTTGCATTTTGGGGGGACTCTTCGGAGGAGGTGTAAAAGGCAATGGAAAAAAGCTCTAGTCAGAAAAACATATCCTGGGTTTACAAATGGGTGATATGTCCTGTAAGGTAGAAAGTAGGGGAAAATGCTTCGGAATTAAAATTTTTTTTAATGTTTATTCATTTTTGAGAGAGAGAGAGAGAGAGAGAGAGAGAGAGAGAGAGAGAGAGCGAGCGCACAGGGGAGGGGCAGAGAGAGAGAGAAAGAGAGAGAGACAGTAGCCGAAGCAGGCTCTAGGCTCTGAGCTGTCAGCATGGAGCCCGGTGTGGGACTCGAACCCACAGACTGTGAAATCATGACCTGAGCCAAAGTTGGCTGTTTAACCAAGTGAGCCACCCAGGCATCCCAAAATACTTGGGAATTTTTTTTACCCCTCCCCCCAAAATGCTTGGGAATCTTAACTGTACTTAGAGCATTCAGGTCAATTGAGCATTCTGAGCGCGTGTAGTTGACTTAGCTGGAGATCAATTATATTTCTGGCAGAAGAAATGAAATTTGAACATTATCTGAACTGATGATACACAGGTAACAGGGATATAAAATCATGGTTAAAGCTGGAGTCTAGTTCAAAAGGTGTGATGTTATCACGGCAGTAAAAGCACCATTTGTAGTTGATAACGTAGCCTGGCTTACTCAGCACCCAATCCAGGTCCCCTTGGCTTACTATAGAGACAGAAAAGCTAAAAACTACATTTCCCAGACTTCCTTGCAGGTAAGAGTTTCGTGTGACCTAGATTCAGCCAGGCAGGTGTAACCTGCAATAAGGTTCCAGGCCAATGGAGAGCGATGTGAGGCACCGGTCAGGGAGAAACAAATGTGATCTTCTGGAATACGCTGTGGCAGTGTTCCTTTCTTTTACTATTTTGTTCTTATTCCGTACATGCAATCGCTTCTCTTATTCCTTTGAGGGGATTGACAACATATATGTAATGGAAGTTTTTTCTTTCTTCAGAGATTGTACTTGTGAGTTGCCTCCCCACCCCCCCTTTGTTTTGGCCCTTACATTTTATAGTAGAGGTTTTCCTAGAATGATGATTTTTGTCTGTGTTCACATATAAGAGGTGGGGACTAAAACTTGGAAACCCTGCATAAATGAGTTGGCTTCAAGACTGTGAGCGCCACTGTGGGGTGGTCTGACTGGTGGACCTCTGATGTCACTCTCTTCCGGTCCTTCTTCTTGGGCTGAGCGGAGGGTAGATAGAGGCATCGCTGGAGAGTGGAGAGACGGCCTCAGCCTTCAGTACACCTAACCTCACCTGACTCTCCACCTACTTTGGGTAGGGTTTCCACAGCCACCTGTGCTAGCACAGGTGATTTCTGCCCAACCTTCTCAGGAAGAAACTTCCAGACCCCGGTGGGAAGTCATCCTGTAAGGCGGGATGAGGATGGGATCCAGAGCAATACTCGATTCCTCAACCATCCTTTGGAATTTGGCTTCTCTCCCTCTCGCTCCCCTTCCGGAAGCACTTAACGTTCACGGTGCCTGACATCTTTGAGGATTCAGCTGTGTTATTCAGGTTGGCCTTGAGTTCCCTGCTGCCATTTTCAAATTCAGATCTCTCCAGTTTGCAAAATCCATTACCTCTCGCTCATCTTGTCTTCACTTGGCAATTTTCAGCATTTCGTTTCGAGCCCCTCCCTGTTTTTTCTATCTTTGTGAAGCTCTGCCTTTAAGGGAACCCCTTGGCTATAACCTTAGTGGGGTTTCGGGAAAGGAGGAAAATCAGGTGTTTTCAACCTGCCATCTTTATGTATGGCTTTCCACCTATTTATTTATATCCATTTTCTACCATTTATCCAAGATTTATCACATTAGTAGAAATAATCTTCTACTCAATACATAAAGGTATTACAACATTGTAAACATCTTTTCATGTCATTATACTTTTGAAAACATTTTTATTGGCTATATATTTCAGAGCACAGACATACCTAAACTTCCATATTTGAGTGAGGAATTGCAGACGTACAGATTTCGGTGATCTCTTCCCAAAGGGATCAAAGTGAAAGGTCAGACTATCAGGCTCTTATTTTTCACTAGAGTTGGATATTTATATTGTTTCGATTTTTTCACTGTTATGATGAATATCTTTGTGCATGAAGCTTTTTTGTTTTTCATCCATTAGAATGATTACTTTAGGCTAGATTCCCGGGAGTGGAATTGCTGGATTCCAAGCTATAAACATATCTGAGGCTTTAGATTCTCACTGTCAAATATCCTTCCAGAAGTTATGGCATGCATATTTGCCTAACGGAGAGGAGCAGTGGGTTGAGCTATGTCTGCGTACGCCCTTGGGAGAGGGCAGAGTGAGGGAGTCGGCCAGCGCATCTCGGTAGCTGAGTGCCCGTGTATAAACACCCACCATGGTTTAGCATTTCCTCCTCTGCCCACATCTGATGCTGATTCGTTTGGTCATTATGGTACTAGCCGATGCCAGACTTTACCTGACATCTGGAGTCTTGCCAGTTGTGATTGGGGGAGCACTGACCGTGTGCTTAGATTGTGTAAAAAACACATAGTTAGGGACACCTCTGAGTGACAGCTCCCAGTTTTAGCAAAACTGAATTGTTCCAAGCAGAAATCTGGTGATAGTCCTGAGCTGGGATTCCATAGGCCTTGGCACCAACAGAGCTCTGCGCTCAGGGCTCCCCACAGGTGGGGCTAGACCCACGCAAATTGTATGCCAGGGACAAGAGGATGGGGTGCTCAGTGGGACCTTGGTGGTCTCTGGGGTCCATCTCTCCTTGACCAGTGGAGCATTTATGACACGTCTATGTCATTTTGCTTGATAATGTATCTCTAGTCACACAAGGAATTTTGCTTTAAGCAAATGTGTAAGGCAGAGTAGGCTTGAACAAACTTGAAGGGGAAAACATGGGTTTGGGTACTTAAATGAAGTCCGCATCCTTCACCATCCTGCAGGATGAAGAGACTCTTGAACAGAAATCTCCCAGGGACCATAAACACCGATAGCAAGGGAGACTGGGTTCCAAGCACTCAAGTCAAAACCGTGGCATCGTTGGGGCGCCTGGATGGCTCCGTTCGTTGAGCGTCCAACTTTGGCTCAGGTCACGATCTGGCAGTTCGTGAGTTTGAGCCCCGCGTCGGGCTTGCTGTTGTCAGTGCAGAACCCGCTTCGGATCCTCTGCCTTCCTCTCTCTCTTCTCCTCCCACACTTATGCTCTCTCTCTCTCTCTCAAAAATGAATAGACATTTAAAAGAATTTAAAAATGTATGCCAGGCGTGTGTGTGTGTGTGTGTGTGTGTGTGTGTGTGTGTGTGTGTGTATAGCGTCCCAGAAATGACAGCTCCTGGTTGTTACTTATCGGTTTTCGTGGCTGGTGTGTCCTATAGTGTTGTGGTGCTGATGCTGACGATGCTGGTGGCCGTGGGGCAGGGTCCTCATGGGCGAGCTGATGGTGGACACTCCCGTCCTCGGGCTCTTTGACAGCCGCCTCTCCGGTGGCAGCCCTTTCGTAGTCCTCGGGACCCCGGAATCCTCCCGAAGGACAACTGCTTTGAACGAACCTTGAACAAAACAAATTTACCTCCCCGGTAGGACCCTGATTACTGAACACTGCAACTGCCTTGGTAATTTTCCGTAGTGTTTTATTGATGCATCTGTATGAAATGTCACAAAAGACAGCACCTGAAAGCTAAATATATTAGAGGAAAGAGCTTGTCCTTTAGCGTGTGAGAGATTTACATTCTGATTCATCTGTCTAGCTCCCAGGGGCTTCCACATCTGACGTGGGAACATGATACTTAGCTCATCAGGTTGTCCGTGAGATGAAAATGACCCTCGTGAATGCAGTTGGCACAGTGCCCGCCCACAATCTGTGCTAGTCCCCTTCCTTCCTCTCAGGGGAGGAGTGCCTTGGAAGGCGGGTCCCAGTCAGAGACCTTCCTGAACAACCCATCGACGACTGAGCCCCTGGCGCTTTGCTCGCGCCTGCTTACACCTGACTCTGATAACTGATGCACCTCTGAGAACTCCTTCTCTCCTCTACCATCTCCTCCCAGTTCATGAAGCAGTGGTTCTCGAAGTGTGGTCCCTGGATCAAGAATATCAGCATCACCTGGGAGATTAGAGATGCCCCCTTCTAGGGCCTGATCCAGATCTACTGAATCAGAAAGTCTGGGGCTGGAGAAGCAGACTCAAGTTTGGAACCGTTGGTCTGAGGACCCCAGACTCTTGTTAATGTGACCCACGCTCACATTTGAACTGCTCTGTCCCGATGGAGCCCACCTGGTTTGAGATCGAGAAATCGGCCGAAATCTCTACCCATGTCCCCAACAGGTGTCCCCCACTCCCACAGTGGAACCTGTATCTTGTCTCAGCGATCGTGTCTCCCCTGTGCGTGCCTGCCATCCCTGTGGCGCTCAGCGAGTGGCCAAGCCTCAGCCTGCGAGCAGGAAGCCCTATCAGCTCTCCGACAGCCCGGCCTCTGGATTACGGGGCACGCACTTCATTCTAGTTTTCCTTTTCCTTTGTATTTTACATCACATCCGTCCTTGAAATGATGGGTTTTGCCAAATGAAGAGAGAGAGAAAAACAAAACAAAACAAAACAAAACAAAACAAAACAAAACAAAACAAAGCCCTTCAAATGTTGCTGAACACTTTAATAGTCTTGAGTGTTTTCCCTGATCAGAGGTTCCGAGCATATGCCAGCTCTTGCCTCATTTCCCATCTCCACAATCCCGTCACCTCTTTGGTAATTGGGGGAAAAATTCTCACCATGTCAAGCAGGGCAACGAAGATTGCCATAACTGTAATCTTCAAAGTCAGGATCCTGAATATTGTCATCAAGTCCTCGTTTCTGTATCCCTGTATCCCGCACAGGTTTAGCACATGCGGGGTTAATCCGTCCACACCCGTCTGATGGGTGTGCTCCACCCGTATCAGGCCGCTCCGGAGCCTGCAGGTTCATCAGCTGCTGGCATACTTAGAATGCTATTGAATTAGGACTTCCTTCAGTAGGCTTGTATTTATCTTGCGAGGAGCTTTGCCAAGATGAAATTCGATTTTATAAGGTCTCGGATGACTGGGGAGCCATAGCTGGGCTTTAATATTTCGGAGAGCAGTTATGCTTGGCTTGTCAAGATCATGTAAAATATGCAACCTATTCCTTGGGCAATATTTTGTTAGAGGTTATCAGGCATGATGGTTAGAGGTCTCAGAAATTATCCTGATTTTAACAGTTGTTTTGGGTTTGGACAGAACTGGAAATGATTCAGTGGTCCCAGTAGAACCTGCTACGGGCAGGAGGTCTGCTTTCCAGGCCTGGAGCCTTTGCATTTGCTCTATCCTCTGCCCTGGAGTGTTGGCCGAGGTCTTTCAGGACACACAGCTTGTGAAGCTGCAGCGGAACGCAGTGATGAGGAGCCCACACCCTGGAGCCCGACTGCTGGGGTTAGAACACTGCCTCTCCCTCCTTCCAGCCACGTGACCCTAGGCACATGACCAGGGCCTTCTCCCCCTCAGCTTCTGCCACAGTAAAATGGAGATAATAGTACCGACCTCACGACATGTCGAGAGGATTCGAATCATTCATACGTGCAAAGCGCTCGGAACACTTCTTGGCGTGAAGGGAGCACTCAGCCATTGTTAACCATTACAGTTATAATTCAGGTCCAGTTGCAAAGGCACCCGTTCTGAGAGACCTTACCCGACCGCTCAGTCCAAAGCAACCATCCACAACCCAATTTAGCCTTCATCAAACCACCACTTTGTGATCTTCATGACATTTAGCGTAATCTGGCATTATGTGATGTGAGCACTTGTTCATCTGTGTATTTTATGTGTCTCACCAACCCCAGAACATAAGTTCTGTAACATCAGGGATTGTGCTTAGTCACTGCTGAATCCTTAGCACCCAGGATCCTGCTGAGATCCCAGTAGACATTCAATAAAACATTACTAAATGAATTACAAATTACAGAGTTAGTCTATTTCTGACCGAACTCAGAGCTATTATTCTCCCACATCGTGGAGTGGCAGGGCATGATCTGGGATACACAGACCCCCCGAAACCCAGATTTTCTCTTATAATTCTTCAGGGCTTGGGTTGCTCTTTGGGGAACTTTGGAGTCTTCAGTCCAGCATCTTCTGAGGCCCGAGAGAGAGGTACAAGGGGTCAGGAGGAGCATGGTAGAGGGTGACAGTTCAACCCCCCGCCACCCCCCCCCCCCCGATGAAAATGATTTGGCCCTTCTAGCCCTTCAAAGATTAAACATTGAGTAAGTTTATGTTTGCACAGAGGAGGCTTGGCTGTCCTCATGCCAACTCAGGGAGATTGGTTCACTTGGCCACACGGCTTATCCCGCCTTCTCCACGGATGACTGGCCACCCCTGCCGTGACGTTTTGCTACTCTGGCTCCAGCATGGATCACAATGATCCTTCACATGAGAAAAATCCCATGTTTCTTTGCCAGGCTTGGCCGAGAGCGCATAGCATTTGGATGTCCAAATCTGTAACTCTCAATGTTGAGCTTCTCTAGAAGATGTATCCATTATGATCCAAGCCAGTCTGGGAGCACTAGATCAGACACTGCTGGTTCAACTACTTTATGACTCGACGTTACACTTGTCCACGCAGGTTGTGTGGTGGCTTCTGTTCCAATCCTCCTGCGCTAGTCAGGATGGGATAGGTTTTACTGCAGCAACAAAGAGCCCCCAAAGTCTCAGCGACTCGATGCAACAGAAGTTTATTTAGTGTTCCTACAAAGTCAGGGTGATTCTCCAGAGGAACTGTCCTCCAAGTGGTGACTCAGTGAACGAGGATGCTCTGAACATGAGGCCTCCTCTCCAGGATCACCAGAGGAGGGGACGAGGGAGACTGGGGCCTGTGCACAGGCCCGTCCGCGGCAGCATGAAGCAATGCACTTCCTCTCCGGTTCATTGACTGGAACTGGTCATGGCCTAGTTACTGCAAGGACCCTCGAAACGTGATCTTTCATGTACTTAGGAGGGGAAGACAAGTAGGTGTTGGTGAACACCTCCCGAAAGACTCTGGTACACAGAAAAACTGAGGTTACTTGTTTTGTACCTACTACTTGAAGGGACATTCCTCCAGCAATTGAAAAGATATTAGCTTCCTGTACCAAGAGTGTAGCACAGCTTGAATCTTCTCTGTCTAAAGAAGAAAAATAAACTCACATATTTCATCTTTAGTGGGGGCACCTTCCTGGTAGGATGACTGCTAGACTATGACCCAATAATGCATAGGATTCGGATGGAGGAAAAAAGTAATGTTTCAAGGCCTTGGGACATATAACCAGTGACTTAGAGACAGGAATGATTATGAATGGTACCATTAGCATGAAATTAGAAAACCATTCAGACATGAGAGTCTTTCAGAGAGATGTTAACCACCCCTAAGACTTATTTCCTAACTTCTCAGGATTGGTGATAAGATACAGAGATGAAAAATTCAGGTCCTTGGAAAGTTTGCCCAGGCATTTATCAACTTCTTCAAGGAGGGTCTGTGATGCCTGGTGTATTCCATGCATTGAACTAGAAGGGGATATGTGTGCAAGTAAAACATGGTTCGAGGCTTCAGAGGACTCATGGTCTAGCAGGGGATACTGATTAACAAAATAATAATGTCTATACAACATAGGAACCATTGCCCAAGGTGAAGCAGTGGCTTGTGAGGTCAGATAAAGGCTTTAGGCAGCGGGAAGTATTTAAACTCAATCTGGAAGAATGGGCAAGCAATAACCAGGTAGAGCATTCCAGGCACTGGGAACAATGTGTAAAGTCACAGAGGTGTCAAACGGGAAGGTGTGTTTGAAGGCGAGAATAAATACATAAATAAATAAAGTAGGATTGTTGATTGAGGAGGGGAGGGCAGGGCATGAGATGTGGCTAGAATGGTCATCTGGATCCAGGCCACAGGGACTATTTTTGCCATGTTAAAGAGTTTGGGCTTTACCCTGAGGGCAGTAGGATGCCTTTGGACAGTTCTAAGCAGGGAGTGAAGGCTCTGATCAATCAGTTTTCTTTAGAGCTGGCAGAAGGGAGGTTGCCACACTGGAAGCAAGGTGACTGGAGGGGGGACTGATGTGGTCCAGTGAGACTAGAGCAGGGCACCATGGAGACTGAGACAAGACCTACTTAGTCTGGCATTGTTGTGGCAGAGGGAAAGGGATGGCATGTTTCCCGTCTGATGCTGCTCAACTTAGGGGTATGGGAGAGAGTGTTGTAGAGTAGGATCCATCAAGAACCATATGAAGTTTCCAACTCCAGTCTCTCCAAATGTAGGAGACGCCATTGGTTCCTTGGCCAGATCCCATTGTCATGCTGGGGGTGTAGGCTGCTGGAAGTTCACAGAGGTGAGCTTTCTGGAGAAGCCAGGGTCCTCCATGGTCAAGTCAAGGCTAGACTTCACCTGAGACCACATCCTCCTTCCTCTGCCTTATCCTGCCTCCTTCCCCCTATTTCTCCCCAGAGTGCTTCCTTAATACAGCCTGTGCACCAGAATCCTTGTCCCAGGCTCTGTATCCAGAGAAAGTAATCTGAGATGTCAGGAAATGGTGGAGATAGAAGGTGAAAGCCAGGAGAAAACCAACCAGACAAATGGCTATCCCTCTGAGGAATGAAAATTAGAAAGCACAGTCTAAGAGCAAAGTGTCTGGTGCAGTGGGGCTGAGGGGAGACGCCCTCCTGCTCATGGACAAGACTTTGTATTCTTTGGACTATGTGCGTGTGTGTGCGTGTGTGTGCACGTATGTGTGTACTCTGCCCTTAGGGATAGGGACTAGAGCTGCCCCCCTGAGGCTTTCAGGGTTTGTCGGGCTGAGTTCCAAGCCCCTTGTGTTAAAAATTCCCAGGGAAGGGGCGCCTGGGTGGCGCAGTCGGTTAAGCATCCGACTTCAGCCGGGTCACGATCTCGCGGTCCGTGAGTTCCAGCCCCGCGTCAGGCTCTGGGCTGATGGCTCGGAGCCTGGAGCCTGTTTCCGATTCTGTGTCTCCCTCTCTCTCTGCCCCTCCCCCGTTCATGCTCTGTCTCTCTCTCTGTCCCAAAAATAAATAAATAAATAAAAAAAAAACGTTGAAAAAAAAATTAAAAAAAAAAAAATTCCCAGGGTTGGGAGGCTCTGCCCATCTGTTTACAAAGCAGATGTAGGAAGAGGTGGAAAACACTGTGAGGGTCCAACGTGTGCTATTCTCATCTTGTTTCAGGAGGGGCGACATGGCAATGAACGCCTTGTTTCAGGAGGGTCCCTATGGCATTGCTGGCCCTTGGTCACCTGATTTGAAAAGAGAAGGTTGGGACCAAATAACCTTAGCTTCTCCCGCACTTTGATTCCATTCTACCTTCTGAAATAGAATCGCAAATGCTAATGTCATCTACGTCCTCTTGTTGCCCGGGTGGCTCCTGAGGCAGTGGGCTGTAGAAATAGATAAAATTTGTCCCTGGCGCACTCTTCCCTTTTTCCAAGCCACCTTTTGACAAAGACATTGGCTCCCTCCTGTCCCCTTTATACTGAATAACACTACCCTTGTGGGCAGAAGTCATTTTTAGCCTCTGCGTCTGGGCGAAGGCTCCGAGCCCAGTTCTCCCATTGTTTTGCTGCCTCCCTTTCAAAGCGGCCACACCAGGCTGTGGAGCGAGCCTGGGCCAGCCTCCGGGTGGCATTCGCCGCGACTCTGATGCCACACTGAAAACCGCATCGAGTTGCTGGCGTGCAGAACAATACTAAGAGGGGCTGGCTGGGATTTTTATTTTCTACTTCCTCTTCCAAAAAAGCTTTGCTCCATTCTGGCATGGAGACAGAATCAACTACTCCGTTCGGCAAACACTATAAAACCATCTCCAGACAAAACCTCCGTTGGTGCTTTAATCAGGCAGCTGTAAGGTACCAGGTCCAGGTCGATGCTGAGGGATTATGTGCAAGGGTGAGGCGTTCCAGGTCGCCTTAGATACCGTGGATTGTTTCAGCTTGTCATTTTAGCTTTTGGTCTTATGGATGAATTGGGGGAGAGGGAGTAAGGGAGAGGGGAAATGGGGGAGAAAGGAGAGGGAGGGGGGAGAGGGAGGGGGGAAAGGGGAGAGAGAGAGAAGCATGGAATGGTGAAGACGGGGAAAGAAAGAACAATGCCCTTGAAGGAAGGCAAGGGAGACTGGGGGAGAGATTGAAGACAGAATTAGAGAGAGAGGCAGAAAGACATAGAGAAGAGAAAGAGACAGAGGAGAAGCAAAGGAAGGAGGACGGGGGAAATGGAGGAGGGAATTAGACATGTGGACGCGTTCAGATATGGAGGGGTATCTTGCTTATTACAAAGAATTTGGAAAGAGGAGGGGCCATGGACTCCAGCACAGCTTTACTGAAGAAGGGCGGTTAGGAGTGAGCCAACAGTTTTGTGAAAAAATGGGAAAAACTTCTGACATTTGGGCAGACCCAGGCTTTGGAGAAATGAGGGATGGAAGTGGCCTAGCTGGGTTGTGGCCCAGGGCACATGAGCTCCTAAGCCTCTGGTCTCCACAGCGCATCCTTACCTGCCCCGGGAGGGGGGGGGGCTGTCTCGTATTCCTGGGGGCTGTCTGCCTTTAAAAGGAGCGGGGGCTTAGGATGATGACCCTTTCTCAACTCTGCTGAATGCAGGACAAATGGGGATGCTTTAGAGGCATCTTCAGAAACTTGGGTCACAAGGTTCTGCCTCTGTCCCTTGCCATTTCTGGAGCATCAGACAATGGTTTGACCTTTCTGAACATGAGTTCCCTTATGTTAAAATGGAGATTATAGTAGTACCGATTGGACAATGCTGTTGTTCAGTGTAGCAGGGTCCCTATGGCGTTGTTTCTCCCTTTTCCCCATGAAACTTCCCAGTGGAGTTTCCTGAGTGACTGGGGTCTTTGGTTTCTTCCCTGCACAGCCTGGTGCTCTGGGCTCCCAGGAACGAGGTCTGTTTCCTTCACGGGGCATGGCCTCCAGCCAGGCCCAGAGGCGCCACCTCCTTGGAGGCTGTGATGCCATAGTCAATCTTGGATTAATCACTGGGAGGGGGCCATGGCTTGTGATGGGGTTTCATGCTTAGAAGGTAATGCCACAGCCTCTCCAGTCCCCATCTGGCTCCTGGAAGTCTTGCCCACTTAGCGATTCTGGGTGCTGGGCATGCTGATGAGCCTCGGTGGTCAGAGTGAAGCTGGGCAGCCTCTTCATCAGGCCCTGCAGCCTGTGCCCCTGACCACTGGCGGTGAGATGAAATGGAGGAAGCAGTGGGGTGCCCGGGTGGTTCAGTTGGTTAAGCATCTGACTCTTGGCTTCTTCGTTTAGGTCATGGTCTCACAATTCATGGGATCAAGCCCCATGTCAGGCTCCACGCTGAGCATGAGCCTGTCTAAGAGTCTGTCTCTCTCTTGGGGCACCTGGGTGGCTTAATCGGTTAAGCATCCAACCCTCGATTTCGTTCAAGTCGTGATCTCATGGTGCGTGGGATGGAGCATCACATTGGGCTCTGTGTTGACAGTGTAGAGCCTGCTTGGGATTCTCTCTCTCTGTGTCTGCAGCTCCCCTTCTCATGCCCTCTCTCTCTCTCTCTCTCTCTCTCTCTCTCTCTCTGAAAACAATAAAAAGAAATTTAGGAAGCAAGTGCCTTCCCCATGTCGCAGAGACGGTTTCTTCTTGAAATCTTCTCATTGCCCTTTTGGCTTTTTGGCTCATCATTTCCCATTTCCATTCTTCTGCCCCTTGGGCAGCCTGCCCTTGGGTCAGGCAGAGGCCAGAGACTGGGAAGGACCAGACAGAGGAGCCCAACACCATGGTCCCACTTCGTGTCTAAGTCCGCAAAGAGGATTCAGACCAACATCCTCGTTGTGAATCGCTTTCCTAAACCGTCACTCCCCGGTCCCCATTAGGCGCCAGGCCTCATTCCGGAGCTGTCCCATGTATCCTCACCACATCCCTCTTGGGCTGGCAGGAATGCACTGCTCCCGTTTTCAATAAAATATGAGGAAGCTCAGAGAGAGGGAGGAGCTTGCTCATAAATGGTGGAACCAGGATGGGACAGGATCCAGCCCTCCAGGGACTCATGGATACAGAGTTCCCAGGCGGAGTCCCACAGAATGCTGGGAAGAAGACATTTGCAGGTGAGGGGAGGGGGCCAGAGTCGAGGTGGATGGACACAGCTGGAGGATGGACAACGTGGATGTGGCAGATGCCCCCCCCACCCCCCACGGCGGTTAGAAGAGGTAGGGACCCTGGCTCTGTCCTCACTACCATGGTAGCGTTGATGCATATTTAACTGACGATTATGCCGAAAAAGGGGGCAGGTGGCAAAATCTCAGACTGAGATAACTTTGGTCAAAGACTCTAGAAATTTAGTTTTGGTTGCTGCGTTTTCGTAATTAAAGGTATGAGAGGAATAGAGAGGCTTTCCCTTCCTTTGCAAATGTCCCCACCATCTGTCTCCTCCCTCTTTCTGACACACACACACACACACACACACACACACACACACACACGCCCCCACCTGGAGCTTCCGAGATAGCCAGACCCCACCTGGGCATTATAGCTATTGCCTCACCAGGAAGGGACAGGGGCAGCACCATGTAGGATAATGCTTTATTTTCTGTGCCTCTTCCCTGCCTGGGCTGCTGGGTGTCTGCTGGGCCGGAGACCGTGAGGGAAAATTGTGTCCTTGTGTTCCCTGGGGCTACATGATGTGCCCAGGCTCTTGGCCCAGCCTCTCTACAGCACTAATCAGCTTGCATTACAAGGCTCGGTTTCCAAGGCTGTCTTCACCATGTGCTTGCAATTCCCACTGAGCCACAGGCCAAACGTGATTTATTCTCTGCACACAGAAGTTGCTGGTGGGTGTGCTGCAAAGAAGGGGTTGCGGACAGAGTTAGAAGCCGGCGTTACCCTGGCACACCCTCCCCGCAAGCCCACGTGTGCAGATGTGGAATTCCAGACCGAGCCATGAACCCCAATTCCAGGGAGTCCCAAGAGACCAGTGGACTGTGCTAGTGAGCCATGTGGTAGTTTTGCGATGGGAGGCAGACTCTTCTCGATCCAGAGTACAGGAATAGGTCGGGTCCTGGCGTTACCTCCCAAAGCTGCGTTGGACGTTCTAGGCATTGGTTCTTAAACCTAAGTGAGCATCAGAATCACCTGGAATGCTTCTTAAAACACAAATGGATGGGCCCCACTGCTGAGTTTCTCCTGGTCCAGGAGCATTTGCGTTTCCAGTATGTTCCCAGGTGATGCTGATGCTGTAGATCCAGAGAACTGCACTGCCTCGGCCAATCTGAGGGGAGCACGGAGACGGGAGCACGGTTTCAGTGGTCCCCCGATGCTGGGATCTGTAGGGATACCTGAACCACTGATCAGGGTCATTCTATACCACACTGCTCCCACGCTGCTTTTTCTCATCTCATCTATTTCTTGACAAAATAGCCAAGGCAAGAGGAAAAAAAAAATCCACAACCACAAAAATGCTCCTAAACAATAGTAAGAGCCACCGCAACAAAACTAAATAAGAAACAGTATGTATCCTGGGTGTCGTAAAGCGGTTTTGCACGACGTCCTTAGCGGGAGCTCGTGAGGAGCATGGCAGGGTCTAGGCACGCTAGAGTTTGCCAGCCAGGTCCTCGGTGCTGTTTGGGGAAATGGCTCCAGAAAGCTGGTGCGAGTACGAACCTCAGTCCCCACCTGTTGTCCCTTCCATTCAGCTGCCTCCTAAGGCATGGACGCCTCACCATCTGTGCCTTCAGTGTGAGAAACAGATCTTAAAATATACTATTTGAGTAAAATGGTATTTGCAGGGGCGCCTGGGTGGCTCAGTCGGTTAAGCGTCTGACCTCGGCTCGGGTCGTGATCTCACAGTTCATGAGTTCGAGCCCCACATCGGGCTCTGTGCTGACAGCCCAGAGCCTGGAGCCTGCTTTGGATTCTGTGTCTCCCTCTCTCTCTGCCCCTCCCTTTGCTTGTGCTCTGTCTCTCTCTGTCTGTTGAAAATAAACACTTAAAACAATGGTATCTGTCAGCTCACGGCTGCACTGACCCCTTCCCATTGTCGTGTTGCTGCAGGAACTATGGTACAACCAGGGGCGCAGGTCCAGGAAACGGTCAGCTTTCCAGGGAACGGAGGTTGGCAACAGTGTGGGAAGTTCAAAGAGAAGCTGCAAAGCGTTTGATAGCCGGCAGTTAGGCCCTCATGTTGTCCTCAGACACTGGGGACCTTCCGGAGGTCGAGGGTTATACAGTCTAAGGTATTGACATTCCTAGAGGGCATGGGCACCTCTTAAACCCTCCATGAACTTCTCCACCCTTTCTCCCACCTGCCGTGCAGACCCCGTGGGTAAATACTAATCAACGTGTGTACCTAAAAACCCCTAATAATCCACAAGCTGCACATCCCTGCCTGGAATCTGGCTCGGGTCTCAGGGCTAGAATGTACCTTCCTCTTCTTTCCAAGTCCAAATTGTGCCTCCATTCAGCCGGTTTGCTGCTCTCCATCATGGAAATTCGGAAGATTTTTCACAGCCTGGGTCTGACGGGCTTGTTACCGCTGTGCTCTGAATTCATGCCTGCTCAGCCAGCACCACCTTCCCACGAGGAGGTGTCTCGAGGTGTCATCTGGGCTTTTAGCTCTGTTGTCAGCTTTGAGATAAATTGGACCCACATTGCGTGGCAAAGGGGAAGAGGTGAGGGAGGAGGGGAGGGAGAGGGGAGGACGGAGAGGCCGAGACAGACAGACAGACCCTCGTTCTAGACAGATCTATTTTCTGATTAGGCTCTAGAAGAATGTTCCCCATTAATTGTGTGCCCCAAGTGTGGGTCTGTCAGCGGATCTGCAAATTTTTCCAGCTTTGTTTGACTTGTGGTTTGAAGGCAGAAGGTCCACCAGGTGGGGCTAAAGAGAGGCTTGTTTTGAACGAGGCCCTTAGCTGACTGGCTCACTTAACGAAAAAAGTTAGTCTTGGCAAAGAGTTTACTTTTCGCATCTTAAAATGAAAGTGAAGATCTGGAAAGTCGGTGCGGTTCGTGCTGTGACTGTAGAACGTTCCGTGCTTTCAGTGGTGCCGAGCGTCTCTCTTCAGCCTCAAACCAATGCCCTGCAGTGGGCTTCCTTTCTTCTTCCGGCCTCCCTCAGTCCCTGATCTCCCTCCCTTTCCTCACTCCCTCTCTTCTTTCCATCTCTCTCTCCTTCCCTCCTTCTTAACCACTTCCCTCTCAGGGCCAACTCCCCCCACCCCCATTTGGATTTAAGATTCATTTGTCTGTTGGGACAATCCAATCTCCCCTTCACCTTAAAGCACGATTTCGATTTCAGGGAGTAGCTATGTTTTCATATGTTTCTGAGGCCTTCAGACCCGGAAAGGCAGGGCAGAGCAGCTCGCCCTCTCATGACAGAGCTTGTTGCTCTAGAGCGATTAACATTATTGCTTTGGAGAAATTTCTCCAGCCAACTTCCAACTGAATGTGTGTATAGCATTTGCCGGGGAGATGCTAACGGTTCTCAGAATCCCCCGACAGAGCACCTCATCTCCCCGACATGCTGGTGATCTGTCCTTCCTGGTGAATGATTTGCGAATTCCCCTCCCTTCTCCCTTGAAAGCATTAGGGAAGAGTTTCAGCAGTCATACTTTGAAATACAAACATTTGAAGTTCAGAGTGTGCAGATAATAAATAATGCTCTAAGTTTTTAGATTAATTGGTAATTAATTTTTGCAAAGAGCTTTGGAGATAAAAAAGTGTTGCACGCCATCATGTCAAATTAGCATTGATTACAGAGATTTTTAAGTTTAACACCGTGTGCGTGTTGGGTTTTTCAGACTACTTCTGTTGCGTTTCCAGAACAAAAGGGCACCTCCTTGGAATCTTACATCAATTGTCAGATAGATGAGACAGAGAATCAGTGACCTTGATGAACATAACAATCAGTCTGGTAGCAAACACACACACACGCAAACACACACACGCACACACACACACACACACACACTCACTCTCATGCATGCCTGATGAGAATTTTGACTGCATCGGGAAAGGCATTCTGTATCATATTCTGGGCAGACTGGAGCGGGGAAAACGGCAATGAAAAGATGGCTCACCATGGAAGCCCACAAACGCACCTTTCTCAATTTCAAGTTGAATGTGATCATGAACGTCATTGAGTGGCTGTGTTCACTCGGTCCTCAGAAGTCGAGAAGAACCAAGCAGGAGGTATGAGAAAACAGTCGAGGGCTCGGGAAAGTACCTCACAAAGTGTTGGCATAGATGACAGCCCAGGATGGCTTGGGACAGCACAGGCTGTGGAGTCCCCCAGACACAGAAGCACTGCTCACCCAGCCGCTTACTCTTATCCAACTTTGGGAGGGTGGTCCAGCCACCTGGGGTCTCAGCTTCCTCTCTGAAGGGTGGGACAATAATACCTACCTCAGAAGCTACGTGCGAAATAAAGTCCCTTGGCACACTGCCCGACAGGTGACATTTTCCGGAAGTGTTATCCTATGTACCATAAAGCCTAGGTCTGCCCAGAAAGGGTTTCCCCAAATTGTCACAGGAGAGAAGAATCCGTAGCGTGAGAGTATTTGAGACAGGTCCAGCAGGAGGAACAAGTGACATTTGCCTCCTTCTTTGGAACTGACGGTGCACCATCACAATTACTCTTTCGTGGTCATCCCACAACCTCCTTACGAGGAGGTCAAGGCAAGGAGTGTTTTCCCAGGCTCCAAAATGAGAGTTAAGTGATTTATTTCTCCAGCTCTTTTGATTCTGAGCCCAGTGCTGTTCTCCTGCACCCCTGAAGGTACCGTCCGGCCCTGGACGGTGTAAAAGGAAGAAAACAGATGTAGGACATCTTCGTTCTGGATCAGAGAAATCGTTCCTCTGATAGAGAGAGGGAGCCACGACCTCTCTCATCCCTGTGGGTCAAGCACGCACACGCACGTACACACACTCACAACACATTCACACACACCCCCAGACACCTCTCTCATCTCTGTGGGTCGAGCGTGTGTACTTCCACCCACGCACATGGCACAAACGGACCTGAGGGTGACCTGAGAGCTAGTTTGAAGTGCCCCCCTGCATAATGCATTGAAAAAGGAAGGTGCCGTTTCTAAAGGCTAATCCCTACTTTTTGGTGTGTGAAACAGAAAGGAAACTGTGAGTTACACACTGGTGGAGTGAGGGAAGGATGCTGGGTTAGTTCTAGAAGTGTGAAGGTGGCCCGCTGGTCTGGGCAGTATAAGTGTAGTTTTTCCCTGAGCTTCGCATTAATGTCTTTCTTACCCACGTCTTCTTTTTCTTCTTGTGAAATGATGCTGACAAATGCGGAGGAGAGGACTTTTATTTTGTTAAAAGGAGCTTGACTTGAGACAAGTTTCCATGACGACAGACTTTTTATATATAGCAACAACACTACCTGCTTTTAAATAATTCTTCTGGAATCAGTGTCTGAGTCATTTTACATCTGGTGAATTCCTAAGATACACCGGGGACAGGCAGAAGGGGTTCACACACACACACCTTCCGATCGGTGGGCTTGTGGGCACTTGGGCTGCCCGTGGCTTGATCTGTGGATCCCCGGCCAGAGGGAGGCCTGGCAGGCACTCTGTCTGTGCCGAGAGGGCTGGAGCGAAGGCTGGCAGTTCCCCACGTCAAGTAACACTTCCATTCTCGATCACCTCCTTGTTCTCTGCCGCTCTCCTTCGCTTTCCTCCCTTTCCTTTTCTCCTCTCTGACCTAGCAGGTTGACGACATGCTGGGATCTTTGCCACACGTAGACCTCAGACTTGGCTACGTGGACCCAGTCGCTTGGGTGAGCTGATTAAAACTGCAGGTTCCCGGGACCTCATCCCTGCTGTCCTGAATTAGGCCAGAGGATCTGCATTTCTAGGCGTTTCCCTAGGTGATGCCGAGCCCACCAGCGTGGCCTGAGTCCTGCTGACTTGTAAAGAACAACGTCAGATCACAAAGAGCATTGTTTCTATGCGCGCGCATTCAATACTTGCGATCGCTCTATAGGCAGAGGCCGAAGCTGAGACTTCGGGAATTTTCAAAGTCAGCTATTTATTCACTCACCCATTCACTGAATCCTTGAGTGATTTCTACGTTCATCATTTCTTTAGGGTCCAGGCCCTGAGATATGACCGGAAATACGTAGAGAAACAAAGCATGGTCGCGTCCCTCCGTGGCTGTAAGAGTTGGGGCATAGCTCATTGCTGCTGGGAGCACAGCTCAAACCTCTTATTCTGACTCCAGACCTTATGCCTTTGAAACACTTTTATTCTGAAATAACGATGGGCTCACAAGGAGTTCGAAAAACAGTATAGAGAGTTGCTGTGTACCTGTCACCCAGCTTCTCCCAAAGGTAACACCTTATAAAACTGAAGTGCATTCTCAAGACCAGGAGGGTGACACTGGCACAGTGTCACTAACGTGGCTCCAGACCTTCCTCAGATGCACCAGTTTTTGTTTTGGACTCTTTTTACCGTAGCCTGAGGCCACCAGTGGACCTCACGTAGCCTTGGCATTGGTTCCCATCCAAAACCGAAGTGGTTTTGATCTCTGGGCTCATAGGTGCTGATCAAAAAATGAAGACACAAACTTTACTCCGGGTTTGTTTCTCACAGGATGGAAGTGTATGTGGTATCTAATGGACACTCGCGATGCTACGATCAGATTCCCTTTACTGGGCCAGCACTTGTCCCCCGGTTGTTGTTCACTGCTACTGGCTTATGTCTGCCTTCTCTGCAAAACTGGGCCTCAGTTAAGCCAAAGCTGTCCTGCCTGGGATGTCACGTTCCCCTCCCCACCTCCTGCACAACCCACAGCCTGCGGCCGGTGAAAGACTGACATGGGGGCAAAGAAAGCCAGTCCTGGGACCTCCCAGCGGTCCCAGCTGTGTGACACAAGTCATGCTCCAGACTTCCCAGGAGGCTCAGGCCGAAGCCTGTCTCCAGCTGAGAGCACTTCCTTCCTGGCTTAGCTCTTCCCCTGCCCCAGCCAGGTCTCCTCACTCCCTTTCTCCATAAATCACATGCTTCTCAACCCCCGCGTCAGACTCTGCGTGTAGGGAACTTGAGCAGAGCTACATGCTTATTTTTTCTTTCCTCCCCTTTTCATTTGAGAGACAGGCAGTTTCGGAGAAGGGCAGCTCAAAATAGATTCCCTTGCAGCACGTTTAAATACCCTCTCACACCTCCGGGACATACACAGACACACAAACGCACACACGCACACTTAGTTGCACATCCTCTCCACCACTCATCTCTTACTCACAGATAAACCAGAGCCGCGTGGCAGGTGGCGGCGGGACGGTCTCGAGTAACCATTTTTGGACCCTCTATTGTGTGCATAAGCAAACAACAAACTGAAGCCCGGATCAATGGTTATGAATTTCATGTCAGATTGGGTCTCATTAGTTGGTGGACATTACTTGCAGATAATCAATACGGTGTGATTACAATGCAATTTTAAGTGTAGCATAACATCTTAGCTGGAAATCCAGATTACTGCCTCCCTGCCTCCCATTTACACAAAGTCAACTTTAAATGAGGGATCGAATCGAACGGATCGTTTGTTTTTCCTTCAGCAGAGAATGACATCAAGAAGCCTGCTTCCCGGCCTGCTGGAATGGTTGTGGCCGCTACAAAATCATGAGGAAGGGCCGTAGTCTCTCTAGAGGTACCATTGAGTACAAAACTGGGATGTGGAAGTCTGGGGCTTTCCTGACCTACTCGATGTGAAACCCTGGGCCCACTTTTGTAAAATCTCCAGCTTATTTTCCCATTCAATGAAGCTAATATACCCTCACCTTTCTGCCCCAGGAAATAAGATAGCCTTGTTGAAGTGAAGGTTGCTTTATAAGCTCAGAAGGGGCTGGTGAGAGGCAGGCGTCAGTTTCCAGGCTCTCAGCCCTGGACTCGAGCATCCCAAGATATTGAACAAGCCCTGGTAGTTTTCTACAGAATACCCCCAAAGTGCTTAGTGTTTCTCTTATGGGATGTCTGGAACCAAGGAACTGTTCCTTAGATCACCCTTCAGTCTGCTGTGATCACAGAGCAGCTAAGGGATTGGTAGGCACTCAAGGGAGGGCTGAGGAGCATGTGGTGACGGGGGCTTAGACTTCAGGTTTGGAGACTGTCTCCTTTGAGTTCATTTTCCACTTTTTCTTGCTTCTGGAAATATACGCTTAATTCCTTCTTCCCACTTGAAATCAGATATTAGCATCCTCCCTGAAGACTGCCTCCATATGGGGTGCAAACAGCATCAAAATATAACAGTCCAGATTTTGTATGCTATAAAAATATAGCATTTATTGACATGAAGTTAATTATATTGGAGGATACTAGAGGGAATAAAAAGATTAAACTTCTACACAAGATAACTTCACTTCTCAAAATTCATGCAACTTACCATAAAACTTGTTTCGGAGACAAAGTCCAAGCAGTTTACTAATGCAGTTCAAGGTCTGAGCCTTCTGGAAGTCATTGATGTCTATTTCCTGAGCTTGCCTGGGAAAGTCTCCAGGGAGTCCTGGTTGCTTCTTATCAGTAAGACTCTGGAAATGCACAGACTTCTATGTTCTACTGGTTCAACCTGGACATCTTGAGCGTTTCAGTTTGTGGAATGTTTGGGCTACAATCAGCAATGTTTGCAAACATTAGAACATCATCTTTTTGAAATAGCAAAACAACATCAGCAACAACAACTACTGCATTCTCTGTTAATGCCAACTCAGTCAATGGGTACCATTGTCTACTGGTTACATCAGCCTTCAGAGGGCATCTTCAAGCTTTCCTCTCACTTCCCATGTCTGATCGCTCACCAATTCCTATTGATTTCACTTCCATAATTCTTTTTTTAATGTTTATTTATTTTTGAGAGAGAGAGAGAGAGAGAGAGAGTGCATGGGAGGGGCTGAGAGAGACAGAGACAAAGAATCCGAAGCAAGCTTCAGGCTCTGAGCTGTCAACAGAGCCCCACACAGGGCTCGAACTCATGAACTGTCAAATCATGACCTGAGCCGAAGTTGGATGTCCGACCGACTGAGCCACGCAGGCACCCTCCATAAGTCTCAATAAATCTTTCCATTCCTCTACATTGTGACTGCCCCCTTTTGAACCTAAAGACCTCTCATATCATGCCTAGATTAGTATAACTTTGTCTTCTTGAAGCTGTTTTTCCCCTCTCCCATCCATTCTCCTCACATCTACTGGGGTGACCTACAAAAATGCCCATCTGGTTTCTAATTTAAGATGACAGACCAATATGTCTGGTCTTCCTTCTTCCCAAAAGTCCCTGAAAAGGACAAAGGAAAAAATTTTAAGAGTGATAATTTATAGACACATAGATCAATAGAACAGAATAGAAAGCCCAGAAATACACCCATAATGTTATGGTCAATTAATCTTTGACAAAGGAGGCAAGAATATGCAATGAGAAAAAGATAATCTCTTCAACAAATGGTGTTGGGAAAACCGGACAGCTACATACATACAAAAGAATGAAACTGGACCACTTTTTTTTTTACACTGTACACAAAAATAAACTCAAAATGGATTAAGGACCTAAACGTGAGACTTGAAACCATAAAAGTCTTAGAAGAGAGCACAGACAGTAATTTCTCTGACACTGACCATAACATCTTTCTAGATATGTCTCCTGAGGCAAGGGAAACAAAAGCAAAAAATAAACTATTGAGACTACATCAAAATAAAAAAGCTTCTGCATAGCAAAGGAAACAACCAACAAAGATAACCTACCGAATGGGAGAAGATATTTGCAAATGACATATCCGGTAAAGGGTTAGTACTCAAAATATATAAAGAACTTATGCAACTCAACACCAAAAAAATGAAATAATCCAACTAAAAAATGGGCAGAAGACACGAACAGACATTTCTTCAAAGAAGGCATCCCCGTGGGCAACAGACACTGGAAAAGATGCTAAACATCACTCATCAGGAAAATGCAAATCAAAACTACAATGAAATATCACCCCTCACCTGACAGAATGGCTAAAATCAACAACGCAAGAAACAGCATATATTGATGAGGATGTGGAGGAAAAGGAACGCTCTTGCAAGGGTTGGTGAGAATGCAAAGTGGTGCAGTCACTGTGGAAGACAGTATGGAGGTTCCTCCAAAACTTAAAAATAGAACTATCCTATGACCCAGTAATTGCATTACTGGGTATTTACTCAAAGAATGTGAAAACACTCATTCAAAAGGATATATGTAGCCCTATGTGTATTGCAGCATTATTTACAGTAGCCTAATTATGGAAGCAGCCCAAGTGTCCATCAATAGATGAATGGATGTGGTATATATATACATATACAGTAGAATATTGCCCAGCCATAATAAAGACTGAAATCTTGCCATTTGCAATGACATGGATGGATCTAGAGAATATAATGCTAAGCGAAATAGAGAAAGACATAAGCCATATGAGTTCACCCATATGTGGAGTTTAGGAAACAAAATTAATGAAAAAAGGGAAAAAAAGAGACAAACCAAGAGTCAGACTGTTACCTCTAGGGAACAAATTGATAGTTACCAGAGGAGAGGTGGGTGGGGCGAAATAGGCGATGGGGATTGAGAGCACACTTATCTTGATGAGCACTGAGTAAGGTATTGAATTGCTGAATCACTGTATTGTACACTTGAAACTAATGTAATGCTGTATGTTAACAACACTGGTTATATAAACACAGCCAAGAAAAAAACCCACAATAATTTAAGTGCAATAGTGCTGGAAGACAAGGACAGAACTCAACAGCAAAAGAGAAAGTTTGAGGAAATCCTGGATGATAAGACAGATGTGACCAGTTTAATGCAGCCAACAGAACTGGAGCAACACCAGTCTGAAATGCCTGAGATGAGAGCAGTCTTCTCTCGGGAGAACAGAAAAGGCTTTGAGGTTGAGGCCAACAAACACAAAATGCTGGCCATGGGTGATCACCAGGTTAGTAATTAAAACAGATGAAACTATAACAGCTTAGTCCTTTGGGGGTATCCCCTTTCTTCTACTCTCTCTCATACCTAAAGCATGTGACAATGGCCTGAAATCCAAGAACTAGTCTGTAAACAAATTGTGTAATCTTTCTAGAAAGGTAACCTCCCGTGGTTTGGGAGATCTGGAGAAAAGCTGACCAGATCAGAAATGAACTTGGCAAAAATTACCATTAGAAAGAGAGAAATAAGGCCATCAAGAACAAAGCAGCTCCACCCAAGAAGTCATTCCAATATGATGAGCACTCTCCTTACCTGGCAGTTGTAGGGGAGGTGGAGAGGGGCGGTGGGGCTCTGCCTACAGAGGGCTCTCCAGCCCTGCACTGCACAGGGATGTCTGCAGGTCACCAGCCTCTGCCTCCTGCTCAGAACCTGCCTTCAGCTGCCTGGCTTGTGGAGAGAGAGAGAGAGAGGGAGAGAGAGAGAGAGAGAGAGAGAGAGAGAGAGAGAGAGACCTACCCAATTGTAGAGATTTTGCTCTTTACTCATGAGTATGAATTCTCAAGCAAAAATCACGAGACAGTTAAGGAAACCTAGCAGGAAAGGGAAGAACAAAAGGGAAGGATTGAGATAAAAAACAAAAAATAAAAAACCCCAGAGCAACCTTCTGTGGAAGAGACAGAAATAATTGGGAAATAAAAAAGAACTTGAAAGTTCTATTAATATCCTTAAATGGCGAGGCTGATGGATACTGTCTATACCTTTCTATTTAAAAAACAAAGAACAAGAGGTTATTAACAAACAACAACAACAAGGAATTCACAAAAATGGAATCCCTGGAAACTCAAAATGTGTTCAATGAAAGTGAGAAAAGAAATCCAAAGACTGACTAAATAAGAAGCAGAAAAGCCAGGGTTAAAGACCCAAGGTGGAAGATAAGTCCAGGAAGTCTCCCGCAATGGGAAACAAAAATCTAAGAGGTCATCCTTTGAACAGGGGAATGGACATAGGTCACAGGAGAGTCACATGTGGGGAAGTATACGATAATGAGAACAAGAACACCACAATTACACATGAACGTGAGCGAACCTCGTGAACATCAGGTTGTGCAAAAGAAGCCAGCCACAAAGAGCATATATTATATTTTACATATATAATATCTATGATATTATAATTATATTATCATGTAATATAATTATATTATCATGTATAACTGTAGTATATGTATTATGTTATAATATATATTAATTATACATAAATTATATATAAAATACATAAACATATATTATAGTTATACTTATTTATTTATATAAATTATATAATTTATATATCAATGGGGCATCTGAGTGGCTCAGTCGGTTGAACATCTGCCTTCAGTTCAGGTCATGGTCTCATGGTTCAGAGGTTCCAGCATCGTATCGGGCTCTGTGCTGACAGCTCGGAGCCTGGAGCCTGTTTCCGATTCTGTGTCTCCCTCTCTCTGTCTCTGCCCTTCCCCCACTTGCATTCTGTCTCTCTGTCTCTTTCTCTCAAAAGTAAACATTAAAAAATTTGTAATTTATATATTAATTCTTTAATATATATCTTTACATTAAATATATTATATAATATATATCTTTATATTAAATACATCTTACGTTATTATAAATGTAATTTATGTAGAACCAATATGTATTAATATATATACAGTTCAAGACAGCAACACCGTCTACCCTATGGCATTGTAAGTCAGGAGAGAGGTTGCCTTCAGGGAGGTTGTGACATGAGGTGACATTGGGGAATTGGTAATGTTCTCTTTCTTGATCGGGGTGCTGGTTACGCAGGTTGTCTGGCATTGCCTCGTGTCCTCGTGTGCACTTTTTTCTACGTGTGTTATACCTTGGTAAATTTTATCAAAAAGAGCAGAATACATATAAAACTTCATGCCTTCAGATTTATCAATTTATCCTTAATGGTTCTGAGTTTTGTATTATATTCGGAAAACTCTTCCCTCATCTGAGATTAGAAGTTCCTTTTTCCGGATGCTTTCTTCTAGTATGTTTGGTTTAATTTTGTTGTTGTTGTTGCTAAAATGGCATGCCCATCTAGATCTCCTTGTGAATCATCATTTTAAAAGCTATTTCATGTGTCACCAACAAATGGGTAATGATAGCTTTAATCAATGCCCTATCACTAGGAATATAGGTTGTATCCAGTTTTCACTACACAAAAACTAATGAAATACAGACAGCTGAGCACTAAGGAGTTAAACATTCATCCTTCGGGAGTTACAGAAAGAGGACAGAGATAATGGAGTGGAAGAAACCAGTGGACAATAGAGGAAGTTTCTCAGCAGTGAAGAAAGAAAAGCTTTCAGAGTGTAATGGTCTCACCACACTGAGCAAGATGCTGAGAACACAGACCCACACTTAGAGGCAACCGAGTTAAAGTAGAAAACTCCAATGACACGAAGAATATTACAAACACGTCTGTAAATTAAAAGCAGGTTACCTGAGATGCAGGGAGAATCAGCTTGACATTAGACTTACCACCATCAAGAATGAAGAAATCGTCTTGTTTTTTTCTTAAAGAAAAGGATAAACCTCAAATTCTGAATATGCCCCCCCCCCCCACAGCCAAACTTTCAATTAAAGATATTTTTGAAGGGCGCCTGTGTAGCAGTTGGTCGAGCATTTAACTCTCGATTTAGACTCAGGTCACAAAAAGGGATCGAGCGAGCCTTGCGTCTGACTCCATGCTGAGTATGGAACCTGCTTAACATTCTCTCTCTCTCTCTCTCTCTCTCTCTCTCTCTCTCTCTCTCTCTCTCTCTCTCTCAAAAAAGATATTTTTGATAAATCAAGTACTCAAAATATTTACCACCCACGTAGCTGATCTGAACATAATTACTTGAAGAGTTGTCCTTGGATGTAAGAAGGAATATAAGTAGATAATTTGAGGTACATGAAACAGTAACAAGTGAGTGAAGAAATTAGAACACGATGGGAGACACTTGGACCTAGGTGATGCTGGAAGCCTTCTTTAAGCAGCAAGGATTCAGGGGCATCCGTAGTAGGTTTGCATTACACACAGTTCTATCCATGGGTGCAAAGACGGTGTCGCTTTATTTCTCTGCATCTGATCTAATATTAATAAGAAATACCCTGTCCTCCCTTCCTATCCATCACTAAAGTTGCAAAGTACACTTGTCAGATATCTCTCCCTGTTTCTCTTTTAAACTGTGTGTTTGAGGTAAGTTGGTATTTTTCCAGAAAATATCCCAGCTCTCATTATTCTTTTCTGTTTTTCCTAAGATGCTACTGATTACTTTTTGGCGGGGAGGGGGAGGTTTACGTGTCTTCATGACGTTGGGAGAGATGTCCTCAGATGCATTTATAGAGATGTTTGTGCTTTCTTTGGGTTCTTGCTGGCCTCTGCCACGGACTGTATGATCTGGCTGGTCCTTGAGCCACTAGGAGGTGTATGCTGGGTTATGGCTGACCTTGTCCGGCCTTCCAAGGAGAATGCTGTCACCTGAAGCTGAAGTCTTATTGCAAAGTCCTGCTGCTCCATAATCTCTTTGTTTGAACCCCAGACCCATTGATTCATCAGTGTTCTTGGTAGCCCCATGTCCCCTCATCAGGATTCACGAGTCTTCTGGGCCTTCTCCTTACCTTACACCAACAAATGAATAATGAATAATGAATCAAAGATGCGGCCTCAGGTACTATATTTAGATAATTCTCTCCACCCATGCTGCACCATTCATCCCTCCCCAGTTTGGACCTGGTGACAAGCTGAAGGGAGGGCTTCTCCTAAAGCAATGCAGTGTCCCTCAAGCTCTGACCTAGGAAGTAGTTTGCTAGCCCCCAGTGGTCTCATGAACCCTTGTGCTAACTGGAAGGTTCCCATTATGCATGAACCCTGTGGGATTTCAGCATGGAGGGAAGCCCGTGCATATGTTTCTGACTGTTTGCATCTCCACCTCTTTTTCTTCTTCATACTCAGCAGAAGAGTGGGACCTTCCCATGTGGCTGGGATTTATTGTATCCCAAACTCACTCTTTTCCTTTGGCTTGTGGCTCATCTCCCAGCCCTTGAGAACCCGAGAAATATAGGTAATTCTTCTCCTCTCAATATGACAATTTCCTTGATAGGAACTTGAAAGTCCTTTATGGAATAGTTGGAAACTATTGACTCGTGTATTCTCGCTGGAACCCACTGTCTTCTTCTTTCACGTGGTAAGTCTTAAGCTTCGTTTGATCTAAGGTCAGCTAACGCTTCCTTGACTCCTCCCAAGCTAAACCAAGTCTGCCCTGTTTACACCCATCCAAGGCTTAGTAATTGGCTTCTTTGTGTGGCTATCATCTGTTTATTACATGGCTTCCCCCAGATCATGCATGTCATGAGACAGAGGCCTCTAGACAAATCTATGAATTGCCCTGAGGATCAGATATTTCAAACCCGTGGAGGACTGCCTCATTGCTGTTTCTCTGTGCAAAATGGCAGTAAAGCTGAGAGGTAAGAAACTCCTCTATGTGTGTGCCTCATGATGAGGCATGGGCTGAAGAAGGACATAGATCCATTTTACCCTTCTTTGTCGATATTTGCAGTTTTCTCCACAATGGCTATCTTTTAAATTTTTCAGAGAGTCATGTGAGGTGGCAGATCATTGCTCCTGTGACCACGTTGATGTAGAGGCAACAAAGATAGCAGAGCTGGGACTAAAACTGTGTTCCGATGATTCCTATTCAGGTCTCCTAATCCACTGAGTGCCGCACCTCTGGTAATATTTATTCATTCGGAAAATGACCATGTGAGCAAGGTGATTTGTCATTACCTCCTTTTGCTCATCTACTTATTGGGGATACTAACAATTACCTAACTAGATTTGTTGTGAGGATTAACATTAGTAAAGTGCTGTACTCAGGACAGAGGGTAGATCGGTGATATTTGACAGCTTTTACTCTGAAAATCACCTCCTTGTCAATTGTAGTTACAGCAATGAGGCAATTGGTTTCTCTAGCCTTTATATTGTGACATCTTTTTAAAGTGAATTTATCTATTTGGAGACAGTGGGGGAGAGAGAGAGAGAGAGAGAGAGAGAGAGAGAGAGAGAGAGAGAGAGATCCCAAGCAGGCTGCAGAGCCTGATGCAGAGCTTGATCCCACAAACTGAGAGATTGTGACCTGAGCCGAAATCAAGGGTCACAAGCTTAAGTGACTGAGCCACCCACGTGCCCCAGTATTGTGACATTTTTGCAATAACAGCAAATGCAGATTTGAGGTGTCAATTTTAAGTAACTATTTGGCCATTCAGAATAAGAACTATTTATTTATTTATTTATTTATTTAATTTTCTACTGGCCATGTGGAAGATGGTGTCTGACCAAGAGCGGGGGGCACTTGAGTCATTTAGAGTTATTCTGTTGAAGTGTTGCAGGTAGTAGAAGCCTCAACTCTAAATTGTGGTTGATTGATTAGCAGTGGCTACTTAGAGTGCTGCTTTGGGAAGGATTCTCAGGCTTCATCCAGACTCAGTATGACAGGGAACTGCAACTGATTAGTGATGTCTGTAATGAGAACTGGAGGTTGAAGCAATAACAGTAATGTACCAAGTTTTCCATTCATGACGTTTGAAAACAAAGTAAACCTTGTATGGAACCACAAAAGCCCCGAAATAGCCAAAGCAATTTTGAGAAAGAAGAACAAAGCTGGATACATCACACTTCTGATTTCAAACCATATTACAATGCCATAGTAATCAAGACAGTATGGTACCGGCATAAAAGTAGGCACATAGATCGATGGACACAATAGAAAGTCCAGAAATAAGCCAATTCATATCCAATCAACTAATCTTTGACAAGGGCTCCAAGAGCACACAATAGGGTAAGGAGAGTCTCTTCAATAAATCATGCTGGGAAAACTAGATATCCATAAACAAATGGATGAAACTAGACCCTATCTTATACCACTCAGAAAAATTACCTCCAGCTGGATTAAAGACTTAAATGTAAGACCTGACACCAGAAAACTCCTGGAAGAAAACATAAGGAAAAATCCCTATGGCACTGGTTTTGACAGTGAGTTTTTTTGGTATAATGCCAAAAGCACAGACAAAAAAAGCTAAAATAAATACGTGGACTATATCAAACTAAAAAGCTTCTCCACAGCAAAGGAAACAATCAGTAAAATGAAAGGCAACATATGGAATGGAGACAAATATTTTCAAGTCACATATTTGATAAGAAGTCAATTTCCAAATTATATAAAAGGAGCTCATACAACACTATAGCCAAAAGAAAAAAAAATCAATTAAATAATGGGCAAAAGACCTGGACAGACATTTCTTCCAAAGGCATATAAATGGCCAGTAGCATGAAAAGGTGCTCAACATCATAATAATGAGGGAAATGCAAATCAAAACCACAGTGAGATATCAACTCACACCTGTCAGGATGGCTATTATCAAAAAGACAAGAAAGAGCAAGTATTAATGAGGATGTGGAGACAATAAAAGCCTTGTCACTGTTGGTGAGAGTATAAATTGGTTTAGCCAGTGCGGAGAACTCTTTGGAGTTTCCTCAAAAAATTAAAACTGGAGCTAGCATATGATCCAGCAATCCCACCTCTTGACATTTATCAGGAGGAGACAAAATCAGTAAAAGAGAGGTATTCATCCCCATGTTAATTACAGCGTCGTTCACACCAGCCAAAATATGGAAACAGCTTAAGTATTCACCAACAGGTGAACGAATAAAGAAAATGTGGCATATCTCTACAATGAACTATCATTCAGCCATAAAAAAGAAGGAAACCCTGCTATTTGCTATAGTGTGGATGAATCTTGGGGGGATTCACTAATTAATTCTGAATTAAGCCAGAGAGAGAAAATAAAAAATGTATGGCATCATTCATATGTGGAATAATAACAACAACAAAAAGGTGATCTCATAGAATTATAGAGTAGAAGAGTAGTTGCCAGAGGTTGGAGGGGGCAGGGAATGGGGAAACATACGTGAAAGAGTACAGAGTTTCATCTTTAAGGTAAATAAGTTCTGATAATCTATGTGCAGCATGGTGATTATAGTTGATAGAGTAGTATGGTATACTTGAAATTTGCTCAGAGTAAATCTTGAGCATTCTCGCCAGAAAAAATAATTTAAAAACATTTTTTTTTTACATTTCATTTATTTTTGAGAGAGATAGAGACAGAGCACAGTAGGGGAGAGGCAGAAAGAGAGGGAGACACAGAATCCAAAGCAGGCCCCAGGCTCTGAGCTGTCGGCACAGAGCCTGATGCGGGGCTCAAACTCACAAACCATGAAACCCTGACCCGAGCCGAAGTCAGATGCTTAACTGACTGAGCCACCCAGGCGCCCCTCACCAGAAAAAATAAATAAAAATAAGTTCACTATATGAGGTGATGGATGTGTTAATTAACTTGATTTTGGTGATTGTTTTACAGTGTGTGTGTGTATAAGATAATCACATGGTATACTTTAAAAATATACAATTTTGGGGCGCCTGGGTGGCGCAGTCGGTTAAGCGTCCGACTTCAGCCAGGCCACGATCTCGCGGTCCGTGAGTTCGAGCCCCGCGTCAGGCTCTGGGCTGATGGCTCAGAGCCTGGAGCCTGTTTCCGATTCTGTGTCTCCCTCTCTCTCTGTCCCTCCCCCGTTCATGCTCTGTCTCTCTCTGTCCCAAAAATAAATAAAACGTTGAAAAAAAAATCTTAAAAAAAATAAAAATATACAATTTTATTTGTCAATTATTCCTCAATAAAGCTGGAAAATATGCAGGCTATATTATTTTAATAAAGTAAATTAAATATTATTTGAAATATGTGCTAAAATGTACTCCTTCCTTAATTTGAATCACTCTACCTGGTTACTTTCTTCTTTAAAATAGCTGGAGTCCTCCACCTTAGTGAAAAATTAAGTTTGGGGTGCCTGGGTGGCTTAGTCAGTTAAGCGTCCAGCTCTTGATTTCGGCTCAGGTCATGATCTCACATCAGGCTCTTCATTGACCATGTAGAGCCTGCTTGGGATTCTCTCTCTCCCTCTTTTTCTGACCCTCTCCTGCTCATGGTCTCTCTCTCTTTCTCAAAATAAATAAATAAACATTAGAAAACAAACAAACAAAATTAAGTTGCAATTTGGAGAGAGTAGAGAGAGGACATTTTGGATCCTAAAGAATTTGGAAGGAGAAGGAAAGATGAACCTGGGAGGAGCAACAAAGCTGGAGGGGTCTGGACTGATTGTTCTTTCTTGGTCCTCCCACATTCTCTGTCCCCACTCTGTGTTGTTCTGTGCTCTGAAAGGATGCCCCACATAGACTATCTCCATGGGCTCCCTTGCCCTTCAGCTTCCAGGTGGATTTGGACAATGGTCAGCCCTGTCCTGGAGAACAAGGGGATGGAGAGGCCAGAGTATTTGTCTGCCTCCCTCTGTGCGCCTGGGGTCATGCTTCTGTCTGGAGCTGTGCCCTCCATGACTGCACCACCCACTGTGTGGCCTTCCACAGTCTGCCCTCACTGAGTTACAGGAGTACTGCTTCTTGGACTTGTCCCATCAACCATGGGGGCTTTAAAAGGGTTATGCTGGTGCACCCTGGTGGCTCAATTGGTAAGCGTCTGACTCTTGATTGCGGCTCAGGTCACGATCTCACAGTTCGTGAGTTCGAGCCCCGCATTGGGCTCTGTGCTGACAGCATGGAGCCTACTTGGGATTCTCTCTCTCCTTCTGTCTCTGTCCCGCTCCCACTCTCTCTGACTCTCTCTCTCAAAATAAATAAACTTTAAACAAAAGGGAGGGGTTATGCTTTCCAGGCCTCTGACTGCTGCAACATTCTTTATTGATTTCCTTAACCTTTTCATCTCTTCAAAGAGTCTCTTCATCTGAACCATCCATCTGAAATGAGTTGTGAACCTCGATGTGGCCCTGGCTGGTTCAGGGTCTTATCTGATCCAGATGGAGAATGAGAATCATGGTGAGTGAGGGAGAGACTCACACTTGAAGCCAAACTGTGTAGAAGGAACACAGACAAATGGGCAGGAAGCAGTGACCCTCCACACTGTGCTGCCTAGAAACAGAGCCAGTGGCTCATTCATAAAGGGAAGCAAGTGCAGAAAGCTGAAACCCACAGATGATTTCCAATCATCTTCAGCAATAATTTCAACCTCCCCTCTGATTCCATTGCACTTTCATTTTTTTTCTTTCTCTTAAGACAAGGGCTGCTAACAAGGGAAAAATGGACTGATTTAAATTTCATCTTCTTTAATTTTCTCGGTGCAGGCTGAGGTAGAGGAAAGACAATAAGGGTTCATCGGAGGGGTGACAAGGAAGGCTGGAGAGGCCAAAGCCCCCACCTAAGTGGTAAAATTATAGACAGGGAAGGTCTGCATGAGGATGTGCTAGGTGCCTGTAACAGAAGACCCCCAAATCTCCTTGGCTTAACACCACCGTAGACACACCCTCATTCATCGCAGAGCCCAATTCAGTAGCGGGTAGTGGTGCTATGCTCTGTGCAGTCATTCAGGAACCAAGGACCGTTCCATCCCTTGGGGCATCAGAGGCCTCCACTGGATTCTGTGTCTGTCTTGAAGATAAAGAAAGAGACTGAACATGGAGAATTATGAGGGAAGTCTTATGCGCCAGGCCTGAAGGTGGCATATGTAAGTTCTGCCCATGTAGAACTTAGTCGTATGGCCCCCTCTCATTACAGGGGGAAGCTGAGAAATGTGGTCTAACCACATTCCCAAGAAGAAAAGAAATAGAGTGAGGGAACACATAAGAACACCCAGGTCCTTTGCATATGTTGGTTGGGAGCTCAGGCTCTGAACTGGGGCAAGAACTTTTCTCAGCAGTGTCTGTGCTCATTCATGGTCTTACTCCTGGATCTTGATTCACCCCTTCCTTGTCAGACTTCAGTTAAGCCCCAGCACCAAGACCACAGCTTCTCTCGGTCAAAGAAGCTCTTTCTGATGGTAACTGACTCTTTCTGAAGGAGGGAAAAGGAGATAAAGGACTGCTATTTCTTTATAGTCTAGTGCTGAGGGATGGAGCTTCAAGCCCTTCAGATCTGATCTTGAATGTTTGTTGTGTCGTTCACCTTTCTGGGCCTGAGTTTCTCCAACTGTGAAACAGGAATTAAAACCCTTGTCTCTTAAGGCTATTGTGATATTGAGGGTAGTGGTTGTCATAGTATACAGGTCTAATATCATATTAATCTATAACTCTCAGTGGACTCAGAAGTGGAAGGAAACTTTTGGACTTTGCTTCTGATCCCTGTGACTCTTGGGGGTTGTTAACCTGGAGAGGAATCAAGTTCCCTGGTGCTGTCTCTTTCCTGCAAATTGACTGACAGACATTGAATCCAGTTATGGCTTCTTGTAACCAAGAGGACAGGAATAATGGCAAAGAATATCCATTTCTGGAACAAGAACGAGGTTTGGAAGGGCATGCTCAAGTGTCCAATTCTGCCAGTCTTTAGAACATCAAAGGACCAAGTGGATGACTGTTGGAACAGTTTTGGGAAAAGGTAGAACTGTTGGAAGCAGTTAGGGTTGATTCTGAAATTTTAGAGCTTAGATGACCTTGTGGAAATCTTTTCCTCTGTTTCCCATGGGAATACAAGAAATGAAAATAATTCTTAATTCTCTCAGCTCAACATCTGTTTTAGTTTGTGCTACTCCAGGACTGCAGGGGCCACAATTATAGTCATGATTACTGGAGTAGTGAGGGCGCTGGTTGAATGGTAGGAAACAAATACCCCTACTCGGTAGTTACCATATGCGGGCACTTTCTAACTTGTTTATTATTTTCGTCTTGATAGACCTAGGATGGGTCCAGCACCAGCTGGCTACAGAGTGAAACCTTTTGCACAGCACACTGCTGTCTCTTGGGTTGTGTAGCAGTTAGTGCTATAAGACCCTCAAGTTCATGTGATGATCACGTGATGATGTGCCTTTGTTACACCGGATGGAAATTGCTAATTGGGCAGTGGGTTATTGGGCAAGTGTGGACTATCTCCAACAGTTTTCATTAGGAATGTCCAGTATTCTTAGTCTATTAGGTGAACTACATTTCTGTGGGTCCAGATTCCAAGCAGGGACAGAGTTCCCAGTTTCATGAGTCAGAGTATATCTAGATGGTTAAAGTTGTGTGTCCAGCACCAATGTTCCCAAGGGAGTTCACAAGGGATGTTAATGTTATAGAAAAGATCTGTGTCAGGATGGGGAGAACAAGCTTAGACAGCGAAAGAATAGAATGGGGTCTGGGCCTGTCAAGTGGGTCTTAGAGTCTCCTTGGGAGTTATTTGATATTCAGGACGCAGAAAGTTCTCAGAAAGACCCTGGGTTCACTATGCTTGTGGGAAGACCTCTACCTCTTTGTATGTTCTGGGCAGGGGTAACCTTGGTGGACAAGGTGTATCCATTCAAGGTCCTCGCGTCAGTGATAGCAGTGGGCTCTAAAGTAGAGATTGGATGAAGCTGGAACAGCCCTCCCCCTATCCCTGTCCCCAAGAGCAATGACAAGTGACCAAGGACACTTGTATAGACTCTTTCCTACAGATTTCCAGGAAGTGGGGGACGGACAAAGGCTAACTCTTGTTTGACATTTCTGCTGCTCTCCCCATTTCTTACACTCTACCCAGGAGTTCGGAAGTATAAAGAATTACTTTGTTAACCAAATGGGCAATTTAATGAACCCACTGAAATCAAAAGGAAGACCCGCAATATCTTTATCTGTGTAATTAATTAGCCTATGTCTGTGAAGTGTTCCGAGCATGTGAAGTGCAACGGAAATCCTGTGTTATTAATTATTATTATGCATGGGAAACGTAACTGGATTTCTTGACCTCCGTGCACTTAATGGCTCCTGTTTAATGGCGTGTTAATTGTAGCTTTACTTTTTGATCAGCTTTGATTCTCTCTAGGCGGTGATATATTGAAACACCTTCAAGACTTTCAAGACTTTGCTTCAGAAAATCAGGTTTTGTAAATGTGTGTGCGAGTGTGAGTGACAGTGAGGAACAACCAAGGTGTCTGAGGTGGGGGGAGGGTGTGTGGCTGCACAGGAAGCAGGTTTTTAGATGATGCACCTGCTAGCATCAGAGTAAATTAAAAGGGGAAGAAGAGACCCACTTAGGCGTGAAATAATGAAAATCTGAACTAGGGAACTGGGGATTGTATGGTAGAAAGAGAAATTTATTATTTTAGGAGGTGTTGAAGGTAAGGTCCTAATGGGCCCTCTGGTGTACTAGGGAAACAACTGTAGGTAGCTTAATTCCCTCTGTTAAAAACGAAAAGGAGCTTGAGGAGCTGGAAGTAGCTTTGTAGATGGATAGATGCAAAGTGAACTTGGCACGAGAGCACCACCACAAGACTCCAGCGAGCTTGAGGAGGAAGTCCCCTGCGGCGCGTGGTTGGGGCCGCGGCGTGTAGCACGGATTGTCCAGGAGGGTCTAGCAATCAAGCTTATCTGCTAGTCTGTACTTTGCTGCAGTGTAATCCTCACCCGTTATTACTATAAACAGTGACTAAAAATATGCAGCGCCAGTGGGGGTGGTGCTTTGGAGGAGTCAGGGTGACCCATCCCTGGGGCAGCAGCACTCTGAGGGAAGCGGAAGTTGAAAGGGCAGCGTGAGTTGGGTGAAGTGTCCGCCAACGTGGGTTCATGTGACTATGGACAAAGAGCCAATCGGAATTCTGTGAAGTCTTGAGCAAGGCCTGGATTTCCTACAGTATGTGAGCTGGGATCCAGCCAGGTTTGTTTGATGTTCAAAACCAAGGTGACCTCAGCTGATACCTAGATAGCAAACGGAAAGACAAATCCTAGAACTGGAGATACTTTCCAAATTGAGGATTCTATGCATCACCTTATGCAAGACAGAAGCCCTCCCTCTTTCAATTTTTTCCCCTTGTGGCTCCGTTCACTGTGTTTTTTGTTTACTTTTCTAGAATAGACACCCATATCTCAATGGGACAAGCTATCTTTTCAGAGGCTTCTGAAAATCCTTCCCCCCTCTCCACCCTCCCTGCTGCAGAGCCATTCTGTTCTGGATCGCTCTAGGTTTTTAACGGGACAAGGTCTAGATAAGTACTCTGGATTGGATCATTCTGGACTTTTAATGAGATGAGAGCCAGAGGCATCTGTCCCAGAGCATTTTTGGCTATGAATGATGTGAGGCTAACAGAGGGTGGACTAAGTTCGTTTTTCCCAAGCTCCTCAGAGTCCAGATACGGCTCTGCCATCTCAGAAAATCTATACAGACAGGAAATGCAAACATACGGATGAAGTCTTCCAAGTTGCTACCTTCGTTCCCTAACGCCTCTCCATTTCTATCCGTCATGTTGTTTCTTTTGTAGTTAGTGTGTGTGTTGGTAGGCTTTATCAGTGGAGAGGTGGAGGTTAAAAGTTGGGGGAGTAGCTGTTTATGAACTCTAGGACAGCCTTTGTCACTAAATAGCTACGTGACCCTTGGCAAGTCACGTACTCTCCTCCTCTGCCTAGCTCTGACATGTACCTATCCACTGTTTGGACTTCCCTTAGATCGCCTTGTTTAGCTGCCTCAACTGACAAAACGCTCAGGGTAACTGGTCATTTTATCGGCCAGAACCCAAAGAAAAAAGTAACAAATGTTGCCTTCTACAGTGACACCGATGTCAAGATATTACACTATTGCTCACTTTAATATCTCAAGGTGGGAATGCCTTCCCAGCCTGGCCTCTGGTGCTCGCCTGTGAAATGGCTTTAAGGTTGGAGCCACTGTCTTGTGGGAGAGAAGTTTCTCTCCCTGCAGAAGTTATCACGCCCACCCAGGCTTGCAAGTCATGTCAAGGATCCTGGGCAAATGTCCCAATATGTCTCCAAGGTATATTTCATTCTCTGTGTTTCTTTCTCTTGTCATTCTAGGATGCAAACCGGTTGAAGACAGGAACTGTCTTTAATAGAATCTGAACAGTGCCTAACCCCTGTGGATATTCACTGAATGTTAAATAACAACAGTGATCATGTAATAATGATGCCCAGCCCACTTGGGAGAGAATACCAAATAGCTTGGAATTTTCCCATTACTGACGGCACAGCCTAGGAGCATCCTGAGGTGAATTTAAAAACCTCAGCAATTCGAATCACATTTCCCATAAGAAATACATCTTCTAGCTTGGAGTAATTGTTCGGTTTATTGCTGGTTTACTGCGTGATTTGTTAGTCTTTGTTTGAATCTTCCAGGTCTGGAAGAAAGATATTGTGTTTTAATGATAAATAATCTCCAAAAGAAGGGGAAAAAATCCAATCAGCTTCCCTGGCCAGTATTTTTTTCCTCTTTTTCTTCAGCCAGTATTTTTTTTCCAACTGCTTTAGTTGTTCTAAAGTAAATTATTACCATATGAGCTCAGTTTAAAGGGCTGCTATAGAAAACAAGCTGCCACAGGCTAGTAAGAAAATAACCCTATTTCAGTTTTGAGTGAAAAGGAAAAAAATTAACTCCATTCACGATACATATGTATATATATATATATATTTTTTTTTTTTTTTTCAGTGAACCAGAGTCTTTCTCTAAAGTGTCAGTGAAGAGGAATTGTGACCTTCTTATCCTCCTGGCTTTTCTCAATTTAGCCCCCAGTCTCACTCCATGGTATCCTGGAGGAGGCTGTCAGAAGTCTCGGTTAAAAGCTTTCTGATGGGGACATTAATGATCGGTTTGGAAAGAGCCAGGTTTAGTGGGCGTGGACACGGCTTCCCTCTCAAGATCTTCATAGAGCACAAACATCTTCTTGACAAGTGCATAAATTCTGCTGTGGTATTACTGGGCTTACACATCATTTGCTTATTTATTTATGGTTTGCTAAGTGCCAGACACATTGCTAGGTGATGAGGATATAATAAATAAGACGAGAGAGAGAGAGAGAGAGAGAGAGAGAGAGAGAGAGAGAGAGAGAGAAAGTGAAAGCGGGAGAGGCAGAGAGAGAGGGAGAGAGAATCCCAAGCAGGGGTTCAATCTCATGAACCAGTGATATGACCTGAGCGGAAATCAAGAGTCAGACACTTAACCAGCTTTGTCACCTAAGCACCCCACTCGCCCCATTGATGAATATAGTGAAAATGACAGATACAGGTTGGAGGTGAGCTGTGGGGCCACAGCTCGGGAGAACCTACCCACTTTTCATGGGAGGAATTGATACTTGAGTTTCTTTCAAAGACACATAGAAATTTGCCAGTTGAAGGGGGGGCCAGGGAAGAACCTTTCATTATGGCATCTTATTTGCTTTCTGCCCCTGGAAATGTAGGTAGAATTATTTTACCCCACACTTCCAAACTTGGCCACAGTCGAAGAGGAGACTGTCTCACGGCCATCTCTCTTTCTCTGTGTCCACCACTAATTCTAACAGCTATCAAGCACCTAAAATGAAGCTGATGCTGGGTTGGGTGCTTTGTAATATCTTCTTTCTCTTAATTTTACTCCCATATTTACATATGAGGAGGCTGAAGTCACACAGCAGATAATTCAGAAAGCCTAGGCTTTTTTCCCAAACTCTAAGCTCTTCTCAGTATAGCATGCTGCAAATTAAAAAGGGAAAAAAGTATATGGTCTAAGTGGAAGGATATTCTAGTCTGAGCTCTCCACTTCCTATCATGAAAGATTATCTACTAGGTTTATGGTATTTGCTTGAACAGATAAGTAGTATTGTTGTTACTATAGTTGAACAGGGTTATTATGCTTGCCTTTAATTTTTCAGTATTGTCGGGCCTTGAAATGTATATTTTATAACACATTTCCATTTCTTATGAAAGACATCTCAACATTTCTATATTGTTGGTCTGTGGGCCCAAAAAGAAACTCAAATTCCTGAGTCAGTTGCTAATAGACTCTCAGAAACACTGAGGAGCATGATGCCTAGGTAGAAAGATTGAAAACTTCACAGTCTCTTGCTCCGGTGTAGACACAATGACATGTGACACTGGATTCGGAAGTGTCTATTTAGGGCTTTTCCCTCTTATGGAAGTACCAAAATTCAAATGAGAGTATTAGGAAGTTTTGAGCTGATCATCATCCCGGGACTGGTCCGAAGGCAAAGACCACTGACTGTATGAAAGTGGTTTTGGTTTTTCTTCTTCCTAGGCGTATGGCTAGACTACATTTCCCAGCCTCCCCTGCACTTACAGTGGTCATGTGACTGCAGTCTAGCCCTAGCCACGGACTGTGGGTGTCCATGATGTGCATCATTTCCAAGTGTAGCTCATAAAACCTCCCATGCAAGTGCCTCCATACTCTTTCCAATGTCTGGAGTATGGATGACTTTCAGGGTGATCTTGGAAGCCATGTGGTGAAGATCCATGATCAACTGTTTTCCCTGAATCATCAAGTGGAATAACTCATTCTCTGCCAAAAACTTTCGTGTGAACAGGGAATAAACTTCTATTGTGCTTTCATGAATTATTTGTAGGCTTATTTGTTACAGTATCTGGTTTTATTTTAAATGATACAGGCAATCATCCCCGGAGACATTATTGTCATAATCTGTGTACTGAATCTTGCAATTTCTACTGTTGAGACCCCAGCAAGGATAAAGTTGAAGGAGTCTGTGAGGTTTTGAATGGAAGTAAGGCACATCTCAGGCCTGATCTCTGCCTGTAGCTGCTTTGCATGGCTTGTCCCCTGAGGGCTTTGCAGTCATGGGGGATGGGATGGGGGAATGTTCTGACTGTGGTCTAGCAGAGATATTTTCCTTTGATTGATTTATCAGAATGGTTTGTTCCCGCTGAAGGGTTTTTGGCGAGATTTCTGGCCACCAGGGCCTGCCATCTCTCTGTCCTTATTTTCCCCTTCTTCTCTTAAAGAGTTGTCTATGATAGTGGCTTCATTAGCTCTGGCTATTTTCAAAATTTTATTCAGGTAAGAGGGTGAGAATCTTCCCACTCTTAGAAGTCAGAGCTGCTGAGTGAGAGCAGCGATATTTGGTAGGTGGGAGCACAGCAATTTCTTCTCTTACCGATGTATGTATCAGTGGAAGGTACTGGCAGGGGCCTGGTGTCAGCGAAATGCCTTTTTATACCAGTTTAGTTCGAAAAATATGCATATATCCTGTCGATGTTTCTAGAGTGGTTTGTAAATCTGAGGGTTGCGGACAGTTTTCCTGGGTAGATTTGGGGGAAACTGGGGGTCTTCTCTCTTGATGTGTCTAGCCCATATGAAGACAATAGCCAGGAAACATCTCTTGCTGGGCAAATCCAATTCTCACTTTATTAAAATGACCCGGAGCCTGACCCAAAAAAGGAATGGTCAGAGTGGTCCATGACCCTGTTACTAGAGTCTTCAGAGTCTGAGAACTAGGTTAAATGCTTGCCTTCTCTGTGACTCTGCATTGCTATTCCCTTCTTCTTTCCCTAGACAAGAGAAGGGTGATGTGGGAAGGATGCCCATGTATTATGCAGTGCCCATGGATGGTATCTTCAGGATATGCTCTTCTTCCTATTTCTGGATATGGGCAATATGGTGCAAGTGGGTAGAATAAGACTGTTCAGCAGTTGGGAATGTCGGAGGTATGTTTGATATTACAATCATCACTCTCCTCTTTCTGACCTAGCATGTCAACACCCAGACTGAACTGAATAAAATGTTATTTGTTTCTCTAGATGGAGGCATCTCCTTTTACTCCTCTGGGTTTCCTATTGTATTTATACCAGAACATCCCACAATTCTTCAAATATGTACTGTTGATCTATTGTTTATTATTATTATTTGGAAACCTATCTGAGCATTCGTCTCCATTCAGCAAGAATACTCCTGACATCATCCCAGAGGCAGCGGTAATAATGGCCATATGACCTAGAAAAGGCCATGGCTTTCTTACCTTCTTTAAAGATATTATGTCTAAATAATTCTAACTTTCTAACCCCTACTGAAGATCTTAAACTGACTATCCTCATTCACAAACTCGCCCAGGGGAAACTGGAGTGGCTCCCTTAATAACTACCCTTTCATTTAGATCATGTTGAATTGTCTCCACTTGAATAGTGACTGCTAAGTTACATTAGTAACAACAAATCCTTGAAGCTGTTAGAATTCAGAGGGTGCTTTTAACTTAACCAGACACCAAAACATTTGCTGTACATGCCATTAATGGGTCCAGTTACCCCCTGAACACCTTGTCTTAGGGTCTCTTCTTTCTAAGTCTCTGGAGACCCGGGGAAAGCAAAAATCTCTTACTAGAATGCAGAAGCCCAGGAAAAAAATCAATGCCTGATAGAACTCAATGACAGGCCAATAAGGAATGTCTTTAATTCAGTCTTGATAATTTGTAGCTAGAAAATTGTGTTGGTTTTCTTATTGAGATCATGTTGGTTTAGTCATATTTGTAAGACGTAACCATCAGGGAGCTCATTTGCTTTCATTTTTTTTATGTGGCTGGATGGGGCCCCCTCCTCTCTCCTGCTGCTCGCCAGCCCCCTCCCAATGCTAAGGAAGTATTAAGAGAGGTTTTGAGCTTTTTTTTTTTACAAAACAGTTCAGGCCAAAGAAGCAGATAGACACTGTTTTTCACATAACCGAATAGAGGAGGTGTGCCAATGGGGCAGTAATCTCACCCTACGGCATAGCCGATCTGGTTGGGCTTTGGACACCTCACACTCTGATCAGACCCAAATAATGGTCCTTTTCCTCTTCCTCTGGTTTGTAAGGCCTAACTTCTCGCTCCTTTACAGCAGCAACATCAGTGAGAACTGATAGGGACTCTCCGTCCATCCTGGAGGCCGTAACCAAGAGAAGTCAAAGGAGAAAGGAGGCTTTCATGCAGAAAGACAGGGAGAAGGAGGGGCTGGGAGGTTCCTTCTGTCCCCTGCGGGGATGGCCCCTCTTTCTCATGGGGGTCTGAGATCCTGTATCGGGTAAGATAATTTCGCACCAAGGAATAGAAACCCCCAACCCAGGGGTTGAAGAAGGAAAGCTTACTTCGTGTAGGTGCGTTCTGTGATGTATTTGCGATGGCTCCAGCTTCCTCAGACTTTCTAGCGTGTGCTGTCCTTGACATGTCAGCTTTGTCCTGGGACTGGTGTCTTAGTGGCCTCAGTAACCTCAGGTCTTCTAGACATTACAGCGCCAGAGGGAGAAGAAGGGCCTTTTCTGTGGCTTTCTCTTTACATCGAGGCAACTTTTCCCGTGACATTATTTCTTATTGGCTAGTGTTGGGTTACTTGCCCACTCCTTAACCGATAACTCTAAGGGGGTGTAATTACCGTGATTTGCTTCGAGTAATTATTTGGAGTGAAGTGAATGTGTCGTATGATGTCACCATGACATCAGAGATTCCATACCTGTGATGGCGTAAGATCGTAATCTCTTATTTTATTATCTCTTATATATTATCTTATCAATTAGATAAATGATACTTAGGTATTTAAAAGATTTAATAACTGATATGTAATATAAAATAAAAATCTAACCATAGTCCCTTTGACTTCTGTAACTAAACTACATATACTTTCTATATAAAATAAATTATATCAATATGTACCCTACTTGTATATTTATATTACCTATTAATATACTCATGTACTATAGTATATACTATGTACATTAGATGATTACTATATATAGAAAGTATGTGTGTGTGTGTATACTAACACACACACACACACACACACACATATATATATATATACTAAACTCTATGCAATGTAAAAACTTTCAAAGTGCCATATGTTGTAACACAAATCCTTCATCAACTCAATCTAATAATTTCCTCGTTGTTTCTTTTTTTTTTTTTTTTTAAATGTTGGTGTTTTCTTTTGGTGGATCCAGCAATCACTAGCCATTGGGTGCGTTCTGTCAGAGCCATGGTCTGACAAGTGCATCAGGCTCTTGCGACGTCTTTCCCGTTACACTGATAGACACTGGGGACTGGGCTTCTTGTTAGAACCTGAGTGGGGTTTGTGACTTTGCCCCATCTTAGCATAGAGCTCTCCAATGGTCTCCAGGCCTTGGCTCCTGTCCTTCCGCCTTCTCTTCCCTGCAGTTGGTCAGGGTGCTACCTAGGCCCCATGTAGGAGCTGCATCTGGGGGCATAGCTCTAAAGGGACAGGCAGAGGATAAGGCAGGGATAGGGGATAGCAGGCAAGGGGCAAATTGCCCCCCACCTCCAGCTGCAAGAGCCAGGGCTTGGATCTTTGATTTGCCTTTTCCATGGAAGGAACTCCAAATAACTGTAGGCCCAGGACAGTCACTGGAGAGGGGGCTCTGTTGAGAAGGGGGCAACTGACTGGGATACTCTCTGGGAAGTGGAACAAAGGCAGAGGGGAGAGACAGGAAGGGAACGTGGATAGTGAAGAAAGATGAACCGTGGTTATCAGTGGCCTGTTTGGATGGGCTCAGCTGCCTGGGAAGCGTGGGGTGTGGAAGGGGAGGTGTGTATGGGCCAAGAACCCTCTTCTTAAAGGTCACTTGAACAGGCACAGGGGACTCACACAGACACTTGCTGGGATATCTGGGCAGAGTTCTCTCTAAGGCTTGTTCAGTTCCCTACTGGGGCACAGGTTGTCAAATAAAGCAGAGCTCCCCCAGCTTACCTGGGGGCCCTGCTCCGGTATCTGTCTAGGCCCGCTGGCCCTGACCGTTATTCAGCCCCTCCCCGAGCCCCGCACGCTTGGATGTCTTTGGGTTGCCTACAAATGATCCTCCCCAGCTTGGCTGAGGGGCCTCCCTTTTCCACCCAAAGACTTGAACCCGGAAACAAATTCTCAGCTCATTAAAAAAGTGGACTGAAGCAGATCCAGGATCCAAAATAGAAAAGCATCTTGACATTGCCAAGTCAATGTGTGGCTTCTGAGATAAACCACGTGGGATAGAATTTACATTTTTAATTAATCCTCCTATTTATGGCAGTTTTACTGTTTACTGGTCAATATGGAGCATTTAAATATTTGGATAGCTTATAGTGGTGTGTACCCACTGAATATTAGCTGTGGTTACATTTCTCCCTGTCCCCTCAAAGGTGGCTTCTGGAAGAGGTTGCTGAATGATGTTGCTCAAACGTGAGTAAAAACCTTACTGGTTGTTTTGGGGGCTATGCGGTTTCTTGTGTTCTAGGGAGGGGTAAGCCACCTTCTCAGTCTTCATCAGAGTAGCGTCTCAAGTGTTTTCCAGTGTGGAAGGTGAATGCTTCGCTTGATGGCTGACTAGTAAACAGATAACTTCCTGAATGTTCCACTCCCTTCCCCTCCATACTGAGGGAAACACATCATTTGGTTGTACTTTTTTTTTTTAAGTAACATATTCTCCTCTGCCAGGGAACTCAGAAGTGGATGTTCTATAGAAGTGTGGACTGTGAAAGCATATCTTGTAATTGATGGTCAATGTGCTTTGAAGGTGAAAAACACCCTCTGGTCATACAACATAACTGTGGCTTCTGTCTGTCCTTTTATCCATTTCCCCCCCTCGTTTGCTAGCTGACTCGGGTAACCCATGAAAGAGATCTGAAGAAGGAAGGAGAAATGAAGAAGCACACTGGAAAAATTCTTCATTTATTATTAAGTTAAAACTCCAATTGACTTGCTTCCCCCAGGGCTGAAGACTACAATGAGAGCACGGAATTGGTCCAGTTAGCCTCAAAAATTCAGAGGGAGATTGGTGTCATGGAAAGATCAGTGAACTGGGAGAGAAGAGCTGAATGCCAACCGTGATTTGCTGAGTCCTTTCACTTCTCAGGGACTCAGTTCCTACTCTGAACACTGTTCTCCCTCCTTGCTGGCCTCTATGCCTACTTCGTTCTGTGGGTTTCTAACTTCTTGGTTGGTTTAGAAACGGAACAGAAGACACCTTAGGACTGTGTATTGCTTAACTTTTATTGTGTAAAAAAATCATCTCAGAACACCGTGGCTTAAAACAAAAGTCGTTTTATTTTGTACATAATTCTGTGAATTGCCCAGTCCTGGCCCGGGCCGGCCCAGCTGATCACGGCTGGCTCTCTTATGCATCAACTGGCACATTTGCTGAATGGTCTAGCATGGCCTCTCCCGGTAGGCTGGCCGCAGGGTTGGGACGCCTGTCGGCCGGGGTGCTTCCTGGGGTGCACCAGTTCTCCTGCAGGTGACCTTCCGTCCTCCAGCAGGCTACCTTGTGCTGAATCATGATAGTCTCAGGCCTCCCAGTTCAGCAGGTGGGCAGGCCAGAATGCTCAAGCGTTTTTCACACTTCTGACCGCATCACATTTGCTAATGTCCAATTGGCTGATGCAAATCACATGGCCAATTAAGATTCAAAGAGAGAAGAAACAGATTTCCTTTCCTGATGGGAGGAAAAGAATTTACGGCCATTTTTTGCCGTCTAGCGCAGGCTGCATTTTAAGATGCTGGAAAAAAAGTAAATGATCGTGGAGAAAACAATTTTCAGTATTTACTAGGTGCCAAATCATTGATTTTACATCATCTCATGACACTTGATCTCCTTGGTCCTACATCTTCGGTGTTTTCATTAAAAAAGAAAGTGACTGTGTTAGAACCTTGCTCTACTTTAAGAAGCAGACAGGGAGCAGAAATGTTTCTTGTCAACAGAAAGTTTGTATCTTAAATTATATTTTCAGCCCCATGGGGGAGTTGGCTATTTCCAGGAACCCTGTTGTGAATCCTTTTTTTGCAAGCAAAGAATCCTTTTGTAACATCCCAAATCACATCCTGGTTTAGCTGCTTGGCAGGTCAAAGCAAAGGAATTTCAAAATTTAGATGATGTAGAAAGGGCTCCAACTTTGGATTTGAACTTCCACAGGTTCAAATCTTACTGGCTGTGTGATCTCGGGAGAGTTACTTAATTTTCCTAAGCCCTTGTTTCTTTTTATTTTGATAAAATAAGTTAGTAGATACCTACCTCCGCTGGGTTTGTTGGAAGGATTACATGAAAAGGGAAAACTATATGTAAAGACCTAATATTTTACAGATGTTCAAGAAATGAGTCCAATGTATTCTTCCACATTTTTTCAGATACTAGGTTTTGTAATTGCCTGTTCTGTCATTTCTCACTGTGGACAAGAACCTGATGAAATATTTGTTTTCCAGTTTGGGAATTAGCTTGGCTTGGTTCCCTTTGTCTCTTCTTCCAAAGTCTTGCAATAAAGCTTTACAGCCATTTGTACTCCTTGATCAAATTCAAGAGGATAGATGAGGAAATGAATTCATAGCTCTGTAGACATTACTGGCTAAAGAGTCTGTACTAACCCAATTTAAAATAAATTAGTTGAGAATAAGGCAGGTGCTGCCTAACATAGTCTGCAGAGTTATCTTTTAACCCAGTCGGCAGAGAGGAGGAAAACAACGGGTTTGGAAGCCATCCTCGGCTGTCTGAGGGCCACCGACCACAAGGTGGCCATCGGAGAGATTGCTACTGACTTAGGGTCACTGGGTGCACCTGCAGTGTCAGCACAAAACCTTGACTTGGGGTGGCTGGTCTCCCAGTGCTGGGAGAGCATTGGAAGGAATTTATAGCTGGTGACTTACAAAAGCAGCTTTAATTAGCCCCAAGCGGCAATTGCATAAGAACTACAGAGAACATTGCAGACTCTTATTTGCTTCCTTCTCAGGATTTCATATGAGAGCCTGGTAATGAATGTTCTTTAACAATAGGAGCTGAGAGACCTGAGCCCTAATAGTACTCCTGAGGATGCAGCCTCCTTTATTTGCAATCCTGCAAAGATCAGTTGGATACTATTGTTAAACCTTGAAACTGCCCCCCAATTTGCATTGTGGTTTAAATCAGAAGGGAGGACCACAGGGGAAGAATTTTTCCTTAACCGCCACCCTCTCTCCCCATGCAATAATGAACAGTAAATAATCTCGCGCTCAAAGAGATTCCTGGGCCCGATTTCAATGTGTGTGTGGGGAGGTGAAGGTGCAGTTCCTCACACCGATAATCAACTCTTGGTCCCCAGCAGCATGTCCTGCAATTCAACTCAATTCAACCTAGTTCTGGCATTATCTATTCAAAAACAGCATCGGATCCCATAGGTTAAGGGTTCAGTCTACAAGACTGCTCCCTACCCTTCAGAGGCCAGTTGCCAGCCCAGGTTGGTACCTGTGCTTCTGACCCACTGACTATACATCCGAGGTTCCCACAACCCTCTCCTTGGGGTTGGTTAATTTGCTAGAATGGCTCACAGAACTCAGAGAAACATTTTGCTTACTAGGTCACCAATTTATTATAAAGGGATGTAACTCAGGAATAACCGGATGGAAGAGGTGTGTTCGGCAAGGCATGTGGGAAGGGGCTCAGGGCTTCTGTGCCCTTTCTGGGGTACCACTCTACTCAATCTCCTCATTTTCACCAACCCAGAAGCTCTCCAGACCCTGTCCTTTTGATTTTTTAAGGAGGCTTCATTATGTAGGCGCGAATGATCAAATCGTTGGTCATCAGTGATTAGTTCAGCACCCATCCCCTCTCTTCTCCCGGGAGGTTGAGGGGGTGGGATTGAAAATTCCAACCCTCCAATGGCAGGATTGGTTTCCCAGGCAATCAGCCCCTCGTTAGGTGACTTAGGGGCCTTACAAAAGTCACTCATTTACTTAATAAAAGACTCCTTTATCCCTCTTACCACTTAGGAAATTGTGGTTTGAGAAGCTTGAAAAATGGGGATGAAGACCAAATACATTTCTTATATAATTCACAATATTACAGGCACTCATAGGTTTTGGAATTATTTTTTTGAGGAACTAGCACATTTTTAAAAGGATTTTTAGGCACAAATGGTTTGTTTGTTTGTTTGTTTGTTAATGTGTATTAATAAAGAGTAACAGCACCTCTCTGACACTCGCAGGTTAAAATACTCTTTCTGGGGGCGCCTGGGTGGCTCAGTAGGTTGAGCATCCGACTCAGGTCATGATCTCATGGTTCCTGCATTCAAGCCCCAGCTCAGCCTGGAGCCTGTCTCCCTCTCTCTCTGTTTCCCTCTCTCTCTGCCCCTCCCCTGCTCTCTCTCTCTCTCTCTCTCTCTCTCTCTCTCTCTCTCAGAAATAAATAAACATTAAAAGATATATACTGTATATTGTTTCTGAAGTCAGGCTGCTTTGGCCAGTTGTAGTCATTAGTTCCCTTGGTCTCTTTTCCCTAGGTCTCTGGGTAAAGATACTCAGTAGATTAATTCTCTAGTTGAATTTCAGAGGATGACTTGAAAATTCCTCCCTTCTTCCCTCTCTCCATTGAACAAATACATAGGGAACATAATATGGGATGGTCTCTGTTCTAGAGGCTGGATATGCAGCAGGGAGCCCCGTAGGTTTGGGTGCAAGATCACTCCCGGGTCTTCCCTGAAATCAGAGCCCTCCGGTGTTGCTGGTTATGGCTAGAAATCCAGACAGGTAGCTGTAGGGATCTTTAGGGGTAACGGTCAGCCATATCCCCATGCCTGTATTTCCTGAAGCAGGTGACATTCCAGGATGTGGCAAGAACAGGGATAAATTGAGCCCATTTTCCTTGAGTCTTGCAAGATGGTTATAATAGATTTAAAAATAGGCAGTTCAGGGGTGCCTGGGTGGCTCAGTCAGTTGAGCATCTGACTTTGGCTCAGGTCATGATCTTGCAGTTTGTGAGTTGGAGCCCCATGTCGGTCTCTGTGCTGACAGCTCAGAGCCTGGAGCCTGCTTTGGATTCTGTCTCTCTCTCTCTCTCTCTCTCTCTCTCTCTCTTTCTGCCCCTCCCCCACTCATGCTCTGTCTCTGTCTCCTTAGGAATTAAATAAACATTAAAAAAAATTAAAAAAAAATAGGCAGTTCAAAAAAGATAGAAAGGGGTGCCTGACTGGCTCAGTCAGTGGAGCAAGCTAGTCTTGATCTAGATAGGGGTTGTAAATTTGAGCCCCATGTAGGGTACAGAGATTACTTAAAACTAAAATTAAAAAAAGAAGATAGAAAAAAATAGTCTTCAAGGCAACTTTTTAGTCCATCTTGGTGGTGGCTGATATAGAACTTGAATGGCAGACCTCTTCTAGGAGATGGTCCAGCTTCACTGACCTTCTCTTGGTAGAACCACTTAAGAGCTTATTAAGATACTGATTCTGGAGCTCCAGCCAGGGACTTCTGAGTCATAGTATCCAGGGAAGAGGGTGAATTTCTGCCTTTTTAATGAGAAAGTCTCTGATGAAGCTCTTGGCTAAAAATCTCAGGCAGGCCCATGTGGCTTGTGGGCCCCATTTTGGAACCTGAGGGCATCACCCCTCCATTCCTCCGGCAAGAGCATCTCACTTTCTTTTACAGAACCACCCTGCTCATCCGGTGGAGTAGGGAACCATGCTATAGTTGGTCTTATGCCCTTAGCTCATCCAATCAGATGCTGTTTTTCCCAGAGTGATGTAAGAATAGGAAAAATCGGTTGGAGCCCATTGGTTCTATGGTGGTACTTTAGCCAGCTGGTATTAATGTCTGCTGCCTAAATCCTTGGAGTGGCTCTGGTTCAGCTCTTGTCCGAGTTCAATCCTTTAGCCATTCCGTGGATTCTGTGAACCATCACAAAGTCTTCAAAGAGATTGTTTTTTGGCTTCAGCCAGCCAGAATTATTCTGTTGACATAACCAAAGAAGCAGGAAGGACATGAAATCTTGTCGAGTGGTAGGTGTTCTGGCTTTGGGTGGATGTCATGTCTAGAATGGAGATGAAGGTCTTTCTTCTGCATAGTCCATGTTGGGAAAGTCTACTGTGCCCTCCGCCTCCACCCCAGAGGGAGCAGCATGTTTCTTCTCTCTTCTTGAGTTTAGGTAACTCTGTTATCTCTGCCCAATCTTCTTCTGTCTATCTGTTCTTCCTCCTAGGCTCTGAGCACAAGAACTTTGTCTTATTCCTATCTATCATTCTGGGAACTAGCAAGGGGTTTGGAATCTGGAGGGCTACATGCGTGGCTGTGAAAAGGGATTATATTCTAAGCCTGAGCAGTGATGCAGAGGCTGTGACCCGTCCTACATTGTGAGCCCCAACTGTTTCTCTCTGCCTTCGACCATCTCTGTGCTTCCTAAGGAAAGATAACTATGTTTCAGCTGCTTTCAATAGGAATTTTGAAGTCCAAGGGTCTCTCATTTGTTTAGGGATTGGCATATTTCTTGGATTAATTTCTCTTATTTGGGACCATATTTTATTCTCTGCACCTCCTGAGTCTATTCTGTGCTGTTGGCATGATAGACAAAAGAAACATATCCATCTTTAAACTCCCCAGGACCTCGAGTCATAAAAGTTTCCAATTAGCATTGTTTCCTTGGCAGCCCTACTTCCTGATTAAAGAGCTTCATTGGCTTTGGAAAGTTTTAGAATTTAAAACTGAGTGCTAACAGAGACCCAGGGGCAAGACCTTATGAATAGAGGCCAGAAAGGAAAGCAGGAAAGCAGATGGAGCCAATGAAAGGGGCGGGGGAGCCACTGTTTCTGGAGAGGCGAAGGAGGACAAAAATAGCCTATGGAGATAATTTGCTCTCCCACAAGCAGCGTCTGTGGTGAGTTCCATAGAGGCAGTGTGGTCTGAGAATCAGGAAATTCCAGGGGGCTCGTCTTTGTTCCTGCTTTGTGAAATGCCACTGAATAAATCAAGGAATCTTGCTTTGTAACTTCTTCCTCTATAAACTCACTTCATGGCCTAGATGTGCTCTGAAATATTGCATTTAAAGCAGTCAGGCAGGATATCAGAGTTCAGCTTAGTAGCATGGAGAGGTGCAATGTGACTGGCTAGATGTCAGGAGATAGGATTCTGCCCCCCTCTACCTACCTAGTTTATATCATGCTACACTATAGTTCACCCCTCTTCTCTAACTTAACTGTTATTCTCTATTGCACTATGCCCTCTCACATCCATGCCTTTGCACACATTATTCTCTCTGCCTAGATAATCCTTCCTCTTTGACTTGGGTAGGGTTCCCTAAAAGCAGAGAGGAAGACAGAGTTCATATGATTTCTTAAGGGAGTGGTCTCAGGGGAAGGGAAGGGAAGGAAATAAACTAGGGTAAGGGAAGCAGCTAAGAAAGAATGTGATCTCAACTGATCCTACAGGGAGCTCTGAGTGTGGATTGCACCATAGAGATTGTCCCAGTTTCAGGAAGGGCCTCTGGACTCCCATGCCAGTCAGTCATTGGAAAGGGGATACCCCTGTAGGTAGGGTATGTAACCTCCTGATGAGTTGTGTTCCAATGGTCAGGAGTAATTATTCCCAGAAGAGGACCAGTGTGAAACACAGCAGCTGGACAATGGAAAGCCTTTCCTGTTAAAGGAGATCTCGGATCATCAGCAGCATCATTCTACCCCCATTCTTCCCCTCGTTGAGTTCTAGTCACTGATGTTTCAAGAATTGGCTCAAAGAATTGTTCTTTGAGCACTTCTTTCCTTTCTAGCACGTTAGGTGTCCCTCTGTGTTCAATAGCCTCTTGGACTTATCAACCTCCATCTCACCTCACTGTATTAATGGTCCTACATGTCTCACTGTATTAATGGTCCTCTTCCTGTATTCTTCATCCCTGGTGACCTGGGATTACTTTTCTAATCTCTATCTGCCATGCTTACCACAGTATTCAGAACATAATAGTGTTCCGTAAAATCGTGTTGAGTGGGTGAATGAAATCTTGGATCCTCCATTAGTTTGCCCTGTGATCAAGATTATATACCTAACTTTTGTGAGCCTAAATTCCCACTTCCATGAGTAGGGAATAATACCTGTCCACTGGTGCCGTGGTGTTATTGATGAGGTCAGGTCACCCAGCACTGTCTTCGCCATGAGCTTGAGGCACAGCATGAAGACCAGATCTCGCTCACCCTAGGGTGAGAGTCTGCCTGACATTCCCCCTAAGAAAGTCCTATGCAGCTTAGACAGAAGTATCCCTCCCGCCCTTTCCCTCTGTTGGCACCTTGGACAGCTCCCATAGACCTTTTTCAGTGGACTGAAGTCTGTCTATCAATAACTTCTCTTGAGTCTTAATTTTGCCTCCTGGAGCCACTCAGAACAAGTCTGCTCTGCATGTCCCATGACAGTCCTTACAGATTGATTATTTCAAGGAGTGTTGCTGTCTCATCTGCTGTTCTCATCTCTTGCTGACAGCTGCATCCAAACCTTTGCAATTTGAGTCTTGCGTGTCTCCCTCCTTTCCTCAGTTGTCACCAGCTCCCTCCGTTACTCAGATGAGATAGAGAGAGCTGGCCGTTCACCGTTTGCTAAGTTCCCAGGAAAATGGTCCTCGGGAAGGTCTTTTGAGGACATATGTGGAATCGTATCTCTGTTTTTCTAATCCTGCCAACTCAAGAACCTTCCTGCTTAGAGGGATTGACTTGCCCCTACTCTTCCTCAACAATATCTTCATGACAGATGTTATCATATCCATAATTAGTTTGTGGCTTTTATGGATAAAGTATGATTATATTAGGATGACAAGGAAACACCGGCGCACGAGGGGCTACATATCTGGGGGTCATTAATTAGCTATGTGATCTCAGGCAAATTTCTCTCTTAGTTCTCCTATACCAATCACCGAGTGAGAGGAGTAAAGACAGACAGAAGTGGGCAGAATAGTCAAATATCAGAGGACCTGAATTAACAGATTCAGTGATGCCTCTGGTGGGCGGGGGGTGAGGGGAGAGAACAATTGAGGGGTGACCCTCAGAGCCTATAGGAATTCAAGCATGTTGAATGGGGAAGAGGAACTTGAAAAGCAAATTGAGGAGCCAGGGATGTGGGAGGAAGACCAGGGACCATAGAGTCCTGAGAGAGTCCAGATGATTCCAGGTGAGGGGAGTAGCCTTCACTGCTGAGGTATAAGTAAGATGAGGACTAAAAATCGTCCTTGGATTCCAGTGAAAGACAGGTCAGCTGATGATTGCAGAGGCTTTTTTAAGCCTGTGATAGGGGGTGGGAAGGCAGAGTGGAAAGAATTGAGGAGTAAGTGGGAGAGGAACATATGGGGACTACAAGGATAGACAACTTTCTGGAAAACTTTGGGTGTGAGGAGGAGAGAGGGCTATAGCTGCAGGAAACATGGAGTGGAAGGAAGATATTTTTAAGGTGGGACGGACTTGATCTGGGGAAAATGTGATTGAGAAGGAAGGGTTGACTCCATGGAAGAGAGATGGATGAGTTGATATCCTGAAAAGACTAGGGAGGAGAGCCAACGTGCGGGAAGAGGGACCAACCTTGGCAGAGAAGGGCACTGCCTTGAATGTCAGTCAGAGGTGCGTGTGTTGCTGTGGAAATCACGCTCTAATTCGCGGGGCCACTGCTGTTTCTCCTTCCCTCACTCGGGGCCAAAAACACTTGCCAAATACCTGTTACCCAGACCTCAGTCCTCAGCAGCCTGAACTCCAAATGCGTGTGTCAGATGCGAGGAGGAGAATGTCTCAGGACTTCACAGGCTCGTCCTCGGTGATGGGGACTAAACCCCTTACTGCCTTCGTTCACACAGAGGGTGATCAGGTGTGATGCTGATGCCAAGGCTCCTTGCTCCCTGTCCCCTTTCCAAGCGCCCATTGTCATCAGACTTCTCAATTCTCATCCTGCTGACCCATGTCAACTGTTTGTCCCTCTCTGTCCCCTCAGACCAGTGTCTCTAGCCCAAACTCCTCTGTGTCTGGGTCCAGAGTGAGTCAGCATTCTCTAATGTGCTTGGCCAAGTCCATGTTTCTTACAAATTAAGTGATTGGGCCCATTTTCCTGGTTTATAGAGAAGCCTAAGGAGTCCCTCTGCCTCACCTGTGTGTGCTAAGTGGCTCGAGTGCCACTTAGCCTGACTTCAAGATGTATGACTAATTTCTACAAGTGTTAATAAAATGCTGACCTTCTAAAAAATATCCCAGTGTCACGTTTTAAAAATCCAAGAAGCAGTTATTAGAAACGCCAATTAACCAAGAGTTTTAATATGCTCCTATGTATTTGTGCATAACTAGCTTTCTAAAGACCTTGAGACAGAATCACAGACTTTTTTTTAAAGCTCCAAGAAACTGCAAGTCAATAAACATTCTATTCCCGTGCCACCTTCTACTCATCCAACCCAATGATGATGAAATGCACACTGACAAGAGGAATAAGAAAAATAATAACATTATCACAGGATCAATGTCTATTGCTGGCTCCATAAATAAAGGACTTGGCTTCCCATTGATGTTTAATTTTTGTAAATGCCTCTGGAAATTTAAGTAGCAGTAGGAAAACATTATCCTGAGATAATGTTCAATTTCTCCTAACATAAGCTCTTAAACCTCGGACGTGTGCAGTTTTCAGTCTGGGGCAAATTCAGGAGAACAAATCTCTTTGGAACAGAGTGCAGGAGATTTATTTTAAATAGGCTGGCTTTAGTGCTATGGGTCTAGGGGACAGGGTGGTTAGAACAACAGAGGCAGAGAGGCCGAGGCAGAGATTTCCAGGAAGCCCACGTTTTCTGTGGCTTGTTCTCAGGTATCCCTCCTCAGAATGGGGAGACTCTTTCTCCTCTATTCCATGTCCCATGGCTGGTGCTACAGCATGTCCCGCATTTGTACAAGGGCATGAGTGTGGAGGTTCAGAAGGGTTCACCTGTCTCTGTGGGACATTATGATGTCTTAGCGTTTTGTTACCCCTTGTTGCCTCTCAACTGCTCTGGCAATGACTCAGATAAATCCCTGGGGCTGTATAATCAGCACCTGGCTTGAATAACAAACGGACTCCAGCTAGCTGTATGTACCCTAGGCAAAGCATTAGAGTAATTGGAAGCCATAGGATCACAGATATTAAAGCTGAAAGAGAGTATCTTCCAGACATCTAATCTAGGATTCCTCAGAAGAAAGCCGGAAGATCCAGCTTAGAGGGCAGGGAAGTGACATCCAAGTCTACTTGTAGATTAGTGTTTCTCAGATTTGAGCTTGCAGAGAACCACCTGGGGTTCCTTTAACACACAGATTGCCTGACCCCACCCTTAATTCCTGCTTCTGTAAATCTGGGGGTAGGGCCAGAAATTTGCATTTATCTTATTTTTTTATTTTTGAGAGAGAGAGAGAGAGAGAGCACAAGTGGGGTAGGAGCAGAGAGAGACGGAGACACAGAATCCAAAGCAGGCTCCAGGCTCTGAGCTGTCAGCACAGAGCTGATGCAGGGCTGGAACTCACGAATCGTGAGATCATGACCTGAGTCGAAGTCAGACGCTTAACCGACTGAGCTACCCAGGCGCCCCTGCCTTTCTGACGAACTCCAGGGTCGCGCTCAAACTTTTGGTCTTGGTCTGGAGAGACTACGCTCGCAGAATCGCTGCATTGGAGTTCTCTTCTTTTGATTTCATGATCCATTTGCTCTCTTGTTTTGAGCCAACAATTGAGTCTCGGCAACCTATGGGCTCAAAGAAGGGCAGAAATGCCCACATTCCCCAGAGAAACTCTTTCCTTTATAGGAGACTGCATAGTTTTGGCCCTGGAAAGAGTAAGCTGCATTCCTCACCATGACCTTAGGGGCTTGCTTCAAAGCCATGTGTGCTTGGAAAGACACAGGGATTTCTCACGTATCCCAGCCTCTAACCTCAAGTCTCTTAACTTGGGAGAAGACCTGTCACCTTCCTGGGAATCTGAAATAGAAAGGCAAACTTGTGAAGGCCTCTCTGATGTCTGAACAGTGGATTTGCACTCGCCATGGTGATCGCTCAGTGCCATGCAGACCTGAGAGTGATGAACGATGCTGGATTGCCCTCAAATTCCATCAAACCTCAAAGGTGGAGACCCCCCCCCGCCACTGAGCCCAGGGCCTCTGGCCTTTCTTGTCAAGGCATCTGTGGGACAGGGAGACAGTTGAAAAACTGACGGGTAAGCAGCAAGGAGGAGAGGTGGAGGGAAAGAGGCAGCAAGGTGGGCAAGGCCACGTGGGTATGTCGCCGACTGAGGCAGTGATAAGATAAGGGGTCAGTGGGAGAGGAGGGAAGGGTGGAGAAGAGTGGGAGGACTCCCTTCAGTCTTGAGGATTTTAGACACTTATTCCACCTCCCTTCTTCCCTGATGGAAAATCTCAAGAAACTCCATTTGCCTTAGAATGTAGGTCCGGGCCCACCTGAAACAAGCAAAGGGAACAATTAGGCTCCTGGCAGGGGTACGCATTCCAAATATTCTTGCTCCGCTCTCTCGGCCAGGAAAGTTAGCAAACAAAAAGCAGGAACTGTCAAGTCATTGTCCTGCTTCTTTCTGGCAATTTCTAGTCTGCAGCCTGAGTGTTGTTTCCCCTTTGTTTTAATTCCTCACATCATTTGCCTTTTGATTCTTTCTCGCTGGCTCTGTCTTTGTTCCTCTGGGGGGAACTCAGATTTCTGCTCCTCCGTCCACCTTCCTTTCCAGTCTCTGGCTTTTCAGAGCAGACTGTGTAGGTGGTCATGAAACGGGAGGTTTCCGGGGCCACTCCTCCCCCCAGGCAACTTGCATTTCAGGCAAAATGAGCCCCCCTCACTTCGATTTTGCTTAATGTAAATGTTACTGACGTGTAACCTGCATGCAGGAAAACACACAAATCTTACATTTTCGGCCTCTTGGATTTTCGCACGGTAAACTCATGAGGGACCAGCACTCAGATCAAGAATCAGAACATGTACAGTTCCCCGCCCACGCCCCACCCCCAAGCCCCGGCCCTCGGGAATATCCATCATCCTGACTCGTAAGGCCACACATTAACTGTGACCGTTTTTTAACTTTGTGTAAATGGAATCATTCAATACATACTAATTTATGGCTGGCTATTTTTTCTCAGTATGACGTTTGTGAAATTCATTTGTGTTGTTTCATGTACTTGTAGTTCCCTTTTTTATCATTCCCTCTCTCTTTTCCCTCTCTGTATAATGAATGTATCACGCTTTATTTATTCTACTATTGATGGACGTTTGGGTTTTTCCAATTTGGGACTGTTATGAATTTCTCTGCTATTAACATTTTTTTTTAGATATTTTTTCTTTTGATTAGTTAACATTTTATTTTAAGGAGGCTTCCCGCCCAGCAAAGAGCCCTATGAGGGGCTTGAACTCACCATCCTGGAATCAAGACCTGAGCCGAGATCCAGAGTCAGATGCTTAGCCGCCTGAGCCACCCAGGAGCCCCACCGTATTTTTCTGTCAACACACACCCTCTCTCCCTTGGATCTGTAGGTGGGAGTGGAGGGTGCTTCCACAGATCGGCACTTACATAGCTTTAGTACATGCTGCAAAATGGTCTTCTAAAGTTGCTTTACCAATTTATCGTCCCACCAGAAAAGTTCAAGAGTTTTCCTTGCTCTATAGCCCCACCGACATTTGAGATATTTAATTGTAGTCATTCTGGTAGGTGTGTGTTGATAGAAGATTGTGGATTTAATTTACGCTTCTTCAGTAGCTAGTACAATTGAGCAATTTTTAATGTGTCTGTTGGCCATTTAACTACCTTTTTGGTGAAGTACCTCCTCAGTATTTTCTCCATTTACAAAATCAGGTTATCTGCTCTATCTTATTGCTTTGTAGGCGTTCTTTGTAATCGTGGGTGTGAATTCTTAGATGGATTTTCTAGAACAAGTGTCTTCTCCCGACCAGCAGCTTACCTTCCCGCTCTTCATCAAACTCCCTTTACAACTGTCAAACTCATACTTTAAACTAGCTCAGAGGTCACCTGCCCAGTGACTTCTTCCCCATCTTCTTTCTCCCAGGGTCATTGCCCACCCCTTGACCTCCTACAGAGTCTAAAACCCTCTCATAGCAATAGTCACTTTAGCTACAATGGTCCATTTCTTACCTTTCCCCTTCCAGCCCTTAAGTACCCTAGGAACAGACTACTCTAAAAGGAAGGGGGGCTCCTATATTCATGGAGCATCTGGGTATCTTGTTTCTTTTTTTCTTTTTAACTATCTGTGTCCCGACTTTCTACTATGTGTTATAACCTTTATAATGATAAAAAAACATGTCTTACTTTAAGGAAAAGAAATGTATATAATATCGTACCCTTATCCCTGCCTCATCTCCAGCATTGTGTGTTGGGTATCTATCTAGCAGAAATTTCAGTCGACATGATAAAAATGAGCTCCTCAGTTCATCTTCCTGTCCCAGCTCGGTTTCTTTCCTGGCCTCTGTGACAGGTGCAGGATGGCAGTATTATTGCCCAGAGGTTCAGGATAGCAGAGATTTGCTCCAAGTTTGCTTTTGCTCCCTTCTCCCGCATCCAAACCACGCTTTCTGGCTCTACTGTCTTTGCTTCTTTCTGTTCTCTTGGGAAATTATAATAGCTTCTAAGTGGCTCCTTTGCCCATCTCTGTCAAGGAAAATGTCGCACTTGATGGAATTAAACAGGGAAGGAAGACTTCATTCAAGACTACTGTAATAAAGATTAAGATTATTGCCTTAGGGGAGAAAGAAATTCAATTTCACAGGAACAAAAGATGGGGAGTTTTTAAGCACTGGGTGGAAAAGTCCCGGAGGACTTTAGGGGGCAGGTTGGTCAATGTGATTGCGCCTCTGTATTTGCTAATTGGTGTTTATCAAAGTTAAGGCTTCTATCCTTCAGCAGAGACTGGGAGCTGGCTTTTATCTTCTCTTGAGGATTGCATTTCAAAGGGATGACTCCCAGGTCCTTGAGAAACATTCCTGAGTTGTAATTGGCTGGGAGAAGAGTTAAATCTCAGAGGGGGCAGAGAAAGAATTTCCAATTCCAAGTTTTCTAAACTAAATGCTCCAAGAAAAGGGAGATTGGGGCTTATCATCAGAAAGATGTCTGTCTAAAGTTTAGTCAAACTGAGGGGACTGTTAGTCTTGGTAGGCTCACCCCAATTTAACTGTCAGAATTTAAACTCGGTTTTAACATTTTCTCTCTTTGTTCGAAAACCTTCCATGGCTCCATACTAACCACCAAAGGAACTCTAAACTCCCGTAGGTATTGAAGAGTCTCTGTGCTCTCACCTGAGCCTCCTCAGACAGAGGTGGCACTGGTGTGGGCATTCTGGAAAAGCTCTCTCTGGGTCGCTAGACCAGCCACTGGGAGCCCAGAGGAGGACCATAATGTGTGCCATTCTCTGGGGCTGGGGTCAGGGGTCAGGGGTCAGGGGTCAGGGGTCCCTGCCTCTCTCTGTACACTCTGCCTGGCAGTGCGAGCTGTGGTGGACCCGGTCACTGCTCCTGGTCTGCTTCCCACGTCTCTGTTTGAGGATATGGGAGAGAAGGGGTGAGGCAGGGCCGTGAGAACCAAGTCGGCCACGGCCGCCGTCCGTGCCACCGGGGGTCTCTGCCCTGCTTTCTTGTAAGTGAGGGTAATGACACGATTAGTTGTATCTATTGATCTCTTAAGATGAGAGTATGGCAACCATTTTACATCATCTTAGTATTTTATAGATACTGCCTTTAATGCTCTCACTACGTTAAATACGGTGACCCCCATTTGAAAGATGAAGGAGCAGAGGTGGAGGGAGCGTAACAAAGTATCACGGAATGTAAGTGGGGTGATATGACTCTTAGGCTGGGTAAGGGTAGAGCAAGAGAAAAAGACCGGGTAAATCCCCAAATCATTACCCTGCCAGCCAGATGTGTTTCCAGGAAGACAGGCATCTCCCATCAGGTAGATGCTCAGAGGGTGACCTGCCCTGATGGCTGAGTGGTGACCCAGCTGCCCCTTCATGGCTCTCTGACAGCTGCATCATGTCAGGGTCAGTTTGGCAAAATGCTGTGACTTTTCCTCATTTGGAGACCACCTATGCCCCACCCAGGTCAAGGTTGTGAGCCAGTCAATGTCCTGTGCTTTTCCTCTGAAGGTCAAGGATTGGACGTGGCTCTCTTTAATGTCTCCTGGATGACAAGGGCAATCTAAGATTCTCTGTGTTCTGTTCCACCGAAGATACAGAACTCAATTGAAAGACCATAACACATTTAAGTGTCTGAAATTCAATCTGGAGTTGAAGCAGCAGTATCTAATGCACATTTGGAGAAGTCATTTTTTTTTTATCTCTGCATGTGGAGGGCAGAACTGCCTTCCTACTTCCTCTGGTCCCTAGAAAATGACAATGACTCTTCACCTTGCCTGTCTGTCAGACTTGGGGCTGCCTTCACCTTCGGCTGTGTCCAGGGCTTGGGTCATATTTAATTCTTAGGGCTGCTTTTCTCGGGGCCCCACTTTTCATGACTCTCGGTTCTACTTTTCTTAATAAGGGGACAAGAGGCTGAGGGATTAGTAACTATAGTTACCATTTATTAGGCACTTTATCAGTTAAGGCTTTTAATAGCAAACAATCAAAACTGGCTTGAGGAGTAGGGTAATTTATTGAAGGGTATTAACTTGCACACAGAATCTCCAACAGGGCGAAAGAACAGTTTGGAAGCTGTGCAGCCAGGAACGATATCCAAAATCTCACTGCAGAATTTGGGGGGAAGGAAGACATGACAGCTGCTACAGCCGTCCTCAGCACCCCAGCCTGAACTGCTAACGTTGAACCCTGGAAGCCGTGTCGACTTTTCCTTGCAACAACAGTGAAAGGTAAACATCCTTCTTGTTATCTTACAGTGAGAAGTGAAGTTCAGAGACGTTGGGTAGCTTGTTTCCGAAGCCAGTCAGATTCTCTCAACTGTAAGTTCAGCGAGGATGGGGACTATATTGATTTTGCTCACCATTGCAAGCTCAGAGCCTGGTACGGTGCCTGGTCCGTAGTAGGTACTGAATATACTTCTAGAACGAATGGGGCAGGGGGAAATGGTGCAGATAGGTGTGGTTGCTTTCCCTGCCTTCTTTGGTACCATATCCCATGTTTCTGGCCAAAGTGTTGGGCAGATCACTCAGGATGGGGTGGCCACGGTGTTGTGTCTTCCTGGCTGGGGTGATTGGTTCCAAAGTTTGAAGGATGTGAATTTGGCTAGATATCCCATTATATGGATTAAGACTGAGAGCCAACATGCAGAGAGAAGTGAAAACAGGATTTATGGTTCAGTTATCCTGCGTGATATGAATATGGACTCTTTTCTGAGCAAGTACTATTGCTCTGGTCAAGAAAGACAGGTTGGAAATGGTGATTGTCTTAGGAAGGGGGTTTGGTTTGGATGGCAACTCCAACTCCACTGTCCCATTCGATGTATGTGCTGCAAGAAATATTCCAGAACTGGGTCCAATTACATCTGTCTTCTTGGTCTTTCTTCCTCTCTCCTTGGTAAGCCCTCAGGCATCTTACCTCTCACCTATATTTAAATGGAGCCTTTGTTACCTGCAGTTTCTATGTCTCCAAAGCCTTGCTCAATGAATATCTCTGAGATCTGTTCATTGGGACACCTGCTGGGCTGAGGATATGATGGTGTTGATGGATAGAGGAAAGCAGGCTTCAGGGTGGACAATGCAAATTCTGCTGGCCGTGGCTGGTTTCGGGCCGCTTGAGAACCCTCCACTGGAAGCAATCTGTTGTGCAGGGCTCTTATGTGGCCAGGAACAGAGCACTCATTCAGGCCAGCTCTGGTAACGGGACTGTTGTAAAGTTGTCCATGTTGTAAAGCTGTCTGTGAGTTGCCCTGAAGGGCTCTTGCAGGAGCACAGCCATAGCCTGGGGTTCTGTGGATATTGGAATGTAACCTGGGAATGAGATGTTCACGCTACCCAAGGTAGCTCTTGCCTCAGACCATCTTGGCACATCCTTGTAGCATGGAGGCTCCTTCATGATCAGGACTTGGTCATCCACCTTTTGTTTCCACTCTAGCTGCAGCACTGACGGCATGGTCCTCTCCCTCATTAGTTCCATGGACCAGTGGCTAGCCCACAGATTAGCTTCTCCCGGACTGGTTCATTCCTAATACAATCAGTTCTTGCAAGGGGACCAATGTCACACAGTATGAGCCTCATGACTTATTTGCAAATAACCCCTCGGCTGTTTCTTCTGCGGGGTGGAACTGGGAGGGAAAGGAAAACATTCTAAAACTTGTATTCTGCTTTACACATGATTTATGATTTTGCTTCAAGAAGCGGCTTGAGTTACTCTATAAAGAATTACTCTTGAGATTCATTAGCGTACCAGGTACTTGTCATGCATGAAACCACTTCCTCTCTCCAATTCTCTGATTTTGGTATGTTTTTGGCATTTCACATCAAGTGTCTCTCACCTTTGTTGCTTCAGGAATTTCTCTGAAGCCAAAGCCTAATCCTTTACAATCAGAGTGGTGGAGGGACTGATAAGTCACTTCCCCAGGGCAGCCCTTAACCAACTGGGGAAGGGAACCAGTGGAGGAGTCCCTCATCCTCCGTGTCTTTGGAGATGTGTTCTCTGTGGTTCCTTCACATGCCCCCCAACAGTACTGACCCCTGGTTGCTCGCAGAGGTAACTAGCAATTGGTGCATTCTGTAAGAACTTTTCTCTCTTCTCTGTCTCATTCCCTTACTTTTTCTTCCTGGGACTGCCTCTTAAATAAATTGCCTCCACCCCAGCTTTTGTGTCTTGACACCAATTCTCTGACCCCAACTGGTGTCCTCCAAGTTAGTTAAACTCAGACACCAACTACTTGGTATTAGCATAGACCCCACTATGCTAATACCTTCACAATGCTGTCCCACTTCAAAGGTCACCTGCAAACCTCAGGGTCACCTGCACTTCTGACCTACTGGGCATAAATTCAGAGACTTCCAGGACCTCCTCAGGTTTGATAACTTGCTAGAAAAACGCACAGAATCCACTGAAAGTGCTAGAGTGATGATTGCCGTTTTATTAAAAAGGATGTAACTCATGAACAGCTCTATGGGAGAGATGAATAGGGCAACTTCTAAGGGAGGGCGGAGCTTCCACACCCTCTCCTTGTGCAGTCTGGGTGCATCACCGATCCTGCACATCAATGTGTTCAACCAGGAAGCCTCACTGAGCTTTAGTATCCAGAGTTTTTATTAGAGTTTCATTACATAGGCATTATTATTTATTATTATGGATTAACAATTATCATTAACTCATTGGCCACAAGATTGAACTTGATCTCCAGCTCCTTCCGCTCTGCAGAGGTTGGGCTGGCCCATAACTACAGTTCTCTAATGATGTGGTTAGTCTCTCTGGTGACCAGCTCCAGTCCTGAAGCTCTGTAGGGACTTCTGTCGGAAGTCACCTCACGAGCATAACAAAGACACTCCTATCACCAAGGAAGCTTCAAGAGTTTTTGCAAATCTGCCAAGAACTGTGGACAATGACCAAATATATTGATTAGGCTATACTTTGTGAATAATTCCAACTGAAACAAAAAGTTGTTATACTCACACCCAGTACCTGTAAAAAGCACTTTGTCAGTAGGTTCGAGAAGTCACAGAAGTTTGATGGGATGATATCACAGAAGGCCTCATGTCCCATGCTTGTAGTGGAAACAAATGACAGTCCCTTCAATTTTCTGAGTAAAGAGTAAGTGAATCAATGTATTGGCCTTGGAGGCCAACGAGAACCAGATGCAAAGCTGGGAATCCTGAATAAGGTTTCCTGGGGCACTTGGGTGACCCAGTTGGTTAAGCAGCTGACTTCTGATTTCCCCTCGGGTCGTGATCTCTTGGTTTGTGGGTTTGAGCCCCACATCAGGCTCTGAGCAACAGCACGGAGCCTGTTTAGGATTCTTTCTCTCTCCCTCCCTCTGCTCCTCCCCCACTCTCTCTCTCTCTCTATCTCAAAATAAATAAACGTGTGTGGGGGGGGGAAGACTTCCTGGAGTGACATTTGGGCATCTGTTCCACACAGCAGTCACTACTGAGACTTAGGTCCCTGGAGGCTTTGAGAGCCACATCCGTGTTAATCAGCAAAGGACTCCACTTAATGCCGGTTTGTAGGGAAACTTCACTCCTGTTTCCGAAGACTTGCCATCCTGCCCATTCCAGCATGCTTCCGAGCCTCTGAAGCATGGACTCCACGCGTCTGTGCACCCCTGGAGACTCAGAGCCTTTTTCGTCTCTGTACTTGATGTAGAGTGCTGCTGTTCCCACTGCCCTTCCCCATTCGCCACTGCACCAGCCCCCTACCCAGTCTTCCCATCTCCAGACCTTTCATCCATCAGTTTCCATCTCCCAGGCTCAAGGATGCTCCCCGAGCACGACTTCTTCTTTCCCAGAATGCCCGGCCTCTGGGCCTTTGTCTTCCTTCCTGCCATGCTGGTTTCTCTTTCCTTCTGACTCATAAGGAAGGCAGCCTTCTGCTTCTCAGCTCCGTCACTGCTCGTCTTAGTAACTTGGCTTTTCATAATGAGGCTTCGTTGTAAGTTTTATTGACGGACTTATGTTAGGCCACAGGAACCCATCTTGAATGAATTCAAAGCAATTAATCACACTGTGATTAACTTTAATGGTGGGATGTTTCCTACACACGGCAAGTAACCGTTCACATATGTTTCAATTAATATTTTTACCCCCTTTTGTTGACAAATGATCTATTGTACTTAAAATTAATTAAATGTTAGCATGGTCCCAATTAACATTGCATTAACAAGAAAAAATGCCTTGATTGTCAATACTGAGCAAAGTCTGTGACAATCTGCCACTTTAATTGTGCAGCATATCTTATTTGAACACATGGGGGCCTAACCTTTTCGCAAATATAGTGGATGGTATGGTCGAAATGTGAGGCCGTGTTTCAAGCCATTGAAAATCTTGACGGTTTCTGCTCTGACTTGAGATCATCAGGGAAAATAAAACCTTGCTCCCCTAGAGAGAGTTGTTTATCCTCCTCTGTCTCTATTCTGCTAAACCCATATTTAACGTCTCTCGATTGGCTTACTTCACATATAGTCTCTTTTTGTTTAATTCAATATTTTATATTATTTTTGTTTCTTTTATCCCTAATACTGTCTGATTCTCTTTTCTTGGGTGTTTCTTTACCTAAAAGCTATTATGCTATAAATTTCAAACTGTGTCTTTCAGTTTTTCCCTCAACCTTTTCGCTTTGAGACCCATCTAAGTGGGTATGTGAGTCCTTTTCATATGCAAACATAATATTGATCCATGCTTACATTTGTAAACATCTAAATTGTTTCCAACTCTCTGCTTTTATAAGGAACGCTGGGATGAATATCTTTATGCATGTGAATTTGGGTACCTGTCTAAGATATATTCCTTGGAGAGAGCAATCATTGGGTCATAGGGCGGGTGCACACTTATCCCAGGATCAATCAATTTTGCATAGGAAGAATTGGAGATCTTGAGATGTTAAGCAATTTTTTTTTCAAGGTCAAGTTTGAAGCTGGGCTTGATCTCAGATCTTCTAAATCTTAGTGAAATATTTATTTCACAATATGTTATTCCATCTCAATTTTCCTATGTCCCCTGGAATTGTCCACGTAAAAATCTTCAGTATGATAGTATCATTATGTTATAGCCTGGAATCTTCCTCATTTTGGTCACCTTAAGTAGAGACAAAATTCAATATATAAGTTGCAGTTGGCACAGAGACATATAATTGCTATCAGGTAGTGGCATTTGGAGTGTAAGCCCCAACTCTTTTCTTCAAAAAGGTCTGCCTTTTTTTTGGCAAAGGCCCATAAAACCAGCCATATATTTAGAGACCTAACAATCATCAATCTGAGATCTCAAAGTTCCTCTCACAAAAGGGGGCAAAATATCGCTTTAATAATCAAACAACGTAACTCCTACATTTCTCCTTACAAGTACGCATGCCCTAAGGGTGTATATGTGTTTATTTCTGAGAGGTCTAAAATGATATAAATCCTCTAAGCTTTCGAGTTGTCCCTGGAACTTGATATTTCTTTTGGCTGTTTGAGGAAGGCTTTACTGCTAAAATGCCATCCCGAGATACATTATTCTCCCTCCTTATTTCCCCTGCCTCCGTTGACATTCATTCCGTAAGGGTTAATTGAGCAACTACTGAATTCAAGCAGCGGATCACAAGAACGATAGACGTTCCTTGTCCTTATAATACAAGGCGGAGGCAAAGGAGTGACAGATCTGTGCTCTGAGCAAGGTGGTGGCACCTGAGCTGGGCTTTAACAGATGTGTGGGAGGCGGTCAGGCTGAGGGAGGAAGGGAGGTGTCACGAGTACAGGAGACAGCACAGCCTTTCTTCCTCCCCCTGCACTGACACCCCCCTCCTTCTCCTGCCCCTACGGTAGCCATGTTCAGAAATAATCCAGCATCCCTGAGGGAAGAGGAACAAATGTTCTACACGGCACCATGCTAAGCACACCCCTCCAGTACTTGTGCCTGTGAAATGCATTTCACGCCTCATCTGTTCCCTAAATGAGATGTGAAAGCCGTTTACACCTCGTTTACATTTGTGCTGTTTTACCAAACAGTGTAGATACAGCTCCATCCCAAGTAATGAAATGAGGTCATTCACCCCTTTCTCCCCTTGGATTGAATCCACTCAGCTCTTCAGGTCCTTCCCAGGCACTGGTGGCTCCCAGGCAGCGGGGAATCTACTAAGTGTTGGGAGAGAAGGTGCAAGGCTTAGAGGTATAGGCAGCAGCTAGCGTTTAGTTCCTCGTAGGTGAGGCATATGGCCTTTCTTTCAAGCCAACAATTTATAATTTCCTTATGTAAAATGCGGCAATCCTAAACGGACAGTTAAAAGAATGTTAACTTCTGCATATACCTATGTCAGCAACACTCAGATTAACATACAGAACATTTGTCTTACCCCTGAAAATTTTCTCAGGTCCCTCTCCAGTCAGCGGCCCCCTCCCCAAAGATATCTTCTGTTCTGACATGCATCACCAGGTCCGTTGTCCTTGTTCTAGAACTTCAAATACACAAGAGTGTACAATGCATATTCTTTGGCTCAGCTAATGTCTGTGAGGTTCATGTGTGTTGTGGCCTGTTTCAGCAGCTCATTCCTTTGGGTTTTTGAGTAGTCTCCTGTCACCTGAATGAACGACAATTTAGTCGTGCTCCCGTTGATGGACATTTGGGTTGTGTTCTGTTTTTGTCTAAGTAAAGCTGCCTTGAATATTCTTGCACAAGGTTTTATGGACATAGACATTCAGTTCTCTCAGGTACCCAGTGAGGAGTGGAATTTCTGGGATGTAGTGTCGATGTGTGTAGCTTTATTAGAAACTTCCCAACGATTCTTCAAAGTGAGTGTGCTGTTTCACACACCCACTGGGAGCGGATGAAAATCCTGGTTGGCTTTGTTGATTCAGAGTAATGAGACTGTGTACATGTAGCACCTTAAAGTAGCACGAATTCACTTAAGGAACCTCAGATGACAAACAAGATTGAAATTTTGGGAAGAGAACTAGAACATGAAAAGACATCTGTGCATGGATCGGTATTGCCCCCACTCATATCTCTTCAATGTCCTGATGTTGCCTAAAACTCACTATATTTAAAAAAGCATAGTGCATTTTGGGGCGCCTGGGTGGCTCAGTCGGTTGAGTGTCCGACTTCAGCTCAGGTCATGATCTCGCAGCTCGTGGGTTCGAGCCCCACGTCGGGCTCTGTGCTGACAGCTGGGAGCCTGGAGCCTGCTTCTGATTCTGTGTGTGTCTCTCTCTCTACCCACCTCTGCTCATGCTCTGTCTCTCTCTGTCTCAAAAATAAATAAACATTAAAGAAAGTTATTAAAAAAAGCATAGTACATTTTGTCTTCTTTAAACTACATGCTTGTAGGGTGTAAGAAGTGAGTACTAGGAACCATTCACCAAACGTAGACGGATAATGTTCCCAATTTTTGACAATCTGGTAAATGAATATTTATATCTTATTTCCATCTAATGTTTTGTGCTTCATAATTCATGGCATATAGCTTTTAGTCGTTTAACGATACTTGTAGTTTTTCTTAGTGACCTGACTTCATGTCCTGTGCAGATACTGTCCAGTGTTTTCTTCCTGGTAATGTTTATGTGACTGTCTACCATATGGTTACCGCTTGTCACATATTTTGCAAATATTCCTCTTATTTTGCTGTTTACCTTTCCTTTAGAAAAATGACTTTTGCGGGGCGCCTGGGTGGCTCAGTCGGTTAAGTGTCTGACTTCGGCCCAGGTCACGATCTCGTGGTCCGTGAGTTCGAGCCCCGCGTCGGGCTCTGTGCTGACAGCTCAGAGCCTGGAGCCTGTTTCTGATTCTGTGTCTCCCTCTCTCTCTGCCCCTCCCCTGTTCATGCTCTGTCTCTCTCTGTCTCAAAAATAAATAAATGTTAAAAAAAAAATTAAAAAAAAAAAAGAAAAATGACTTTTGCTATTTAAAAATGCTACTTGCTCATCGTAAAACATTCAAGCAATGGAGCAAGGATCATGGAAGGGTAAGAATTCTTCCAAATTCCAGTCGCCAGAGACAAAACAAAAAACAAAAACCAGAGATAATAACGTTCTGGTAAAAATCACTTCTGATATCTCTCTATGCATATATAGAGAAAACTAGGTATGCAGGTAGAAGTTTAGAAGAATTGCCTAAAAATACAACATAAATTGTAATTAAAAGGGTTATACTTAACGTAATTATTTCTTTATTACAAAATATATGAATCTTCAAAGATTCTTTATGAAAACATTTAGGAGTTTGGAATAATGTTTGAACCATATAATTTAACTTTGGAAGATTTCTTTGGAAATCGTTACTATAAAAGGTAAAGAATTAGCAAACATACCTTTTCCTCTTACTTCCTTGACACTGCTGATTTTATTAGTACCTTATTTTAATGTTGCCAAGCTTTATAACCTTCACAGCCTTTTCTCTAACTGTGATTCCCACTGTGGTCAATTTTTTTTCTATTTTAAAACACACCATCAGCATTTCTTTTCCCTTGGCATTGCATTTATATTTGCTTTACTTTGGTTTATTGCTATTTATATTCGTTTTATTATTCTAATAATTTTCTTCATGAAGGACTCGCAGTGTTAGATTTCCTGAATTCTTGCATCTTTCAAAATATTTCTTGGTTGCGTGTGTACTCGGAGAATGCCTTGGCCAGGCACCCAATTAATGAATATGCCATCTTCTCCCTCAGAACTTTATAGGTACCGCACTATTGTCTACGAGTATGAAATGTTGCTTGGGTAATGCTGAGCTCAACAAGAACCTCCCTGAATCCCTCCCAAGCACACAATTACACACTCCATAAGCCTGTCTGTAACTTTCTCTTCCTGCCTCGATGCCCACCTGAGTTTTCCCTCTTTAAATATTTATAGTTTGATGATTACTCTGGAGATTACAGCATCTGTCTTTGACTTATCAAAGTCTGATGTTATTTGAAACTATTATCCTTTTCCTGGACAATGTTAAAAAAATGTGCCTCCATTTCACCTTCTTTCGGTTTGTATGCGATTGTTGTGCATTTTTATAGACTCTATGTTTTAAACACAATACTAATAATTATTACGAATAAAACACAATTAACAATAGTGATTATTTTTATTGTTATTGTTATCATCAATGTTTATTCATTTTGAGGAGAGAGGCAGAGAGTAAGAGAGAGAGAATCCCAAGCTGGCTCTGTCAGCCCAGAGCCTGATGTGGGGCTCGAACTCAAGAATGATGAGACCATGACCTGAGCCGAAATCAAGAGCCGAGCACTTAACTGACGGAGCCACCCAGGTACCCTTGTTACCATTATTTTATACAGAGAGTATTCATTTTGGTTGGTTTCCATTGATTATTTCTATTTTTAAAAAATATTTATTTTTGAGAGAGAGACAGACAAAGCATGAGTGGTGGAGAGGGGCAGAGAGAGCGGGAGACACAGAATCCGAAGCAGGCTCCAGGCTCTGAGCTGTCAGCACAGAGCCCAACATGGGGCTTGAACCCACGAACAGTGAGATCATGACCTGAGCTGAAGTCAGATGCGTAACTGACTGAGCCACTCGGGCGCCCCAGACTGCTGATAGGGTTTTGAGCCTCCTCCTTCTCTCTTTCCTTTCGGCCCACATCTGGAGAAGATGATAAGAAAGCCTCGGGGCTCCCTCCTTGGGTGACAGTGGGACATCCAAGCCACAGGAGTCCCTGCCCACAGGAGGGGACCCTCACCCGCGCCCTACCTCCTCGCCACGGTGGCACCGTGGCTCTCTGATGTCTTCTCAGGCTTGCTGGAGAAGCCTGTCGTGCTTTCCACGGACACCTCGATTAGGTCAGCAGTCCACCTTCCCACAGCCTCTGGGGATCTTCGGTCCCCACATCTGAACTGTACTTTGGCTGCGGGCCCATATGGCCCTTCAGAGGACCATAACACTGACTTCATCAAGTTTACCATGGGGTATTTAATTGTTCTTTTTATTTATCTTTTATTTTTTTTTGCTCTGCGTAGGCCTTTTTTGAACCTATAGCTCGATGCTTTTATCATCAGTTTTGAAAACTTCTCAGCCATCATCTCGCCAAGTATCGCTCCTTGCAAATTCCCTGTAACCTCTCCTTTGGGATTTCATCATGTGTCAGTCTTCCTCACTTCTGTTTGACTCTCTCTCTGTATTTTCATCCTTTTCTCTCCCATGTTTCACTTCAGACATTTCTTCTGATCTCGTTTCCAGTTCAATAATTCTTTTTCACCAGTGTCTAAACCTGAACGTTAAGTTCTCGATTTTGCCAAATGAATTTTTCAGTGTAAGAATTTTGATTTAGTTCTGTTTTATCACTTCTAGTTTTCTTCCCCGACCCTCAATCTTGTGTTTCATCCCCTTGAATATCTCGGGATGGTTATTTTGAAGTTCGTGTGTGGGAACTTGATGGCCGTAAACCCCTGTCGGCTGTTTCGAGTACTTCTTGTTTCTCTTGGTTTCTGTTTAGCTTTCTTGCTTCATTTATGTGTGCTTTAAATTCGAGTGTGCCCAGTGGGAGAACTGGCCCAAATTACCTAGTCTGCAGAAGTGGAATGCCGAGTCTCTGATTTATTTTGTCTTCATCCCTAATGCTCAGTGACTTCATCAGAATTGAACTTGCTGATAAATATTTGCAGTCAATGCCCTCACCCCAATATTCCTCAGGATGTAATATTTCTTTATTCCAAGCAAGTTTACTTCTACTATTATTATATACCATTCAATATACACACACATACAAAGGTATAAAATGGTTCTATTATATATTATCTATATTATAATTGTTAATAATATTACTCAATAATATATATTAATACTAGTGGAAGTGTACTCTATATAAAGCATACGTGGAAAGTAAACTGATAAATATTTCATTTATTTTTTCTTTCTCAGAATGTTAATTATGTATATATTGATTCTTCTTTGTTTTTTATTTTATTATTCCCTTAATGATCCTTTAAATATCTGCTGTTTTTCTTACTGTTTGAATGATTACCCAAGGGTAATTACCCTTGTCACCCAGGGACCTGGCTATGTTTTTTTTTTTTAATTTTATTTTTTTATTTTTTAAAATTTACATCCAAATTAGTTAGCATATAGTGCGACAATGATTTCAGGAGTAGATTCCTTAGTGCCCCTGACCCATTTAGCCCATCCCTCCTCCCACAACCCCTCCAGGAACCCTCAGTTTGTTCTCCATATTTATGAGTCATTTCTGTTTTGTCCCCCTTCCTGTTTTTATATTATTTTTGTTTCCTTTCCCTTATGTTCATCTGTTTTGTCTCTTAAAGTCCTCATGTGAGTGAAGTCATATGATATTTCTCTTTCTCTGACTAATTTCACAAAGCATAGTACCCTCCAGTTCCATCCACATAGTTGCAAATGGCAAGATTTCATTTTTTTTGATTGCCGAGTAATACTGCATTGTATATATATACCACATCTTCTTTATCCATTCATCCATCGATGGACATTTGGGCTCTTTCCATACTTTGGCTATTATTGAAAGTGCTGCTATAAACATGGGGGTGCATGTGTCCCTTCGAAAAGCACACCTGTATCCCTTAGATAAATGCCTAGTAGTGCAATTGCTGGGTCGTAGGGTAGTTCTATTTTTAGTTGTTTGAAGAACCTCCACACTGTTTTCCAGAGTGGCTGCACCACCTTGCATTCCCATATGTTTTTAGTTATAGATATTCAATAGCTTTCTGCTTCTGATAGGACTTGAATCTCTGTACTGTTTTCATTTCTCTTTTCCATTTCTATTGGTGTTTTACCAGCTCACTTTATCACTCCTTCTATTATCTTACAATCTCTTTTGATGCTTTAAAAAAAATTTTTTTTAATGTTCATTCATCTTTGAGAGAGAGAGAGAGAGAGAGAGAGAGAGAGAGCACAAGCGGTTGAGGGTCAGAGAGAAAGGGAGACACAGAATCAGAACCAGACTCCAGGCTCCGAGTTGTCAGCATAGAGCCCAATGTGGGGCTCCAACCCACGAACCTGAGATCATGACTTGAGCTGATGTTAGACACGTAGCCGACTAAGCCACCCAGGCACCCCTTTTTTGATGCTTTTTGAACACTTAGTTTTCTTTTTGAGATCCTTTTCCATTTATTAAAACATTTTTTAAATGTTTATTTATTTTTGAGAGAGAGAGAGAGAGAGAGAACAAGCTGGGGAGGGGCAGAGAGAGAGGGAGACACAGAATCTGAAGCAGGCTTCAAGCACTGAGCTGTCGGCACAGAGCCCATTATGGGGCTTGAACCCATGAACCATGAGATCATGATCTGAGCTGAAGTTGGACGCTTAACCGACTGAGCCGCCCAAGCACCCCTTGAGATCCTTTGTAAAAAGAAAGTTCCATGTAATTCTTTGAGACTCTGAAGAATCATTTGCATGGCTCTTCTCTTTTTTTATGTATGCTTTTGTGTTGTGTTGTTCCTCCCCCCCCCCTTTTTTTTCTAGTTTGTTTGCTTTATGTGTGAATCTAGTCCCTTTTCATTTATGGCTCATCTTTTTGTGAGGTCAGCTAGTTCTTGTATGATCAGAAACTTGTAGTAAGGGTTGAGCCAAAGATGTCTATGGCTTAGATTCAGGATTTGTGGCTTTGAACATGATGTAATTTAATCTGTCCTCTGCATTCTCCTGGGTTTAAATTTTTTTATATTTATTTATTTTTGAGAGACAGAGTGAGACAAAGTGAGAGTGAGGGAGGAGCAGAGAGAGAGGGAGACACAGGATCGGAAGCAGGCTCCAGGCTCTGAGCCATCAGCACAGAGCCGATGCGGGGCTCAAACCCACAGACCGTGAGATCATGACCTGAGCCAAAGTTGGACACTCAACTGATTGAGCTACCCAGGCGCCCCTGCATTCCCCTGGGTTTAGTTCTTCCCTTGGTTGTTGGAGGTCAATAGCTAGTGTGGAACAGAGCAAGTCCCTTTCATTCGCTGATTTCCTGGGACATCGTCTGGCCGTTGTTTTCTTCCTACCTGCTTTCTCTCTCGTTCTCTCTCTCAATTACTTACTGACTAATCAGTTAATTACTGAAATATAGTTGACACACAGTGTTATATTAGTTTCAGGTGTACAACACAGTGGTTCAACAATTGTATACATTACTCAGTGCTCATCAGGATAAGTGTCGTCACCATCTGTCACCATACAATGTTATTGTAATATTATCGACTATATTCCCTATGCTGTACTTTTCATCCCTGTGACTTGCTTACTTTAAAACTGGAAGTTGAATTCTCTTAACCCTCTTCACCTATTTTTTTTCCACCCTGCCCGCCCACCCTTCTGGTAACCACCAGTTTGTTCTCTGTATTTAAGAGTCTGTTTGTTTTGTTTTTTAGATTCTGTGTATAACTGAAGTCATATGATATTCATCTTTCTCTGACTTATTTCACTCAGCAAAATACCTTCTGGGTCCATTGATGTTGTTGCAAATGGCAAGATTCCATTCCTTTTTATGGATGAGTAATTATCTATCTATCTATCATCATCATCATCATCATCATCTATCTAATCTATATAGTTGATTCATCTATTGATAAACACTTGGGTTGTTTCTATATCTTGGCTACTGTTGATAATGCTGCAATAACCATAGGGGGCATATATCTTTTCAAATTAGCATTTTCATTTTTTTTTAATAAATACCCAGCAGTGAAATTACTGCATCATATGTTATTTGTATTTTTAGTTATGTGGAGGACCTCCTTACTGTTTTCCACAGTGGTTGCACCAATTTGTATTGCCACCAGCAGTGTGTGAGTTTTCATTTTTCTCCTTTCTCCCTTTTCACCACATCTTTGCCCACATTTATTATTTCTTTACTTTAAAAAAATTTTTTTTTAATGTTTCTATATTTTTGAGAGAGACAGAGCATGGGCAGGGGAGGGGCAGAGAGAGAGGGAGACACAGAATCCAAAGCAGGCTCCAGGCTCTGAGCTATCGGCCCAAGCCTGATGCGGGGCTCAAACTCATAAACTGCGAGATCATGACCTGAGCTGAAGTTGGACGCTCAACTCACTGAGCCACCCAGGTGCCCATCTTTTCTTTTTAATACTAGCTAGCCATTTTGACTGATGTGAGGGCCTATCTCATTGTGGTTTTTAAATTTATTTAATTTTATTAAAATTTATTTTGGGGGTGCCTGGGTGGCTCAGTCAGTTAAGCGTCCAACTTCACCTGGAGTCATGATCTCATGGTTCGTTCAAGTCCCACATCTGGCTGTCTGTTGTCAGTGCAGAGCCTGCTTCAGATCTTCTGTCCCCCTGTCTGTCTGCCCCTCCTTTGCTCGTGCTCTCTCTCACTCTCTCAAAATAAATAAACATTAATTTTTTTTTGGTGGGGGGCACCTGGGTGGCTCTGTTGGTTCAGCATCTGCCTCTTGATTTTGGCTCAGGGTTGTGAGACTGACTCCCGGGTCAGGCTCCATGCTGGGTGTGGGGTCTGCTTAAGCTCCTCCCTCTCTCCCTCTTCCTCTCATGCTCTCGCTCTCCAGAAACCCAAAAATTGTTATTTATTTTCATTGCTTTTTAAGTTTTTATTTTAATCGCTCTGTGCTCATCACTACAAGCGCACTCTTTAATTCCCGTTACCTGTTTAACCTGTCCTCCCAACCACCTCCCCTCTGGTAACCATCAGTTGGTTCTTTGTAGTTAAGAGTCTGGTTCTCTCTCTCTCTTTTTCCCCTTTGCTCGTTGGTTTTGTTTCTTAAATTCCACATATAAGTGAAATCGTATGGTATTTGTCTTTCTCTGACTGAATTATTTCACTTGGCATAATACTCTTTAGCGCCATCCAAGTTGTTGCAAGTGGCAAGATTTCACTCTTTTCTATGGATGAATAATGTTCCATTATATATATATATATATATATATATATATATATATATTCCATTATATGTGTGTATATATATATATATATACATATACATATATAGTATACATATACATATACATATACATACATATATATATATATATATATAGTCCATTATACATACACACACACACACACACACACACACACACACACACCCCACATCTTTATCCGTTTATCAGTTGATGGATACTTGGGCTGCTTTCATATCTTGGCTATTGTAAATAATGTTGCAATAAACATAAGGGTACATGTGTCCCTTTGAATTAGTATTTTTGTATCCTTTGGGTAAATACCCAGTAGTTCGATTGCTGGATTATAGGGTTGTTCTATTTTTAAGTTTTTGAGGAACCTCCATACCATTTTCCACAATGACTGCCCCAGCTTGCAATCCCATCAACAGTGCACAAGGGTTCCTTTTTCTCAACATCCTGGCCAACATTTGTTGTTTCTTGTGCTTTTGATTTTAGCCATTCTGACAGGTGTGAGGTGATATCTCATTGTAGTTTTGATTTGCATTTCCTTGATGATGAATGATACTGAGCATCTCTCTGTGTGCCTGTTGGCCATCTGGCCAGGCTTGAAAAGAGAGAATCGGTGTGCTGTTGCTGCAATGTCTAGGATTACAATTTAGGCAGCATCTAGGGTCTAGGCAGGAGCGTAGTCCAAATCTAAAGGCAGAGGTTTATTTCCTGGGCTGGTGACCAGGTGCAACTGATGGGTGTTCTATCACAGGCCTCGGCCAGTATCTCAGGGTTGGGTTTATACTGGAGTTCTGCACGACACAGGAGCTCCTGCTGAGGGTTGAGGACCCTTGGGAAAATTCTTATTCAGGGCCAAATCAGCTCCTTGAGCTGACTTTTTTCTTATACCAGTCCTTCAAGGACCTATCCTGATTATTTTTCTCAATAATAGCCACTTCCTACTGCAGCTTTGGGTCTTCCTATTCCCAAAGATAGGTTGTGTGACATCAGTCTCTCTAGCTGTCCTGAACAAATGCTCAAACCTTTCCGTGTTAAGAGGCTTATTGTTTATTCCTCTGGAAAGAAGGTATCTCAGCATTAAGACAATAAGGGAGTGATAAATCCTATAGAACTTGAGGTTCTGATTACAGGGTTATAATGTCTAACTTCTTTCTGAGGCAGAATAATGGAGGCCTCTGGCCTTAGTGTATGTTAGTGTATTGGGTAAGAAGCTGGGATCTAGGTTCTACTACTTACCAATTGTATGATTCAGGTAGAGTATTTAGCCTTGGCTCTTTGTTTTCATCCTTGTTAAATGGGTGTGATAATAGTAACTACATCCTGGGATTATTGTAAGGATTAAATGAGCTTGTATTGTAAAGGAGGTCAGTCTTGCCTGGTACATAATAGGTGTTCAATGTACATTTGCTATTACTAGGTTTCTGGCTTTTCTTCTTACACATGGAATCCTCACATCTCCCACTCTTCTTAGAAAGGTCATCATGGAGAAGAGTCCTGGTAGAGGAATAGTTCTCATATGGGCTCTTCACTGAGGGAACTCTCCCCCATGAGGGTACTTCTCCTATGGGGATCCTAAAACAAGGAGAACTCCTCCTCCCCCAAACCCTTTCCTATCAGGATCCTTCCCTATAAGGACATTTATTCATGAGGACCTTTTCCCTTTAAGGACCCTTGCTTCATGAGGATTCTTCACATGAGGACCTTTCTTCCATGAGGGTCGTACCCCTAAAAAAGCCCTTTTCCCACGAGGACCTGTTCCATACAAGTACTAATCCTCCTAAGAGGACATATTCCCCGTTAAATATTGCCTCCATGAGGACCTTTCTCCATGAGGATCTGTACCTCAAGAAGACTGTTCCTCTCTCAGAACTCTTGCTTCTCAAAGACTCTTACCCTGAAGTGGCCTCAAGAGACCCCTTGGAAAAATTAGCACCTAACTTTTGAACAATTTCACTTCCTGAGACCCTCCGGCCCGGTTATTAGAACTCAGTCCTTGGCCAAAAATGGCCTCTCTTGACATTGTGCACAATTGGCTGAGGGCCTTCTCTTTGTTTTGGTTATACATCTCGCTTTTGGGAGAGGACCAGTGGTGGCAGGTTGGCATGGACCAGGCCCTTAGTATGTTGATGACCCTGATTATTTTCCTCCAGCTCAGTGCACAGTGACAGGAAATGGGGTGTGTAGGCCACATGCCTATTAGCTCGGGATGCTCTGACAGCAGACTTGCTTGTGGGACATCACAGTGGTAGGGCAATAACAGGCTAAGCATTCTTCTGCAGGAAGGTACATGGCATGGGTTCTATGATCTTTGTTCTTGCGGAACGAATCATCTAGGGGAACTAGAAGAGTAAATTATGGAATATAAACAAAGTGGAATGAACAGGTACTGAATTCAATTCAACATTGCCTTGTTCAGTTGCACTCGATTTACTCTATTGCTTCAAATCGTGGTAATTTTAAAAGAAAAGCATAGCATCCCAAAGAGAGAAACCAGCATCTCTCAAGACCCAGGGCATTGAAAGAAGGCCAGCATGCAGGCCTTTATTTCTGGAAAAATCTGGCAGGCCCTAGTGCCAGGAATACATAATTGGTAAAGAGAAATCATGGGAGATGAGGTTAGAGAAGCATTTTAGTCTCAGATGCTGAGAGCCTGTGCTAAGGACTTTTGATGAGATTCTGTAAGCAGTGAGAATCCAGAACAGGTCCTCAGGAAGAGACTGATCCAAATCCCTTGGGAGAAAGAGAAATATATTGGCCGTGTGCAGAATTAGAAATGTGAGAGGCTGAAAGAAAGGAGTGCATCAAAGTGCCATTGTAGGAAGCCAGGTCCCAAATGCTAAAGGCCTGATGTAGGGGTAGGAATGGAGGAGACAGATATGGAACCTTGATTAATTCCTCCTCAGTGATTAGAAGAATGAGATAGAGGCAAATCAAAGATGGCTCAACATTTCCAGCACCGGTGATTTGGAAATTAAGAATGAGTCTTACCAAATGAAGTCTCATATGGCTACCAAGACCATCAGGGGCGAACATCTTTGATCGTAGAATAATGTGAAGGGTGTGTAGGGTGGTGATGAGAACACTGGGTGGGAAATGGAACATGCACATCATACTTGTGCCTCTTCCACAAACTGGCTACACAACTGAGAATACAGCTGTTAGCCTCTTTTGGCTTCAGTCTCTTCAATGTTAATGTGCATGGCTTGCTGAGTTTTTCAAGTGGCAATAGTCTGCTTTGAAGATCTGCACATTTCTCCGTCCTCCTGAAAGTGCACATTACACTTTGTTTTTCTTCTGATTGCTTGCATGTCCAGAACAGAGGAAAGACACCTGGATGAAGCATATTCACAGACTTCGCAATTCCTGTAAGGGGATCCCAGAGCCCTAAAGCTTCTCCCAGGTTCCTTTGAGGTCTCTCAGCCCAGGGACTGCCACCACATGTCTTCCCTCTTGTCCACATTTTCAGCAGGTGTGTGTGGGTGGAGCTCAAAGTTAAAAGAAACTCAAGTAAACTCAAACATCTTTTTTTGCCACTTGCTGTTCAGTTGAAGCGCTTAAATTGTCAGTATTTTTCTTAGTGGTTAAACAGAACTAAAAACAAAGACAGCAGCCGTTAATAACCACACTATGCCTCCTACTTTCACCTCTAAATCAACCTCCCAACAGACATAGCAGCAATGTGGTAAGAATTACCTATATACGTAAAGTACCCCGAGTGTAATATTCACAGTGTAATCCTCATTGGCAAGGATTCCAAAGTTGAATCACATGCAAACAAAGGGGTTATAACACAGATGAGCTGTTTTGAGCACGCATTTCAACACTTGTAGCTTCAATACCTTAAATAAAAAAAGACTTGCTTCCAGAGCCAGGACAAGACGTAGAGAGGAGTACTCAATACTGTCACATTGGGAAAGTCAATTCATTTAGTGTTATCTACTTACAATATTCCATAGTTATTGAGTTGCTGGTGACCTTGGAGATACGAAGCAGCACTCTAGAAAGAAAGGATGTCTGTTTACCAAAAGTCTCAGATAAGAGATCATTTTGCCACCCCATGTGATTGAGGAATTTTCCGTTGCATTGCATTGGAACTCACAGAAATATCTGCATACCGGAGTGGATTGAACCCATGATAATGAAACAGAATAATGAATTTCTCCCAGCATCTGTGCTAGATATCTGTCTGAGTCCACATGACTGATTCTTGCAGTTTTCCACATTTCCATGGATATGACCCAATAACGAAGAAATCCCTATGTCATGACTGTGAAGTAGGAAATGGTGTTATCTTAAAACTTTAAGGATTTTTGACAAGAAATGGTAGAGATTAGAAGGAAGAACTGGTAAGTTCTCATTCTCTCTATTGAGAGGAATAACCTGTCTAAGAAGTTAAGAAGACCTCTGGCAACAAAATGAAACAAACAACTCAGTAAATTCCTCTTGTCTGAACTGTTAGGGTCTGCAGATGAGAACTGGTTATTGGCAATTGGTGTGTGTGTGTGGGGGAAATCTATGATCATATTAGATTTTCCAACCAACCTTGTGAGGAACAATCCAAAGAGGGCACCCTGAATGACCTGGAATGTAGATGATAAGCTGAAGGTCATGGAGACACTAGACTGGGGTTGGAGGTAGATATACGCCTGCGGGGGGGGGGGGGGCTCCTTCTGTTTGATTAGGTGGAAGGAGGGGGGAAGAGAGAAAGCACTCCAGGGATGGAGAGAATGTTTAGCCCAAAAGATATTTCTTCCCAAGTCTACCTTGTTTTGTCCATATTCACCAAAATACCCCATACAAAAGACTATTGTTTCTCAATAAGTTAAAACCTTTCCTTTTTCTCTTGCTATTTTCCTAAAAGTTTGAACACTAATATATTTGAACCATATAACCTTCAGCAGCACCTCAATCAACTCCTAAAGCTAAACATAGACTTCCTACTACCACATAAGAATGAGTAAACATTTTAAAACCTTCCCAATACATGTATATATAGAATCTGCAACTATTTCTAAATCTCTATCTATCTATCTATCTATCTATCTATCTATCTATCATCTGTATGTTTATAAAGTCAGTAATAAACAATGTAGGATACCAATATGGACAAATAGTTCTTTTTAAATAAATTTACTACTGTTAATAGATAAATCATAATAAAATTCAATGAAATCCAAGGGGGGTTAAGTCAATAAAATGTAAGCAGAGAATCATGAAAGAATTATCTTTCATGGACATAGGAGAGTTCTTAGAAGTAAAAAAAATATAGGAATATTTTAAAAATACTTAAAGAAGGATATCACATTATGACTTCTAGACTAACCCAAATAACTTACTGACTGCATATTTCATTTCCCACGAGCCTTCCTGAAAACTTGTCCAGATAACTTAGATAAAATATATACAATAAAAGGAAAAGGACTTCAGTGTTGTGAACACAGAAGGAAGATGTGTCCCAGTCCCTGGCCAGACAAATACCACAGAAGGTGAATGCTTGCCCTACCGATGGGATGGATGTGGTTTGATGATGTATCTGTCTGCTCCATGAGAACTCTGCTCTCTCTAGTCTGCAGAAACCAGGGAAGTGTGGATGCATTAATCAAATGCAGCAACCCCATTCTTGGTCTGCAGATTAGCCCTTTGTGTAAGACTTTCCTTCTCTGCTCTTGTGCATCAAAACAGGTCCAGATCTGCACTGGTTTTTTTGGCCTTAAGGATGTAACATCAGAAGCGAGAAATTGTTTTTTAACGACTTAGATCCTCCTAAGGATAATCAGAGGGGTGGGGTCTAATTATTCTTAACTTCTTTGTTTTTATAAGAAGACAAAGGTTGACTAATGATTAATATGATCATATAATTTATATTCCAAACCTGGACCCTTCTGGGAACGAAAATAGGAGCTATTAATAATTGTCCTAGGACAATGGGCAAAATGGGATTAAAGGGTCCATTCTTGTGATCAAAATAAAAACATAAATGTAGCTGGGGTTCAGTGATTTATTGCACGTTTAAAACTAAAACACGCTTAATAGCCAACACAGACATGGTCATATGATTTTTATTTTAATTCCCCCTGAGGGGGGGAAAGTACAATAGTCCATTGAAAAATGCCCAATACAGTCTTTTTATTTCTTTTTTTCTGATCCTCCCACGGTAAGATAATCATAAATAGAACTTAAATAAATCTATTATATAAAACAGTGAACACAAATGACCTTCACTGAAAGTAGATGTAGGACTCTGGTAGCTGTTGGAGGAATAATCCCGGAGCTTAGAGGAAAATGAAGATATTCAAACAGTCTGAGAAGAGATCAGCTAGGTAGGGAATAGACACAGGCTATGAACTACACTTGTAACAAGACTTAAAAGAAAGACAAAAAAAAGGTAGAACGTAAAAACAAAAATAAGGAGAAAAAAGGATAGATGAACATTTCCCTAAGATGGAAAACAAAACAAAAAATCCCACCAAAAAACATGAGTCGAGAGATAAGAAAATATTCACTAAGGGCCAGACTAGATGAATGAATAGAGATCCATTCCGAGATATGATCTAATGATACATTGGATTTTTAGGAGTAAAAAAAAAAAAAAATCCCAGTAAGTGTCCATGTAGGAAAAAAAAAATTATTCAACAAGTATTTGTCAATTACTGTGATGTGTTATCGTTCCAAATTTGCTACCCTGCCTATAAGAGGATTAATACGTTCCTGCTTGTTCTATATGACTTGACACACTTCCCTGTGGGAGCAATATGCCTCCCCATTGAAGTCAGCCTTGATCAGGTAACTTTCTTTGGCTAATGGAATATAAGCTGAGGTGTTATGTGCTGTATCTGAGTAAAATATTTAAAAGTGAGATTTATATGTGGCTCTGCCATTGTCTTTTCCTGTCTCCTGGGGGGGAAAAAAGTGTTCTGGATAGGATCTGCTCTATCAGCTTGGATTCTGGGATAAAAAAGATATAAAGAGAGCTGTGGCTGTGGGTAGGGCCTCAGCCTACCTGCAGCTGACATGTAATGTGATTGAGAAGTCGACTTTCATTGTTTAGAGCCATTAGGTTTATTTGTTCCAGCAACATAACCAAACAAAAGCTGACTGATAAAAGTGCCTATCCTATTCCAGTTTCTCTGCTTTGTGCTTGAAAGTTAGCCCCTCCCTGGATCCTTTCCTTCATGGAACTTACAGTTTAGTAGGTCATCCTATGAAACTTTAGATACTCAAAGATAATGGATCAATATTTACTGGGTTTTACGACAAAGGAAAAACGAATATATTCTCAAATATTTAAGAACTCAGAGAATATACCATTCCTATGTTCTTATGGAAAAGCATTTAGAGACATTCATAAGAGAGCCAAAATATGAATCAAGTGTGCTCTAAAGAATGGAGAAATTTGGTTTCAATAGGACTGGTGATGAGCACTGAAGATACAGAGCCAAGTCAGTTGACTAATTCATTCAATAGATACTTATTAAATTCAGATGACCTTATTTTCCCAAAGATTTTAAGAAAATCAACTCCAAAATTATTAGAACTAATAAAAGAGTTTCCTACAGTGGCTAATTACAAAAATATCCATACAAGACATCATTTGGCTTTTTGGTATCCTTGTGGATATAATTAGGAACAAGATCTCTGTCATCAAAGTAGCAAAATTATGTAATACCCAGGAATCCAGTTAACAAGAAATGCGATACAAAGAGAACCTTACTAAGGGATATAAAGTGAATGCGAAGATTTAGTACTTCCAGGGTATTCATTTTCCCCATATTAGCCTATGCATTTAATGTAAGGAAGAAATTGAGGTTCAGAGTCCTGAGTAACTTGCCTGAGGCTGCGATGCCCACAGAACGGAAGTCAAAATCTGAAGCTTGGTCTCTCAAACTGTGTTCCCCTCATGACTTTATATAGCACCAAACTACTAACAAGCAAAACATTTAAAAAATTTTTTTCCTTTTGGAGAGAGTCGGCAGGGGAGGGGCAGAGGGAGAGGGGTGGGTGGAGAGAGAATCTTAAGCAGGTTCCACACTCAGCACGGAGCCCGACTTGGAGCTCCATCCCGCGACCTTGAGATCATGACCTGAGCAGAAATCAAGAGTAGGACGTTTAACTGACTGAGCCTCCCCAGTGCCCCCAAATCTATGGTTTTGAGTAAATATAACTTGGGACACTCAAATTCTACCAGGAAAGTTGGTGTGTATGTCCCGGTGATGTGGGAGAATCGTTAGCACAATTCGGGCTTTCTGAATGGTTTCTTCTCCAATAGCTGCTTCTTGTACCGATAATCTGAAGTGCTCCATCCACCTGGGTGTCGGCAGCTTTGCTAAATAAATCAATAAAAAGGATCCTTAATCAAAGTTCCAAGTGGTACTTTGACTGGATCTCCAGACTCTAATGCCCCTTCCCTGATGGATCCCAGGGCAACCACCACCTCCTCGAGGGCTTTTGCTGATTTTTTGCCCTAGTTCTTAGCATTGCTGTTTGTCATATAGCTTCAGCAGCCCCTGCAGGTGGTGCGCCATCATCCTTGCCCGCTCTTGCCTGTGGTTGCTCTTGATCTTGTGGGATAACCTTGTCCTAATCTACGTGCTCACTCTCTGCATGGCCTCCGTGTATCTAAGTGGCCTTGGTTGTGTTCCAGTACTTTTTGATATTCTGGCCCCAGAGATCAGGGATCTGGACGCCTGGTGTTAGAAATCTGTTTTGTGCTTCTCAAACTGGAGAGCTTAGTTTTCACTGGTTTCATCTTGAGTTGAATGTAGCTCTCCCCTCACTCAATGTGGAGGCGGAGTTAGAAGAAAATATAAGTGAATATCTTTATCTCTCCCCTTCTTCTCCAATAGTTTTTTAACTGGACACGTGTCCCCACTTCCCTTGCATCTAAGTTTGCCCGCGTAATTAAGTGTTGGTGCATCGTGTAGACCTAGCTCATTCTCGCCCAGCACTGTCTCCTCAAGGTAAGATTCCTTCCCTTCTGAAACACTGCCTTGGAAGTAAACGTTGGTGTGCTGGATCCTTTCGGGCTGGAGAGCTGGCACCACAACGTCCACCTGTCCATTCTTTGCTGACATGTCGAGTCCGCCCTCTCCGAGATGAGCGTGTGCAGGAGCCGCTTCCTTGTCTGTCTGGGGCTTGTGCTACGTGAGTGTCTACCCTCTGATTTCTTTATTGGCTGTAGCCTTTGTGTCGACCACACTGCCCGGCTTCAGCGGACACTCAGGAGTTGTGTGCTGAGGTGCGATCACAATAGAGGACACCTTGGCAAAACTTGTCGTGCCCACTCCGTCTCTTTTCTTCATGTTCTATTGGTTCACAGAGACCTGCACCGGGGTCTACATCTCGGGTCAGGGCAAGTGTCATTGCCACTTCCTGGCTGGCTTGAAAAACCCTCCATGCTGTAGCTAACGATGGGGGCAAGGTCAGAATTCATCTTCAGACCATGAACAAAGCAGCAACAGCCACGTTCTGACCATATCCTATTGGGCTCAGTAAAGGAGGTCTTTATTATGGCTTCATTAACATACAGTCTGGCTTTGTGATTAGTAAATCATTCTCTGTATAATCCCATGCCATGCTGAATCTGATAAGTGTATCCCCCACTGAATAATAATGGTTGAGTGAGTTCTAAATTTTGAGACCTTTTAGAACATACGGTTTATTAACAAAGCAGCATAACCAAAGCTTACTTAATAATTAAAAGCAGGCGTCTGTATTTCAAATAAAAATTTAGCTGTTTTTAGGTACCCCTAGGTCAGTGCTTCCTCACTGGGTGAAACCCTACATCTTTAAAATGCTGTTCCCTACAATAGCTATCAAAACTTCTAGTTAAATGTAAAAGCCTGAGTCTTAGTCACTCTTGGACAAGCTTAAGCACCTAAAACTTGTGCATATGTAATTTCTTCTGTTCAAAGATCCACAGCTTTCATCAGATTTTAGAGGTCATTGACTTTAGACAGCCTAGCAACTGCTGTGGTGTTTACCAGAGCCACAGACACGAACAGAGCCTCACCCTGCCCCCCAGGACTCCTTCGGCAAAGGTCTCAGAAATCAGAGAAATGAAATTTTGGGGTCAGGTGATCTGGGTTTAATGGCTTCTGGGGTTAGTCATTTACATCGACAAGTCCTACCGAGAGAGAATTGGACCAAAAAGACCATGTCCAAAAAATAAGGAGTTAAGGCCCCTATCATTTTTCAACGGGTTTATGATGACACTTTCTAACGGCTTTTCTGCCTTCAGACTCCTCCCTTACTGTTGGGACTCTGCAGTCTTGCCAGAATGAATGTTTCAAAAGTCAACACCAAAAATGTTTCTGGGACTTAACATTTGGTTTTCCCGCCCTTTTTCAGGTACACCCTGTGGTCAAGGTGGTCTGTGTTCGCCTGTCAAACTCTTGAGCATGGACTTGAGTGCCCTCCAGCACTGGCCTGCCTGAGAAACCCATTCATCCTTCCACTCCCTGCCTAGTTCCTATCTTCCTTGGACACCTTTCAGCATACCCACAGACAGATGTAGGATGCATCAGCCCAGATCCCACAGTGCCTTGTACAAGTCTTAATTAGAGCTCTCATCAGATTTCTGTTATGGTTCATTGTCTGTCTCCCTTAGGACTCTATGACTGTTTTCTGTGCATCATTGTATCTTGAGCACATGAATGAGTGGAAAGATCACGGGGTAGTGAACTACACCTTATTTTGATTTCATTAAATCAGGATTTGTGGAATTTTGGGGGATTGACTAAATAGAGCTCCAGGAGGGGTGGGGCCTTTTCCCTTTTCCCCAGGGACAATTGCCATGCTTGAAACATCATAGGTACCTGAAAAAGAGCATGGTTCTCTGTCAGAATTGATGGAAGACATAAAATTGTAGTAAGATTCTTTGAGTACCAAAGATGAAAGTGTTTTCAAGCACTTTTATCCTTCCAAGACCTTAATTTTCTTAGTTACATCACTATTTGATTACATACAATACATATCAGTTCATCACAATACGTCTACAAGGCTTTATCGACATTCTTTTGATTCTTTTTCATAATTGGAAGTGATGCTTTATTATGTCTTGAAAAATGGTCTATATTTCAAGGGTTTTTTTTTTTAACGTATTTAGTTTTCTTTCATTATCTCCCTTATTCATTCGGAAATGACGAGGGCCTATGCTTCCCTGAAAAAAATTTTGAATCTGTCCTAAACTTTCACAAACTACTTTTAACTAAACTTCTCATATTTAGCTAAACACTAGTGTTGTATGATCATAGTTTAAAATCCTCTTTGCCCAATCAGGGCAGCTTTTGTGATAAGAATCATTTAGGGACATGAGTACGCACATTGAGTTGAACGTGGCCTATGAAGGAGCCACAATAGTAAGTCACATGCTTCCTTAGTATTTTCTCCTACCCCTCCTCATTATCGTCGCGAGTAATACGCTTAGGCTGTGCAGTGGTATCCACCAATCGGCTGCAAAATGAGAAAACTGTTTTCATTTATTCTGAAGGGGCTTATACTTTAATTGAGAAACCGCTGACAAATTGTAAGCAAGGGAGTGAGAAAAATCAGTGTTACATTTCTGGAATGGTTATCTGGCCATGACATCAGGTGGACTCCCATCAGGGCCGGCCGGAATCTGTTGTGCCTCCATAATGTGGCACAGGTCTTGCTCTGGCCCACCGGCCAACACCACCTCCCCTGTCTCCTCTCTCCACTTCTCTTCTTGAACATGTCAGCATTAAATGAACAGTTCGATATTTCCCCAAACATGTCATACCCTCTCTTCCTGGAATGCCCTTTTCTGCACTTGGCATTCAGGTTTATTTCACCTGTCACCTCTTGAGGGAGACCCCCGCTGACTTCCCCAGCCTGGGCGATATCCACCGCGGAGGTGGTCGCTTTCATCTATTCTGTCACACCATGTCACAGGCGTCTCTTGCTTGCCTTCTCCTTGGGGGACTGTAGCCCAGCCGAGGGCAGGAGACTCGTTCATGTGGCCAGCTCAGTGCTCGCTCGCGGTAGGTTCCATAAGCTAACTAGAGAATGAATGGCATGAGAGTCCAGGGAAGGCAGCCTGTCTGGATGCTAGAGAATTCGGACTTGACTTTGGAGACAGTGGGCATGTATGGACCACAGGCTGTCTGATTGTTCAGGGTGCAGTCATGATAGCCACCACTGACTAGATGTCATGCGCAATGTGGAAAAGAACATCAAAAGCCAGAAGCTTTGGCCTGCTTCAGAAGACTGCATGGGCTAGGAGTGGAAATAAGGGGGGAGAAATAACTTTAGGTAGAAAACAGTGCTTTTAGAGAAGTGGAATTGAATAAATAGTGCTGCAACCATTTAAGATAGGTTTGACTTTTTGGTACCCGAAGCTGCTTTCTTCTGTTGAACCTAAATTTTCAATGTGTAATTTTAAACACAGTTTGATACAAATTTTTCTTCTTTTCTGATTGTAGACTCCTGAATAAATGTGTTTGCTTTAAAGGGAGAAATAAAAATTTAAGAGAGTAAACAGTTGAAAAATTAAAATATGAATAATTTACATGCTGACTGTCAGTTATTTTGTTGATTGCTAAATTATGTGTTCATCGAATGCTGACTATGTTTAAAGATCTCCTTCAGTGTTATTAAGGGAAACACACTTTCGTACCTGACTTCTGTGTATAGACTTTATTTTTGTTTATATTGTTCCCACTATATTTTTTATTTTGTGAAAGAATAATGACTCTTATTTTATAAACATATATCTTTATTTCGAAAAATAAAAATGCAGTAAAATGGGGCATAAGAAAAGGAAAAAAGAATGATCTGAAACCCCATTACCTATGAACAACTGTTTTTGACACTTCGTAAACATAATTTCAGATATCGATATACATACAGATGGAAGGAGAGATAGAGAAAGAGATGGAGAGAGAGAGAGAGAGAGAGCACTAAAAGATTAGGTTCATAAAACACATGCTATTTTTACTGAAAATATTAAGACATAATCCTTCTTTAATTTAGTAGAGAGAAATTCACAATGAAATTAAAGGAACCAGTGATCTTACAATTCTCAAGTTGCTTGGACTGAGGTTTTTTTTTTTTTTTTTTTTACATTTTATTTCTTTTTGATAGAGAGAGACAGGGCACAAGTGGGGGAGGGGCAGAGAGAGACGGAGACACAGAATCTGAAGCAGGCTCCAGGCTCTGAGCTGTCAGCACAGAGCCCGACTCGGGGCTCGAACTCACAAACCTCGAGATTACGACCTGAGCCCAAGTCAGACGCTTAGCCGAATGAGCCACCCAGGCGCCCCTAGACTGAGTTTTATGTTTAAATGAATTCGGCACCAACCACCAGTCCTTGTTTTATGCTTCTCCTTTTCTTTTGTGTGTATTGATTGATTTCTTTGCTAGCAGAAATTTAGCCTACAGGAATTTTTGTAAGAGAGGCTCACAAGTGCTGGATTCTCTGAGTTACTGCATACTGTAGCATGTCTGATTATTGCTTTTATACTTTCTACTTGAAGGTATACTTGTAGAGTATTTTTCTCTCAGAACATTTGAAGTACTTGTCCTCTGTTTTCTGGCTTTGATAGTATTGCTTTGCATAAATCTGAGATCAACTCTTGTTTTTGTTGTTGTGGTTTTGTTTTCCTACTGCAGTGCTGGTTTGATATTTCCCTTTTAGCTATCGTGTTTTGAACTACAACTCACATCTAGAAAAATTCACAACATACAAAAGGAGACCTTATGTGCCCCTTACCCAGGTCAAGAAATAGAACATTGCTAGCATTCTCCTCCGCCTTCTCTGGTTTTGCAAAATTTTTACAAGAAAAGTGGCTTCTCAAGGAGGACTCACCTACAGGTATTTTGTTTTAATTTAATTAATTAATTTATTTTGAGAGAGAGAGGAGAGAGAGAAAGAGAGAGAGAGAGAGAGAGAGAGAGAGAGAGAGAGAAAGAGAGAGAGAGAGAGAGAAAGAGAGAGAGAGAGAATCCAAGTAGGCATTGTCAGCACAGAGCCCATCATAGCGGGGCTCAATCCCACAAACCATGAGATCGTGACCTGAGCTGAATTCGAGTCAGATGCTTAACCGACACTCAGGCACCCCTCTCACCTCCATGTATTTTTTACTTTTCCCAGAATTTGTGATAGTAATTCTTTCCTGCCATACTGCTTTTCAATGGCTACCAGAATATTTTTGAGAAGTATTATGTCCAGCTCTTCTGCTGTGAGTTGCCTTCAATGGAAGGGTTCTGAATTACATAGACCCCCATTACCAGAAGCTAACCTCCCCAAGATGACTCCGTAACCTTGTATTTCAATGATCTTGGATATGATTATGGTGTTCCTTGTTATTTCTTTGTATGTTTGTTTGTTTTGAGGGGAGGGAAAGTCATTGTGCTTTTCACTTGGAAATTCAGTTCATTATGTCTGGAAATGTTTCTTTCTTCTTCTGTTTCTTTAGATACTAAAGAATCTCTACAATGAATGTTAAAAACCAACATCTTATAGAAGTGTTGCACATATACAGAACAGTTATCAACTTTTAAGTGTATAATGTGATGAATTTTCACAAAATGAACACATCCATGTAACAAATACTCAGTTTAAGAAATTCGACCTTTCGGAAAGCCTGGCTTGTGACTCTACCTACTCCCCACCCTCTCTAAAATTGGCCACTATTTTAACTTCTAACATGATGGATTAGCTATATTTGATTGTAAACTTTGTACAAATGGAATTACATAGTATACGTTTTTTTGTTTTACCTTATTGGACTCAACAGTACGTAAACGAGTTCCATTCATGTTGCTGTTGTGTAGTTGTTTATTATGGGTACAGCATGGTACTCCATTGTGTGAGTATATTACAATTTATTAGCCTCTGTTTAATGGACTTTGGAATGTTTCAGGCTTGGGGCTATTGTGAGTGATGCTATTACAAACACTCTTGCACATGTCCTCTAGTGAACATGTTTATATGTTTCTTTTGTGTGCTTTCCTAAGAGTGGGGTTGCTAGGTCATAGAATAGACATGCGTGCAACTTTACAGATACTGTGAAGCAGTTTTCTAAAGTGGTTTTCCAATTTATACCCCCACCAAGAGCATATGCTATGAGATTTCCGGTTTTCCCACCATGTTACCTGCATGTGGTGGTCGTTCTTTTTCTCATTTTAGCCATTCTGGTGAATGGGTGTTCAACCAACTTTATTCATTTCTTTCCAGTTTGCGTTCTGGATTTCTAAGGACTGAAGTCTGTATCCCTTAGTACAAGACCCCTTTTTTTCTGGATCTCTGTTCTTCCATCCGTAACTTAAGCACTCCAGCCTGAATGCTGAAACAGTGGCTTATGCATTTCTAAGTGGCATGTTTCCCCTTTTCCCTATATATCTAAAATTTTCTTTATAGGTTTCTCGAATAGTTGTGTGTGTGTGTGTGTGTGTGTGTGTGTGTGTGTGTGTGTGTGTGATGATTAAGGATAATGATGTAGATTCCCTTCCAAGGAAACTCAACCTGTAGTTTCTGACTTCTTTTCCGAGACAACGTGGGGGAAACTGCAAGCAGCACCGTAGGTGGCACAGAGCACACAGAGCATTTTATTGGATCATTCTAGAAACACTAGAATCACACAGTATCATTAAATGAACTTTAGGTGAAATCTTTTCTTTGATTCAAATTTGACCTGAAAAAAATTGCTGGTGAGAGCAGAGTGTCAATGTTAGAGTTTGAATCCACACTGTTGTGAATGCCTCTCATTTTCTTTCTATGCCTCTTATAACATTGAGCGCTTTGATTTTCCGGATACTGAGGTGTATAGGGCTGTGCGCAGTGTCATTTTATACCTTCTTGTTAACCTTCGCTGAGGAGCTGTGTATACAAAACACAACTAAGCTATAGAGAGAGCCCATCTGAGGCTCCAAAGAACTGTATAAAGATTATCCTACAGCTCTTTCTCAAATGGAAAGAATGCTTCCCAAAGGTAAGCAATCAATCTTCTCCTTGGCACATCGGGGAGCCCTGGGGTTGCACAATGTCTGGAGATTGCTGTTTGATTGTTCCTTGGCTGAAAATGGCTCTGGCTATTTATATTTTCCTGCATTCATGTTACTTTCAAAGCCCAATCATTTCTGCTACTGCTACTGATCAGAGTAACAACAGAGTCTACCAAGTTTTTGCTTTTTTTTTTTTTACTTTTTTTTCTAAGTAGCAAAAGTTATATAGTGATCTAATTCATGCCAGTAACAAGGATTATTAGAGACTCAAGATTTCAGTAACAAGGATTATTAGTGACTCAAGATTTCATTCACAGAGGTTCCCTTTGAAGGTAATTTTGAATGATGGACTTTAAAGATGGGGAGGGCCCAGATCATAAATTGCCACTATCTTGATCTCTGTATGAAGGAAATGTCCCATTGTCTAGGACCAGAAAGGAGGTAAAACTTTTCATTAGCTATTTAGTTACTTGGATTCTAGTTCACTTTTACTTGACCTACTTATGTTGATCTATCTTGGCCCATTAGCCAAGATGGAGAGTGGGCTCCACAGAGAGACTGATGGGTTCACTGTAGACGTGTGCATTGGTCGCATCCTCATCGCAGGGGCATTGAGGTCGAAGTATCTGAGCCCTCTAACTGACGTGGGAGTGTTCCCCTGAAGTATCTATGCTAAATACCCACATGAGGAATTCTTATAAGTCTTAGAGACCTGAACCAGCAGTCTTTCTTCACACTCCTCAGAGGTGGGAATGGGGCGCCCGTTGGCCTGGCAGTCTAACCAGTCACAGGCGGCAGAATGGATGAGGAACGTGGCCAGGCGCATTTCCTATGTAGGCCCTTCTTCGTCAGGTGATATCTGTGTGTCCCATGAGTATCTCGGAAAACTGACCCACATGTTTCAAAGCTGAGAGAAAGTTGCATGTCAGGATTGCCCAGAGGCTGGAGTTCAAGGAAGCAAGGAGGGCTTTGTCTAGCTTTGAGTGAGCTCTGTGCGGCTTCAGGAGAGGGATGAGAACACAAACACCGGCAGCAGATCAGGCTTTGTGTGAAACATTTGTCTTGCCATCGTCTGCACTTTTGATGTATGGGGTTATTGTTCACGACCTCACTGGGGAAAGCACAAAAGACAGTGCGTCTTTGGCTACTTTCCCGGAAAAACACAACCCCTTCTTCCTCCAGGGCCTGTTAACCAGGCAGCATTAGGGACCACACATGTGACTTCCCATTCCTCTCTATTTTGTGAATGTGGGTGTAGGGGAGCCATGGAAATCTGCTGAGGGAGAAAGTAATGCATCTAAACCTCTTTAATGGGTTGGTTTTATTGTGCTTTGATGAGACCTGCATGGAGCACCTGTGCCTCATTCAGTCTTTGTTTATCATATTTCTCAGTTTTCATGTTGACTACATTGTGTCTATAATAGAACAGTTAAGAAAAAAGAGACTGATGTGTGACGTAGTTCTTGATAGAGTACTTGGGGGCCTTTTGGAACTGGGCCCTAGCGGAATGATAACATCCTCAGGCTGTCAAGAGCATGAAGCAGGTGAGATGGACCAGTGCCAATGCGGATCCTCTCTTAGATTGTCAGGCCACCTGTCAACAAGGTCATAGCAGACTCCAGGGGGGCAATGGCCCTCAGGAGGCCACAGGTGTGTGAGGATGGCTCTTTGCTTGTGATGCTCTCTCCCTAGATGCCCATTTCCATCTGAAATGTATTTAAGCATATTTTCCCCCCTGATACCCACGACCACAGGCTGATTGAGCAGGTGAGCCCAACTTGCAGACCATAATAAGCAGAAGAGAGGGTGCCTAAGAAATGCAAACGCCTCCTAATGAGGGCAGTGAATTACACTCACTTTCAAAAACCTGTGTGAATATCCCAGGGCTGTATTGAAATGTCCTGTAAAAGAGACATATTTTTATACTTGGCCGGAGAAAGAAAATCTCATAGTTGTTGTGGATCTATTTTTGAATAAGTGAGTGGAGAGCAAGTGTGTTGTAGCTTCTAGCCTCTCTACTGTCACGGGTAACTGGCCTCCTTCTCTCAGGAAGGAGAGAGAATTCCTTCACGGAATAGTGAATTCCCAAACAGCATGTTTCAGCAACACGTTTCAGAGAGCCCAGATTTTGCCTCTTCCCTTTGGCAGGGCATGATCTTTGCCACTCTTTCTAAAAGTAGAAGATTGATCCAGCTCAGTCATCAGGGGCAGGCGGTAGGCCAGGACCCTCTTGGGTCCCCAGCCCCGATGAATTAGGTAGCTCATTTGGAACAGCTGACAGTGGTACATGGAGAAGGGGGGAATATGTGGGGTTCAGGCAGTCCAGACAGGTAGCCAGCGTGAGCCTCTAAGTGTGAGGAAGTTATAACGAGATTCTGAAAGGAGTTGATAGGAATATCACAGCACTGTTACAAATTTGATTATTCAACGACTCAGGCAAGCCGTAATTGTTTACTCAGATATTACCATAGAGACCTATACGGACAAGGATATAAAGCAACACTGCAGTTTCTGGAAGCGTTACCCTGTCATTAAGTCTCACTTTCATCCTTTTATTTAAATTAGCTTTCGCTTGTCCTTCTGAATCTTTCGAGCTTGTCTCCCCGGGCTGCCCAGATACTTCTGCCTTCAGGGGAGGTATGATAGCACACCAGACTTTATGGGTTCTGGCTACAGATGTGGACCCTGTTGGTCTGCTGTGGTCACCTTTTGGTCTCCTCAGCTTCAGATGCACACATGTCACGTGCACATGCGCAACCACGCACATGCACATGCATGTGTGGGCATTCACGCACACAAAGACTCGTGTGTGCATTCCCATTCTGATTTTATTTTATTTTATTTTTAAAAAATTTTTAACGTTTATTTATTATTGAGACACAGAGATGAACGTGAGCGGGGGAGGGGCAGAGAGAGAGGGAGACACAGAATCTGAAACGGGCTCCAGGCTCTGAGCTGTCAGCACAGAGCCTGACGTGGGGCTCAAACTCGTGAACCGCGAGATCATGAGCTGAGCTGAAGTTGGATGCTTAGCTGACTGAGCCACCCAGGTTGCCCCCCACCCCCCATTCTGATTTTAATTGGTATTTCCCACATTGTAAAAATGACTTGCAGGATTAGAAAGGGAAAAGATAGGCACATTAGACCTGTGTGTCATGTACATGTGAAATACACTAGAATGACATGAAATCCAGCTCTATGGGTTTACCCGCAGGCACCCCTAAACAAAATTAAAGAATAAAGCTTACACACCTGTCAGAATGGCTAATGTAAAGAAGACCAGAAGCAACAAGTGTTGAGAGGATGTGGACAAAAGGGAACCCCTGTGCACTGTTGTTGGGAATGTAAATTGGTGCAGCCACTGTGGAAGACAGTATGGAGGTTTCTCAAAAAATTAAAAATAGAACTACCCTACGATCCAGTAATTCTACTATTGGGTATGTAGTCAAAGAAAATGAAAACACTAATTTGAAAAGATATATGAATGTCTATGTTTATTGCAGCATTATTTACAATAGCCAAGGCATGGGAGTAACCAAGTGTCCATCAATGAACAAATGGCTACAGATGTGGTATATATACATAATGGAATATTGATTAGATAGAAGAATGACTCTTACCATTCACTACAACGCAGATGGACCTAGAGGGTATTATGCCAGGTGAAATAAGTCAGAGAAAGACAAATACCATACGATTTCACTTAGGTGTAGAATCTAAAAAGCAAGCAAAACAAACAAGCAAACAAAATAGGAACAGACTCATAAATACAGAAAACAAACTGGTGTGGTTTCCCGAGTGGAGGGTGGGGGGATGGGCAAACTAAGTGAAGGGGATTAAGAGGTACAGACTTCCAGTTATAAAATAAATAAGTCACAGAGATGAAAAGTACAGCCTGAGAAATGTAGTCAGTAATATTGTGATAACTTTGTATGGTTATGATTGTCACTACACTTTTCATAGTGAACATTGTGTGATGTATAGAATTGTCAAATCACTACGTTGTATACCTAAAGCTAATATAACGTTGCATGACAACTATAATTCAATTAAAAGCAAAACAAAGCATGGGGCGCCTGGGTGGCTCAGTCGGTTAGGAGTCCAACTTCGCCTCAGGTCATGATCTCGCGGTTTGTGAGTTCGAGCCCCGCCTCGGGCTCTGTGCTGATGGCTCAGAGCCGGAGCCTGCATCGGATTCTGTGTCTCCCTCTCTCTCTGCCCCTCCCCTGCTCACGCTCTGTCTCTCTCTGCCTCAAAAATAAATAAAACATTAAAAAAACACACCAAAAAAAAAAAAAAAAACAAAAACCAAAGCAAAAGCTTAAAAAATGAAGGGATGAAGATATACTTACATGTAATTTTATTTTATTGTTATTTTTTAAAATGCTTACTTATTTATTTTTCAGAGAAATAGCACAAGCGGGGAGAGGGGCAGAGAGAGAGGGAGCTCTGAGCCCAAAGCGGGACTTGATCCCATGAACCATAAGACCATGACCTGAGCCGAAATCAAGATTCTGTTGCTTAACCGACTGAGCCACCCAGGCACCCCACTTACATGTAATTTTAAACAGAAGGAATCAGTGTTGCCATCAGGAGAAGTAAAATTACGTGAAAATATTGAATTGCCAAAGGAAAAAGTTTAAATTGCTAATGCTAAAGTACAAATAAAAATATAATAATCATAAAACTTTAGGTAAAGAATTACAAAATGTACAAATTAAAAAAGGGAGAGGTTAAAAACTCAAGGAAATAGCAGGAAGCAATATTTTAAATATTGAGTAGGTAACAGAATGTAGAAAAAAATCAATAATGAGGTTGTTGGACTTTATGTTGCATTTAGAATTGTGTCCTATCCAAGGTAAAAGTGAATGAAAATATGAATAGAAATTAATATGTATGAAAATAGTATAAGTGATAAACACTAGATCGATCTATCTATCTATATATCTATCTTTCTTTCGAATCAAACTCAGTAAGAGACAAAGCTCTCATTAAGGTGATCAGGGAATTAAAAAGAAATAACTATACACTTTAAAAGGAATGATCAAAGAAATGCAATTAATAGTTATTTATGTATGTTCATATACATCTATCAGAAAAAGTAGAATTCTATAGCAATACATACCAATACAGATAAATACATGGATGAGAGAATAATTTTATGGGATAATATAAAAAGCAACAGATTATAGGAGAAATATGGAAAAACTGAATAGAACCTGAAAGACATTATGAAAAACATCTAAAAATAACCCCTGGAAAGATGTCAGACCCATATGGTTTGAGGAGTGAGCTCTTTCAAACAATTTTAGAACAAAAATTCTTGTGCCACTTGAAAATTTAAGCACAAAAAGACAAGTTTCTCCTTTCTTTTACTTCTAACAACACAAGACGAATCTCTCTTAGAAATAGAAATGCAAAATGCTAACCACATGATGGCCGCATGAAATCAAATATATTACAGAAATCATGTTCTTTGAATAAGTAGGTTTTATTCCAGGAATATAATGCTGGCTCATTGATAAAAATATATGTTACGATCATCCATTACATTAGTAACAGAGAAAGGTATGACTATTCTTGATTTAAAGTTATAGTAAAATTTGGGCACTGGGGCGGCTCAGTCTGTTGAGCATCTGACTCATGATTTTGGCTTATTCCAGGGTCATGAGATCCAGCCCCGTGTAAGGCTCTATGCTGACTGGAGAGCCTGCTTGGGACATTCTGTCTCTCTCTCTCTCTCTCTCTCTCTCTCTCTCTCTCTCTCTCTCTTTCTCTTTCTCTCTCTCTCTCTCTCTCACTCTTTCTCTGCCTCTCCCCCATTTGTGCTTTCTCTCTCAAAAACAAAACAAAACAAAACAAAATAAAGTTATAGTGACATAGGACTCGTAGAATAGTTCTTGAATGTAATAAATACATATGTGATCAAAACATATGCATCATGCTTAAAATGCAAACTTTAGAGCCATTCTCATTCCAAGTGAAGATTGTCTGCTCTCACTGCTTTAGTTGATCCGTATATAAGAAAGTGCTTTAAATTAACAGGGTAAAGCATAGACATTTGTTGATATTATCTGGAAAACTGACTGTGAAGAAAAAACGTCCCAGGGAACGAAATTATGGAGGATCAAAAGCCTTTTGTAAGCATAACTTGTAAGAAGACAAAGGATGTCAAGGTGAAAAAAATTAAACTGTTAGCATACATGGAAAATATAATCACATATTTATGTTGGTTTGGAGTAAAGAAGAACTTGATGGCCATGATGGAAATCATAAAGGAAAATCTGAAAGGAAATAAATACACCTTAAATTAAAAGAAAAAAGAAAAAAGAAAAGAAAAAAATAAAAAATCTTCAAATACGACAGGTACAAGGTTAAGATCTTTTATTTAAGGCATTTTCATTTTAATCTAATTGTTGAAGAGCTCTTACAAATCAGTAAATAGATAAATATCCTTAAAAAAACAGGAAGTCTACAGAGAATGAAGCACAAGTTGTCAGGACACAGAAAACAACAATGACTTCTCACTAATATTATTAGCGAAGCAACATTTGGTTTTGGGAATGGTGACCGAGTGAATGAAAGATAATCAGTTAACTCAAGGCAGTTGACAGACTGGTAATTCAGATGCAGCCTCTGGAATAGAACTATGTGAGTTAAAACCCTTCTCTACCACTAACTGCTAATCCCAGTCTACTTCTCAGGGCTCAGTGCTACCATTTATAGATCATCAGGGGTAGACTTTAGGTGACTACTGATTGGTGTGAATGTGAAAGCCACGCCCACCGGAAACTTATAGAAGCCATCTAAGCATTGTATCTGTCCATCCCTCTATCTATGTATCTATATCTGTCACGCACCATTTATATCTTTCTTCCTAATTATATTTTTATCTCTCTATCTTAAGAAAGCCTGAGTAGGTGGAGAGAGAGAAAGGAGAGACAGAGAATTCGGTTCAAAGATAGTGCAGTAGTTAAAACTTGTGCAACTTTATGTCGATATTTTTACAAAGAATAGTTAAGCCAAAATACATAACATCAGAATCGAATGAATAAAGCTTGATTTAAAAACATGACAAATAGCGTCATGAAGGCAGTTTGTCGGCCAGTGGTTGTTTGTCCAGGCAATCCATGCTCACTCCCACGGTAGACAACCCCTGAAATCTCAGTAGCTCAGCCAGATGAAAGTTTATTTTTCACTCATGTCACAGCTAGATGTAGCCACGCTATCTGGAATGTATGGCCTCTAAGGTTGCCATAGTAAGGGAAGAAAGCATGTTGGAGGATTACTCTGGACTTTCTAATGTCTTGTATCATTTTTTCGCCCCATTCCTTTGGTTAGAACTTAGCCATATAGCCTGACCTAACTGCAAAGGAGACTGGGAAAGGTAGAGAAGCCCGTGAAGGCCTGATGAGCATGATTGGTCTCTGCCTTTGCTAGAGTGCGAACAGACCCAGCGTCTTCAACATGATACAGTTGCTCTGTGGACTTTTTGGAACCCTCTTCAGAGTTTCTTCCGTTGTAGTATCAAACTCACTCCTCCATTTTTGTAAGATATTGTCGATCTGGAATAATGTTAACGATAATAGTAGTAGGAACAATAATAATACCAGAGCATATCTACATTCTAGATCAGAGTATTAACAAAAAGAAAAAGTCTGCTTTCCAATTCTTGTCTAAAGGTTACTTGAAATAGGGAGTATATGGAAATGGGTATGTGGGAGTTCTTGAAAATTTTATAATTCTTGGATCAAGCAAGACAAAATACATGCTCTGTAGAGCCTCTGTATTATTTTCTCCTCTACCCCTTCATTACCTCTCTCTTTCTCTCTCTCCCTTCCCCTCCCCCCACCCCCGACTGTTTTGAGAGGACTGCCCTTGGGTTTCATGCCCGAGGGTCCTAATGAAACCAATCACTGCATATGTAATTGGGCTACTATGCACACTATCTCTCAGTGGTCCATATGTGGAATTTAAGTGAGAAATTTCTTTCAATACTGAGTTAAAAAAATTTTTTAACGTTTATTTTTGAGAGACAGAGCATGAGTAGGGGTGGTGCAGAGAGAGAGGAAGATACAGAATGCGAAGCAGGCTCCAGGCTCTGAGCTGTCAGCACAGAGCCTGACCTGTGGCTCGAACTTGTGAACCCCGAGATCATGACCTGAGCTGAAGTTGGACGCTTAAACTGACTGAGCCACCCAGGCTCCCCCAATACTGAGTTTTAAGAAAAGCTTGACTTATTTTGAAGGATGCTGTATTTTACTCATTTATTTCTTTTTCTTCCTGCTTTATCTTTTGCTTTGACAACTAGGAAGCTCAAATTGTTGGTCCGACTAGCACAACTAGGACATTAAGGACTACAAATTACTGCACCACCTTCTCTCCCATGCTGGTCTTTTATTTAGATATGTTTCTGAGTTCTGAATTTTTGTTTTTATTTCTCTTTTAGTATTGTGATATGGGTTTTAAAGTCACCTTGAATCCTAGTGCTAACTTTGCCCTGGGGAATCAGCTAGCCCAGGAACTTCCAGGGATGACTTTTAGAAGAGCATTTTTGATATAGGAAGTTGGGGCACATTTGCTTATGAGGTCAAACTTTACAGAAAAGCATCAATTTCTTGGGTGTTCTCGTGTGCATATTTTATTAAAGAACAGGCTTGGAAGATAGGATGTTTATGGGAAGTAAAGAGAAATATGACAGCCAATTTAATAAGGAACAAAAATAAATTATAGAGAGTCCTTTCAGGACTCACAAAAGGCTTTTGCGTTCTACTGTTCTAGAGGACATACTTCATGTCTCGTTTATGTATTGCTTCACTAATGGGTGGGGAGATAAAGTACCTTGACTGGACTGTTGATATCTCTATAAAGATAATATTCATGAGTGAAGCAAATCGGATTTGCCCATTTCTCAGAATGTAGAATGTTACAGATAGAGCAATATTAGATCATAGACCATGACCTGGTCTCCAAGGCAACAGCATTCATTACCTCATTCTTTTCCTAAGGTACCCAATTTAACTGCCCTGTCCCTTTGATCACACCTCCCCCTCATTAAACACTTACCAGATCCTTTTCTGTTGCTATGTAGGCAGTATAATAGCTTTCACAGCTGCTTGCTGAATGAAATGGGGAAACACACACACACACAGTTTGGGAGTGTGTGTGGGGAGAGAAATTTCCACAGTGTTTCGGGATCAAGGGATGCTCGTGGCAGGTATGTGTTCTATATATACACACACAGTGCATCCCCCTGGCACATTTTACCCAGAAACATGCCCTGTTTTGGCGCCCAGAGCTGCCACGTGCATCGGTTTGACGGAGTCTGGGTTCTCCTGACAGCGTGACAGGCTATTAATCACATGTGACCAAAATAGCACACAGAGGAGGGCACTACTCTTTCTTTTCTTCCCTGACTGGGGGTGGGTAATTTGCTGAAACTCCTCGTCTTTGCATCCGCTCTGGTTTCTTTGTCTTTGTGTCATCCTTCATCCTTATTGGAGGCCTTCTCATTTACAAGCGCATCGTCTTGGGCGGGTGAGGTCACGTGGACCAACTCAGTGGAACAGAGACAACATAAAAAACAGATGCTTGTTTCACATCGACTTGTTTCCTCCTAAGACCCACTGAGAAAATCATATGGCTCGTAATTATTATCTTAACGGCTTTGTCTTACTTAGGAGGATAAAGTAGGTATTTACGTTTTAAATTTAAGTAGGTATGTAAGTTTTACAACATTTTTAATGGCCAGGTCGTGCTGATAGTTAATACTTATCTTTGTGTGGTTTATAGATACGTGATATTGCGTACGTGCTATGTTATCGCATGCTCTATTTTGAAGTGATTGTGGATTGTTCTGTTGGAAATTTCTAATATGAGGCAGTGAGACCTTAGGGTCAAAGTCTGCTGTCACATGCTTTGCCTTGGTCAGAAATGGCTTGGGTACTTCATGTGTGCAATCTTCCGCCCATGGTGGGAGATAGCCAACCAAGGGTAGAGTTGACTTCAGGTCCCTTTAGCCCAAGGATGTAAGATTATGTTGGCTTCACCAGCCACTGTGCCTGGGGTTGGAGTACAGATATCTGGAAATGGGTCTGTGGTAGAGAGGTTATGGAAGTGGAGGCGAGATAAGGAGAGCGGAGTTCAACCGTATTCTTCAGGAGGAGTCAGCATACAGTCTCTGTAAAAGGCCAGATAGGCTTTGCGGGTAATACGGCTTCTGTCGCGACTCTTCAACTCTGTTGTTGTGGTACAGAGGCAGTCACGGATCATAGGGAAACGCACGGACGTGGCTGTGCTCCAATAACATATTAGTTATAAACATAGGCAGTTGGCCTTAAAAACCAACTGTTTTTAAGGACGGTGCCACGTAGATAGTAGTTACTAAGATGTGCGTTCAAACAAGAGGGATGGGTTGATCGACAGGTAGCAAGAGGAAAAACGAGCAGAAATGGTAACCATTGACAATCGAGTGATCTTCACTGTATGCCAGTCAGTCTCCTGAGTATTTTACGTGTGTTGACTCCTTGCATTTTCATACCAGCACACCGTGAGAGAAGTACTAACTTACTGGCTGCAATACGTGAGGTTTTATGCAATGCTCCCAAGATCACATGGGTAATGAGTGGCAGGACTAGGATTCAAACCCAGGTTCTGAAACTCAAATCAGGCTTCAAAATTCAAATCCATTTCCAAAGGTCCATGCTCTACACGATCTCAGTTTATTACTCTGCATTGTGGGGCTGGCAAGTGAGACGTGTTCAGGAGGAATTCTGGGGATGGAGCACATATGCCTACAGGACGCTGTACGTCAGCTCAGAGCAGGGGAGGTTGCATTTGAGAGACCAGAGAGGGATGGACAGGCCACACACTGACTACCCCTAGTACCCAATGGTAGTTGGGTGGGGCTGCAGAGAGACCAGTGGACAGAAGATCCCCACCATGACATCCACTTGCTTTACATGAAAGAGTGTAAACAACGTATCTGATGTAGCGTAAGGAGTAGTAATCAATACCCTTGGACCCACCGTCCCTCTTAGAAACATGTCATTTTCAAGACCATAGAAACCCCATTGAGCCCCATTGATTTTATTCCATTGCTGTCTCCCTCTAAAAAAGCCCATTATTCTCCATTTTGATTAATATTTACCTTCCTTGTCTTTATAGTTTTATGACAGAATGCACGCAAGCCACACGGTACATTATGTAGTTTTATCTTTTATAAGAATGGGATTATCCCGCTTCGGTGACTTAATATTTTCTGTCCGCATGAAAACTTTGAAGTTCATACGTCTCGCTAAATGTACTTGTGATTCATTTGTTTCCATTGCTCTATAATATTCCACCGTATGACTACAATGCAGTAGTATTTTTATGTGTAGCATTCCTTGCTCAAAAATCGTGAGCACCCTTAACTTTAAGAGGTCATGCTAAAACATTTTTCAAAGTGGTTGTACCAATTTACACGTCTACGGGCAGGGTCTGAGAGGTGGTGAGGCTCTCCCTCCCGGCCAGCCCTTCGCGTTGCTGCACCGGCGGATGCGAAAGAGGGTCTCGCTGTGGTTTTAACTCGCATTCCCTGCTAAGACTTGAGATTTCTGCAAGTTTTAATATCACTGCCTTAGATCCCTCCTAATTACTCTGGGTGAACATCAAATAGACTCTTACCTAGAACCTCACCGCTGGGCGTCCTTTCTCTCTCTCAGGCCGGCATTGGTTGGTGGGCACACGGCAATCCATGCACAGAAATGTCCTCTCAGGATTCAGGTGGACAAGTTGATGTCCCCACGTCCATCAGAATTCCGTTTGTCCTTCTGGGTTCTGGAGGCAGAGAGACTCCGGCTTATTCATACGCTGTTCGTACTGCAGCTCGGCGGCGGGAACTTAGGCAAAGTTACTCTGCTTCTTGGAATCGCAGTTGCTTTAATTGTAAGATGAGCACACTAGTACCTCTCTACGCAGGATGTTGCCTGTTGATTCTAGGTTTTTCCTTGTCTCTCCTTTAAGGAAGAGGAACATCTCCCACTTTGGAATATAGACGTAGACACATGGAAAGGGCTGGAGAAGGGTGAAAGGCCTTGCTTGGCGCAGTAGGTCAGGAGGCTGTGGATGAGCCTTCACAGAACACTGTTTCCATGACAGCCGGGCCAGGGCTGTCACACGGCTGCCTAGCACTGCGGGACCTGTGGTGAGACGCCCGCATGTCCGCAAGCCAGCTTTGTGTGCCGCTGGCCAGGCTGAGTTTCCAGCAGGTGTTGTGGAATGCCACCATCCCTCCCTGGCTGTGATGATGACCTTCTTTACGGTGTTAACTCCGAAGCGCATCAAAACATCCCTTCCTGGGGTTATCCTTAGATCAGACCCCTGCTAATAATTGCCAGGAAATTTCCTAAACGATTTTTTTGAAGTTTATTTATTGATTTGAGAGAGAGAGAGAGAGAGAGAGAGAGAGAGAGAGAGAGAGCGTGTGCACACGCGAGTCGGGGAGGGGTGGAGAAAGAGGAAGGGAGAGAATCCCAGGCAGGCTCCGCACCGGCAGCGTGGAGCCCGACTCGGGGCTCGAACCCACAAACCGTGGGCTCGTGACCTGAGCCAAAGGCAAAAGTCAGGCGCTTAACCAACTGAGCCATCCAGGTGCCCCTGAAGAGTTTTCTAAGCTGAGTCAGTGAATGGAAACCACCTCCCTCCACACTGTGGAAGTTTCATCTGGAAGGTACCCAGTGTGGCTCTGACCTTCTGTTCATTTTTCTCCACTGGCTTCAAACAGGCTTCAAATAAACCACACGGTGACTGGCTGTCAATCAGAAATGCCGCCAGGAAGCTCATTTCTAAAGCTCCTTTGCTACTGTGCGTTGGCATTTTCAGAGTCCTTCATGGACAACCTCAGAAAAGCTAGGCTGCGAGTCAAATATGCTGCCTGACTTCAGGGTTCTTAATCTTTGTAACTATAGGAGAAATGCTCCGCTCAGCGGTGTCATATTCTGTCCTTTAGCACTATCCAAGTGGATTCTGCTCTGCACCCCTCTCTTCCCCCAGGCTAAGCTATGTGAATCAAGCAAAGCATGCCTTGGGTGTTCTCAGGTGCCTCTCCTCCTTCGGGAGCCCCCTTCTTTTACCCTTCGGAGACTCGGTGTTCTTGGGCGAATTTATGTCACTGCATCCCCTTTCCAGGGGGGTATCTGCAGGTTAAGATCCATGCCCCCGGTGCAGAAAGCTACGCCTTATGTGTCATCGGCACCGTGGCCAGCAGTGGGGACAGGAATTAACCAGCTTTCCTGTTCTTGAATCTGGTAGGAAAGTCATTGCCGTGTGGTGTCAACTTGGTGTGGGAGGCTTGGGGAGGGTAGTGGGTTGCAGGAAATGGGCTTGATGGGTGGTTTGGGCAAAGCAGGGAGGCAGTCCACAGTGAAGGTGAAGAGCAGCGGGCTTTCTGTGAGATACCTGTGAGACTTTCCTCATCACTGGCCACGTTGGCAGCAAAAGTAGGGCGGTTCCGTCTGAGTCCAGCTGCAAGGCGTCGCCCTGCAAATGCGGAGGGTTGGGTTCTGTGGAAGTGCTTGGGGCACTGTGGGGGCAGGGTCTCATGCAGGGAGGCTACATGAAGAGGAACTGGGAACACCTGGGTGGGGGAGCCATGTGTGGCCAGTCTCTTTGCTCTGGAACCAAGCGGGTTCCTCTTAGATGCATACTATACTGACAGAGGGCAACCAGTGGCCAGAGGCCCGTTGGTGGGTCCATCTGCTTGTCTGAAGTTCCAGAAAAGCGTATTACCAGAGCCAATTCGTGGACGTCCCCACAGGCTATCAGATCCCAGGCCAGGCAGCTCCATAGCCTCTAAGCAGCTCGAAGACCAACTGTGGGGCTGCAGACGTGTTGGAGATGTGTGTGTGCCGGGCAGAGGGGGATGAGATGATTCGCCAGTTGTCACTGAACACCTGCTTTTTTCTGGGGTTGCTCTGGAGGCGTGACAGAATCCCCGCTGTAGGCCACCTGAGGACACAAAGGGTAAACAGTTGCAACCCGGAGGAGGGAGCCACGGTCTCCTCTGGACCTGGCTGGGAAAGAGGGCCCTGGGCGTCTGGCAAGGCAGGCAGAGAGATGTCAGGGATTGGACACTTGGTTTGGAGGCATTAGAATTCGGGAACTTTTTTAGTGTGAGTCCCCTATGAGAACAGCCAGAAATAGGGATTTGGGTAAGGAGTTTTCTCAGGCAATGGCCTCGGGCAGCAAAGTAAGGAAGTGGGGAAGTGAGATGGGCTGGGTGGGAAAGTCAGTAGGGGGCATGTTGATTAGGAGGCCCCTGCCGTGGGTGACTCGGGCCCAACCCTGATGAGAGGCTGTGCAAAGCACACCCAGATCTTGTCCCGTGAGGGTGAGGAAGCTGGGGTGTTTGTCCACTAACTCCAACACATTCAGCGTTGAGCTAGCTCTTAAGGCGTTAACCCCTGGAACTTCTGACCTGTTCTGAGCCTGGGCTGAACACACTCCTCTGACCAGGGGGCGTCCGACATGGGAGCTGCCTGCAGATGACCAAAGAGGACTGAGGGAATGTGGGGGGAAGGCTGGGGGGCACTTCCTGCCATGGAAGCCAATAGAAGAAATAAGGTGGGTCCTGAAGCTCCTGGTTTAGGGATGTTGGCCATGAAATGCTGTACATCCTGGGCCTCTCTTCTCTTTTCCAATCCTGTTTGCTCTCTTCAATGGAGGGAGAGAGGGTCAGATTACCCAAAGCACCCTCCTCAATTTCTTACTGGTGGCAACTACACCAGAATAAAGCAGAACAGCAACAACAAAAAGTCTGGTTTGTGTTAATTGGGGTATATGTGTATGTAAAGGTACATGTTTATATGCATATAAATGGTGGGCATACATGTGTTTGTGCATCTTATGTATTTAAATATGTATAAGTTATGAGGCGCTTGGGTAGCTCAGTCAGTTGAATGTCAACTCTTGATTTTGGCTCAGGTCATGGTTCAAGGTTTGTGTCTTCAAGCCCCGTGTCAGCCTTTGCACCAACAGTGTGGAGACTGCTTGGAATTCTCTCTCTCTCTCTCTCTCTCTCTCTCTCCCCCCCCCACCCCTCCCACACTCTCTCTCTCTCTCTCAAAAATAAATAAATAAATAAATAAATAAATAAATAAATAAATAAATATTTAAATAACCTAAAAATCATGTGTCAGTTATGTAGTTTCTCGGTAAAAACAAAACAAAACAAAAACATGCTAACCAAAAAGGAGGAGTGTCATCTTTCAACATGCGTCAGGGCCCTGCTGTTTCACTTGGTAACCCTGGGCCCCGTTTACTTCTATTAAGTACAAGTCAAAAGCAGTGACGCCTGCTATACCTTCTGTGTTTTATCTCTGGAATTTGTTGTTTATTGCCTAGTGTTTTGAGATTACCTACTTTATGGAGTATTTACGGGGGAAACTAGTTGCATGATTTTTTTTTTTTTAAAGAGCCATCTTATTTCCGGGCAAAATACTTACTTCTTTTCCTCCTACCTTTTAAGGTAACAACTAATGGTGGCCTGTTTTGTATGCCAGGGAGAAGCTTCAAATTGTAGTAAAAGAAATAGAATACATTTGGCCTCACCTTTCAAATCCCTTTGTGGGTTTCATCATCTGTAAAATGGGGATAATGCTGTCTACCTCAGAGGGCAATTGTCAATACCTAATGAGATCTAGACTCAGTCCTGAGAGGACTTCTAGACTCCAAGGTCAGTCTGGCTTCAAGGAGAGACTGAGAAGTGCCCTGATTCCAGAAACAGGCCAGAACTTTGTCCAGTGGGTGTGTTGGAGCAGGGCGTTAAGGCACTCAATAGCTTTACTCCAACTGACACAGAGCCCAAGGACACCCCAGTGCAAAGTAAAAGCACCCTGAAAGCAGTCCAAATCTGTCAATTATATGACCAAAGCGTGTTCTCGAAAGAGGGAGAAAGAAGTAGGCCTGACAGAGGGTGGAAGTTGCTAGGATTGTTGGGAAGGCCCGATGCCAGAGGCCGTCTTGTAGCTCTACAAGTCTCATTCCCCTTCATCAGCATGCTGTTTTCTATGGTACTCATTGTTAATCTCATTCTAGAAAAACTGTGGCTTCCAGAGCTACTTGCCCAGTAGTGGTGGAATAAGCATTTGAGGCCTGGTATGTTCGATGCTCAACAACACCCCCCTCTTCTTCCGTGTGGTGCTGCAGCGGGAGAAGAGAGCCTTGCATTGCCACATGCAGCGGTGGTCATTGGCACGGGGATGCCTTCTGTCCCGAATGCAGGACACTTAGGAGGCCTGGCTTATTGGCTGAGGGTCGCAAGCACCTGCCTCACATATCTGACCACACCCTGGCAAGGACTCTGGTTTCTAGCACCCCATTACCATAGCCCTGAAATTTTCCTCCCAACCTCAGGGTTGGGTCCTACTCACCCTAATCTCTCCTTCCTGCACCCCCCATGCACACTCTGCCCTGGACACGCCAAATTTGGTAAAGTCTGTAAATTTGCTGTGTGATTTCATGCATCCATGCCTCTGCCTGAAAACGCCCCTCTTCACTCCTTCATTATCTTGCTCTTACTCCCTTTCTAGGACCCATATCAGTTGTTTCCTTTTCCATGAAACTTTCCTAGACCTGCTCAAACGGAATTTATAACTCCCTTCACCACGCTGCTGCGAAAACTATGCCATAAACCAAAACTATGCCATAAATCAAGTGCCATAAATGTAATTCATTGCGTTGCCTTAATTTGTCTGTCTGTCTATGGTGGAGATTATTAATACTCAGCAAATGTCTGTGTGCTCCTCTGGATTTCCCAGCCACCATTGCAGTTAGACTGGGGCCACATGCCTGGGTCCTGCCCAGAGTGTGCCACTTCTAAGCCTGCACTTGAAATCATTCCATGTGACCCTCCTGCCATCTCTCTGACCTTGAAGTTCATTGTCACTACAGACTTTGTAACTGCAGTGTCAAGGAAGTCCACCTGACCCACATTTGGATGTGATGGGCACATGAAATAAACGTGTATTAAACCACTGAAATGCTGGGTCTGTTGGGGAAGCTGGCACTAATGACTTTGATTAATATAGCATCTGTTTTTCCTGTTACTTGTGAGGTCTTGCAGCTAAGGACCATTTTTCTATATATCTTGGCATTCTTGACATCTAGTGAAAGTAGAGTGGCTGAGAAGGGCAAGCGAGGGCATCTCATGTAAGGGTAGCTCTTCTACAGCCACAGCCTTCAAGGGACTTGGCACCATTTTGTCTTGGCTGACGGTGGGGTGAAAGGGTCCTCATGCACCTGGTGCTTGACCACCTGGGTAGGCCCTGAAGTCAGCCACTCAGGCATTGGCTGACAATTTTATCTGGTGCTTTCTGCTTTAGTTTTCGACTCCCTTCTTAGAAGGTTTTCTGCTGTGGAAAGATATTGGCAGAACACTCGGCTTTTGTGTCCAAAGTTAAAATGTAATCATTCCTGCTTCATGTTCCTTCCTTAGCTCCATCACTCTGGTTGTGAGCAGGAAAAAGGAGGCCAGTGGCCCTGTCTCCCTGCTGAGGAATATGGTCTGACAACAACCTAATGATAGGCATACAGCACAGTGTTTGTCATTAGTTTATGGCTAGAAACAGTGAGTTCATGGATGTGTGGCTGTGTGTTCTCATGGATTACAAATATCATCGTTGACTTTGACTATATATTTTTTTATAAACCTTGAGAATTTCTTTAAAAATTTTAATTTCATAGGGCAATGGCCAAAGGATATACTATGGATGGGAGAGACAAGCAACAGTCATCTCAACTATGTGTCAAGTGTTTTATGAACACAATTTCATCACAGAGCAGTCTTAGAGAGCTGTGAGTCCATTTGTTAGATGAAATACAGAGATTCAGATAGGCTTGTTAAGCATGTGCAAAAGGCCAGAGTTGGCACACATCACAGATTGTCTAGCTGCCATGTTCTTTTCTGCCACGGTCTGTGACCTCACTGAGCTCCATTTCACTGTATGGTATCCCAGAGCATAGCCTCGGCTCCTCATTTCCTTCTGGAAGGGGTGAGCACATGTAACTTCCCTTCTCTGACCTCCATGTCTTTCCTCTTAGAAGGCTGCCCTCAGGACTGAAATGGAAGTCTCGGGCCATAGAGAAAGCATTTTGTCTTTCTCCTTCCTTCTCCCTCCTCTCTCACTACAGCAGGGTCTGATCACCTTAGGAATCTTCTACTGCTATTCTGGATAGAAGGTGGGAAATGGAGGCTTCTGTATATTTTTCATCCCACCTAGACCAAAAATAAGTTATTTCAAGTTAACTGAAGCTCCATAGTGATTCGCCAACCAGGAGGTACCAGGTCCCTCCTACAACAGAGTCCTTACCTCTTTTCTTTGGAAAAGGAAAGTCTAAGTCCCTGGAGTTTTATCTAGGAAGAATAGTTTAGGCTTCTTTAAGATGCTGGCCATTATTGGAAAGAGTCACATTGGCTCCTGCAACAGAGCCCATGTGAAGGAAAATGAGGGAGTAAGAACCTATCCACAGCAGGAGTACTCTGGCTTCCTGTCCACCAGATTTGTGATTTTCCTATAGTCAAAATTTCTACTTGGCATGGTTGTGAAGCAAAATAAAAGGTTTCAGAGTCTGGAAGACTTGATTTCCCATCCCAGCTCAGTCACTGCCTAGCTTACTATTTGTGTATGTTGGGTAAGTCACTTTCCTTCTGTCGTCCCAGTTGTCTTACATGTGCATAACCAGTACTTTGAACAATCATGATGCTTTCAATGTGACTTTTGTCCCCCTCCTACTTCTTTGTCTTTGTCCTCATCTTTGTTTTCTTCTTGGCATCCATTTGTCCTTTAAAACTTTATTCATTGGGGAAAGTCTTTTCCCTACCACTTGATGAAAGCTCAGGAGTCCCCATGACTTTTGTGATCACTCTGAGGAAAGTTGCAGCTACTTTAAGTACTTTAAAGAAGAAAAAACAAATGAAAAACTACAATTGTAATTTGTGGAAAAAATATCCAGTCCTAGGTGTCGATCAATACTTCAATTCTCATGCAAATGTGAGACTTCTCTCACCTTGCTAAGACCTATTTTTGGTGGCCACCTGCCTTTTGGGAAGGAGGGTGTGATGGCCTGATTCTTCTTTCCTGTATTCACATCTTCCCTTTCCCTAGCTAATACACATGTTTTGCCCTTGCCAGGTTCAAGTTGAAAGAGAGTGGAGGGAAAAGAGGTTACGAGAAAGTTCCCCTATAACTGACAAGAGGTGCCATCCTTTCTGGCTTCTTGCTCTCTGCACCTTGCCAGAGTTTAAAGCCTACTCTCACTCTCAGATGACACTTTCATGAGCTCTTTGGAAATTGTTTGCTTGGATTCCTCTTTTCAAAATTCTTGACCCCCAAAAGATGATCTATAGCTATCTGACACTCATTTTCATCTCCCACCTGCTGGGGTCCCCTCTGGTTTTTGGACAGGATCTCTGGCGGGCAGAACCCTAAAATGACCCTCAGTGACCTTCACCCCCGTGTAATTCCTTCCCCTTTAACGTGGGTGGAGTCTGAGAATATGATGTGTGGGACTTCTATGATTGTTACATGACATGGCAAGATGAATTTGTACATGCAGTTAATGTTACCTAATCAGTTGACTTTGTACTTAGGTGCTGATTACTCAAGAAATCGGTTGACTTTGAGTTCATCAAAAGGAAGATTATTCAGGTTGGCCTGACCTAATCCCACATGTCCTCTAAATCTGGGTCAAGAGGTCAGAGACTGAGGAAGCCAAAGACAACATGTTAGAGGGGTTCTTCATTGCTGGCTTTTGAGGTGGATGAGGCCATGTGGTAAGGAATGTGGGGACCCTCTCATTGCTGACAGTGGCCCTAGCTGACAACCAGCAAGGAAATGGGGGCCGGAGGACTGGAGTAGGACTTAGAAACTGGATTTGGCCAACAACCTGAAGGAGCTTGAAAGCAAACTCTTCCCCAGAGCCTCAGGAAATGAATGTAGCCCTGAGTAGAGAACCCAGTCATACCATTCCTGGACTTCTGACCTACAGAACAGTGAGCTAACACACGAGTGATGTTTTAAGCCACTAAGTTTGTTATAATTTCTTACACAGCATTAGGCAACTCATACTGATCCTAAGAGGAGTTATGCTGGCTTTTTTTAATGCAGGTCATATACCTTGGGCCCATGGAAAACATTCACACATCCTTTCTCTGAGCACATCTAGGAGTACACACCTATACCATTGCACTCAACTTTAAAGGGCACTAAATCAGCTTGCCAGATCATGTTTCCTGCCCTCCATAATTTGGGGGACAAGGGTCATATTTCAGTCCACTGAGTTTCACAAACCCCAGGAGATACATATTAGACTGAGTGATCCAAGCAAAGCCATTCCTCATCAGTGAACTTGAGACTGCAGGCTTGAGTGATGGAGGGAAACCAATGTGTGATTTTATTTTCTCAGGCCATTTCAGGGACTTCCCCAGGAAGTCCCTGGTTTTACAGGGATTATAAAGTGTTGGTGTGGCCAGCTCTGTCAGAGCATAGACATGAGGGAGGTTGGTTTAGGATCTTGAATTTTCCCCAGTCTAAGTGTCTTTAGTAAATTCAGAATCAGAAGGTTTTTTGTTTGTTGGTTGGTTGGTTGTTTGCAAACAGCCTGGTCTTATTTCTGTCTTCCTTAAATTTCCTGCCTTGGGGAACGGTGGCCCCCAAGTGCCTTGGAAGTTGGCTGGCAGTGAGGCATGCCCTGGTTAAATTGACACTGATGCCCTAGAGAGTCTCAAAGAATGTTCTTGGCAGTCTAGGGAAGTTTCCTGGGGTGTTTAGAACGTAGCTTTATCTGAAGCAGTGGTTCTCAAACTTTGACCTGCAGCAGAATCACCTGAAGGCTTGTGAAACCAGAGATTACTGGACCCCGCCCACTCCCAGAGGTTCTGATTCAGTGGGCCTGGGGCAGAGCCTGATAATCTGTATTTCTAAGTTCCCAAGTTGCTGATGCTGCTAGTCTGGAGACCACATTTTGAATATTATTGCTCTGAAGACATATTTCTCCTGAAATCCTCTTTTCTTCCCATATCTTAACCCCTTTTCACATCTGTGATTTTCTGTTGGAGCCAAGCAGTGCGGAAATGACTCTCAAGAATTTCTTTAAAAAAAATATAGCATTTTGTCTGGTATCTAACTTTGGCAGGCACACCTGTTGTATCTTGGTGACTTACTCACAATTTAATTTTACCATCTTGTTTTATGTTAAAAAGCAGAAAACATTAACTCCTGTTCAGGGATATTGTGATCACTGAAGAAGTTGCTATATGCAGAATAGAAAAAAAATGCATGTGGGTGTTTTTCACTGTGCTCCCCAGCCCCACCACTTGCTACAGATATTTTGGGTGGGATCTGAGAATTTGAAAACCACATGAAACACAAATTAGGAAAAATTTTTGAAAAGATTGATGCTGGGGAGGTTCAATGATTGACTTCTTTGAGAAGGCATTGAGAAGACATCAGAAGATGTCAGTGAGGTCGCCATGGCACTTAGCCCGTGAAGTCACCAACCTGGTATTGAGGAATGACTGCAAAGTTCCAGGAGGTCTTTTGGATTCTATATCATCAACTCCAAAGAGATCTCCCAAGACATACTCTCAAAGGGCCTTACTTCATCCTTGCGCTGTCCCCCGCTGAGCTCACAGGATTCTTCTGTGGCAGATGAAAATCAAGTGCTTACTTGAGCCCCCAGAAGCCATGACTTGGCTTCAAGGCAACCAGCCATCTGCAAAATGTCTAGAAAGGTAAGTGCATGCCGCCTTCTTTCTTTCTGGCCTCTAATTTATTGGCAGAGAAATGTTAAGTGGATTTTTTTAGAGAGTCACCATATTGCAGAAACAGATTGAAGCAAGATGGATTTGGGAGAATAAAGTTTGCTGTAGGATAGAATCGGGTCCTGAAAGGGAAGGCATATGGCTGATCCCCCAGCCCATACAGCCTTCCTGAGTAAAGTGAAAGCTTCTTAATTGTGAAGAGCCACAGCACTAGCAATATTTATTGAGCACTTACTTTGTGCTTGCTCTGTAGGAATTGTTTCATTCAATTTTTGACAAACATGCAGGTTAATTACTGTAATTGTTTCATTGTTTGCAAGTGAACAAATGCAGGTAACCTTCCCAAAGTTGCACAGTTATTGAGTGGTCGAGTCGGAATTTGAAATCATGGTCAGTCAGGCTCCCAGTTACAGAAGATCTTAAAATGAGACCAGGCATTATTGATCATAAAAATTCATGAATCCTGTGTTAGGGATTTCATTGTGTCCACCCCCAAGTCCATATGTTGAAGCCCTAACCCCCAACGTGATCTATTTGAAGACAGGACCTTTAAGGAGGGAATTAAGTCAGATGAGGCCATAAAAGTGGGGCCCTAATATAATAGGACTCGTGTCCCTGTAAGAAGAGGAGGAGACACAAGGGGTGTGCATGTGTGGAAGAAAGGTCAGGTGAGGACACAGTGAGAAGGTGGCCATCTGTAAGCCAAGGAGAGAGGCCTCAGGAGAAACCAGACCAGCCCACATTTTGATCTTGGACTTCCAGCCGCCAGAACTGTGAGGAAACAATTTTCAGTTGTTTAAGCCACTCAGTCTGTGGCATTACGTCATGGCCGCCCTAGCAAACCATACCCGCCCCCTGTCCCCTGCCCCCTTCAAAGTGGGGTATACTTTGCCATCCCTCAATTTTGGGTTTATCCAGAGGATTCACTTTGGTCGATGGAAGGCCAGCAGACCTGATGTGAGTAGAGGCTTAAACAGCATGTGGGTATTTGGGCTTGCTGCCTTGTGCCTGCACTGGTGCCATGACAAGGACGGGTTCCATCTAGCTAGTCCTATGGGGGCGGGGGGGGGGGGAGGAGGACATGTGGAGTAGGGCCTTGCAGCTTGAAGCAGAGCCAGCTGGCTGAAGTTGGTCTAAGCCAGGCAATGCCAACCTGCTCGTTTGAAGCCAAGCCACCCTAACTGACCCCTAGAGCCATGACAGTAGATGATAACTGTTTTAAGCTCCTGCATCTTGTTGGGAAGCACTACTGTCATCAAAGGCCGCATGTCAATACTATGCAAAGCAATCTACACATTCAATGCCATCCCAATCAAAATTGCACTTGCATTCTTCTCAGAGCTGGAAAAAGCGATCCTAAAATTTGTATGGAACCACAAAAGACCCCAAATACCTAAAGTGGTTTGGTTTGAAGAAGAGAACCAAAGCTGGAGGCATCACAATCCAGGACTTCAGCGTCTACTACAAAGCTGTAATCATCAAGACAGCATGGTACTGGCACAAAAACAGACACATGAACCAATGGAATAGAATAGAGAACCCAGAACTGGACCCACAAATTATGGCCAACTAATCCTTGACAAACGACAAGAAAGAGTATCCTTGACAAGAGTATCCTTGACAAGAAAGAGTATCCAATGGAAAAAAGACAGTCTCTTTAGCAAATGGTGCTGGGAGAACTGGACAGCAACATGCAGAAGAATGAAAGTGGACCACTTTCTTACACCAGACACAAAAAGAAACTCAAAATGGATGAAAGACCTAAATGTGAGACAGGAAACCATCAAAACCCTACAGGAGAAAACAGGCAGCAACCTCTTTGACCTTGACCACAGCAATTTCTTACTTGACATGTTTCAGGATTCAAGGGAAATAAAAGCAAAAATGAACTACTGAGACCTCATCAAGATAAAAAGCTTCTGCACAGCAAAGGAAACAATCAGCAAAACCAAAAGGCAACCGACGAAATGGGAGAAGATATTTGCAAATGACATATTCGATAAAGGGTTAGTATCAAAAATCTGTAAAGAACTTAACCAAACTCAACACCCAAGAAACAAATAATTCAGTGAAGAAATGGGCAGAAGATATGAATAGACACTTTTCCAAAGAAGACATCCAGACGGCAAACAGACATGTGAAAAGACGCTTAACATCATTATCATCAGGGAAATACAAATCAAAGCCACGCTGAGATCCTACCTCACACCAGTCAGAGTGGCTAAAATGAACAACTCAGGAAGCAATAGATGTTGGTGAGGATGTGGAGAAACAGGAACCCTCTTGCACTGTTGGTGGGGATGCAAACTGGTGCAGCCACTCTGGAAAATAGTGTGGAGGTTCCTCAAAAAATTAAACATAGATCTACCCAACGACCCAGCAATAACACTACTAGGAATTTATCCAAAGGATACAGGAGTGCTGATGCATAAGGGCACATGCACCCCAATGTTTATAGCAGCACTTTCAACAATAGCCAAATTATGGAAAGAGACCAAATGTCCATCCACTGATGAATGGATAAAGAAGATGTGGTTTATACGAACAAACAGGGTTGACAGAGGGGGTAGGGGGGAGGGAAAGATGGGTGATGAGCATTGAGGAGGGCACTTGTTGGGATGAGCACTGGGTGTTGTATGTAAGCGATGAATCACAAGAATCTACTCCTGAAACCAAGAGCACACTGTATACAGTGTTAGCTAACCTGACAATACATTATATTTAGAAAAAGGAAAAGATCAGGATAGGGAACTTGATGTAATTTCTGCACAATAATTTCTCTGGCCATTTTTCAGGGGTAGGCATGGAAGGATATTTGGTGAGAAGGTGGACAAATGATTGCTCTCATAGTTTTCTCAGCTTCCAAATCAAGAAGATCAACTACATTCCTGTAAAAATATGCACAGGGTGGAATTGAACCATTACTTTCTTGCAAGACAATATTTAAATGGAGAAAAACAAAGAGATATGCATACAGAGACAGGTATACAGAGAATGGGCTTCTTGGACTGAGTTACACTGGCTCACATGTCCTGACTTTGTCACTAGCTATGGGTGATCCAGCACAAGTTATACAATCTCATTGTACTTTGGCTTTTCTGTCTGTAAAATGGGAATGATAATATTATCCTTTCCACCCACATACAATTATGTCCCCCATACATAATGTGGTCCTGCCTGCCTGAGTGGAAAAGTCTGACTCAGAGCAGGTACTGTTTATTGTGCTTCTTTATAGTCAAGGAGTCTTCAGGGGGGGAGGGCGTATGGTATGGGAGATTTGAGAGACACAGAATTCTGGGGATGGTTTTTCCTGTCTAGGTGTATGGAGACATTAGGCCAGAGGGACCAGCAGGACAGGATGAAGTCGCTTTCCTTGTTGCCTTGTGAAGTCTTAAATCCTAAGTTTGTAGCCCAATAGAGGAAGGTGGGGAATCTCAGGCCATCAGAGCTGAAAGGACCCATTGACGTATTATAGAATGTGGTTTTCTCTGCTTTGAATAATGTATAAGCTCTTACTTTGACAAGCTGGAGTCCAGATTAATACTTCAAATTCCAAGCTCCAGAATTTCCTTGTCCTGTGATGTGGAAGACGTGCTTAGCCTTTTTGAGTCTTTGTTTCATTATCCATAAAAAGAGAGTGATAGTAGTGTGTCCCTTTTAGTGTAAAGGTTTCTATCATTATGAAAATCACATTAAACCAAGGGAAGCCAAAGCCCATGGCCCATCATCAAGCCACAGAGAAGGGCTCACAAATATGATCTTGAGATATTTAATTTCTTAACTCCAGTCTCCTTCTTCTGCAGATAAGTAAACTGAGGCTCCCTGAGGTAAGCTGAGCTTCCCGAAGTCACAGAACCATAAAGTGCCAAAGTAGGACTAGACAGGAGAAGAGTCTGGAAGTGACAGATATCTAAAGAAGAGGGATCCCCACGTGTTCAGATTTTCAGATGCACATGTAGTCTGGAGACCTAGGAGAGGAGGTAAAACTATAAATTCTTAATATTGGAAAAGATCCAGCATCTAGCTTGTTATTGTTGCAAGAACACACGCTATAGTTACTAGCTTGGCTTAACTTGTTATACAACCAGTGACAGGAAGCTCACTGCCTACCATGTCAGTGCATATTCTGTTTGAACAACTTGTCGGAAAGCCTTTCCTTATGTTGCGCCTTGATGTAACTTCCACTTCTGGAGCTGCCCAGAGTGAGCCAGATGCTTTCTTCGCAGCATAACCTTTACGTGTTTCAAGACAAGCTACTGTGTCTCCTGCTCTGACCCTTCCGTCCACACATGCGTTCGGCAAGCATATCAGGATTCTTGGTAACAAATGGCAGTAAGTGGTAATAAACGGAAAACTCAAACTGACTTAAACATGGCATTTATGTATTCATGCATTCACTCACTCACCTGTTCACCTCTTTGACCATTTGTTATTGGGTGCATTTTGTGTTTCAGGCACTGTTCCAGATGTGGAGGGTAAAGCAGTTCATGTGATAGCCCCTCCTCACAGGGAGCTTGCATTCTAGTGTGAGACGATAGACGATGAAGAAATAAATATATTCGTCTCAAGAAATAAACATGCGAGTGTTATACTTTGGGAAGAAGTGGTGTAGAGTGAAAGGCATAGAGTAGGCCAAAATGTGGGGGTTTGGGGGCACTGGGCCATTTCATTGAAAACCACAGAGGCAGGGCACAATTCAGCTCTCTCTCATCTTTCCTCTGCGTTTCTCTCAAATCTGCTTTGTGCTAAGCTAGCTGCCTTCATGTTAGCAGTTTGGCTGCTGGTGGACCGGGCTATGTGCTTTCTCATTTAAATGCAGGAGGTTGGCATTCGTTTCTCCCAGGAAACAGAAATTGTGAGCTCTGTTCAGGTAGAACCACCCCAAAATCTGCGTCCGTGGAAAAGCCATCCATTGATTCGCCTAAGCCTTGGTATATTCCCCTATGAACTTTTAGAGGATATGCCACTAAAAATCAGAGTGTGCTCATTGTCACCCAAAGCATATGACCACCCTGCAACAGGGGAGGATGGGCTCTCTGATGGGGAGGGAACTATAATATCCACTACAAATACTACATGTAGGCACTCTGAGCTTACAGAGATGAACAGAATACAGCCCCTGACCGTAAGGAGGCCCCAGCTTTCATGGAAGGAGACAAACGAATAGATAATTCCATAAGAGGGATAACCATTCCAATTGGCCCAAGACAATCATCAGCCTCAGGGTGCCATATGAGAATGGGGCCTTAAAGAGGTCTTTCTAAAATAGCCCATATTCAACATTTCTGTTTATGTTCTTCACTCCCTTACCAGTAACAACCTTACCCACATAACTTTGCAGAGTGCTCTCATTTGTTGGGGGCGGGGGGTTAATATTTTTCCACCCCCACGTGATTTGCTTTTGCCCATGGATATTAACAGACCCGAAGCCAGCAGAAGCATGAAACATGCTTGCACCTCTGGGCTTCCTTTCTGCGCTCTTCCATTTCCTTGCGAATCATGTTAGCCTGGTTGTCCCCTGACAGGGGAGAGGGATAAGTCGAGCAGAATCACACCAGCTGAGCTATCCTGGTGGAACTCAGCCTCGGCCAGCTGACCCCTAGTCAACCTCTAGACCCACGAGCCTCACGGATGCTTATTGAGAGTGTACCACGGGGGTTTTGTGGTGGTTTGTTACGTGGCATCCTTGCAGCCATAGCTACCAGATGCGGGCCTGAAGGACAGTCTTTGCGGAGGTGGTGAGCATTCTAAATTGTTTTAGTTCTCCTTTGATACGGCAAGAGGTAGGTCTGGTAGGGCTGGTCAAAGAATTTTGTATTCAGAAGTCTGCAAATCAAGAAGAGACAGGGAGAAAAGCCCACTCTTTCTAGTCTTGGCAGGTGTGGGAAGACGGGAAGTGGAGATCTGCTCAGAGGAGACAAATGGCCAGAGGAGTGGATGGGCTGTGTTTGGCACCCCCGAGTCACTTTGGTTCCCCAGAGGCATGGGTGGGGGTTGGGGGCGGAGGGTACGTGTGCTGAGAGAAAGAGCCCACTGCTCTCATAAAAAGTGGAACCTCACGGGGCCTGTGGTGGAAATGCGCATGAAGAACCAAGGCAAAGGAGGATCGGGGGTGGGGACTGGCACATGCAAAGACCGACATGGGGGAGAGCATCTCTAGCTGACCCTCACGGATCACTCGCGAGTCCCTTCTGGGCCAGGGCATAGAGGACCTTGGCCACACGGTGGCAGGGAAGGTGGGCATGTGCTGACTGATGTGGGGACCCCCTCTCCCCTCCCTCCCCTCCTCTCAACGCAAAAGACCGTGTGAATTCTCCAGAGATTTTGCTTTACTTGGAAGAAATGGTAGGATGCGGGGCAGAGGTGGGATGAGAATTGGGGGGGGTGCCAGACGGCACACACGTTTCATTTTATTCTTCTTACAGCCTCGTCATAGTGGTGCTACCCCTGATCCATCACCAGTTCCTTGGCTCTCATATGCAGAAGGCCAACCAATCAAGCCACCCCTTCCTACCTACACCGCTTCCCTATTTGCCCATTGGTCCCAGCTATGCTGTCTCTCAGTTGAACTGGTCTAGCAGTTTCTGAACTAGTCCACCCGTGCCTCCCTACTCCCCTCCACACAGTGGTCAGAATGATCCAGCAGACGCTCTGAGGCCTACATAGGTCACTCCTGTGCACAAGCCACCCAGTGGTTCTCTACGTGATCCTCCATAAGCCCACGGTCCTTATGACGGTCCATGAGGCCCTCTGTGACCTGGTCAACCTCTTGCTTCCAGTCTCATCTCCTGCCTCTGCCCATCTTCCCGCCATCTATCTACCCCAGCCTCACTGACTGTGCGATTTCTTCTTGCTGTTGCTTCAACATGATGAGCACAGGGGGGTCTCGGGTCTCTTGCACTTGTCGACTCTTTTTTTAAAATGTTTATTTATTTTTGAGAGGGTGGGGAGGGACAGAGAGAGAGTGAGACAGAGGATCTGAAGCCTCTGCGCTGACAGCAGTGAGCCAGATGCAGGACTCAAACTCACGAAGCGTGAGATCTTGACCTCAGCTGAAGTTGGACCCTTAACCGACTGAGCCACCCAGGTGCCCCACACTTGTTGACTCTTCATGCTGTGTTCTTTCTTGAGACATCTGTGTGGCTCCCACCCTCCATTTTTCAGGTCCTGATAAGGGAAGACTTACCAATATCACTCTATTCCTGTCGTGCTTTGACTTTTTATCCTATAGTATTTTTTCTTCATCCCACTCATCAGCACTCGACATGGTCTCTTTTTTGTTTGTTCTGCCTCTAAAATGTGCTTTCTGCAAACACAGGGACTATGTTTTGTTGCTGTGTGTTTTGTTTTGTCTTCAGTGCCTAGGACATTGCCTGGCTCACATGGGCACTCAATAAATATTTGCTGAATGTTGCTCAGAGAAGTTAAGCAACTTGCCTAGGGTCACCCAGTAAACCTATGGCCCACACCCCATTGGCACTGAGGACAATGCCCTTTTGAATCCATTTTCTTTTTCCTTTGCCTACTGCCTAGACATCAGGACTAATGGGACAGATCAAACAAACCCCTGTGACTCTGATTTTTGTAGTGAAATAGGCTCAGTGAAGAAACATGAGGGGTAATGCTCTCCTTTTAGTAATCCTGGAAATCAGAGGACTGACTAACCTTAACTGCCTCTCTGTAATAAGAAATCACAAGGGCTTTCAATTTGCTGGTCCATGTTTCTGTGTGCTCAAAAATCCTTAAGTTTCGTATTACTTGATATTTAATCCTACATAAAAGAAAGGGAAAGGAAGGAAGGGAGGGAGGGAGGGAGGGAGGGAGGGAGGGAGGGAGGAAGAAAGGAAGGAAGGAAGGAGAAAGAAAGAGAGAAAGAAAGAAAAGAAAAAGAAAGTCACATGGCTACTACATTTCTGCTCTGATGGGGGAAGCAGAGAGAAAGCAGCTCGTGATAGACACGCCATGCTGGTGGGCACGTCATCTTCAGGAGAGCTGTGACAATGGCAATCGCTCCAGCCCTCTGCTCTAGTCCTCCCTCTGTGAGGGAGCCATGCGGCCACAGGAAAGGCTGCGTGTAGTTGTTCCAATCACGGTCCCGGGGGAGGGCTCGGCCAACAGCCAGTGTCAACCACCATGTTGTGAGGGCGAGAGTCTTCCTACAAGAAGCCCCAGCCTTTGGGCGACTCCAGCCGATACCACGTGGAACAGAGATGCTCTGTCCTCGCCAGCTTCTGCCCAGATTGTAGATTCATGAGCAATCTACAATTGTCATTGTTTTAAGCTGCCAAGTTGTGTGTGTGTGTGTGTGTGTGTGTGTGTGTGTGTGTGTGTGTTTGGGGGGGTTGTCACTCAGCAATAGATAACTGGAACGGTCTTCCCATAATGTGAGGTCAGCAACCGTGGGACATCCCCACTGTGCCTAACCTCACATAGAGAGTACAGCCTTAAGAAATATATGTTAAATGGAAAGACTAATCAAATGAACATTGCCTCTAAAGTGACTCGAGGCCGACTTAATGAGATTTTCTTACCCGTCTCACAAACAGCGTGGCCATTGCCACAGATATTATTTTGTTGGGAGAGCTCAGAGCAGACCCGGAACGGACTTGAAGGAAAGAGCTGACAAGGGAACCGGTCTTCACTCTCTGTGTTGCCGACTCATGACTTACAGCCCGTGTTGGTTGCAGGGCCGCTGAAGTCCAGCCCAGGACATTGATTCTGAGGAGGGAGCCACCAAGACTCACATCAGCTGGGATGGGGGCACAGCCTGTAAAGGATGCTGGGAGGTCCACCACAATGGTGGGTTGTGAATCTGCCATGGGATGCCTTCTATCCTCCTTCCTCCCCTCAACTTTCTCATCGCCCCCTCCCACCACCAAAGGAGTTCTCTCAGGAGAATGGACTGTGGATTGAAAGTCTCTGTCTAGACAGCTGGCGGTGAGAAAGAAAGAAAAATAAAACCACTTGCTCTTGTACTTAATCTTATTTGTTTGCGTCAGTAACCTCTTAAGAGCCGATAGAGCTCGGGCCCGTGTTCACACAAGCACAACCGAACAGTGGGTGTGGAGTTTGGAACATTAGTCTGGACGATGATCTCAGTGAAGTAGCTTCTCTTCTAGTGAACAAAGTCTAAAGTTGCATTTGAAGATCGCATCTCTCCCCGGTGATGCCACCCTCCACCCCCAAATGATGCCTAACACTCCACAGTTAAACCAGGCCATCAAATAGCCAGAGCAAAAATTTCATCGAGTTGGATACGAGAGAATAAAAATCACCGGTGAGGCCAAGTAAGTGGCATGCACCTGGTACAGACTTCTGTGTCACCTGGATTCTTCTGGAAGCAGGAACTGAGACAGGGTCAGGAGTGCAAGAGGTTTCGTTGGGGTCGGGGTGTAGAGTCTGTGAAAGAGGAAAGGGCGAGGAGACTGCGACCCTAGTGCAGAGCTCACAGCTTCTCGGCCAACTCAAAACGTAGCTCCCGAGCCAGGATTGTGTACGAGAGGTGTCATGAATGGACTGGAATGCCTGAGGCCCGGGACACTCACTGCACCCCGGAAAAGCATGGCCTTGGCTTGAAAACTGAGGTGGAATCAGAAGGCTGTGCAGCTGCAGGCTGTCAGATGACGGCACTCCTGGCCACCAAAAGGCAGCCTTTCTAGAAGGTATAGAGCTAGCTCAGAACCTGCCCGGCTACCACAACCTCCAACAGAGACAGCTTCTTCCTAGCTGGGGGAGCCGGGTGGGAGAGAAAGCTCTAAAAAGCCTTTACCCTCCAGCAGCACCCTGTTGTGCCCTGTCCCTCCTTCCCCCGACCCTTGTAGCCATTTCCTGCCAAGGGGAGGTAAGGTCGCCCATCAGAAGTCTGGGCAGCAAGGGTCTGAGCTCGCTGGGACTTGTGGCCAACCCTTCGTGAGACAGGTTTTACACACTGAAGCAGGCTGGTGGGGCCAGCAGGGAGGAGCAGGGCAGACCCTTCTCCCCTCCTGGTCCTCATCCTCATTCCCTTGGGCTCCCCTACTGTCAGGGGGAGCTTTAGTGGCCAGCGACTGCCAGCGCCTTCCTTTTGCCCGTCGGATCTGGCCATGGGGCTGCCTCTGTAGGACAGAGGACCCCAAGGCTTGGAAGGCTCTGAAGGCAATGAAGAGTACTCACGGCCCCGGGGGCCATGGTGGCAGGAATGCGCCACGCTCATGGCCTTTCGTTTTGTGACTCATTCATCCGGGATTGGACACGAGAACCGATTCTGGGGCTGGGTGGGGCCGGCACCTCCAATCCTGTGGGATTTGTCTGAGAGATGCTTTAATGACTTTCTGCTGACCGGTGAGATCAACACGCTTTTTGCCTCTCAAGCTGAGGAAGCACAGGGAGAAACCAGGTGAAAAGTCCAGTCCCAGCTGTAGGTCAAGGGAGTTATCCTTCTTGGTTTATCTTTAAAAAAAAAACAATGCCCATGCTGTTTTCCAGGACAATGGAGGGAAAAGTGACTGATGTTTCTGTGGCGTAGAGCAAGTACTGGTCATTTGCAATCTGAGTGGGAATCACAGTTTCTAACCGTGGGATCTGGGCAAGTTTTGCATTTCTCTGAACTTGTTGTTTCCATCTGTAAAATCAGATAGTTTGGAAGATAAAATGTTTCTTCCTTCCTTCCCTCTTTCCTTCCTTCCTCTCCCTCCTTCCTTCCTTCCTGTCTTCCTTCCTTCCATTCGTCCATACACACTTAGTGAGCTGCTGTGCTGGGCACTAGGGAGACGTACGTAAACAAAACCACCGATGATTTCATAGACCCCAGTACAAGAAAAGACCCCGACCATAGCACGTTTATGCAGAAATGAAGGTCTGTATGAGTTGAAGCAGGAGTATGGAAGAGAAGGTGATGATCTCTTGCCAAGGATCACAAAGAACATGTCTGAGCAGAAGTTTGCAAAGGGAAATGAAGATAAGTTTGCTTGTGAAATGGACCCACTGGGGCTATAGGGTCTGCTGATAACCAGACAGCCAGAGTCAGATCAGTAGGGACTGAATGAGCAAGTTGGAGGCTGTGGGGGGAACCTTGGCACATGCACAACAGGGGGCCCAGCAAAAGGGTTTGGGGCTCATGCAGCAAAGAGGGCTGGATCAGAGCCCTGGGGAGCACCAAAACTTGAGTACGTTGAGAAAGAGACACCTACCGAGGCTGGCGAGCGATGGGAAGAAACTGGATAGAATCACGTTGCTGAATGCACAACAGAGAATGCGTCTTCAAATGCTTCAGGGAGGCCAAGGTCAGGGAAAACCCAGACAGTCCGTGGAACTTAGCGATTGGGAGGTCAGTGGTGAGGGAGGGAACCGTGTGACAATAAATGAAAGCATATGAAAAGGCTTTGAAAACTGTGACGAGACATAGGAAAAGAAATGCCAGTTCCTGATGGAGGCAGGAATTAGCTACGTTAGCCTGATCAATTCAGAACGTGTGCGAGAACTTGACAGGAAATTCACCATCCCACATTTATAGCCTCTCAAGTACGTCATGTGGTGTGCAGAACATCAGCATTTTACATCGACACTTTTGCATCCTTTTCCTCAAAATTAGCTTCTTGTTGGCTCTAGGAGATTGCCGGAAATATGTCACCAAGGAGCAAAAATAAAATTAGGGGCATGAGGAAGAATGAGAGAGAAACGGCAAGTTATGGGGTCATTGCTACTTGGGAATAAATAATCCTGGTGACTGGACAACAGTGCTGAGTTGTAGAATTTGTCCTCTCAAGAAAGAAGCTTTAATCTTAAAGTCTGTTTTGGATGATGCCAACAGGGAAAGGGCTTCTGGCAGAACAAAATAGATTTTTCAACTAATAGTTTTATCCGATAAAAAAGAAAAGGAAACCAATAAACTATAAGACAAGTTTGGGTGGTAAGCAGACCATGTCTAGAGGCTATAGGGGCTTTTAGTAATTCAGTGTCGATATCAGGGTTGACTGCAGGTGACTCATGGCTGCACACAGCAAGGAGGCAGCTGGAGCGAGGGACACGGGGCCCCGAATCTATTTGAGTTGCGATAACTTCTTACGGTATCACAATTACGCTTACAATTACATTATGATTCTTAACTGAGCTCCACACAAGTCTCTAGAGAGGAGTCTCATACAGGGATGTGCATTGTATCCATGGCAAATGTTCCTGAATTGGGGTTTGATCATAGCTGGCACATTTCTACCTTGGCAATTTCTATTGTCTCAAAGCCATTACCTTCCTCATTCTTAGGCCTTTACCAAAGCACTGCCTTCTCAGTGAAGCCTTCTCTGACAACCCTTTATTTATTTATTTATCTTGAGAGAGAGAGACAGAGAGAGAGAGAGAGAGAGAGAGAGAGAGAGAGAGAGAGAGACAGGGAATATGAATGGGGGAAGGGCAAAGAGAGAGGGGAACAACGTTTCCGAAGCAGGCTCTGTGCTTACAGAGAGCCCAAGGCAGGGCTCGAACTCATGAACCATCTGACAACCCTTTTAAAATGGCACCTGCATCCACCCACAGCCTCTCCCTCTCCTCTGCTTCATGTTTTCTCTATAGCACTGATTACTTTGTGATATATTTTACTAGAGCATTAACTGCTCAAAGCAATGATGTTCAACTATTTTGATCACTGTTAGGTCTCTAATACTAACAGAGTGCTTGGCACAAAACAGACACTCCGTGAATATTTTCCAAATGTGTGAAGGAATGGGTTTGGGCAGCCTGTCGGGTGTTTAGCTCCAGAGAGGGATCGTCAAGCTTCTAGAAAAGTACTTCCTTCAGAAAGGTCACCATCAAGTTACCACTTGACCTTTCTTCAACAGGCTCTGTGATTCCTGCCTCTACATGTGGTGAGTGAACAGCATTGTTCAGGACTCCCACGAGCTTTCAGAATATTCCCTCTGGGCCTTCTTCCTGCCATTGTGCAAACTTGCCCTCCTTTCAAATGCCTGGCAGGTCATGGGCTGGAACCATTCCTAGATATTTAGGACATCAGAGCCCAAAGGAGCCTGGGACCCCATCAGTCCAGGCTGTACTTCTACAGATGGAGAGCCTAGAACTCGGAAAAGGATCAGTTCCCCTAATGCCATGCAGCTCATTGGGTGGGCGGGGCCTGCCCAGGAGAGGGGAGAATCGAGGCTGTGTGTTAGGGCTTCACATATATTATCACCTGCGATCTTCACAAGCAGTGTGGGTCTGGGATCACGATTCCACGTACACACTGAAAAACCCATGATCAGAAGTGTTCAATTACTTGTCCCACACTGCTCAGTTACTGAGTGTGAAAGTCAGGCTCGGCACTCGGGTTTTTCCTGTTTCCAAACTCGTGCTCCGCCATCTGGATTCTCTTTGTCCTGTAATTTGTAAGGACAAAGCCCATGCTGAGTCACTGCACGAGACAGAGGGACAGTGGGTGTGTGGACACATCTTTCTTTGCTGTTGGTCACCTTTCCATTTCTGAAGATGGTTTCCCTCTTTCTTCTTGTTACCCTGGAAGAGAACTTCTCTTCTGTCTAGCGGTCAGTCCTCCATCATTTTCTTTTCTCTTGGCTCAGTCTGCATCTGCTCTTTCCTCTTCGTTGGCTTCTCCTGCCAAATCTTCAACATGCTTGGTTTTATGTATGTCCCACAGAACAAAGGAACAAACTGTCCTGTTGTCCCACGTTCTTCTTTAAGACCAAGCTCACCAAAGTAGTCCCAGGCATTTATCTCCTTTCCACGTCCAGCTCAGCCCTCTGAGATTCTGCCCCGCCAGTCTCAAAGGTGTTCCTGCTCCCTCTAGTCCCGTCCCCCTTCCCCTGGTAACTACCATTCCGTTGTCCGCTTCTGTACCTTCAACTGTTTGATATGCCTCATAGAAAAGGAATCGTGTAGTATTTGTCCTTCAGTGGCTGACTTATTTCACCCAGCCTCATGTCTTCCAATTCCATCAATGTTGTCACCAACGACAGAATTTCCTTCTTTTTAAAGGCTGAATTACACTCCATTGTATGATCTCATTAGTGTTCTTACCACACAAGAGAGAAAGAAAGAGGAAGGAAGGAAGGAAGGATGGAAGGAAGGAAAGATGAAAGGAAGGAAGGAAAGAAGGATGGAAGGAAGGAAAGATGAAAGGAAGGAAGGAAGGAAGGAAGGAAGGAAGGAAGGAAGGAAGGAAGGCACCTGGGTGGCTCAGTCGGTTCAGCGTTGGATGTCGGCTCAGGTCATGATCTCACAGTTTGTGGGTTCAAGTCCTGCATCGGGTTCTGTGCCGACAGCTCAGAGCCTGGAGCCTGTTTTGAATTCTGTGTCCCCCTCTCTCTCTGCCCCTCTCCTACTCACACTCTGTCTCCTCTCTCTCTCTCTCTCTAAAATAAATGAAAGAGAGAAGGAAGGAAGGGAGGGAGGAGAAATAAAGAAAGGACAACAAAGGGATGCAAGGAAACTTTTGGGGATGATGGATTATGTTCATTACCTGGATTGTGGTGTTGGTCACACAAATGTATATGTCCAAACTTACCAAATGGCATCATTCATGTGCATTTTTTTGTATACCAATTATACCTCGATTAACCTGAGGAAAAATGACATACCCCTTATAAAACATGTTACCTATTTGTATTTAGTTGCAAAGATGAAAACAAAAACAAAGACAACTGTCCCTGCTAGGAGCACTAGCAACTTCTTTGTTAATAAAGAAAGGCTTCTTTAGCATTTGACACAGGGAGCTACTTTCTTGTTCTTTGAACCCTGTTGCCTTAGATTATAGGTCAACAAGCTCTCAGGCTGTCTGCATACCACTCTCCAACTTAGCAGTTCTTCGCTGTATCCCTGGAAGACTACAAGGGTGGCTTCAATGATCTCTTCCATTCCAGTGTGCTTGCCCCTGTGCAATGCAACTTTGCTGGTCCTCAGTCAAGAGGCAGAGTTTATTTCTGCATCCATTGAATCTGGACATGGCTTCATGGTTTGCTTTAAGGAAATTAGCAGATAGGATTTCGAGAAATTAGCAAACAGAGTCTTAAAAATTGCTTGCACATTGGGGTTGTCCTCTTCTGACTGTAATTGGAACTCTGACCCCACAGTATTAGCTGCAGCTGGCCGCTGGAGAGGTCACACGAAAGGGAACCGGCACACGCTGGCCTACCTAGTACCAGACAAGTGCGTTAGACTATTTTAGATCAGTTAAGTCCCTTTGTGTCACCAATTCACTGTAGCCATATGAATGACCACTGGCGAGACAAGCAGAAAAACCACCTGGATGAACCCAGCCCAAACTGCCAAACTGCAAACTGTATGCAAACAAAAGTCACTAAATTGTTTGGTAGCCACAGGTAGCTGATGTAATATTCTACCCAATTCTTCAATTGTTGTGTTTTTTAAAAATCTACACGTAGCTGTGACGTATCCTTCTCTCCATGTATTTCCATTAACACGCGTATTCTAACAATTCTTGAAAGAGTATCTCCAAACCAAGTATTTCTTCTGACTCCTTGATCCTACCAACTGCCTACTGAAAATTGGCTATACCTTATGGAGCTCAACATTATTACATTTTATATGGAATTCACCCCTGCTCCCCGCCCCCCCCCCCCCTCCAGCTCTACTTCTCTCATTTTCCCTAACTCAGAGAGTAGACAGTCTGGAGAGTGAATCTTTCTTGCCTCCTCCCATCTCTCACACTCAACATTTATTTTTTTTTTAATTTTTTTTTCAACATTTATTTATTTTTGGGACAGAGAGAGACAGAGCATGAACGGGGGAGGGGCAGAGAGAGAGGGAGACACAGAATCGGAAACAGCCTCCAGGCTCTGAGCCATCAGCCCAGAGCCTGACGCGGGGCTCGAACTCCCGGACCGCGAGATGGTGACCTGGCTGAAGTCGGACGCTTAACCGACTGCTCCACCCAGGCGCCCCTCAACATTTAATTAATCATTAAGTGCTACGAATATTCTTCCTTGATCTTTCTTAAAATTCTTCACCTGTCTTCGTCTCCCTTTTCACTACTTCTGGCTACCATCATTGCCCACTGGTATTACCTTCAGCATCTTCTTAAACAGACTTACTCTTAACCATCTGGATGTCAACCAAATAAAGCTACTCTTATTGTCTAGCTATCAATCAACCCATTCTCGAAAACAATGTACAGTCTTCAGTTTGGGGCCGTAGAATTCCAAATAAGTTCATTAAATGCTCTTTATCTGAATTCCCCCCCACCCCCCATTGTTGTCAGTTATAGGGATGGGTGTGCTAAAATCTCATGTGACAGAATTGTCTAATTCTTTGGGTAGTTCTCTCCATTTTTGGGTTTTGTATTCTAAGCTGGGGTTTTAGGTGCATACAAATTTGAAATTGTTGTATTTTCCCTGTGAATTTAAGTCTTTTGTCATTCTGACATGACCCTTATCACCAATAATACTTACTGTTGTAAATTTTAAAGTTTATTTTGTGTGATACTGTTTTATGAACTGGTATTTGATCCTTATATTGTTTCTATAAATTTATCTACAAGTTTTCTTTGCCTTCACGTTTTATCTGTGTTTTTATCTCGTCTCACTATCTTTATCTTTAAACTGGTAGGGTTAGTATATTTTCATTCATAGCATTTTGATATATTTGGATTTATTTCCATACTTTTATTTCACACTTTCCATTTGTCTACCTTTGAATTTATTTCCTTTTGTATTGAATGAGGTCACCCTGCCCCGTTATTCTATCGCTTTTCTGCTATTATTTTGGATGTTTTTCTTTCTATTTTTATTATTTAACTGGTTACTCTAGAAATTGTTAGTACATATTTAATGTAACAAAGTTTAAAATCAGTCAATAAGTTTGATTTATTCCCCCCCCCCCACCCCCCACAATGTAAGAAATTTAAAATACTTACTTTCCAAATATGGTCTCAGAAACTTATATAATATTGTTACTTAACCTTTTGTATCTTATCTATATTTTATGACACAAATAGATCATTGCTATCACTGCCTTATAAGTTAAATGTTGTTAGATTTATCCACATGGTTACCATTTTCTTTGCTCACTATTTTTATTAAATATCTAACCTTCTGTTTGAAATCCTTTTTCTTTTATTTCTAAAGTAGATACTTTAGAAGCTCCTTTAAGTCCATGTCTGTTGGAGTCTAAATCAGTTTTTGTTTGTCTCCAATTGTCTTCATTTTACTCTTATTCTTTAAATATTGCCTTGATGGTTATAAAATTCCCGGTGGGAAGCTCTTCTACCCCACACTTTAAACGGATCCCATTATTGCTGTGGGAGTCGTTCATCAGTCTAAGTGCCATGACACTGCAGGTAAGCTGTATTTCTCTGGGTACTTTGAAAGGATTTGTCTGTTACTTGGTGTTTGGTGGATTTATTACACTGTATCTCAGTGTGGGGTTCTTTTTAATTATCCTACTCAGATTAGGGATGAGAAGACTCATGCCTTTCAACAATTCTGGAAAGTTTTGAGTCATTATCTCTGTAAATATTATCCATCTACCAGCCTATTGGTTCCTTTTAAAATTTCAATTATTCATGCCTTTGATCTCATTGCTCTATTTTTTATATCTCTTAACCTCTGATTCATACCTTTCATCTTTGTGCTATATTGTTCTTACTTTTATTTTTTTAAAAACTTCTTGCATTCATCATCCTGTTGAGTATGAACTCTTTTCATTCTGGGACTATGTCCAGTTCAATAATTCTTGCTTCAACTGTATCTAATCTGTTAGTTGTCCTTCGTTTTGAGTTTTTATTTTCATTTATTATACTTTTCATTTAAGTTCTCTTTGAATCTTTCTTTCAAATGTCTCATCCTTTTTGAGACTATATAATCTCAGTCTCTTATTTTGTTAAATGTATTCCATATATTGTTTTGGATTCTAATTCTAACCATTCTAAAATCTGAAGACATTGTGTTTTGTGTTTTACTTTCCTCATCTGGAACATGGGAATAAAAGCAATTGCAACTCAGTGGATTTCTTTGAGGATTAAATGATTACATTTATGTAAAGGTCTTGGGATATCTCGCACAGAGTAATGTATACAAGTGTTAGCTGCATGAGTATTATTATTGCTGCTGTTATTTGAAGAACTGATTTTGTTCTTTGCCGACTAGCTCCAAGCTTTTCTCATGTGTTAAGTAATTTTTTATTATGAACTCATGTTTCTTTAAACATGGTCACTGAACAGTTAAGGCTCGTGTGTACGTAAGATGCATTCCTCCAGGGAGGACATTGGCTTCTTCCAAGCCTTGGGGATACTCCAGTCCCAACTAGTCTAAATGGAATTATTACTTTGGGTGTTTTCATGCCACAAAGTGAATGAGTGTGAGTTTCAGCCCCAAATTTGCCTTGATTGTGGCAAGGGTTGATTGTGGTTATGAACTCTCAAGGGAGAGTTATTTCCCTTTCCCAAGACGATACTAAGTTCATTCTGTGTGAAGTAGGTTGTCTGCTGGTTTGCCTGGTAGGGCTTTCACTCTTTAAGATCCCAGCATTTTGTGGAGGTTGCGGAGTATAGGTCCAACTCTTTGATGATCCTGTATCTTCAGAAAGAAGGGAATGACCTTGGATCATCCACTGGCTTAGGTGCTTACTTATTTTTAGAAGTTAATTTTTTTTTAATTTGTCTAACTTTTTTTTTTTTTTGCAAAGAAGCCCTTCTTTAGAAATGTATTATGAATATCTTATCCAGAATTTGTACAGGTTTTGAACCTGGAGATTTTTTCTATAAGGGGTTAGATAATAAATATTTTAGGCTTTGTGGGTCATATGGTCTCCTGTGTCACTACTAGCTCTGCACTTATAGCATAAAAGCAGCCATAGACAGTTCACAAGCAAATGGTTATGATGGTGTTTCCATTAAGCCTTACTTACAATGGTAGGTATCAGACTGGATTTGACCCTTTGGCTTTAGTTTTTCAAGCCCTGTTCCATAACAAAACTAGCAACAGAAGCCATCAGGATAATCTTTCTGAAAATGTTGCCTCTAAGACTCCTGGAAGCCATAGCAAAAAAGGAAACCCAGGTTTCCGTCTGATTAAAAAATTCCTTTCTATTTGGAGCTTAAAGTCTTTTAGGGGAAAACCCTATAGGGGCTCCTATGGGGAAAACCCATGGGAAGAGACATGGGGTGTTAGGCACAATCTAGAGTCAGGATGTGGGAGAAAACCTAAATTATTGCTTTCCATGTTCTTTCTGGTAAGATCTGTGTGGGGCTTGTAATGAATCCTGCTGGATCATAGGTACTTGGAAATTTCCAAGTCTCTTCTATCTTTCCCATTGTTTATTAATGTCTGTACAACATCGAAACATGCATGCCCTTTCTCCACTGAGAGAGCATCTTTTCATGTCTTTGATGATGATTGTGGCCAACATAATTGCTTTTTTAAAAAACTTATGTCCTCATTGTGAAGTAATGCTATGCTTTTGACGGACTCATGGAGCCTAAATAAGAACACTATTTGTCCCATGAACTGAAAAGGGGGTAGAAATGGGGAGGTGGATGTATTTCATCATTTCCTGAAATCTGAATACGAGAAACATCCCTTTTGTAACAAAGGCGACTTCAATGCAATTTTTTGGAAACATGAAGTTTGCAGTTGAGCTGGCTGTGAAGTCTTATTGGCTGGGGAGAATTCAAGCATATTTTAATGTCACAGATGCTGGAAATTGTAGGTAGGAAAGCAGAAACAGAGTCTGAGACTACAGGTGCTAACATGTTTTTATGGAGGCCCCAGCTCTAAATGTAGTTGCTCAAAAGCGGGCTTTTCCATTCTGTTATATGAAGCCCTCTGAAAAGCTGGCATTTCTACAGGCATCTTTGTTAGCGGTGAGCTGGGAGGGTCTGCCTGCTCAGGGGTTAATCTTCCTAATTAACAGAAGGGACACTGGCCTCGCAAGCCTCTCAGCAGAGTGGCAGGTTTTCCCTATATTTCATTCGGGTGACTCGGAAAAGGTTGCAGGCAAACAGCACCTTTGGTTTTAAAAACCAGAGCCATGGCTTTTTCGCCGTTTTTTAAAATTCGAGTTTGAGAAGACCACAGTGATGAGGATACGGACAACTTGGCATTATTCAGAAGCTTGTCTGCGGGAAGTCTGGAGCAAAGGAAAAACTGTATTTTTACATGCATCCTTCTCATTTTTCACTCCTTCATGCCTAGCTTTTCCCCTTCTTTACACTTCATTTTGAAAGCCCATCTCCCTCCTCCTCCCGGTGAAAACCCACGCCATATCCCTGAGTCTGTTGTGGAAGAACAGACTGGAAGACATCTGCCTCTTGCCTTATTTTTTTGAATCCCTCTAAATGATGGAGCCAAGTCTCCACACCAGAGCTCCCGCTCCCTGAGCAAACCAAATGGTGGCTGTTGGCGGCATATTGACAGCTTGTTAATGGCGGAATCCTTGACAGTGTGACAACCTGTGTGGGCTGCCTCGGGAAGCCAAGTCCACCCCCGCACAAACCCCAGTAATTAACAGGTGGGGAGAAATAGCAACTAACTGCTGCCGAGGAGGGGAAAAAATACTCAACCGAATGAATTATGTATAATAAAAAAATAACTCCAGTCTTGTCATCTTTCCTAGTTCTCGTTAGTGGCGCCGACTGGAAAATGCTTTGACTTTGGGGTCGCAGGAGCCCGGATTTGAACCCAAGCTGGGCCACCTACCAGCTGCGTGACTTTGGGGACATCCTCTCCCTGAATCCCAATTTGTGAACAGCAACGTGGTCAGATACCACTTAAGAAGGAGCCATGGTAGAGGTCACATACTGGCATTCGATTGTTAGAGTCTCTTTTTACGGTGATGGATTTGCCAGATTGTTCTTGTGGTTCTGTGAAGTTTGGTATTGTGAGGCTCTGCTGTTTTTCAGCGCGTTAAGTTGGAAATAGCTATGTCTTCTTGACGAATTGGGCCTTTTATCATTAGAAAGTGGCCCCCTTTATCCCTGAGAGTCGTGCCTTTTTGTCTTAAAATTATTTTGTGTGATGTGATTTTATGTGATGGTAGATCAGCGCATATGTGTGGCTACAGTCCATTTATTTACAATATTTCTGCGCCCCCCTGTTTCTTGGGACTGGGGGCGGAGGATGAAGGGCGAAGAGAAAATGGTGGGCTCCGGCTGGTCGTTGCTTGGTCGAGGCATTTGTCCTGGCTGGACGGGCCTCCCAGATGCCCTTTCTTTCCTGGCTCCTTGGAGCCCCAAATATATTGATACACATTCTCTGAGAGAAAGAGTCTTGGAGGCTGCATGTGGTAGCAACATCATGCACCAGTTTCTGAACATTTCCCTCCCAGCTGTGAGCGATACTAGAAAGGATGTAGAGGACATTTCTCAAACCTTAGATCTGTAGTTTCTGGTATATTTCCAAGGGCTAAACTTAATTTAGAAGACATCCAAGATTGTTTAAAATGACAGTTTTCAAGCTTTCTTGGGTCTCAGATGCCTCTGTCAATGTGATGAAAGCTATGGACTTTCTCCTCGGGGGAAAAAACACGAACACAGCATTTTCGAACCATTTCATCCCGTCCTCTGCACCTCATAAAGTTCCAGAGGCTCCGGATAAAGGAAACGTTATTCAAATGCTCATGTTATGAAAATTAATGGATACAAGGCAAGATGCAAAATTTAAATACATGCAAACGTATTCGTCAGAATGGTAGACTGTGTACCCTTGGCAGAAAGTATGCTGACTACTCTGGTCTGAGGTTGGATCAGATGTACCAGGAAGCCCATGCCCTGAGCCAGCACTGCCTGTGAACACCTGGGAACACCACTGCCTGAGGAAACCTGAGCTGGGGACTACACAGAAAGGTCTAGAACCAGTGACTCCTATGGCTTCAGCTGAGACACCCAGAAACATCTTCCAGGGGAGGCCTCCATCACCCAGGGCATGCCCGAGCCCCCCACTGAAGAGAATCCTAATTGAAGATAAGCTGAGGAGAAAATATCCCCCAAACTGGAGAAATGCCACCATGAGGGACAGTCAGCAGGTGTCAGAAAATGGAAGCATCGATGCCCGAGAAAGCAGGAGACATAAAGGCAGCTGAAAAAACTACCTGAATATATGTGGGTTTAAATGTTCAAAGTTAAAAAGTGATAGAAGCCATACAAATGGATATAATGGAAGAAGACAGATAAATCTGAAATAAAGAAGTAGCTAGTTTGGACATGAAAAATATTACCATGGGTGAGAGGGAAACTTTAAGGATAGTTTAAACAGGAGATGAGGCATGACTAAAGAGTGAATAAATGAAAAGGAATAATTACCAGAGGGAATCATCCAGAATACAGTAGAGAGGGATGCAGAGTTGGAAACTATGGAAGAGAAGTTGAAGAATGGAGAAGGGCGCGTGAGATTTCACCCTGGACACGGCATAATGAAACTACAATATTCAGGCATAAAGAGTAACTCTGAGAGTTACCAGGCAGAAACGACAGAGTGCTTACCAGAGTCATGGTCAGACAAAAGCCAGGATGCATCATTAGTAATGCTTCCAGGAAATAAAAAAGAAAGAAAGAAAAAGATCTCCAAGGCATCGAGGCAAAATTGTGTGTGTACGTATATCTTACTAATGTCAGTGATGGAAAAAAAAAAGCAACACAAAAAACCCAAAAACCTAAACCCAAACCCAAAAAACCAGCACCTGTGGGAAAATATGAGCAAGAGTTGAGTCTATTCTGGTTGGTAAAATTAAGAGTGACTGTTATTTTTATCTTAATCTTTCAGTGGTGTTCACATATCCCACAATAAACGTGATTTACTTATGTAATAAAAATAAATATTAAAAAAACAATAATCTGCATTGAAAAGAGAAGTATGTCTGCGTCTGTTCAAATTAAGCCCATTCTTTAAGGATTAGCTCCAATGACACTTCATTCATGAGGCCTTCCTGTGTTCTGTCACCCCTGTGGGACCGACTCATCCATTAACATAGGAAGCACAGTGCCCAAGGCCATAACCATATTTTATTTTTAAATCCTCTTAAAGTTGAAACAAGGGCATCTGGGTGGCTGAGTTGGTTAAATGTCTGACTCTTGATTTCCGCTCAGGTTACGATCTCACGGTTTGTGAGTTCGAGGCCCACATCAGGCTCTGGGGTGACAGTGCGGAGCACGTTTGGGATTCTCTCTCTCCTTCTCTCTCTGCCCCCACCTCAGTTTCACTCTCTCTCAAAATAAATAAATAAATAAATAAATAAATAAATAAATAAACAAACAAACTTAAAAAAAATCAGAGCAAAAAGCTGAATATGATAATAATTAACATGTAACAATCAATATAGACTGAATTATATTATATATTTATCTTTATACCAATGCAGTGGTAAAATATAATTTAAATATATATGTTTTAATGAGGAAGAGACCCCATGAAGGCAGAAGTACCCAGGGCCCATGGAGGTCACAAAACAGCTCTCCATTTCTGACTTCCTGTCTTAATTTTGGTTTCCCAGAGGCACAGCCTGAGGTAAGCCGCCACAGGAAGTTTATTTGGAAAATGATCTTAGCAAGCAGAAGTGAGGGAGCAGAGAGAGAGGAACAAGGAGTGAAGAAAAGTCAATAGAAGCATGTGTTCTCAAAGTCACTGTTGCAGGCTCCAGGGTTTAGCTTCGCTAGACCTCTGTTCCTGAAGACAGACAGAATACTTCTCAGTGTTCCCCACCTGAAGGATATAGGTGGGCCAGGGTGTTTATCTACTGACTGATGTCCTTCAGTTTTGAGCATTGTCCCTGAGGCTGTTTGCTCCCTTTCATGGGGCTTATATAAATGCATGGGACTTATATAAATGCTGGAGGAGAGAACATCAAGTGCTTGTTCAAGGTGACACACGGTTAGCATGAGAGCAAGACTGTAGGCTATCTCTGCCTGACTTCTTTCACTTAGCATAATACCCTCTAGCTCCAGCCATGTTGTCGCAAATGGCAAGATCTCATTCTTTATTTGGCTGAGGACATAACATTGTATGTCAATTATGCTTCAATTAAAAAAATAGATTGCATGTCTAAACACAGCTGAAGTGGAAACTCAAGGGGGCCAAGGTGATGAGACTCAAAACAACAAAAGTGTCTGCTATAGTTCCCCTGGAATCAATCTCACATTAACTCCGTGTTCCTGTGCTGTCTTCTTTATTCACCTGTAAGAACTCGTTTTATATTCATCCATGTTGTATGCATCCCACAGTTCCTTTTGTACTGGAAGTATCAACCTCTTGAAGTCGTGAGCAGTGCTCATGCCACAGAACCTTGCACCTAGTAGGTACTTGAAACATATTATCGATTTAAGTTAACTAAGGCAGTCCTGGCCCAGGATTTGGGAGAACCAAATGCCAGTCCCCACCCTGTGACTAACATGCTGGGTGATGTTGGGCAACCCCTCCGTCCCCTTGGATCTCATGGCTCCATCTATGGAATGAGGAGCACGTACAGGATCCTCTCCAAGGGCCCCTCTGGATCTGTTTGATTATTCCCATCCATGCCACCGCACTGACCATGAAGGATGGTCCAAGTACACTCAGCCCAGTGCTAGTTGCCGGGATTATGGAGGTAAATGCCGTACGATCTTACTGTGCAAGAATGAAGTGGTCCTTCCAGGAGAGAGATAGATGAAGAGTTATAGCACATTACAGTGTGACAGAAGTAAGCACAGAGGGCTGAGGACACACAGCAGAGTTTGCAATCCAACCTGGGACGCGTCAGGAGGAACTCTGGCAGGGATGACGGTGGAGGGGACTCTTTAAGGATGGGTGATGAGTAATGGAGATGTGGGGGAAGGACAGGGGAGGCTGCTCCCTGCAGCACTAGTCCGGGGAACGGAGGCATCTTTCTCAAGGCTGGAGGCTGCTTGCGCAGGACAGAAAAGAGATGTTTCTAAGGCTCTGAATTTTGGGCTCGCGCTAGTCCCATACCTCATTGTGCCTTTCCCGGGGCAGTTGTTCGATACTGTCACATACAAGTTTTAATGTGTGTGCCAACCCAAAGATTAGGAAAGGAGAACTAGTTACATCGACAAACTACAGCTTCCAAGGTGGGAGACAAGACACATTTTTCTATGTTTGCTGGGAGAGGAGACTCACCTTCACTTTATTTTATATTTATTATTAAGCAGCACTGTGGAAATGGATTTAAAAAAAAAAGCAGTCACAGACTAATGGAGAGAAGAGGATATATTAGCCACTAGACAGGTCTTCAGTCAATTTATATGTGTTCAATCAGTCCAGTGTTCCCTTCTTTGATAGTAATGAGTACATTTCTTTCCAGAAGTCAAAGTCTCTGTTATTTTCTCCCTATTTATGGTGATCAGGTATTTGTGTTACTCCAGGTAAAATACCCTGGAAATGGCTTGTAGAAGCAGCCCTTCATGCTAAGTGCACCGTGGGAAAGATGCATTATAGAAACTCCAGTCCTCGGGATATAACTGCTGACATTTTCCCCTTCCTGCTCGGCATGAGTATGAGATCACCCCATAATTTTACCTCATGGAGTCATTTGCTGCTTTAGGAAGAAATGCTCTTTGCTGATAAACATCCCTCTACACATAAATGTCATGCTGAAAAGGTTTCTCTTTTTGGAGAAATGGCCCAAAGCCCCCGATTTCAATAACTTGCTTCGTTACCAAACAGGAGTGAGTGATACAACTTGCCGCAGTAGGGGCTGGAGCACACAGCCTTCCCAACGGTTCCTTGAAAGAAGAAGCAGGAGAATGCTGCAGGGAGATGGGATTATTGGCACAGAAGCTCCTTTCTTACAAGAGTTGGGTTCAGGATCTGCAGTGTGATGTTGATTGCAGGTATGAACACTGATTCATCGTCCCTGATGCCAGTTCTGGACATGTAGTAATTGCTCAAGACTAAATCTGGCTGCCACTATTTGTCAGTTGTACCGTGGAATTTTTTAGTCTTAGTACAAGCTGACTCAATAACCTTATAATGGAGGGGAATAAAGTGAAGCAAAATCTTTCTGTTGAGACTCCACAAAGTGCACTGGTTATTTCATTATTTTTTTTTGCTAATGACCAGCCTAAGTATTTTACATATGATATCAATTAAATTAACCCACGTTAATGAAAAACATGGAGTGAGTCATTTACTGTGAGGATTAAAAAATCGTATTATGCCGTCTTCACCGCAATATCAAGAAATCAGGCATTTCATTATCCAAAGTTTGTAGATGAGCAAATGAGGCTCAGAGAATTTAAATCAATTGCCTAAGGTTATACAACTTGTAAATGACAACGCTGGGATCTGAACCTGCATTTGTCTGACTCCAAAGCTCATATTTAGGACCTCACAGATCATACTGTAGTCACACAGTAAATACTTATAAACCTGACCTTTTATGGAACTAATGACAGCAGACTCACTGAGGATGAACCCATGGCGTGAGGGAGTTACTATCCTCAGAATATCACTCTTTCTATTCATTGATTAACTTTATCAAACACCTCTTAAGTCTATATCCCTTCATTACAATACATTATGAGATTCAGGGTCCCTGGACTGGCTAGAAGGGAAAACAGAAAAACAGAGAAATAATTATAATGCAGTAGCCTGTAGACCATTTCAGATATAGTTTTGGTCATCCCCAAAACTTAGCTTCTTGAAACACTAATTCTATTGTGATCTCTCATGCTTCTATGGGCTGCTGGACTCAACTTGGATTCCCTCATGTTTTTGCACATGGGTGGTGGTTGAGATTGTGGTCATCTGGTCATTTGGGGGCTTCTTTATTTCCATGCCTGGTTCCTGAGATGGCTGGGTTAGCTGGGAGCTGATCTGACAGATACCTCTTTCTTCGCATGAATTCTCCACGTGGCTCTCTACATGGCTAGCTTGGGATTCCTCATAGCACAAACTCCATGACACAATGGATTTCTTCCTGGAGCGAACCCTCCAAGAGGCAAAGTTGGAAGCTGCAAAGCTTTTTTGAACTAAGCTGCAGAAATCAGTGTCACCTTGGTTGCCATTTTGTTGGTTACAAACAAGTCTTGAGTCTGGCTTTGATTCAAGAGGTAAGGCTCTGCAGGAGCATGGATACTGAGGGGCATAATTGACTGGCAGGGCAGGTGGGGGGCATCTTTGGAGACTACTAGCTACTACATGCTATGTATGTGTGATACATGTATGTATCAAGTGCTTTGAGAATCCCATAGACGCCCAGGCCAACTTCTCCAGGGCAGTAGAAGCTCAGCCTGAGAAGACATGTGACAAAGGTAAAATAGTTCTTATATGCCAAGGTGTACCAAGATGAGAGTTGTGTATTAGAAAGACCGTGCTGGTGGCAGCGTGGAGGGTAGATTTCAGAAGGCAAAATGGAGTCAGGGAAACTGTTGAGTTGGGATGAGGAAGAGAGTCTAGTTGCCAGAATCCATCTTCCTTAGGAGAAGGAAGCACCTGCGAGTTTCTGTTATAAACTGGTTCGCTGAAAAGGATGAAGGGGAGGAAGGACATAGAAGGGCAAAAGACCAGGGGGCTTCTGAATTGAGCAATTCCATGGAAGGTAGTGCTGTTCATGTGGTAGCGAAAACAGAAGCAGGGAGTGCTGATACGTCCAGTCTTGAACTTATTGATTCTGAGATATGTGCAGGAAAATCAGACGGAGACATGCTATATGCATTGTAGTGCACACCATTGGTGCCTTGCCCTTGATTTCCTTTACTGGGCCAGTGCATACCCTCCTTAGCAGCAGTGACAGCTAGCTGCTAACCACTCACACTTGCACCCTTAGTCTAGAGATTTCCCTCACCTAGAATTGCCTGGGAGTTTACACCCACTCCCTGGAGACAACCTGCAGCCAATGATGGACTAATACAGGGATGAAAATGATCATCCCCCTTGCTACGAGGTGGGACCTCCTGTGATGCCATATGCTCCCACGCTCCCTGGGAGTTCATCTGGGGTCCATCTTTACACGGCTTCTGCCCTGCCCCCACTTGCTACTCCCAATCCTCTTTCTCTCTCAGGAAGTCACTTGAACTAGAACCTCACAGAGGTCTACCTCAGGAAGCCTAAGGAAACCTGACTAGGCCTTTAGATGATATACCCAATGGTAGGTTATTTGGAGGCAATGTAAGTTCTTTTGTGGTGAAAATCTTTTCTAAACAATAGTAGGGCCTTCTTGCAAAATGGAGTAAGAATCACGAGACATAGAGCATTTAAACACAGGTGTGGACGTGGAGCTCATAGTAGAGTGCATGAACTTGGAATTCTGGAACAAGACTACCTGGTTTTAATCCCAGCTCCACCATTTGTGAGCTATATCATCTTCTGTGTCTCAGTTTCCCTCTCTGTAAAATGGGGAGAATAGGGGAGCCTTGATGGCTTGGTTGAGTGTCTGATTTTGGCTCAGGTCACGGTCTCGCGGTTCACGAGCTCAAGCCCCATGTCAGGCTCTGTGCTGACAGCTCAGAACCTGGGGCCTGCTTCGGATTCTGTGTCTCCCTCTCTCTCTGCCCCTCCCCCACTCATACTTTGTCTCCCTCTCTCTCAAAAATAAACAAAACATTAAACAAATTTTATAAAATGGGGAGAATAATAGTTTCTATACAAAAAAGTTATTGTGAAGATTTAATGAATTGTCATACCTAAAATGCACAAGTACCACGAGAAAAATTTTATCCATTGGGGTGCCTGGGTGGTTCAGTCGTTTGAGCATCCAACTCCTGATCTTGGCTTAGATCTCACAGTTTGTGAGATCTCACTGTCAGTGCAGAGCCTGCTTGGTGTTCTCGCTCCCCCTCTCTCTGCCTCTCCCCACTCGCTCACGTACACTCTCCATCTCAAAATAAATAAATAAATGTTAGCAAAAGAAGAATAAAGTGAAATTTTACCTATTGTGTTCACTGCTGTATCGTTAGTACCTAGAACAAGGCCTGTTGCATCCTAGATTCTCAATAAATAATTGTTGAGTGAATACACGTAAAGCCATTAGAAGAACACTGGGCACAGTTTCACTCTTAGAAGTTTAGCCAAAATATATATTCACAATAATATAAGCCAACGTAAGTAAAAGATTGTTAATTACAGAAGTAGCAATAGTTTGTTTGAACTGTGGTTCATTCAGACAATGGAATACCATGCAGTCACTAAAAAAAAAATGAGGTACCTTGAAGTGTACAGGTATGGAAGGATCATCAACATATACTGTGAAAAAGGAAGGAGCAGAAAAAAAGCAAAGTACAGTGCATGTAGTATGTTATCATTTGAGGAAGAATACATACATGTACATGTACTACACACAGACACGTGCACACACACACACACACACACACACACACAATCTATGGTAGGATTGACCAGAATTACCCCTGGGGAAGGAATCAGGAACGGGAAGGAGACTAAAGGTACACGCCATTGATTTTTGTTTTTTATGCAAGGCAAGTGTATCCTATTTAGAAACTAATCAAACAGTTCACATTTTTTAAAAGACAGAATTGATATTAACCAAGACTTGGCTACCTAGGGGCAGGTGAGAGGGTGGGTGGATTTTCAAGTGTCTTAAGAACCACAGGGGATCTTGCTCAAAGTGCATGTGTGGACAACGGACTAAGATAGCATTTTTCTGCACAAGGGGGCGCCAAGCCCTTTACCTGGTAAATCCCCTGTGAATTGACCTCTAAAGATTGATTACAGCTCAGCCTTCCACTCCTCTGGCTTGGAAAATTAGATTGAATACCATTATTAATTTTGATTACCAGACCTGAAGTCTCTGTAAGCTCACTTAGCAGGCAGACAGCCTCTAGCCTTTCATAAGCTTTGCCTTCAAAATCTGCTTTCTTCGGGGGATGGAGTTGAGGGTAGGCCAGATGTGCCTACTATGTGCCAGCCCCCCACCCCCACCCTGTGCTGGGTAATTGAATTGTACATCCCATTACTTGGTTCTCTCACCTCCTCTCTGAGTGGGCATCATTATCTTAAGTAGGAAATAGGCTTAGGTTAAGTGACTTGCCCCTGGACTTATAAGAGTATATAAGAAAAGAGGAAGCATGTGGCAGGTGCCATCAACTCCACTTGAGCTCATGAATTATTAATATTTTGTTTGAATGAGGAAACACACAAGAGACCTATAAAAAACTCCAAGAAGGGGAAAGATGTTGGCTTGCCAAAAATGTTCCTGACTACAAAGAAAAAGGTGCTTTCCTCCAGTAGAACACCTTCCCTTGATTCCCTGCCTGCTTGAAGGAGCACATGAGTTCAGAAGTGAGATGTGGCACTTCAGTGAATCTCCATGGTACTGAGGGCTCCAGGCCCTGCCATGCTGACTACAGAATCATAGCACTTTTTTAAGGTGGAGCAGCCTTAGATATCATCACAACTTGGGCAGGTCACTCTTATTCCATAGATGAGGTCACTGTGACCTGCGGAGGGGGAGAGAGCTATTCAGATCACACAGGGGTATGGTGCCAGTTAGGGCCACATTCTAAGTCTTTGGATGTTTATTCTAGTGTCTTTTTTTCCCCCAGTTGTTTCTACAGCTGGATCCCAAAACTTTATAGAACCCAAAACTCTTGGATATAGTCTCACAGACCCTGAAATGGACCCTTTATTTATTCTGGGTCCCCTCCTTTTTGAATCCCCATTTTCTTCATTGGTGACTAAGCCTGTGAGTATGGAAGGGACCTATCAATTTTTATAAGTATAATTTTTTAGGTGCTAATTTTGATAAACAGTAATTTCCAGCTCTCTTCAAAGTATGTTACAAGTATCTACTGAGAAGGGACTGAGTCTTTTATTTGTTTTGGCCCTTCTAGACTCCGTTCTGTTCCAGGCATGCAGTAGGAACTCATCCTGGCTTACCTAGGTGAGTAATGATCTGGCATCCATTTAAAAGACCTACACAGAATCCAGGAACACTGTCACAGTGATGTATGTATTACTAGTAGAATATCCAACATGAACCTGAGCACTGCCATTTGGAAAGCGGTATTGCTTCTGTGGTAGGCAGAGTTTGAAGATGGCCCCCAAGAGTCCCATCTCTTAGTGTCTTCCATGGATACTCCCTTCCCTTAGATTGTGAGCAGGACCTATGAGTATTGTGGATGCCAGCCCCGTGGTCACGTTACATCATATGGCAAAGGTGATGAGATTTTAAAGATATAGTCAAGGTCCCTAATTAGTTTGACTTTTGTGTTAATCAAAGGGATATTATCTGGGTGGGCCTGACCTAATTAAGTGAGCACTTTCGAAGAGGGCTCAGGCCTTCCCTGAAGTTAGAAGGATTCTCCTACTGGCTTTGGGTTGTCCAACCTCAGGAAAATGGATCTTGCCAACACTCAGGTGAGTTTGGAAGAAGACCCTAAGCTTCAGATGAGCCCCAGCCAACCCTTGTGTACAGCCTTATGAGACCCCAAGTGGAGAACTCAATCAAGCTGTGCCCAGACATCTACCCTACAGAAACTGTGGGATAATAAATGGGTTTTGAGCTGTTAAATGCATAACCCATTATACAGCCCAGAGAACTAATTAAGCTCCTATGATTGTGGAAGGGATCTAGACCCCATCTTGGATGATCCTCCAGTTGCCCTACACATAATTTCTCCCATTTTTTGTTCCTCTACTTGAATTGCATATATTTTTCTCATGTGACGATATTCAAGGACAAGGCTATATATAACTTTAGGCACGTTTGTATAGTATTTTAAAAGTCACTTAATTTCCTTGTGACTCCTTTCAATCATCTTTGAAGCAGGAGTGATTCTGTGGTTACATGTCAGCTGGCCCATTAGGAAGCACTCACCGGGAAGTCGGGCTGGTGGGAAGCTTCTGCAAACAGAACTATAATCTATGAACTTTTTGGATGTATAAGAACATGTGGTGATTGGAAAGAGAACTGGATTTGTAGTCCAAATAGCAACACTTACATTCTTATGCTACTATTTTGAACGGCCATGTGACCTTAGGCAAGCCATTCAACTTTCCTGATTCTCAGTTTTTTGCATCGTTAGAGAAAGGGGTGATAATAGGTTGATGGCAAGGACTAAATGAGCTATTGCATTTGACCCATATTATCATCTTCAGGTTTGTTTCTTTTTAATCTTGTCCAGGTCAGTTCCTCTCTTATGGACTGTGCAGTGTCCTCAGCCTCTTGATCACTTGGATACTTCTAGTAACACTGAAAGGAAGCTCTGCAAATGGGATTGTATTGGGAATGGGAAATTGTCAGGTGACAAGGACCAGGAAAAAATTCCCATTTCCACTCAGAGCAAAATGTCACCTTATTCTGTTTCAGTAAAGAATAAAGGAATTTGGACAAAATGTCAGTTTTCCTCTGAACTAATTTGGGAATTATAATTACATGCACAGTGTCAGTTGAGTGCATGAATATTCATAATTAAAAATGAAATTGTCATTTTTTCAGATTGTGAAAATGAACAGAAATCCCCAGGGCTGTCCAGGGGCAGAAGAGCTGTTCATTTTAAGAAAAATTCTTTAAGATATGGAAGCAAAATAACCCCACACAAATTACCTATCATCTATCTATCTATCTATCTATCTATCTACTATATAGAGAGAATATTGCGATGGATGCCAGCTGAGGGTTAGGGAAACACTGTTAGACCAGTAGTGTTGCCTCTGCCCTCTCTGCATGGTTCACTATCAGAGGACACAGGAGGTGTTCACCTAGGGAGGAAAAAAGATTGGAAGACAAGTCCTGGTTACTCACTCCCCAATCCCACTCCACCACCCTGCTGCTTGCCAACCCTGTAGCCTACACACACATTTTGTTTTCCAGAAATGTTGAACCTCTACCTGTTCAAAGTTCAATACAAGGGGACAGGCATACATTAAATAGGTACAATAGAGTATGATATATACACAGAAAGAGAACAGGGTGCTCTTGGGGGTTTAACTTTTAGTTATGAGTTACTATATCCATGTTATAAATGAGCAAACTGGGACCAGGAGATGCTAGTTCTTGGTGACATATTAGAAAATGTATTCCCTTAGAATCTTAATGTGTATTTCCTACTTGAAGAGTCTTTTCAGGATATTTCCTTATATTTAGCACCAATAGAGACCCAGGCTGCTGCACAGGGGGCAAGGACAGGATGTAGGTCTGAGGTCTGGGCTAGGTGGCCTTGGGTAAGGCTCTGATTTCTGGATCCTCATTCTTGCTGGGACTAGATGACCATTAAAAGGATTCTTCTAGCTCTATATTCTGTGGCTGTTATTCCTCTCCCTCTTACGTTCCAGTTTTCCAGACATTGTGAAGTTGCTGTAGTTCATTTCTCTGGGCCCAACAGAGAAATCACTTAGGGGAGAAAATGAGTTGTGTCAGAATCTTTAGCCTTAAGGAAAAAAAAAAGAATCTTTAGCTTTAAATAATCTGCTCTGCTTTCTGCTCAAATCCAGGGAAGGTATTATTTCTGCTTTTCCATTGTAAGATGGGGGAACTGCTAAGGTGACCTGTTCTAGATTATTGACCTTAATTGAGATACATCTTCCTTGATCGAGAAGGTAGAGAGATTTAACAGCCTAGCAGCTCTGCAGTTTCTCCCAGATGCCTTGGGAAGCATGAATTTCTTTTCTTTCTTTTGTATTCCCTTGCTTCTTTAGAGTTAATGGTTTCTTCCGGTAACAGTGCCATGATTGACTTTCCTGGACACCACCCACATCCATTATCCCTGTTGCAGTGCCTTAATTGAAATGACATCTTAGAATTATTTCTTTAAAATTCATTGTTTAATTCAGTAAATTTAGTATTAATTAATGCCAACTGCCCTGATGTTTTGGTCCCCCATTTGTCACTCTCTCAGCGCATGGAGCAGTACAGGAAATAATAGGTCTATTTGATTTTACAGGACTTATTTTACTTTACAATTCAGATTTACTAGTGTAGCAGGAATGGGAATTCAAAATGGTATTTTGTAATGATCATGCACTTGGAAAAGAGAAAGGGAAAGAAGAGAGGAGGAGGGGAAGAGGAGGAGGAAGATGGGTTGCCAGATGCCACTCATCAGGGAGAGAATTTTGATGCTGGGATCAAGACAAGGGTATGGTGGCTGTCAGTCAGGGGCTCCTAGGGTGACCTCAGATAGCCATATACTTCGAAAGCCTTGTTCCATTTGTATAACATTCAAAATGAGCTGTGTGTGTGTGTGTGTGTGTGTGTGTGTGTGTGCGTATGCAAATATAGTTAACTCTATTTTCCAGCCCTGTGGGAAAATGGTATGTGTATTTAATCAAAGAATGTCATAACAGAATAATCATGCATCTTGTTAAAACAATACAAATTTCATAAGAATTAGGCTATGCTGGGAATGTAATTTTGAGTCTTAGTGGTTAAATATGGACTTATGTTGGGTTCTCCCAGACGACTCTGAGTTTAGGATTCAATAGCAAGTAGCTTGCTTGAGAGGTGATCAAAAGAAGCACCCAAAGGCGAGGCATAAGAGGGAAGACAGCTCAAAGCGTGCATGATTTGTGCTCAGTTGCCACGCAGGCAACTGGGGCTCAGCCTTGCTGGAAAGCTCGGGAGAATGGTGCAGAGGGCATCTCTGGGGGGTAAGGAAACAGTATTCTCTAGACTCCATCTGTTCCCTGAGGGCTGTTTCCAGGGGTACTAACCCCTGGTACTTCTAGCCTGCCTGGTACCTGTGGGCGAAAAGAAAGCCCCCGGGCAGAGAGGAACAGGTACTTGCTTTAGGGTGCAAAAGTTTTGAACTGAAGAATGAGTGCCAAAGGAATAGAGAGGCAGCACTATTAGTGTCTTTTGTGTTGAATAATTCATGTGTAGTCAGGCTCAAATGTTGTCTGAGGTAAGAATCGGAGGCTTTCAGATCCCGGGACAGGCTACTTGGGGGTCAAGATTATCATGAGGGGTACCAGTACGCATTAAAATACTTCTCAGCCTGGTACAGTTTATCTATGTGGTCAGTGTTCTGCCCAGCTCCCCTTTACTGGCTCAGTACAGCCGTATCTGGCTGCCATGTTGGCTGGTAATAACTTATAGCTGTTCCCCTTCTCCAGAAGAGTGCCCTTAGCTGATGAGATTCACCTGTCCAAGGAGGTTATACCCCGTGAGGGTACCTCCCAGCCCATGACTCAGAGTCCTGACTTAGTCCTGTATATCATCCAAGTGGATTGCTTATTCTATCTACAACATAAATCATCCATTTATACCCTAAGTTGTATTGATGCCCTGTCTGTGCCTCTTGGCTTCATACACCACAGTGTTTGGCTACTCTATGAAAATGTCTCTTTATTACGCTATAATAGTAGGTTCATAATCCTTAAGAAGACTACCAGACACCTAGCAGAGTAGGTGGGTAGATGGAATTCATGTGTCTGTATTTGGACCCAGAGTAGGTGATATTAATACAGGACAGAAGGCAGTGAACATCGTTTTACATGAGGAAAATCTTATCATCCCATTTTAAAGATAAGGAAACCGAAGCCTGGTTATTTCACTAACTTGCACAAGCTCCCACAACTTGCCAAAGTGTGGATTTGGAGATTTATTTATTTTTTTTAACGTTTATTTATTTTTGGGACAGAGAGAGACAGAGCATGAATGGGGGAGGGGCAGAGAGAGAGGGAGACACAGAATCGGAAGCAGGCTCCAGGCTCTGAGCCATCAGCCCAGAGCCCGACGCGGGGCTCGAACTCACGAACTGTGAGATCGTGACCTGAGCTGAAGTCGGACGCTTAACCGACTGAGCCACCCAGGCGCCCCTAGATTTGGGGATTTAAATAAGGCCTTTAGAGTATCAAGAGTTAATGGATGTAGCCAATGCACCGTTGGAGGTGGGCTCTGATTCTTCCTGGCTGTATTGGTCATGTGATCTCGGATCACATAAGTGCGTCCCAGTAATGCTTTCTGATTGGCAGGCCTGATGGATACATATCAGTGGAGAGTCCCAGGACTCCTTGCTTATAGAGATTGATCACTCCGACTCTCATGCTGAGTTCGATCAAATCTTCTCTATTTATAACTTAGAAGGGGATCATAATGTCTTGGGGCCAGTGTAATGCATGCCCTAATCATCAGTAAAGCATTGAGAAAGATTCCTTTACCCGAGGGCCTGTTGAACAAACACTGTCAGGCAAGAAACAGCATCTCCATGTGAGACTTCTGTGCTTCTGAGCCAGGTGGTCTATAACAACACGGGGTCTGCAGATTGTTTTAAAAAGTGATTCTGTTTGCTCTATACTTTTTACCTTTCATTTAAATTCTGCAAACATTCGCTAAACACCTACCAAGCTCCAGGTCCCACACTAGGCTCAGGGGAGGCTACAAAGATCAAGAAGGTGCCTTGCCTTCATGCTTGTAGAGAAGACTGGCAAATAAATAACCAAGCATTGTACGTGGTAGAAAAAATTAAGGGCTAATTAGTCATTCCTGCATCCAGCTGTGTGAGCCCAGAAGGGCAAGTGGTTAGTTCTGACTGCAGGGGATTTGGAAGTGACATTGAAGGATGAGCCCAATGTTGATAGACAAGAAAAGGGGCTGGATCCATTAACCGTGGCAGACAACAATAGAAAAGGGGAAACAACGGTTTTTAAACTGGTTTCTTACAGTAGAGCTAATCTGTAAGTTACTGTATGTAGATTGTGTGTGTGTGTGTGTGTCTGTGTGTGTGTGTGTAGGAAAGATTCAGTGAGATGCAAGGGAGAGAAATATCTCAGACCTGGCAGAACTCCAGCCACAGATGAATTATTATGTTTATCACAGGTTTCCCATGACTTAGTCTGAAAGGGCCAGCCTCCCACCCGCATGGCATAGACCAAAAGCCATGACAGCATGATTGTATTAATATTTCTGATCATTTGCACAACTTATCATGTGGCAATTATCTGGACCTAATATGTCGTGATGCAGTTTGGTCGTTGGGCAGCTGAAATAGACTGCCTGCGTTTGTTTTAACAGACCCAGGCTGTGTTTATGTGGAGCAGAGAAATAATTTTTTCCCATTAAAATGATTTACAAAAACTGTCAGTCTGCACTTCTGCAGGTTCATTTTAAAGGGATTTGGTGGGATTTTGTTTGTTAGCGGGAGTGGAAGAAAATAATATTGCCCTAGTTTTCACCGCAGGGAGTAATGGGAAGTGACAGCCCAGAGGCAGGCTGAAAAGGTGACAGCAGAAATAGCTCAGTACAAAATGAGGAGGAGAATGATATTTATTGAACACCTGCTATGTTCCAGG